>NW_025422895.1:0-600000 GCF_020497125.1 Mauremys mutica
CCAAATACCTGCTCCTCCTATGGGAACTCTCCCACACTTATTTCCCCTGTTCGCTGGCTCCTGTGCCGCTGCCTGCGTGGGTGACCGCTTTTATAGGCCCCTAATCAGCCTAGCTCCGCCCCCTACTCAGGGCGCCGCTGCTCCGCTCAGCATTCTGCCCGACGGGGCTCTACAGACAGATTACAAGCACTACAAAGACAGAATGCAAATCCAAAAATACAGATGCAAATCCAAATACCTGCTCCTCCAATGGGAACTCTCCCACGCAAACTTCCCTCTTTGCCGCTCTTTTTGCTGGGCCTGTGCCGCTGCCTGGCTGGGCGGCCACTTTTATAGGCCCTCCTCTCCTAGATCCGCCCCCTACTCAGGGCGCCGCAGCCCCAATCAGGCAGTCTGCCCCGACGGGCCTCTACAGTGAGATACAAAGCTCCACTACAAGACAGATGCAAATCACAAAAAATGGCAAATTCCAAATACCTGCTCCTCCAATGGGAACTTTCCCACACAAACTCCCCTCTTCGCTTGCTCCTGTGCCGCTGCTGCCTGGCTCCTGTGCCGCTGCCTGGAGGGCAGGCCGCATTTATAAGCCCCTCCTCAGCCCTAGATCCCGCCCCCTACGTAGGGCATCCGCAGCCCGCTCAGCAGTCTGCCCCGGACGGGCCGTCTACAGAGAGATACAAGCACTACAAAGACAGATGAAAAAATCCACAAAAAGATGCAAATCCAAATACCTGCTCCCTCCAATGAAGAAACTTCCCATGCAAACTCCCCTGTTCACTGGCTCCTGTGCCGCGATGCCTTGCTGGGTGGCCGCTTTTATAGGCCCCTTCTCATCCTTGCTTCGCCGCCTACTCAGGGCGCCGCTGCCTGCTTGCAGACTGACCCGACGGCATCTACAGAGAGATACAAGCACTACAAAACACAAATGAAACTCCACAAAAGACCGATGCAAATCCAAAATACCTGCTCCCTCCAAATGGGAACTCTCCCACGCAAAACTCCCCTGTTCGCTGCCTCCTGCGCCGCTGCTCGCTGGCTCCTGTGCCGCTGCCTGGCTGGGCAGCCTCTTTTATAGGGCCGCTCCTCAACCTAGCTCCGCCCCCTACTCTGGGCGCCGCTGCCGCTCAGCAGTCTGCACCCGAACGTGCCTCTACAGAGAGATACATAGCACTACAAAGACAGATGCAAATCCACAATAGACAAGATGCAAAAATCCAATAAACGCTGCTCCCTCCAATGGGATCCTCTCTCACACAAACTCCTCTGGTTCGTTGGCTCCTGTGCACGCTGCTCGCTGGGCTCCTGTTTGCCGCTGCCTGGCCAGGTGGCTCCCGTGCTTTTATAAGCCCCTCCTCAGCTAAGATCCGCCACCTACGTAGGACACCCGCAGCCCGCTCAGCAGTCTGCCCCGACGTGGCCTCTACAGAGAGATAACAAGCACTTACAACGACCAGATGCAAATCCAACAAAAAAAGATGCCAACATCCAAAATTACTTGCTCCTCCCAATGGGGAACTTTCTCCACGCAAAAGTTCCCCTGTTCGACCGGCTCATGTACCGCTGCTCGGAAGCTTTGCCAGCTGCCTGTGGCTGTGGCGGAGACTCTGCTTTTATTAGGCCCCTCCTTAGCACGTTGCTCCGCCCTACTCATGGGCGCCGCTGCCCGCTCAGCAAGTCTGCCCCGACGGGCGCCTCTACAGAGAGATAAAAGCACTACAAAGACAGATGCAAATTACACAAAGGGACCAGATGCTAAATCTCCAAATACCTGCTCCTCCTATTGGGAACTCTCTCACGCAAATTTCCCCTGTTCGCAGGCCTCTGTACCGCTTGCTCTGCACAGCCTTTTACCGCCTGTCTGGTATGGGCGGGCCGGCCTTACTTTTATAGGGCCCCTCTCGCAGCCTAACTCCGCCCCCTACTCAGGGCGCTGTTGCCCGCTCAGGCAGTCTGCGCCGACGGGCCTCTAGAGAGAGATACAAGCACTACAAAGACAGCTGCAAATCCACAAAAAAGATGCAAATCCAAATACCTGCTCCTCCAATGGGAACTCTCCCATTCAAAGTCCCCTGTTCACTGGCTCCTGTGCCGCTGCTCGCTAGCTCCTGTGCATCTGCCAGGCAGAGCGCCGCTTTTATAGGCCCCTTCTCAGCCTTGCTCCGCCCCCTACTCAGGGCGCCGCTGCCTGCTCAGCAGACTGACCCGACGGGCATCTACAGAGAGATACAAGTACTACAAAGACAGATGCAAATCCACAAAGACAGATGCAAATCAAATACCTGCTCCTCCAATGGGAACTCTCCCACACAAACTCCCCTCTTCGCTTGCTCCTGTGCCGCTGCTCGCTGGCTCCTGTGCCGCTGCCTGGCTGGGCGGCCGCTTCTATAGGCCCCTCCTCAGCCTAGCTCCGCCCCCTACTCAGGGCGCCGCTGTTCCGTTCAGCAGTCTGCCCGACGGGCCTCTACAGAGAGATACAAGCACTACAAGAAACATGCAAATCCAATACCTGCTCCTCCAATGGGAACTCTCCCACGCAAATTCCCCTGTTCGCTGGCACTTTGCCGCTGCCTGCTGGGTGACCGCTTTTATAGGCCCCTAATCAGCCTAGCTCCGCCCCCTACTCAGGGCTCCACAGCCCCGCTCAGCTGTCTGCCCCGACGGGCCTCTACAGAGAGATACAAGCACTACAAAGACAGATGCAAATACAAAAAAACAGATGCAAATCCAAATACCTTGCTCCTCCAATGGAACTCTCCCACGCAAAACTCCCCTCTTTGCCGCACTGTTTGCTGGCTCCTGTGCCGCTGCCTGGCTGGGCGGCCGTTTTTATAAGCCCCTCCTCAGCCTAGATCCCCCCCCACGTAGGGCACCGCAGCCCGCTCAGCAGTCTGCCCCGACGGGCCTCTACAGAGAGATACAAGGACTGCAAAAGACAGATGCAAATCCACAAAAAATGATGCAAATCCAAATACCTGCTCCTCCCATGGGAACTCTCCCATGCTAACACCCTGTTCGCTGGCTCCTGTGCCGCTGCTCGCTGGCTCCTGTGCCGCTGCCTGGCTGGGCAGCCGCTTTTATAGGCCCTCCTCAGCCTAAGCTCCGCCCCCTACTCAGGGAGCCCCTACCCGCTCAGCAGTCTGCCCCGACGGGCCTCTAGAGAGAGGTACAAGCACTTAAAAGACAGATGCAAAAGCACAAAGAAAGATGCAAATCCAAATACCTGCTCCTCCAATGGGAACTCTCTCACGCAAAGTCCCCTGTTAGCTGGCTCCTGTGCCGCTGTCTGGCTGGGCGGCCGCTTTTATAGGCCCCTCCTCAGCCTAGCTCCGCCCCCTACTCAGGGCACCGCTTCCCGCTCAGCAGTATGCCCCGACGGTCCTCTACAGAGAGATACAAGCACTACAAAGACAGATGCGAATCCACAAAGACAGATGCAAATCCAAATACCTGCTCCTCCAATGGGAACTCTCCCTCGCAAAACTCCCCTGTTCGCAGCCCTGTTTGCTGGCTCCTGTGCCACTGCCTGGCTGGGCGGCCGTTTTTATAGGCCCCTCCTCAGCCTAGATCCCCCCCCACGTAGGGCACCGCAGCTCCGCTCAGCAGTCTGCCCCGACGGGCCTCTAGAGAGAGATACAAGGACTGCAAAGACAGATGCAAATCCACAAAAAATGATGCAAATCCAAATACCTGCTCCTCCCATGGGAACTCTCCCATGCAAACACCCCTGTTCGCTGGCTCATGTGCCGCTGCTCGCTGGCTCCTTTGCCTCTGCCTGGCTGGGCAGCCGCTTTTATAGGCCCCTCCTCAGCCTAGCTCCGCCCCCTACTCAGGGAGCCCCTACCCGGCTCAGCAGTCTGCCCCGACGGGCCTCTGAGAGAGGTACAAGCACTTAAAAGACAGATGCAAAAGCACAAAGAAAGATGCAAATCCAAATACCTGCTCCTCCAATGGGAACTCTCTCACGCAAAGTCCCCTGTTAGCTGGCTCCTGTGCCGCTGTCTGGCTGAGCGGCCGCTTTTATAGGCCCCTCCTCAGCCTTGCTCCGCCCCCTACTCAGGGCACCGCTTCCCGCTCAGCAGTCTGCCCCGACGGTCCTCTACAGAGAGATACAAGCACTACAAAGACAGATGCGAATCCACAAAGACAGATGCAAATCCAAATACCTGCTCCTTCAATGGGAACTCTCCCTCGCAAACTCACCTGTTCGCAGCCTGTTTGCTGGCTCCTGTGCCACTGCCTGGCTGGGCGGCTGCTTTTATAGGCCCCTCCTCAGCCTAACTCCGCCCCCTACTCAGGGCGCCGCTGCCCGCTCAGCAGTCTGCCCCGACGGGCCTCTAGATAGGTACAAGCACTACAAAGGACAGATGCAAATGCACAAAGACAGATTCGAATCCAAATACCTGCTCCTACAATGGGAACACTCCCACAAAACTCCCCTGTTCACCGCTCTGTTTCCTGGCTCCTGTGCCGCTGCCTGGCTTGGGGGCCGATTTATAAACCCTCCTCAGCCTAGCTCCGCCCCCTACTCAGGGCGCCGCTGCCCGCTCAGCAGTCTGCCCGACGGGCCTCTAGAGAGAGGTACAAGTACTACAAAGACAGATGCAAATCCAAATACCTGCTCCTCCAATGGGAACTCTCCCACGCAATCTCCCCTGTTCGCCGCACTGTTCAGCTGGCTCCTGTGCCGCTGCTCGCTGGCTTCTATGCCGCTGCCTGGCTGGGCGGCCGCTTTATAGGCCCCTGCTCAGCTAACTCCGCCCCCTACTCTGGGCGCCGCTGCCCGCCTCAAGCAGTCTGCCCCTACGGGCCTCTATAGAGAGAGATACAAGCACTACAAAGACAGATGCAAATCCAGAAAAAAGATGCAAATCCAAATACCAGCTCCTGCAATGGGAAGACTCTCCCATGCAAACTCCCCTGTTCACTGGCTCCTCTGCCGCTGCTCACTGGCTCCTGTGCCGCTGCCTGGCGGGGGGGGCCGCTTTTATAGGCCCCTCCTCAGCCTAGCTCCGCCCCCTACTCAGGGCGCCGCTGCCCGCACAGCAGTCTGCCCCGACGGGCCTCTACAGAGAGATACAAGGACTACAAAGACAGATGCAAATCCACAAAAATGATGCAAATCCAAATACCTGCTCCTCCAATGGGAACTCTCCCATGCAAACGCCCCTGTTCACTGGCTCCTGTGCCGCTGCTCGCTGGCTCCCTGTGCGGCTGCCAGGCAGAGCGGGCCGCTTTTATAGGCCCCTCCTCAGCCTAGCTCCGCCCCCTACTCAGGGCGCCGCTGCCCGCTCAGCAGTCTGCCCCGACAGGCCTCTATAGAGAGATACAAGCACTACAAAGAGAGATGCAAATCCACAAAGACAGATTGCAAATCCAAATACCTGCTCCTCCAATGGGAACTCTCCCACGCAAAGTCCCCTTTTCGCGGGCTCCTGTACCGCTGCTCGCAGCTTTGCCGCTGCCTGGCTGGGCAGCCGCTTTTATAGGCCCCTCCTCAGCCTAACTCCGCCCCTACTCAGGGCGCCGCTGCCCGCTCACCAGTCTGCCCCCACGGGCCTCTACAGAGAGATACAAGGACTACAAAGGACAGATGCAAATCCACAAAAAAAATGCAAATCCAAATAACTGCTCCTCCAATGGGAACTCTCCCACTCAAACTCCCCTGTTCGCAACCCTGTTTGCTGGCTCCTGTGCCGCTGCTGGCTGGGTGCCGCTTTTATAGGCCGCTCCTCAGCCGAGCTCCGCCCCTACTCAGGGCGCCGCTGCCCGCTAAGCAGTCTGCGCCGACGGGCATCTACAGAGAGATACAAGCATTACAAAGACAGATGCAAATCCACAAAGACAGATGCAAATCCAAATACCTGTTCCTCAAATGGGAACTCTCCGTCGCAAACTCCCCTGTTCGCTGCCCTGTTTGCTGGCTCCTGTGCCAATGCCTGGCTGGGCGGCCCGCTTTTATAGGCCCTCCTCAGCCTATCTCCGCCCCCTACTCAGGGCGCCGCTGCCCGCTCAGCAGTCTGCCCCGACGGGCCTCTACAGAGTGATACAAGCACTACAAATACAAATGCAAATCCACAAAGACAGGTGCAAATCCAAATACCTGTTCCTCCAATGGGAACTTCTCCGTCGCAAACTCCCCTGTTCGCTGCTCTGTTTGCTGGCTCCTGTGCCGCTGCCTGGCTGGGCGGCCGCTTTTATATGCCCTCCACAGCCTATCTCCGCTCCCTACTCAGGGAGCCGCTGCCCGCTCAGCAGACTGCCCGGACGGGCCTCTACAGAGAGATACAAGCACTACAAATACAAATGCAAATCCACAAAGACAGGTTGCAATCCAAATACCTGTTCCTCCAATGGGAACTCTCCGTCGGAAACTCCCCTGGTCGCTGCCCTGTTTGCTGGCTCCTGTGCCGCTGCCTGGCTGGGGGGCCGCTTTTATAGGCCCCTCCTCAGCCTAGCTCCGCTCCCTACTCAGGGCGCCGCTGCCCGCTTCAGCAGTCTGCCCCGACGGGCCTCTACAGAAAGATAGAAGCACTACAAAGACAGATGCAAATCCACAAAGACAGATGCAAATGCAAATACCTGCTCCTCCAATGGGAACTTCTCCCATGCAAAGTCCCTTGTTCACTGGCTCCTGTGCCGCTGCGCGCTGGCTCCTGTGCATCTGCCAGGCAGGGCGGCTGCTTTTATAGGCCCCTTCTCAACCTTTCTCCGCCCCCTACTCAGGGCGCCGCTGCCTACTCAGCAGTCTGCGCCGACGGGCCTCTACAGAGAGATACAAGCACAACAAAGACAGATGCAAAATCCACAAAACAGATGCAAATCCAAATTACCTGCTCCTCCAATGGGGAACTCTCCCACGCAAATCGCCCGTGTTCTCTGGCTCCTGTGCTGCTGCCTGAATGGGTGGCCGCTTTTATAGGCCCCTCCTCAGCCTAGCTCCGACCCCTACTCAGGGCGCCGCAGCCCGCTCAGCAGTCTGCGCCGACGGGCCTCTACAGAGAGATACAAGGCACTACAAAGACAGATGCAAATTCACAAAGACAGATGCAAATCCAAATACCTGCTCCTCCAATGGGAACTGTCCCACGCAATGTCCCCTGTTCGCCGGCTCCTGTACCGCTGCTCGCAGCTTTGCCGCTGCCTGGCTGGGCGGCCGCTTTTTATAGGCCCCTCCTCAGCCTAACTCCGCCCCCTACTCTGGGCGCCCGCTGCTCGCCTCAGCAGTCTGCCTCTACGGGCCTCTATAGAGAGATACAAGCACTACAAAGACAGATGCAAATCCACAAAAACAGATGCAAATCCAAAAACCTGCTCCTCCAATGGGAACTCTCTCACGCAAACTCCTCTCTTCGCTGGTGGCCCGTGCCGCTGCTCGCTGGCTCCTGTGCCGCTGCCTGGCTGGGCGGCCACTTTTATAGGCCCCTCCTCAGCCTAGCTCCGACCCCTACTCAGGGCGCCGCTGCCCGCACAGCAGTCGGCCCCGACCGCCCTCTACAGAGGGATGGACGCACGACAAGGACAGATGCAAATCCAAATACCTGCTGCTCCAATGGGGAACTCTCCACGCAAACCCCCCTGTTTGCTGTCTCCTGTATAGCTGCCTGGCTGGGCGGCCGCTTTTTATAGGCCCCTTTCACCCTAGCTCCGCCCCCTACTCAGGGCGCCGCTGCCGCCGCTCAGCAGTCTGCCCCGACGGGCCTCTACAGAGAGTTACAAGCACTACAAATACATATGGAAATCCACAAAGACAGGTGCAAATCGAAATACCTGTTCCTCCAATGGGGAACTCTCCGACACAAACTCCCCGGTTCGCTGCCCTGTTTGCTGGCTCCTGTGCCGCTGCCTGGCTGGGCGGCCGCTTTTATATGCCCTCCTCAGCCGATCTCCGCCCCCTACTCAGGGCGCCGCTGCCCGCTCAGCAGTCTGCCCCGACGGGCCTCTACAGAGAGATACAAGCACTACAAAGACAGAGGCAAATCGACAAAAAGATGCCAATCCAAATACCTGCTCCTCCAATGGGAACTCTCCCATGCAAAGTCCCCTGTTCACTGGCTCCTGTGCCGCTGCTCGCTGGCTCCTGTGCATCTGCCAAACAGAGCGACGGCTTTTATAGGCCCCTTCTCAGCCTAGCTCCGCCTCCTGCTCCGGGCGCCGCTGCCCGCTCAGCAGTCTGCCCCGACGGGCCTCTACAGAGAGATACAAGCACTACAAAGACAGAGATGCAAATCCATTATCTGCTCCTCCAATGGGAACACTCCCACGCAAACTCCCCTGTTCGCTGGCTCCTGTGACGCTACCAGGCTGGGCAGCCGCTTTTATAGGCCCCTCCTCAGCCTAGCTCCGCCACCTACTCAGGGCGCTACTGCCCGCTCAGCAGTCTGCCCCGACGGCGTCTAAAGAAAGATACTAGCACTACAAAGACAGAGATGCAAATCCAAATACCTGGTCCTCCAATGGAAACTCTCCGACGCAAACTCCCCTGTTCGCTGGCTCCTGTGCCGCTGCCTGGCTGGGCGACCGCTTTTATAGGCCCCTCCTCAGCCTAGCTCCGCCCCCTACACAGGGCGCCACTGCCCGCTCAGCAGTCTGCCCCGACGGGCCTCTACAGAGAGATACAAGCACTACAAAGACAGATGCAAATCCACAAAACAGATGCAAATCCAAATACCTGCTCCTCCAATGGGAAACTCTCCCACGCAAATTCCACTGTTAGCTGGCTACTGTGCCGCTGCTCGCTGGCTCCTGTGCCAGTGCCTGGCTGGGCGGCTGCTTTTATAGGCCCCACCTCAGCCCAGCTCCGCCCCCCACTCAGGGCGCCTCTGCCCGCTCAGCATTCTGCCCCGACGGGCCCATACAGAGAGATACAAGCACTACAAAGACAGAAGCAAATCCACAAAGACAGATGCAAATCCAAATACCTGCTCCTACAATGGGAATTGTCCCACGCAAACTCCCCTGTTCGCCGCCCTGCTTGCTGGCTCCTGTGCCGCTGCCTGGCTGGGCGGCCGCTTTTTTAGGCCCCTCCTCAGACTATCTTCGCCCTCTACTCATGGGGGCGGGTCCCGCTCAGCTGTGTGCGCGTCGGGCATCTACAGAGAGATACAAGCACTACAAAGACAGAAGCAAATCCACAAAGACAGATGCAAATCCTAATACCTGCTCCTCCAATGGGAACTCTCCCACGCAAACTCCCCTGTTCGCCGCCCAGTTTGCTGGCTCCTGTGCCGCTGCCTGGCTGGGCGGCCGCTTTTATAGGCCCTCCTCAGCCTATCTCCGCCCCCTACTCAGGCCGCCACTGCTCGCTCAGATGTCTGCCCCGACGGGCCTCTACAGAGAGATACAAGCACTACAAAGAGAGATGAAAATCCACAAAGACAGATGCAAATCCAAATACCTGCTCCTCCAATGGGAACTCTCCCACGCAAACGCCCGTGTTCGCTGGCTCCTGTGCCGCTGCTCGCTGGCTCCTGTGCCGCTGCCTGAATGGGCGGCCGCTTTTATAGGCCCCTCCTCAGCATAGCTCCGCCCCCTACTCAGGGCGCCGCTGCCCGCTCAGCAGTCTGCCCCGACGGGCCTCTACAGAGAGATACAAGCACTGCAAAGACAGATGCAAATTCACAAAGACAGATGCAAATCCAAATTCCTGCTCCTCCAATGGGAACTCTCCCACGCAAAGTCCCCTGTTCGCCGGCTCCTGTACCGCTGCTCGCAGCTTTGCCGCTGCCTGGCTGGGCGGCCGCTTTTATAGGCCCCTCCTCAGCCTAGCTCCGCCCCCTACTCAGGGCGCCGCTGCCCGCTCAGCAGTCTGCCCCGACGGGCCTCTACAGAGAGATACAAGCACTACAAAGACAGATGCAAATCCACAAAGACAGATGCAAATCCAAATACCTGCTCCTCCAATGGGAACTCTCCCACGCAAACTCCCCTGTTCACTGGCTCCTGTGCCGCTGCTCACTGGCTCCTGTGCCGCTGCCTGGCCTGGTGGCCGCTTTTATAGGCCCCTCCTCAGCCTAGCTCCGACCCCTACTCAGGTCGCCGCTGCCCGCTCAGCAGTCTGCGCCGACGGGCCTCTAGAGAGAGATACAAGCACTACAAAGACAGATGCTTATCCACAAAGACAGATGCAAATCCAAATACATGCTCCTCCAATGGGAACTCTCCCACGCAAACTCCCCTGTTCGCTGCCTCCTGTGCCGCTGCTAGCTGGCTCCTGTGCGGTTGCCAGGCAGAGCGGCCGCTTTTATAGGCCCCTCCTCAGCCTAGCTCCGCCCCCTACTCAGGGCGCCGCTGCCCGCTCAGCAGTCTGCCCCGACGGGCCACTACAGAGAGACACAAGCACTACAAAGACAGATGCAAATCCACAAAGACAGAGGGAAATCCAAATACCTGCTCCTCCAATGGGAACTCTCCCATGCAAACTCCCCTGTTCGCTGCCTCCTGTGCCGCTGCTCGCTGGCTCCTGTGCCGCTGCCTGGCTCGGTGGCCGCTTTTATAGTCCCCTCCTCAGCCTAGCTCCGCCTCCTACTCAGGGCGCCTCTGCCCGCTCAGCATTCTGCCCCGACGGGCCTCTACAGAGAGATACAAGCATTACAAAGACAGATGCAAATCCACAAAGACAGATGCAAATACAAATACCTGCTCCTCCAATGGGAACTTTCCCACGCAAATTCCCCTGTCCGCTGGCCCCTGTGCCGCTGCCTGGCTGGGCGGCCGCTTTTTATAGGCCCCTCCTCAGCCTAGCTCCGCCCCCTACTCAGGGCGCCGCTGCCCGCTCAGCAGTCTGCGCCGACGGGCCTCTAGAGAGAGATACAAGAAATACAAAGATGCAAATCCACAAAGACAGATGCAAATCCAAATACCTGCTCTTCCAATGGGAAATCTCCCACACAAACGCCCCTGTTCGCTGGCTCCTGTGCCGCTGCTCGCTGGCTCCTGTGCCGCTGCCAGTCTGGCGGCCGCTTCTATAGGCCCCTCCTCAGCCTAGCTCCGCCCCCTACTCAGGGCGCCGCTGCCCGCTCAGCAGTCTGCGCCGACGGGCCTCTAGAGAGAGATACAAGCACTACAAAGACAGATGCAAAAGCACAAAGAAAGATGCAAATCCAAATACCTGCTCCTCCAATGGGAACTCTCCCACACAAACTCCCCTCTTCGCTTGCTCCTGTGCCGCTGCTCGCTGGCTCCTGTGCCGCTGCCTGGCTGGGCGGCCGCTTCTATAGGCCCCTCCTCAGCCTAGCTCCGCCCCCTACTCAGGGCGCCGCTGCCCGCTCAGCAGTCTGCCCCGACGGGCCTCTACAGAGAGATACAAGCACTACAAGAAACATGCAAATCCAAATACCTGCTCCTCCAATGGGAACTCTCCCACGCAAAATTCCCCTGTTCGCTGGCACCTTTTGCCGCTGACTGCCTGGGTGACAGCTTTTATAGGCCCCTAATCAGCCTAGCTCCGCCCCCTACTCAGGGCTCCACAGCCCGCTCAGCTGTCTGCCCCGACGGGCCTCTACAGAGAGATACAAGCACTACAAAGACAGATGCAAATACAAAAAAACAGATGCAAATCCAAATACCTGCTCCTCCAATGGGAACTCTCCCACGCAAACTCCCCTCTTTGCCGCACTGTTTGCTGGCTCCTGTGCCGCTGCCTGGCTGGGCGGCCGTTTTTATAAGCCCCTCCTCAGCCTAGATCCCCCCCCACGTAGGGCACCGCAGCCCGCTCAGCAGTCTGCCCCGACGGGCCTCTACAGAGAGATACAAGGACTGCAAAGACAGATGCAAATCCACAAAAATGATGCAAATCCAAATACCTGCTCCTCCCACGGGAACTCTCCCATGCAAACACCCCTGTTCGCTGGCTCCTGTGCCGCTGCTCGCTGGCTCCTGTGCCGCTGCCTGGCTGGGCAGCCGCTTTTATAGGCCCCTCCTCAGCCTAGCTCCGCCCCCTACTCAGGGAGCCCCTACCCGCTCAGCAGTCTGCCCCGACGGGCCTCTAGAGAGAGTACAAGCACTAAAAAGACAGATGCAAAAGCACAAAGAAAGATGCAAATCCAAATACCTGCTCCTCCAATGGGAACTCTCTCACGCAAAGTCCCCTGTTAGCTGGCTCCTGTGCCGCTGTCTGGCTGGGCGGCCGCTTTTATAGGCCCCTCCTCAGCCTAGCTCCGCCCCCTACTCAGGGCACCGCTTCCCGCTCAGCAGTCTGCCCCGACGGTCCTCTACAGAGAGATACAAGCACTACAAAGACAGATGCGAATCCACAAAGACAGATGCAAATCCAAATACCTTCTCCTCCAATGGGAACTCTCCCTCGCAAACTCCCCTGCTCGCAGCCCTGTTTGCTGGCTCCTGTGCCACTGCCTGGCTGGGCGGCTGCTTTTATAGGCCCCTCCTCAGCCTAACTCCGCCCCCTACTCAGGGCGCCGCTGCCCGCTCAGCAGTCTGCCCCGACGGGCCTCTAGAGAGAGGTACAAGCACTACAAAGACAGATGCAAATGCACAAAGACAGATTCGAATCCAAATACCTGCTCCTACAATGGGAACACTCCCACACAAACTCCCCTGTTCACCGCTCTGTTTCCTGGCTCCTGTGCCGCTGCCTGGCTTGGGGGCCGATTTGTAAGGCCCTCCTCAGCCTAGCTCCGCCCCCTACTCAGGGCGCCGCTGCCCGCTCAGCAGTCTGCCCCGACGGGCCTCTAGAGAGAGGTACAAGTACTACAAAGACAGATGCAAATCCAAATACCTGCTCCTCCAATGGGAACTGTCCCACGCAAACTCCCCTGTTAGCTGGCTCCTGTGCCGCTGCCTGGCTGGGCGGCAGCTTTTATAGGCCCCTCCTCAGCCTAGCTCCGCCCGCTACTCAGGGCACCACTGCCCGCTCAGCAGTCTACCCCGACGGGCCTCTACAGAGAGATACAAGCACAACAAAGACAGATGCAAATCCAGAAAACAGATGCAAATCCAAATACCTGCTCCTCCAATGGGAACTCTCCCACGCAATCTCCCCTGTTCGCCGCACTGTTCGCTGGCTCATGTGCCGCTGCTCGCTGGCTTCTATGCCGCTGCCTGGCTGGGCGGCCGCTTTTACAGGCCCCTCCTCAGCCTAGCTCCGCCCCCTACTCAGGGCGCCGCTGCCCGCTCAGCAGTCTGCCCCGACGGGCCTCTACAGAGAGATACAAGCACTACAAAGACAGATGCAAATCCACAAAGACAGATGCAAATCCAAATACCTGCTCCTCCAATGGGAACTCTCTCACGCAAACTCCTCTGTTCGTTGGCTCCTGTGCCGCTGCTCGCTGGCTCCTGTGCCGCTGCCTGGCTGGGCGGCCGCTTTTATAGGGTCCTCCTCAGCCTAGCTCCGCCCCCTACTCAGGGCGCCGCAGCCCGCTCAGCAGTCTGCGCCGACGAGCCTCTAGAGAGAGATACAAGCACTACAAAGACAATTGCTTATCCACAAAGACAGATGCAAATCCAAATACCTGCTCCTCCAATGGGAACTCTCCAACTCAAACGCCCCTGTTCGCTGGCTCCTGTGCCGCTGCTCGCTGGCTCCTGTGCCGCTGCCTGAATGGGGTGCCGCTTTTATAGGCCCCTCCTCAGCCGAGCTCTGCCCCCTACTCAGGGCGCCGCTGCCCCTCTCAGCAGTCTGCCCCGACGGGCCTCTACAGAGAGATACAAGAACTACAAAGACAGATGCAAATTCACAAAAAATTGCAAAATCCAAATACCTGCTCCTCCAATGGGAACTCTCCCATTCAAAGTCTCGTGTTCACCGGCTCTTGTGCCGCTGCTCGCTAGCTTTGCCGCTGCCTGGCTGGGCGGCCGCTTTTATAGGCCCCTGCTCAGCCTAACTCCGCCCCCTACTCTGGGCGCCGCTGCCCGCTCAGCAGTCTGCCCCTACGGGCCTCTATAGAGAGATACAAGCACTACAAAGACAGATGCAAATCCAGAAAAAAGATGCAAATCCAAATACCAGCTCCTGCAATGGGAACTCTCCCATGCAAACTCCCCTGTTCACTGGCTCCTCTGCCGCTGCTCACTGGCTCCTGTGCCGCTGCCTGGCTGGGCGGCCGTTTTTATAGGCCCCTCCTCAGCCTAGCTCCGCCCCCTACTCAGGGCGCCGCTGCCCGCTCATCAGTCTGCCCCAACGGGCTTCTACAGAGAGATACAAGCACTGCAAAGACAGATGCATATCCACATAGAGAGAAGCAAATCCAAATACCTACTCCTCCAATGGGAATTCTCCCACGCAAAGTCCCCTGTTCGCCGCCCTGTTCGGGTGCTCGCAGCTGTGCCGCTGCCTGGCTGGGCGGGTGCTTCTATAAGCCCCTCCTCAGCCTAGCTCCGCCCCCTACTCAGGTCGCCACTGCCGGCTCATCAGTCTGCCCCGACGGGCCTCTACAGAGATATACAAGCACTACAAAGACAGAGATGCAAATCCAAATACCTGCTCCTCCAATGGGAACTCTCCCACGCAAACGCCCCTTTTCCCTCGCTCCTGTACCGCTGCTCGCTGGCTCCTGTGCTGCTGACTGGCTGGGAGGCAGCTTTTATAGGCCCCTCCTCAGCCTAGGTCCGCCCCCTAATCAGCGCGCCGCTTCCTGCTCAGCAGTCTGCCCAGGCGGGCCTCTACAGATAGATACAAGCACTACAAAGACAGATGCAAATCCACAAAGACAGATGCATATCCAAATACCTTCTCCTCCAATGGGAACCCTCCCAGGCAAATGCCCCTGTTCGCTGTCTCCTGTGCCGCTGCCTGGCTGGGCGGCCGCTTTTCTAGGCCCCTCCTCAGCCTAGCTCCGCCCCTAGTCAGGGCGCCGCTGCCCGCTCAGCAGTCTGCACCGACGGGCCTCTACAGAGAGATACAAGCACTACAAAGACAGATGCAAATTCACAAAGACACATGCAAATCCAAATACCTGCTCCTACAATTGTAACTCTCCCACGCAAACTCCCCTGTTCGCTGGCTCTTGTGCAGCTGCTCGCAGCTGTGTGGCTGCATGGCTGGGCGGCCGCTTTTATAGGCCCCTCCTCATCCTACCTCCGCCCCTACTCAGGGCGCCGCTGCCCGCTCAGCAGTCTGCCCGACGGGCCACTACAGAGAGATACAAGCACTACAAAGACAGATGCAAATCCACAAAGACAGATGCAAATCCAAATACTAGCTCCTCCAATGGGAACTCTCCCATGCAAACACCCATGTTCGCTGGCTCCTGTGCCGCTGCTCGCTGGCTCCTGTGCCGCTGCCTGGCTGGGCGGCCGCTTTTATAGGCCCCTCCTCAGCCTAGCTCCGCCCCCTAGTCAGGGCGCCGCTGCCCGCTCAGCAGTCTGCACCGACGGGCCTCTACAGAGAGATACAAGCACTACAAAGACAGATACAAATCCACAAAGACAGATGCAAATCCAGACACCTGCTCCTCCAATGGTAACTCTCCCACGCAAACTCTCCTGTTCCCTGGCTCCTGTGCCGCTGCCTGGCTGGGCGGCCGCTTTTATAGGCCCCTCCTCAGCCTAGCTCCCTACTAAGTGCACCGCTGCCCGCTCAGCAGTCTGCCCCGACGGGCCTCTACAGAGAGATAGAAGCACTACAATGACAGATACAAATATACAAAGACAGATGCAAATCCAAATACCTGCTCCTCCAATGGGAACTCTCCCTCGCAAACTCCCCTGTTCGCAGCCCTGTTTGCTGGCTCCTGTGCCACTGCCTGGCTGGGCGGCTGCTTTTATAGGCCCCTCCTCAGCCTAGCTCCGCCCCCTACTCAGGGCGCCGCTGCCCGCTCAGCAGTCTGCACCGACGGGCCTCTAGAGAGAGGTACAAGCACTACAAAGACAGATGCAAATGCACAAAGACAGATTCGAATCCAAATACCTGCTCCTACAATGGGAACACTCCCACCCAAACTCCCCTGTTCACCGCTCTGTTTCCTGGCTCCTGTGCCGCTGCCTGGCTTGGGGGCCGATTTATAAGCCCCTCCTCAGCCTAGCTCCGCCCCCTACTCAGGGCGCCGCTGCCCGCTCAGCAGTCTGCCCCGACGGGCCTCTAGAGAGAGATACAAGCACTACAAAGACAGATGAAAATCCAAATACCTGCTCCTCCAATGGGAACTGTCCCACGCAAACTCCCCTGTTAGCTGGCTCCTGTGCCGCTGCCTCGCTGGGCGGCAGCTTTTATAGGCCCCTCCTCAGCCTAGCTCCGCCCGCTACTCAGGGCACCGCTGCCCGCTCAGCAGTCTGCCCCGACGGGCCTCTACAGAGAGATACAAGCACTACAAAGACAGATGCAAATCCACAAAACAGATGCAAATCCAAATACCTGCTCCTCCAATGGGAACTCTCCAACGCAATCTCCCCTGCTAGCTGGCTCCTGTGCCGCTGCCTGGCTGGGCGGCCGCTTTTATAGGCCCCTCCTCAGCGTAGCTCCGCCCCCTACTCAGGGCGCCGCTGTCCGCTCAGCAGTCTGCCCCGATGGGCCTCTAGAAAGAGGTACAAGCACTACAAAGACAGATGCAAATGCACAAAGACAGATGCAATTCCAAATACCTGCTCCTACAATGGGAACACTCCCACCCAAACTTCCCTGTTCACCATTCTGTTTGCTGGCTCCTGTGCCGCTACTTGGCTTGTGGGCCGATTTATAAGCCCCTCCTCAGCCTACCTCCGCCCCCTACTCAGGGCGCCGCTGCCCGCTCAGCAGTCTGCCCCGACGGGCCTCTACAGAGAGATACAAGGACTACAAAGACAGATGGAAATCCACAAAGAGAGATGCAAATCCAAATACCTGCTCCTCCAATGGGTAGTATCGCAAACAAACTCCCCTGTTCGCAGCCCTGTTTGCTGGCTACTGTGCGGCTGCCTGAATGGGCAGCCGCTTTTATAGGCCCCTCCTCAGCCTAGCTCCGCCCCCTACTCAGGGCGCCGATGCCCGCTCAGCAGTCTGCCCCGACGGGCCTCTACAGAGAGATACAAGCACTACAAAGACAGATGCAAATCCACAAAGACAGACGCAAATCCAAATACCTGCTCCTCCAATGGGAACTCTCCCACGCAAACTCCCCTGTTCCCTGTCTCCTGTGCCGCTGCTCGCAGGCTCCTGTGCCGCTGCCTGGCTCGGTGGCCACTTTTATAGGCCCCTCCTGAGCATAGCTCCGCCCCCTACTCAGGGCGCCGCTGCCCGCTCAGCAGTCTGCCCCGACGGGCCTCTACAGAGAGATACAAGCACTCCAAAGACAGATGCAAATCCACAAAGACAGACGCAAATCCAAATACCTGCTCCTCCAATGGGAACTTTCCCACTCAAAAACCCCTTTTCACCGCCCTGTTTTCTGGCTCCTGTGCCGCTGCCTGGCTGGGCGGCCGCTTTTACAGGCCCCTCCTCAGCCTAGCTCCGCCCCCTACTCAGGGCGCCGCTGCCCGCTCAGCAGTCTGCCCCGACGGGCCTCTACAGAGAGATACAAGCACTACAAAGACAGATGCAAATCCACAAAGACAGATGCAAATCCAAATACCTGCTCCTCCAATGGGAACTCTCTCACGAAAACTCCTCTGTTCGTTGGCTCCTGTGCCGCTGCTCGCTGGCTCCTGTGCCGCTGCCTGGCTGGGCGGCCGCTTTTATAGGCTCCTCCTCAGCCTAGCTCCGCCCCCTACTCAGGGCGCCGCTGCCCGCTCAGCAGACTTCCCCGACGGGCCTCTACAGAGAGATACAAGCACTACAAGAAAATTGCAAATCCAAATACCTGCTCCTCCAATGGGAACTCTCCCATGCAAAGTCCCCTGGTCACTGGCTCCTGTGCCGCTGCTCGCTAGCTCCTGTGCATCTGCCAGGCAGAGCAGCCGCTTTTATAGGCCCCTCCTCAGCCTAGCTCCGCTCCCTACTCAGGGCTCCACAGCCCGCTCAGCAGTCTGCCCCGACGAGCCTCTAGAGAGATATGCAAGCACTACAAAGAATTGGAAATCCACAAACACAGGTGAAAATCCAATACCTGCTCCTCCAATGGGAACTCTCCCACTCAAACTCCCCTGTTCGCAACCCTGTTTGCTGGCTCCTGTGCAGCTGCCTGGCTGGGTGGCCGGTTTTATAGGCCCCTCCTCAGCCTAGCTCCGCCCCCTACTCAGGGCGCCGCAGCCCGCTCAGCAGTCTGCCCCGACGGGCCTCTACAGAGAGATACAAGCACTACAAATACAGATGCAAATCCACAAAAAAGATGCAAATCCATATACCTGCTCCTCCAATGGGAACTCCTCATGCAAAGTCCCCTGCTCACTGACTCCTGTGCCGCTTCTCGCTGGCTCCTGTGCCGCTGCCTGGCTGGGTGGATGCTTTTATAGGCCCCTCCTCAGCCTAGCTCAGACCCCTACTCAGGGCGCCGCAGCCCGCTCATCAGTCTGCCCTGACGGGCCTCTACAGAGAGATACAAGCACTGCAAAGACAGATGCAAATTCACAAAGACAGATGCAAATCCAAATTCCTGCTCCTCCAATGGGAACTCTCCCACGCAAAGTCCCCTGTTCGCCGGCTCCTGTACCGCTGCTCGCAGCTTTGCCGCTGCCTGGCTGGGCGGCCGCTTTTATAGGCCCCTCCTCAGCCTAGCTCCGCCCCCTACTCAGGGCGCCGCTGCCCGCTCAGCAGTCTGCCCCGACGGGCCTCTACAGAGAGATACAAGCACTACAAAGACAGATGCAAATCCACAAAGACAGATGCGAATCCAAATACCTGCTCCTCCAATGGGAACTCTCCCACGCAAACTCCCCTGTTCACTGGCTCCTGTGCCGCTGCTCACTGGCGCCTGGCCGGGTGGCCGCTTTTATAGGCCCCTCCTCAGCCTAGCTCCGACCCCTACTCAGGTCGCCGCTGCCCGCTCAGCAGTCTGCGCCGACGGGCCTCTAGAGAGAGATACAAGCACCACAAAGACAGATGCAAATCCAAATACATGCTCCTCCAATGGGAACTCTCCCACGCAAACTCCCCTGTTCGCTGCCTCCTGTGCCGCTGCTAGCTGGCTCCTGTGCGGCTGCCAGGCAGAGCGGCCGCTTTTATAGGCCCCTCCTCAGCCTAGCTCCGCCCCCTACTCAGGGCGCCGCTGCCCGCTCAGCAGTCTGCCCCGACGGGCCACTACAGAGAGACACAAGCACTACAAAGACAGATGCAAATCCACAAAGACAGAGGGAAATCCAAATACCTGCTCCTCCAATGGGAACTCTCCCATGCAAACTCCCCTGTTCGCTGCCTCCTGTGCCGCTGCTCGCTGGCTCCTGTGCCGCTGCCTGGCTCTGTGGCCGCTTTTATAGTCCCCTCCTCAGCCTAGCTCCGCCTCCTACTCAGGGCGCCTCTGACCGCTCAGCATTCTGCCCCGACGGGCCTCTACAGAGAGATACAAGCATTACAAAGACAGATGCAAATCCACAAAGACAGATGCAAATACAAATACCTGCTCCTCCAATGGGAACTTTCCCACGCAAACTCCCCTGTCCGCTGGCTCCTGTGCCGCTGCCTGGCTGGGCGGCCGCTTTTATAGGCCCCTCCTCAGCCTAGCTCCGCCCCCTACTCAGGGCGCCGCTGCCCGCTCAGCAGTCTGCGCCGACGGGCCTCTAGAGAGAGATACAAGAAATACAGAGATGCAAATCCACAAAGACAGATGCAAATCCAAATACCTGCTCTTCCAATGGGAACTCTCCCACCCACCCTCCCCTGTTCGCTGGCTCCTGTGCCGCTGCTCGCTGGCTCCTGTGCCGCTGCCAGTCTGGCGGCCGCTTTTATAGGCCCCTCCTCAGCCTAGCTCCGCCCCCTACTCAGGGCGCCGCTGCCCTCTCAGCAGTCTGCCCCGACGGGCCTCTACAGAGAGATACAAGCACTACAAAGACAGATGCAAATCCACAAAAACAGACGCAAATCCAAATACCTGCTCCTCCAATGGGAACTTTCCCACTCAAAAACCCCTTTTCACCGCCCTGTTTTCTGGCTCCTGTGCCGCTGCCTGGCTGGGAGGCCGCTTTTATAAGCCCCTCCTCAGCCTATATCCGCCCCCTACGTAGGGCACCGCAGCCCGCTCAGCAGTCTGCCCCGACGGGCCTCTACAGAGAGATACAAGCACTACAAAGACAGATGCAAATCCACAAAAAGGATGCAAATCCAAATACTGCTCCTCCAATGGGAACTCTCCCATGCAAACTCCCCTGTTCACTGGCTCCTGTGCCGCTGCCTGGCTGGGTGGCCGCTTTTATAGGCCCCTCCTCAGCCTAGCTCCGACCCCTACTCAGGTCGCCGCTACCCGCTCAGCAGTCTGCCCCGACGGGCCTCTAGCGAGAGATACAAGCACTACAAAGACAGATGCTTATCCACAAAGACAGATGCAAATCCAAATACCTGCTCCTCCAATGGGAATTCTCCCGCGCAAACGCCCCTGTTCGCTGGCTCCTGTGCCGCTGCCTGAATGGGCAGCCGCTTTTATAGGCCCCTCCTCAGCCTAGCTCCGCTCCCTACTCAGGGCGCCGCTGCCCGCTCAGCAGTCTGCCCCGACGGGCCTCTACAGAGAGATACAAGGACTACAAAGACAGATGCAAATCCACAAAAATTATGCAAATCCAAATTTGCTCCTCCAATGGGAACTCTCCCATGCAAACGCCCCTGTTCACTGGCTCCTGTGCCGCTGCTCGCTGGCTCCTGTGCGGCTGCCAGGCAGAGCGGCCGCTTTTATAGGCCCCTCTTCAGCCTAGCTCCGCCCCCTACTCAGGGCGCCGCTGCCCGCTCAGCAGTCTGCCCCGACGGGCCTCTACAGAGAGATACAAGCACTACAAAGACAGATGCAAATCCACAAAGACAGATGCAAATCCAAATACCTGCTCCTCCAATGGGAACTCTCCCACGCAAACTCGCCTGTTCGCTGCCTCCTGTGCCGCTGCTCGCTGGCTCCTGTGCCGCTGGCTGGCTGGGCGGCCGCTTTTATAGGCCCCTCCTCAGCCTAGCTCCGACCACTACTCAGGTCGCCGCTGCCCGCTCAGCAGTCTGCGCCGACGGGCCTCTAGAGAGAGATACAAGCACTACAAAGGCAGATTCAAACCCACAAAAAAGATACAAATCCAAAGCTGCTCCTCCAATGGGAACTCTCTCATGCAAACTCCCCTGTTCACTGGCTCCTGTGCCGCTGCTCGCTGGCTACTGTGCCGCTGCCTGAGTGGGCAGCCGCCTTTATAGGCCCCTCCTCAGCCTAGCTCCGCCCCCTACTCAGGGCGCCGCTGCCTGCTCAGCAGACTGACCCGACGGGCATCTACAGAGAGATACAAGCACTACAAAGACAAATGCAAATCCACAAAGACAGATGCAAATCCAAATACCTGCTCCTCCAATGGGAAATCTACCACGCAAACTCCCCTGTTCGCTGCCTCCTGCGCCGCTGGCTCCTGTGCCGCTGCCTGGCTGGGCATCCTCTTTTATAGGCCGCTCCTCAACCTAGCTCCGCCCCCTACTCTGGGCGCCGCTGCCCGCTCAGCAGTCTGCCCCGACGGGCCTCTACAGAGAGATACAAGCACTACAAAGACAGATGCAAATCCACAAAGACAGAAGCAAATCCAAATACCTGCTCCTCCAATGGGAACTCTCCCACACAAACTCCCCTCTTCGCTTGTTCCTGTGCCGCTGCTCGCTGGCTCCTGTGCCGCTGCCTGGCTGGGCGGCCGCTTCTATAGGCCCCTCCTCAGCCTAGCTCCGCCCTCTACTCAGGGCGCCGCTGCCCGCTCAGCAGTCTGCCCCGACGGGCCTCTACAGAGAGATACAAGCACTACAAAGACAGATGCAAATCCACAAAGACAGATGCAAATCCAAAAACTTGCTCCTCCAATGGGAAATCTCTCACGCAAACTCCTCTGTTCGTTGGCTCCTGTGCCGCTGCTCGCTGGCTCCTGTGCCGCTGCCTGGCTGGGCGGCCGCTTTTATAAGCCCCTCCTCAGCCTATATCCGCCCCCTACGTAGGGCACCGCAGCCCGCTTAGCAGTCTGCCCCGACGGGCCTCTACAGAGAGATACAAGCACTACAAAGACAGATGCAAATCCACAAAAAGGATGCAAATCCAAATACTGCTCCTCCAATGGGAACTCTCCCACGCAAACTCCCCTGTTCACTGGCTCCTGTGCCGCTGCCTGGCTGGGTGGCCGCTTTTATAGGCCCCTCCTCAGCCTAGCTCCGACCCCTACTCAGGTCGCCGCTGCCCGCTCAGCAGTCTGCGCCGACGGGCCTCTAGCGAGAGATACAAGCACTACAAAGACAGATGCTTATCCACAAAGACAGATGCAAATCAAAATACCTGCTCCTCCAATGGGAATTCTCCCGCGCAAACGCCCCTGTTCGCTGGCTCCTGTGCCGCTGCTCGCTGGCTCCTGTGCCGCTGCCTGAATGGGCAGCCGCTTTTATAGGCCCCTCCTCAGCCTAGCTCCGCCCCTACTCAGGGCGCCGCTCCCCGCTCAGCAGTCTGCCCGACGGGTCTCTACAGAGAGATACAAGGACTACAAAGACAGATGCAAATCCACAAAAATGATGCAAATCCAAATACCTGCTCCTCCAATGGGAACTCTCCCATGCAAACGCCCCTGTTCACTGGCTCCTGTGCCGCTGCTGTCTGGCTCCTGTGCGGCTGCCAGGCAGAGCGGCCGCTTTTATAGGCCCCTCCTCAGCCTAGCTCCGCCCCCTACTCAGGGCGCCGCTGCCCGCTCAGCAGTCTGCCCCGACGGGCCTCTACAGAGAGATACAAGCACTACAAAGACAGATGCAAATCCACAAAGACAGATGCAAATCCAAATACCTGCTCCTCCAATGGGAACTCTCCCACGCAAACTCCCCTGTTCGCTGCCTACTGTGCCTCTGCTCACTGGCTCCTGTGCCGCTGCCTGGCTGGGCGGCCGCTTTTATAGGACCCTCCTCAGACTAGCTCCGCCCCCTACTCAGGGCGCCGCTGCTCTCTCATCAGTCTGCCCCGACGGGCCTGTACAGAGAGATACAAGCACTACAAAGACAATTGGAAATCCACAAAGACAGATGCAAATCCAAATACCTGCTCCTCCAATGGGAACTCTCCCACGCAATCTTCCCTGTTCTCCGCCCTGTTCTCTGGCTCCTGTGCCGCTGCTCGCTGGCTCCTGTGCCGCTGCTTGGCTGGGCGGCCGCTTTTATAGGCTCCTCCTCAGCCTAGCTCCGCCCCCTACTCAGGGCGCCGCTGCCCGTTCAGCAGACTGCCCCGACGGGCCTCTACAGAGAGACACAAGCACTGCAAGAATGATGCAAATCCAAATACCTGCTTCTCCAATGGGAACTGTCCCACACAAACTCCCCTGTGCCCTGGCTCATGTGCCGCTGCTCGCTGGCTCCTGTGCCGCTGCCTGGCTGGGCGGCCGCATTTAAGGGCCACTTCTCAGCCTAACTAAGCCCCCTACTCAGGGCGCCGCTGCCCGCCCAGCAGTCTGCCCCGACGGGCCTCTACAGAGAGATACAAGCACTACAAAGACAGATGCAAATCCACAAAGACAGATGCAAATCCAAATACCTGCTCCTCCAATGGGAACTCTCCCAAGTAAACTCCCCTGTTTGCTGGCTCCTGTGCCGCTACTTGCTGGCTCCTATGACGCTTCCTGGCTGGGAGGCCGCTTTTGTAGGCCCCTCCTCAGCGTAGCTCTGCCCGCTACTCAGGGCGCAGCTGCCCGCTCAGCAGTCTACCCCGAAGGGCCTGTACAGAGAGATACAAGCAGTGCAAAGACAGATGCAAATCCACAAAGACAATGCAAATCCAAATACCTGCTCCTCCAATGGGAACTCTTCCACGCAAACTCTCCTGTTCGCTGGCTCCTGTGACGCTCCTCGCAGCTGTGTCGCTGCCTGGCTGGGCGACCGCTTTTATAGGCCCCTCCTCAGCCTAGCTCCGCCCACTACTCAGGGCGCCGCTGCCCGCTCAGCAGTCTGCCCCGACGGGCCTCTACAGAGATATACAAGCACTACAAAGACAATTGGAAATCCACAAAGACAGATGCAAATCCAAATACCTGCTCCTCCAATGGGAACTCTCCCACGCAATCTTCCCTGTTCTCCGCCCTGTTCTCTGGCTCCTGTGCCGCTGCTCGCTGGCTCCTGTGCCGCTGCTTGGCTGGGCGGCCGCTTTTATAGGCCCCTTCTCAGCCTTTCTCCGCCCCCTACTCAGGGCGCAGCTGCCCGCTCAGCAGTCTGCCCCGACGGGCCTCTACAGAGAGATACAAGCACTACAAAGACAGATGCAAATAAACAAAGACAGATTCAAATCCAAATAGCTGCTCCTCCAATGGGAACTATCCTACACAATCTCCACTCTTCGCCGCCCTGTTCTCTGGCTCCTGTCTGGGCGGCCGCTTTTATAGGCCCCTCCTCAGCCTAGCTCCGCCCACTACCCAGGGCGCCGCTGCCTGCTCAGCAGTCTGCCGCGACGGGCTTCTACAGAGAGATACAAGCACTACAAAGAAGATGGAAATACACAAAGAAAGATGCAAATCCAAATACCTGCTCCTCCAATGGGAACTCTCCCATGCAAACTGCCCTGTTCACTGGCACCTGTGCCGCTGGTCGCTGGCTCTTGTGCATCTGCCAGGCAGAGCGGCCGCATTTATACGCCCCTTCTCAGCCTTTCTCCGCCCCCTACTCAGGGCGCAGCTGCCCGCTCAGCAGACTGCCCCGACGGGCATCTACACAGAGATACAAGCACTACAAAGACAAATGCAAATACAGAAAGACAGATGCAAATCAAAAAGCCTGCGCCTCCAGTGGGAATTCTCCCACGCAAACGCCCCTGTTAGCTGGCTCCTGTGCCGCTGCCTGAATGGGCGGCCGCTTTTATAGGCCCCTCCTCAGCCTAGCTCCGCCCCCTACTCAGGTCGCCGCTGTCCGCTCAGCAGACTGCCCCGACGGGCCTCTACAGAGAGATACAAGCACTACAAAGACAAATGCAAATCCACAAAGACACTATGCAAATCCAAATACCAGCTGCTCCAATGGGAACTCTCCCACGCAAACTCCCCTGTTCGCAGCCCTGTTGCTGGCAACTGTGCCGCTGCCTGGCTGGGTGCCGCTTTTATAGGCCCCTCCTCAGCCTAGCCCCGCCCCCTTCAGGGCGCCGCTGCCCGCTCAGCAGTCTGCCTCGACCCGCCTCTACAGAGAGATACAAGCACTACAAAGACAGATGCAAATCCACAAAGAAGATGCAAATCCAAATACCTGCTCCTCCACTGGGAAATCTCCCACGCAACCTCCCCTGTTTGCTGCCTCCTGTGCCGCTGCTCGCTGGCTCCTGTGCCGCTGCCCGGTTGGGCGGCCGCTTTTATAGGCTCCTCCTCAGCCTAGCTCCGCCCCCTACTCAGTGCGCCGCTGCCCGCTCAGCAGTCTGCCCCGATGGGCCTCTACAGAGAGATACAAGCACTACAAAGACAGATGCAAATAAACAAAGACAGATTCAAATCCAAATAGCTGCTCCTCCAATGGGAACTATCCTACACAATCTCCCCTGTTCGCCGCCCTGTTCGCTGGCTCCTGTCTGGGCGGCCACTTTTATAGGCCCCTCCTCAGCCTAGCTCCGCCCACTACCCAGGGCGCCGCTGCCCGCTGAGCAGTCTGCCGCGACGGGCTTCTACAGAGAGATACAAGCACTACAAAGAAGATGCAAATACACAAAGAAAGTTGCAAATCCAAATACCTGCTCCTCCAATGGGAACTCTCCCATGCAAACTGCCCTGTTCACTGGCACCTGTGCCGCTGGTCGCTGGCTCCTGTGCATCTGCCAGGCAGAGCGGCCGCATTTATAGGCCCCTTCTCAGCCTTTCTCCGCCCCCTACTCAGGGCGCAGCTGCCCGCTCAGCAGACTGCCCCGACGGGCATCTACACAGAGATACAAGCACTACAAAGACAAATGCAAATACAGAAAGACAGATGCAAATCAAAAAGCCTGCGCCTCCAGTGGGAACTCTCCCACGCAAACGCCCCTGTTAGCTGGCTCCTGTGCCGCTACTCGCTGGCTCCTGTGCCGCTTCCCGGTTGGGCAGCCGCTTTTATAGGCTCCTCCTCAGCCTAGCTCCACCCCCTACTCAGGGCGCCGCTGCCCGCTCAGCAGTCTGCCCGGACGGGCCTCCACAGAGAGATACAAGCCCTACAAAGACAGATACAAATCCACAAAGACAGATGCAAATACAAATACCTGCTCCTCCAATGGGAACTCTCCCACGCAAACTCCCCTGTTCGCCGCCCTGTTCGCTGCTCACATCTGTCCCTCTGCCTGGTTGGGCGGCCGCTTTTATAGGCCCCCTCCTCAGTCTAGCTCCGCCCCCTACTCAGGGCCCCGCGGCCCGCTCAGCAGTCTTCCCGACGGGCCTCTACAGAAGGATACAAGCACTACAAAGACAGAGATGCAAAGCTAAATACCTGCTGCTCCAATGGGAACTCTCCCACGCAAACCCCTCTGTTTGCGGCCCTATTTGCAGGCTCCTGTGCCGCTGCCTGTCTGGGCTGCCGCTTTCATAGGCCCCTCCGCAGCCTAGCTCCGCCCCCTACTCAGGGCGCCGCTGCCCGCTCAGCAGTCTGCCCCGACGTGCCTCTACAGAGAGATGCAAGCACTACAAAAACAGATGAAAATCCACAAAGAGAGATGCAAATCCAAATACCTGCTCCTCCAATGGGAACTCTCCCACGCAACTCGCCTGTTCGCTGGCTTCTCTGCCGCTGCCTGAATGGGCGGCCGCTTTTATAGGCCCCTCCTAAGCCTAGCTCCACCCCCTACTCAGGGCACCGCTGCCCGATCAGTAGTCTGCCCCGACGGGCCTCTACAGAGAGATACAAGCACTTCAAAGACAGATTCAAATCCACAAAGAGAGATGCAAATCCAAATACCTGCTCCTCCAATGGGAACTCTCCCACGCAAACTCCCCTGTTCGCTGGCTCCTGTGCCGCTTCTTGCTGGCTCCTGTGCCGCTGCCTGGCTGGGCGGCCGCTTTCATAGGCCCCTCCTCATCCTAGCTCCGACCCCTACTCAGGGAGCCCCTACCCGCTCAGCAGTCTGCCCCGACGGGCCTCTACAGAGATATACAAGCACTACAAAGACAGATGCAAATCCACAAAGACAGATGCAAATTCAAATACCTGTTCCTCCAATGGGAACTCTCCCACGCAAACTCCCCTGTTCGCTGGCTCCTGTGCCGCTGCTCCCTGGCTCCTGTGTCTCTGCCTGGCTGGGCGGCCGCTTTTATAGGCCCTTCCTCAGCCTAGTTCCGCCCCCTACTCAGGGCCCCGTTGCCCGCTCAGCAGTCTGGCCCGACGGGCCTCTACAGAGAGTTACATGCACTACAAAGACAGAGATGCAAATCCAAATACCTGCTTCTCCAATGGGAACTCTCCCACACCAACTCCCCTGTTCACTGGCTCCTATGCCGCTGCTCGCTGGCTCCTGTGCATCTGCCAGGCAGAGCGGCCGCTTTTATAGACCCTTCTCAGCCTTGCTCCGCCCCCTATTCAGGGCGCCGCTGCCCGCTCAGCAGACTGCCCGGACGGGCATCTACAGACAGATACAAGCACTACAAAGACAAATGCAAATCCACAAAGACAGATGCAAATCCAAATACCTGCTCCTCCAATGGGAACTCTCCCACGCAAACTCCCCTGTTCGCTGCCTCCTGTGCCGCTGCCTGTCTGGGCGGCCGCTTTTATAGGCCCCTCCTCAGCCTAGCTCCGCCCCCTACTCAGGGCGCCGCTGCCCGCTCAGCAGTCTGCCCCCACGGGCCTCTACAGAGAGATACAAGCACTAAAAAGACAAATGCAAATCCACAAAAAGAGATGCAAATCCAAATACCTGCTCCTCCAATGGGAACTCTCCCTCGCAAACTCCCCTGTTCGCAGGCCTGAATGCTGGTTCCTGTGCCGCTGCCTGGCTGGGCGGCCGCTTTTATAGGCCCCTCCTCAGCCTAGCTCCGCCCCCTACTCAGGGCGCCGCTGCCCGCTCAGCAGTCTGTCCCGACGGGCCTCTACAGAGAGATACAAGCACTACAAAGACAGATGCAAATCCACAAAGACAGATGCAAATCCAAATACCTGCTCCTCCAATGGGAACTCTTCCACGCAAACGCCCCTGTTCGCTGGCTCCTCTGCCGCTGCCTGAATGGGCGGCCGCTTTTATAGGCCCCTCCTAGGCCTAGCTGCGCCCCCTACTCAGGGCGCCGCTGCCCGCTCAGCAGTCTGCCCCGACGGGCCTCTACAGAGAGATACAAGCACTACAAAGACACATGAAGTACACAAAGACAGATGCAAATCCAAATACCTGCTCCTCCAATGGAAACTCTCCCACGCAAACTCCCCTGTTCACTGGCTCCTGTGCCACTGCTCGCTGCCTCCTGTGCCGCTGCTCGCTGGCTCCTGTGCCGCTGCCTGGCTGGGCGGCTGCTTTTCTACGCCCCACCTCAGCCTAGCTCCGCCCCCTACACAGGGCGCCGCTGCCCGCTCAGCAGTCTGCCCCGACGGGCCTCTAGAGAGAGGTACAAGCACTACAAAGACAGATACAAAAGCACAAAGACAGATGCAAATCCAATACCTGCTCCTACCATGGGAACTCTCCCACCCAACCTCCCCTGTTCACCGCTCTGTTTGCTGGCTCCTGTGCCGCTGCCTGGCTTGGGGGCGGATTTATAAGCCCCTCCTCAGCCTAGCTCCGCCCCCTACTCAGGGCGCCGTACCCGCTCAGCAGTCTGCCCCGACGGGCCTCTAGAGAGAGATACAAGCACTACAAAGACAGATGCAAATCCACAAAGACAGATGCAAATCCAAATAACTGCTCCTCCAATGGGAACTCTCTCACGCAAAACCCCTGTTCTCCGCCCTGTTCGCTGGCTCCTGTGTTGGTGCACGGTGGTTCCTGGGGCGCTGCCTGGCTGGGGGGCCGGTTTTATAGGCCCCTCCTCAGCCTAGCTCCGCCTCCTACTCAGGGCGACGCTGCCCGCTCAGCATTCTGCCCCGACGGGCCTCTAGAGAGAGATACAAGCATTACAAAGACAGATGCAAATCCACAAAGACAGATGCAAATCCAAATAAATGCTCCTCCAATGGGAACTCTCCCACGCAAACTCCCCTGTTTGCTGGCTCCTGTGCCGCTGCGTGGCTGGGCGGCCGCTTTTATAGGCCCCTCCTCAGCCTAGATCCGCCCCCTACTCAGGGCGACGCTGCCCGCTCAGCAGTCTGCCCCGACGGGCCTCTATAGAGAGATACAAGCACTACAAAGACAGATGCAAATCCACAAAGACAGGTGCAAATCCAAATACCTGTTCCTCCCATGGGAAATCTCCCACGCAAACTCCCCTGTTCGCTGCCCTGTTTGCTGGCTCCTGTGCCGCTGCCTGACTGGGCAGCCCCTTTTATAGGCCCCTCCTCAGCCTAGCTCGGCCCCCTACTCAGGGCGTCGCTGCCCGCTCAGCAGTCTGCCCCGACGGGCCTCTACAGAGAGATACAAGCACTACAAAGACAGATGCAAATCCACAAAGACAGATTCAAATCCAAATACCTGCTCCTCCAATGGGAACTCTCCCATGCAAACTCCCATGTTCGCTGGCTCCTGTGCCGCTGCTTGCTGGCTCTGTGCCGCTGCCTGGCTGGGCAGCAACTTTTATAGGCCCTCCTCAGCCTATCTCCGCCCCCTACTCAGGGCGCCGCTGCCCACTCAGCAGACTGCCCCGACCGGCCTCTACAGAGAGATACAAGCACTACAAAGACAGATGCAAATCCACAAAGACAGGTGCAAATCCAAATACCTGCTCCTCCAATGGGAACTCTCCCACGCAAACTCCCATGTTCGCTGGCTCCTGTGCTGCTGCCTGGCTGGTTGGCAGCTTTTATAGGCCCCTCCTCAGCCGAGCTCCGCCCCCTACTCAGGGCGCCGCTGCCCGCTCAGCAGTCTGCCACGGGGGACTCTACAGAGAGATACAAGCACTACAAAGACAGAGATGCAAATCCAAATACCTGCTCCTCCAATGTGAACTCTCCCACGCAAACTCCCCTGTTTGCTGGCTCCTGAACCGCTGCTCGCAGCTGTGTCGCTGCCTGGCTGGGCAGCTGCTTCTATAGGCCACTCCTCAGCCTAGCTCCGCCCCCACTCAGGGCGCCGCTGCCCGCTCAGCAGTCTGCGCCGACGGGCCTCTATAGAGAGATAAAGCACTACAATGACAGATGCAAATCCACAAAGACAGATGCAAATCTAAATACCTGCTCCTCCAGTGGGAAATCTCCACACAAACTCCCCTGTTCGCCGCCCTGTTCGCTGCTCGCAGCTGTGCCACTGCCTGGCTGGGCGGCCGCTTTTATGGGCCCCTCCTCAGCCTAGCTCCGCCGCCCACTCAGGGCACCGCTGCCCGCTCACTAGTCTACCCCGACGGGCCTCTACAGAGAGATTAAAGCAGTACAAGGACAGATATGCGAACCAAAATATCTGCTCCTACAATGGAAACTCCCATGTTCGCTGGCTCCTGTGCCGCTGCTCGGTGGCTCCTGTGCCGCTGCCTGGCTGGGCAGCCGCTTTTATAGGCCCTTCCTCAGCCTAGCTCTGCTCCCTACTCAGGGCACCGCTGGCCGCTCAGCAGTCTGTCCTGACGGGCCTCTATAGAGACATACAAGAACTACAAAGACAGATGCAAATCCACAAAGACAGCTGCAAATCCAAATACCTGCTCCTTCAATGGGAACTATCCCACGCAAACTCCCCAGTTCGCAGCCCTGTTTGCTGGTTCCTGTGCCGCTGCCTGGCTGGGCGGCCGCTTTTATAGGGCCCTCCTCTGCCTAGCTCCGCCCTCTACTCAGGGCGCCGCAGCCCGCTCAGCAGTCTGCCCCGACGGGCCTCTACAGTGAGATACAAGCACTACAAAGACAGATGCAAGTCCACAAAAATTTTGCAAATCCAAATACCTGCCCCTCCAATGGGATCTCTCCCATGCAAACTCCCCTGTTCACTGGATCCTGTGCAACTGCTCGCTGCCTCCTGTGCCGCTGCTCGCTGGCTCCTGTGCCGCTGCCTGGCTGGGCGGCTGCTTTTCTAGGCCCCTCCTCACCCTAGCTCCGCCCCCTACGCTGGGCGCCGCTGCCCGCTCAGCAGTCTGCCCCGACGGGCCTCTAAAGAGAGATACAAGCACTACATAGACAGATGCAAATCCACAAGGACAGATGCAAATCCAAATACCTGCTGCTCCAATGGGAACTCTCCCACGCAAACTCCCCTGTTCACTGGCTCCTGTGCCGCTGCTCGCTGGCTCCTGTGCCGCTGCCTGGATGGGTGGCCGCTTTTATAGGCCCCTCCTCAGCCTAGCTCCACCTCCTACTCAGGGCGCCGCTGCCCGCTCAGCAGTCTGCCCCGACGGGCCTCTACAGAGAGATACAAGCACTACAAAGACAGACGCAAATCCACAAGGACAGATGCAAATCCGCAAAAACAGATGCAAATCCAAATACCTGCTCCTTCAGTGGGAACTCTCCCACGCAAACTCCCCTGTTCGCCGCCCTGTTCGCTGCTCGCAGCTGTACCGCTGCCTGACTGGGCGGCCGCTTTTATAGGCCCATCCTCAGTATAGCTCCGCCCCCTACTCAGGGCGCCGCTGCCCGCTCAGCAGTCTGCCGCGACGGGCGTCTACAGAGAGATACAAGCACTACAAAAACATACATGCAAATCCAAATACCTGCTCCTCCAATGGGAACTCTCCCACGCAAACTCCCCTGTTCGCTGGCTCCTGTGCCGCTGCCTGGCTGGGCGGCCGCTTTTATAGGCCCATCCTCAGCCTAGCTCCGCCCCCTACTCAGGGCGCCGCTATCCGCTCAGCAGTCTGCCCCGACGGGCCTCTACAGAGAGATACAAGCACTACAAAGTCAGATGCAAATCCACAAAAAGAGATGCAAATCCAAATACCTGCTCCTCCAATGGGAACTCTCCCACGCAAACGCACCTGTTCGCTGGCTCCTGTGCCGCTGCTCGCTAGCTCGTGTGCGGCTGCCTGGCTGGGCGGCCGCTTTTATAGGCCCCTCCTCAGCCTAGCTCCGCCCCCTACTCAGGGCGACGCTGCCCGCTCAGCAGTCTGCCCCGACGGGCCTCTAGAGAGAGATACAAGCACTACAAAACAGATGCAAATCCACAAAGACAGATGCAAATCCAAATACCTGCTCCTCCAATGGGAACTCTCCCACGGAAACGCCCCTGTTCGCTGGTTTCTGTGCCGCTGCTTGCTGGCTCCTGTGCCGCTGCCTGGCTGGGCGGCCGCTTTTATAGGCCCCTCCTCAGCCTAGCTCTGCCCCCTACTTGGGCGCCTCTGCCCGCTCAGCAGTCTGCCCCGACGGTCCTCTACAGAAAGATACAAGCACTACAAAAACACATGCAAATACACAAAGACAGATGCAAATCCAAATACCGCTCCTCCAATGGGAACTCTCCCACGCAAACTCCCCTGTTCGCCGCCCAGTTTGCTGGCTCCTGTGCCGCTGCCTGTCTGGGCGGCCGCTTTTATAGGCCCTCCTCAGCCTATCTCCGCCCCCTACTCAGGGCGCCGCTGCCCGCTCAGCAGTCTGCCCCGACGGGCCTCTACAGAGAGATACAAGCACTACTAAGACAGATGCAAATCCACAAAGACAGATGCAAATCCAAATACCTATTCCTCAAATGGGAACTCTCCGTCGCAAACTCCCCTGTTCGCTGCCCTGTTTGCTGGCTCCTGTGCCGCTGCCTGGCTGGGCGGCCGCTTTTATAGGCCCTCCTCATCCTATGTCCGCCCCCTACTCAGGGCGCTGCTGCCCGGTCAGCAGACTGCCCGGACGGGGCTCTACAGAGTGATACAAGCACTACAAATACAAATGCAAATCCACAAAGACAGGTGCAAATCCAAATACCTGTTCCTCCAATGGGAACTCTCCGTCGCAAACTCCCCTGTTCGCTGCCCTGTTTGCTGGCTCCTGTGCCGCTGCCTGGCTGGGCGGCCGCTTTTATATGCCCTCCTCAGCCTACCAAGACAGAGATGCAAGTCCGAATACCTGCTCCTCCAATGGGAACTCTCCGAAGCAAACCCCCCTGCTCGCTGGCTCCTGTGCCGCTCCCTGGCTGGGCAGCCACTTTTATAGGCCCCTCCTCAGCCTAGCTCCGCCCCCTACTCAGGGCGCCGCTGCCCGCTCAGCAGTCTGCCCCCACGGGCCTCTACAGAGAGATACAAGCACTGGAAAGATAGACGCAAATCCACAAAGAAAGATGCAATCCAAATACCTGCTCCTCCAATGGGAACTCTCCCACGCAAACTCCCCTGTTCACAGCCCTGTTTGCTGGCTCCTGTGCAACTGCCTGGCTGGGCAGCCGCTTTTATAGGCCCCTCCTCAGCCTAGCTCCGCCCCCTACTCTGGGCACCGCTGCCCGCTCAGCAGACTGCCCCGACCGGCCTCTACAGAGAGATACAAGCACTACAAAGACAGATGCAAATCCACAAAGACAGGTGCAAATCCAAATACCTGCTCCTCCAATGGGAACTCTCCCACGCAAACTCCCCTGTTCGCTGGCTCCTGTGCCGCTGCCTGGCTGGGCGGCAGCTTTTATAGGCCCCTCCTCAGCGGAGCTCCGCCTCCTACTCAGGGCGCCGCTACCCGCTCAGCAGTCTGCCACGGGGGACTCTACAGAGAGATACAAGCACTACAAAGACAGAGATGCAAATCCAAATACCTGCTCCTCCAATGTGAACTCTCCCACGCAAACTCCCCTGTTTGCTGGCTCCTGAACCGCTGCTCGCAGCTGTGCCGCTGCCTGGCTGGGCGGCCGCTTCTATAGGCCACTCATCCTAGCTCCGCCCCCTAGTCAGGGCACCTCTGCCCGCTCAGGAGTCTGCCCCGAAGGGCCTCTACAGAGAGCTACAAGCACTACAAAGACAGAGATGCAAAACCAAATACCTGCTCCTCCAATGGGAATTCTCCCACGCAAACACCCCTGTTCCCAGCCCTGTTCGCTGGCTCCTGTGCCGCTGCCTGCCTGGGCGGCCGCTTTTATAGGCCCCTCCTCAGCCTAGCTCCGCCCCCACTCAGGGCGCCGCTGCCCGCTTAGCCGTCTGCCCCGACGAACATCTACAGAGAGATAAAGCACTACAATGACAGATGCAAATCCACAAAGACAGATGCAAATCTAAATACCTGCTCCTCCACTGGGAAATCTCCCACACAAACTCCCCTGTTCGCCGCCCTGTTCGCTGCTCGCAGCTGTGCAGCTGCCTGGCTGGGCGGCCGCTTTTATAGGCCCCTCCTCAGCCTAGCTCCGCCGCCCACTCAGGGCACCGCTGCCGGCTCAGCAGTCTACCCCTACGGGCCTCTACAGAGAGATACAAGCACTACAAAGACAGACGCAAATCCACAAAGACTGATGCAAATCCAAATACCTGCTCCTCCAATGGGAACTATCCCTCGCAAACTCCCCTGTTCGCAGCCCTGTTTGCTAGTTCCTGTGCCGCTGCCTGGCTTGGGGGCCGCTTTTATAGGCCCCTCCTCAGCCTAGCTCCACCCCCTACTCAGGGCGCCCCAGCCCTCTCAGCAGTCTGCCCCGACGGGCCTCTACAGAGAGATACAAGCACTGGAAAGATAGACGCAAATCCACAAAGAAAGATGCAAATCCAAATACCTGCTCCTCCAATGGGAACTCTCCCACGCAAACTCCTCTGTTCGCTGATTCCTGTGCCGCTGCCTGGTTGGGCAGCCGCTTTTATAGGACCCTCCTCAGCCTAGCTCCGCCCCCTACTCAGGGCACCGCTGCCCGCTCAGCAGTCTGCCCCGACGGGCCTCTACAGAGAGATACAAGGACTTCAAAGACAGATGCAAATCCATTAAAATGATGCAAATCCAAATACCTGCTCCTCCAGTGGGAACACTCCCATGCAAACGCCCCTGTTCACTGGCTCCTGTGCCGCTGCTCGCTGGCTCCTGTGCGGCTGCCAGGCAGAGCGGCCGCTTTTATAGGCCCCTCCTCAGCCTAGCTCCGCCCCCTACTCAGGGCGCCGCTGCCCGCTCAGCAGTCTGCCCCGACAGGCCACTATAGAGAGATACAAGCACTGCAAAGACAGATGCAAATCCACAAAAAAGATGCAAATCCAAATACCTGCTCCTCCAATGGGAACTCTCCCACGCAAACTCCCCTGTTCGCTGCCTCCTGTGCCGCTGCTCGCTGGCTCCTGTGCCGCTGCCTGGCTGGGTGGCCGCTTTTATAGGCCCCTCCTCAGCCTAGCTCCGACCCCTATTCAGGGCGCCGCAGCCCGCTCAGCAGTCTGCCCCGACGGGCCTCTACAGAGAGATACAAGCACTACAAAGACAGATGCAAATTCACAAAGACAGATGCAAATCCAAATACCTGCTCCTCCAATGGGAACTCTCCCACGCAAACTCCCCTGTTCGCTGCCTCCTGCGCCGCTGCTCCCTGGCTCCTGTGCCGCTGCCTGGCTGGGCAGCCTCTTTTATAGGCCGCTCCTCAACCTAGCTCCGCCCCCTACTCTGGGCGCCGCTGCCCGCTCAGCAGTCTGTCCCGGCGGGCCTCTATACAGAGATAAAAGCACTACAAAGACAGATGCAAATCCACAAAGACAGATGCAAATCCAAAAACCTGCTCCTCCAATGGGAACTCTCTCACGCAAACTCCTCTCTTCGCTTGCTCCTGTGCCGCTGCTCGCTGGCTCCTGTGCCGCTGCCTGGCTGGGCAGCCGCTTTTATAGCCCCCTCCTCAGCCTAGCTCCGCCCCCTACTCAGGGCGCCGCTGCCCGCTTAGCAGTCTGCCCCGACGGGCCTCTACAGAGAGATACAAGGACTACAAAGACAGATGCAAATCCACAAAAATGATGCAAATCCATTACCTGCTCCTCCAATGGGAACTCTCAAATGCAAGCGCCCCTGTTCACTGGCTCCTGTGCCGCTGCTCGCTGGCTCCTCTGCGGCTGCCAGGCAGAGTGGCCGCTTTTATAGGCCCCTCCTCAGCCTAGCTCCGCCCCCTACTTAGGTCGCCGCTGCCCGCTCAGCAGTCTGCGCCGACAGGCCTCTATAGAGAGATACAAGCACTACAAAGACAGATGCAAATCCACAAAAAAGATGCAAATGCAAATACCTGCTCCTCCAATGGGAACTCTCCCACACAAACTCCCCTCTTCGCTTGCTCCTGTGCCGCTGCTAGCTGGCTCCTGTGCCGCTGCCAGGCTGGGCGGCCGCTTCTATAGGCCCCTCCTCAGCCTAGCTCCGCCCACTACTCAGGGCGCCGCTGCCCGGTCAGCAGTCTGCCCCGACGGGCCTCTACAGAGAGATACAAGCACTACAAAGACAGATGCAAATCCACAAAGACAGATGCAAATCCAAAAACCTGCTCCTCCAATGCGAACTCTCCCACGCAAACTCCCCTGTTCGCTAGCTCCTGTGCCGCTGCTCGCTGGCTCCTGTGCCGCTGCCTGGCTGGGTGGCCGCTTTTATAGGCCCTCCTCAGCCTAGCTCCGACTCCTACTCAGGTTGCCGCTGCCCGCTCAGCAGTCTGCACCGACGGGCCTCTAGAGAGAGATACAAGCACTACAAAGACAGATGCATATCCGCAAAAATGATGCAAATCCAAATACCTGCTCCTCCAATGGGAACTCTCCCATGCAAACGCCCCTGTTCACTGGCTCCTGTGCCGCTGCTCACTGGCTCCTGTGCCGCTGCCTGGCTGGGTGGCCGCTTTTAAAGGCCCCTCCTCAGCCTAGCTCCGACCCCTACTCAGGTCGCCGCTGCCCGCTCAGCAGTCTGCGCCGACGGGTCTCTACAGAGAGATACAAGCACTACAAAGACAGATGCAAATCCACAAAAAAGATGCAAATCCAAATACCTGCTCCTCCAATGGGAACTCTCCCATGCAAACTCCCCTGTTCACTGACTCCTGTGCCGCTGCTCGCTGGCTCCTCTGCCGCTGCCTGGCTGGGTGGCCGCTTTTATAGGCCCCTCCTCAGCCTAGCTCCGACCCCTACTCAGGTCGCGGCTGCCCGCTAAGCAGTCTGCGCCGACGGGCCTCTAGAGAGAGATACAAGCACTACAAAGACAGATGCTTATCCACAAAGACAGATGCAAATCCAAATACCTGCTCCTCCAATGGGAACTCTCCCACGCAAACGCCCCTGTTCGCTGGCTCCTGTGCCGCTGCTCGCTGGCTACTGTGCCGTTGCCTGAATGGGCAGCCGCTTTTATAGGCCCCTCCTCAGCCTAGCTCCGACCCCTACACAAGGCGCCACTGCTCGCTCATCAGTCTGCCCCGACAAGCCTCTACAGAGAAATACAAGAACTACAAAGACAGATGCAAATCCACAAAGACAGATGCAAATCCAAATACGTGCTCCTCCAAAGGGAACTCTGCCATGGAAACGCCCCTGTTCGCTGGCTCCTGTGCCGCTACTCGCTGGATCCTGTGCCGCTGCCTGGCTGGGAGGCCGCTTTTATAGGCCCCTCCTCAGCCCCCTACTCAGGGCGCCGCTGCCCGCTCAGCAGTCTGCACCGACGGGACTCTACAGAGAGATACAAGCACTACAAAGACACATGCAAATACATAAAGACAAATGCAAATCCAAATACCTGCTCCTCCAATGGGAACTCTCCCACGCAAACTCCCCTGTTCGCTGGCACCTGTGCCGCTGCTCGCAGCTGTGCCGCTGCCTGGCTGGGCGGCCGCTTTGATAGGCCCCTCCTCAGCCTAGCTCCGCCCCCTACTCAGGGCGCCGCTGCCCGCTCAGCAGTCTGCCGCGACGGCCCTCTACAGAGAGATACAAGCACTACAAAGACAGATGCAATCCACAAAGACAGATGCAAATCCAAATACCTGCTCCTCCAATGGGGACTCTCCCACGCAAACTCCCCTGTTCGCCGCCCTGATCGCTGCTCGCAGCTGTGCCGCTGCGTGGCTGTGCGGCCGCTTTTACAGGGCCCTCCTCAGCCTAGCTCCGCCCCCTACTCAGGGCGCCGCTGCCCGCTCAGCAGTCTGCCCCGACGCGACTCTACAGAGAGATACAAGCAATACAAAGACAGATTCAAAGACACAAAGATAGATGCAAATCCAAATACCTGCTCCTCCAATGGGAACTCTCCTGCGCAAACACCCCTGTTCGCCGCCCTGTTCGCTGCTCGCAGCTGTGCCGCTGCCTGGCTGGGCGGCCGCATTTATAGGCCGCTCCTCAGCCGAGCTATGCCCCCGATTCAGGGCGCCGCTGCCGGCTCAGCAGTCTGCCCCAACGGGCCTCTACAAAGAGATACAAGCACTACAAAGACAGATGCAAATCCACAAAGAATGATACAAATCCAAATACCTGCTTCTCCAACGGGAACTCTCCCACGCAAACTCCACTGTGCCCTGGCTCCTGTGCCGCTGCTCGCTGGCTCTTGTGCCGCTGCCTGGCTGGGGGCGTCCGCTTTTATAGGCCCCTCCTCAGCCTAGCTCCGCCCCCTTCTCTGGCACCGCTGCCCGCTCAGCAGTCTGCCCCGACGGGCCTCTACAAAGAGATACAAGCACTAAAAACACAGATGCAAATCCACAAACAGAGATGCAAACCAAATACCTGCTCCTCCAACGGGAACACTCGTGCACAAACTCCCCTGTTCGCCGCCCTGTTTGCTGGCTCCTGTGCCGCTGCCTGACTGGGCGGCCGCTTTTTTAGGCCCCTCCTAGGCCTAGCTGCGCCCCCTACTCAGGGCGCCGCTGCTCGCTCAGCAGTCTGACCCGACGGGCCTCTACAAAGAGATACAAGCACTACAAAGACAGATACAAATCCACAAAGAGAGATGCAAATCCAAATACCTGCTCCTCCAATGGGAACTCTCCAACGCAAACTCCCCTGTTCGCTGGCTCCCATGCCGCTGCCTGGCTGGGCGGCCGCTTTTATAGGCCCCTCCTCAGCCGACCTCCGCCCCCTACTCAGGGCGCCGCTGCCCGCTCAGCAGTCTGCCGCGACGGGCCTCTACAGAAAGATACAAGCTCTACAAAGAGAAGTGCAAATCCACAAAGAGAGGTGCAAATCCAAATACGTGCTCCTCCGATGGGAACTCTCCCACGCAAACTCTTCCCTGTTCTCTGGCTCCTGTGCCGCGGCTCGCTGGCACCTGTGCCGCTGCCTGGCTGGGCTTCCGCTTTTATAGGCCCCTCCTCAGCCGAGCTCCGCCCCCTACTATGGGCGCCGCTGCCCGCTCAGCAGTCTGCCACGAGGGATTCTACAGTATGATACAAGCACTACAAAGACAGATGCAAATCCACCAAGAGAGATGCAAATCCAAATACCTGCTCTTCTAATGGGAACTCTCCCACGCAAACGCCCCTGTTCCCTGGCTCCTGTGCCGCTGCTCACTGGCTCCAGTGCCGCTGCCTGGCTGGGCGGCTGCTTTTATAGGCCCCTCCTCAGCCTAGCTCCACCCCCTACTCAGGGCGCCGCTGTCCGCTCAGCAGTCTGCCCCGACGGGCCTCTACAGAGAGATACAAGCACTACAAAGACAGAGATGCAAATCGAAATACCTGCTCCTCCAATGGGAACTCTCCCACGCAAACTCCCCTGTTCTCTGCCCTGTTTGCTGGCTCCTGTGCCGCTGCTCGCTGGCTCCTGTGCCGCTGCCTGGCTGGCCGGCCGCTTTTATAGGCCCCTCCTCAGCCTAGCTCCGCCCCCTACTCAGGGCGCCGCTGCCCGCTCAGCAGTCTGCCCCGACGGGCCTTTACAGAGAGATACAAGCACTACAAAGACAGATGCAAATACACAAAGACAGATGCAAATCCAAATACCTGCTCCTCCAATGGGAACTCTCCCATGCAAACTCCCCTGTTTGCTGGCTACTGTGCCACTGCCTGAAGGGAGGCCGCTTTTATAAGCCCCTCCTCAGGCTAGCTCCGCCCCGTACTCAGGGCGTCGCTGTCCGCTCAGCAGTCTGCCCCGACGGGCATCTATAGAGAGATACAAGCACTACAAAAACAGTTGCAAATCCAAATACCTGCTCCTCCAATGGGAACTCTCCCACGCAAACTCGCCTGTTCACCACCCTCTTTGCTGGCTCCTGTGCCGCTGCCTGGCTAGGCGGCCACTTTTATAGGCCCCTCCTCAGCCTAGCTCCGCCCCCTACTCAGGGCGCCGCTGCCCGCTCAGCAGTCTGCCCCGAAGGGCCTCTACAGAGAGATACAAGCCCTACAAAGACAGACGCAAATACACAAAGACAGATGCAAATCCAATTACCTGCTCCTCCAATGGGATCTCTCCCACGCAAACTCCCCTATTTGCTGGCTCCTGTGCTGCTGCCTGGCTGGGCGGCCGCTTTTATAGGCCCCTCATCAGCCTAGCTCCGCCCCCTACTCAGGGCGCCGCTGCCTGCTCAGCAGTCTGCCCCGACGGGCCTCTAGAGAGAGATACAAGCACTACAAAGAGAGATGCAAATACACAAAGACAGATGCAAATCCAAATACCTGCTTCTCCAATGGGAACTCTCCCATGCAAACTCCCCTGTTCGCTGGCTCCTGTGGCGCTGCTCGCTGGCTCCTTTGCCGCTGCCAGGCTGGGCGGCCGCTTTTATAGGCCCCTCCTCAGCCTAGCTCCGCCCCCTACTCAGGGGGCCGCTGCCCGCTCAGCAGTCTGCCCCGACGGGCCTCTACAGAGAGATACAAGCACAACAAAGACAGGCCTGGTCTACACTAGGCGTTTAAATCGGTTTTAGGAGCGTAAAACCGATTTAACGCCACAACCGTCCATTCTAGGAGGCACCTTATATCGATTTTAATGGCTCTTTAAACCGGTTTCTGTACTGCTCCCTAACGAGAGGAGTAACGCTAGTATCGGTATTAACATATCGGATTAGCTGTAGTGTGGACGCTGATCGACGGCATTGGCCTCCGGGAGCTATCCCACAGTGCACCAGTGACCGCTCTGGACATCATTCTGAACTCGGATGCACTGGCCAGGTAGACAGGAAAAGCCCCGCGAACTTTTGAAATTCATTTCCTGCTTCCCCAGCGTGGAGATCTCATCTCATCAGCACAGGTGACCACGCACAGCTCATCAGCGTTAACAATGCAGTCTGCTGAGAATTGTAAAAGAGCCCCAGCATGGACTACACGGGAGGTACTGGATCTGATCGCTATCTGGGGAGAGGATTCAGTACTAACAGAACTGCGTTCCAAAAGACAAAATGAAAAAGTATTTGAAAGAATTTCTAAGGCTATGACGGATAAAGGCCACAGCCGGTACTCAGTGCAGTGCAGAGTGAAAGTTAAGGAGCTCAGACAAGCCTACCAGAAAACCAAAGACGCAAACGGAAGGTCAGGGGCAGGTCGAAAAACATGCCGCTTCTATGCTGAGCTGCATGCAATTTTAGGGGGCTGCGCCACAAGTACCCCACCCCTGTTCGTGGATTCCGAGGTGGGGGTTGTAATCTCTGCCATGGCTGAGGATTATGCAGACGGGGAAGAGGAAGATGAAGAAGAGGAGGAAGACCTAGCAGAGAGCACACAGCACTCCGTCAGCCCCAGCAGCCAGGAGCTTTTTATCACCCTGACGGAATTACCGTCCTCCCAGCCCTCACAAGCCACTATCCCAGACAATGACACCATGGAAGGGACCTCTGGTGAGTGTACCTTTGCAAATATCAAACATTTTTTTTAAAAAAAGCCTTTTTTAATGATTGATTTGCCCTGAGGTCTTGGGATGCATTCGCAGACAGTATAGTTACTTAGTAAAGTTTGTTAACATGTCCAGGGATTGAGAGGAAATCCTCCAGGGACATCTCGATGAAGCACTCCTGTAGGTACTCCAGAAGCCTTTGCAGAAGGTTTCTGGGCAAGGCAGCCTTGTTCCGCCCACCTAGGTAGGACACTTTACCATGCCATGCATGTAGCAAGTAATCAGGTATCATTGCGTGGCAAAGCATAGCAGCGTATGGTCCCGGTGACTGCTGGCATTCAAGAAGCATCCGTTCTTTATCTTGTTCTGTTATCCTCAGCAAAGTGATATCGTTCAGGATAACCTGGTTAAAAATCAGGAATTTAAGTAAGGGGGGGTGGCCATTTTTCTACTGGGTTCGTGGACTGCATCAGCTTAAAAAAAAACTTTCCTTCACGTAGCGAAGCGGGGGAGGGGAGGAGTGAAATGCCGATGATCTTTTCTGTGTTTGGTCACCGGCGATCTTCCCCAAGGCACCAGACACGCAGTGGGTGGGGGGGGAAGGTTGTTGATTAGCAGGGAGCTAGCGTGGTATTAGCCATGCGTTGTTGGGGGGGAAGGGTTAAATCACTACAGAAGCCGAAAGACAGTGGCTTACCATGGCCACAAGCAAGCTGAATTATGATGCCTGGACCTGCGTCTGTGAGATCTGTAACTCCAGAGCTGCAGGCACTCACTAAAAAGATGAAAAAATGCGACCTTGTAGGGAAATCACATGTGCTAGGTGGTGAATACTGCTGTTCACTGTGAAATAGTATAACCATTGTTCTGTAAAATGTATCTTTCTAAATATTTATCTCCCTCATGCAGCTGCAAATTTATCAACCATCCCTCCTCCATCCCAAAGGCTAGCACAGATAAGACGGAGGAAAAAGAAGACGCGAGATGAGATGTTCTCGGATATTATGGAAGTTACACGCAATGAAAGAGCTCATCTGAATGAGTGGAAGGACGTGGTTTCAAATTACAGGAAAGAGGCCAGTGAACGTGAGGACAGGAGGGACAACCGAGATGAGAGGTGGCGGCAGGAAGATCAGCGGTGGCGGGATGCAACTCTGGGGCTGCTGCGTGATCAAACTGACATGCTCCGGCGTCTTGTGGAGCTTCAGGTACGGCAGCAGGATCACAGAGTGCCGCTGCAGCCCCTGTATAACCACCCTCAACCCTCACCATGTTCCATATCCTCCTCACCCAGACATGTAAGAACGCGTGGGGGGAGGCTCCGTGCACCCCCCCACTCCACCCCCGTGGACAGCCCAACCAGAAGGATGTCGTTACTGTGAATTTTTTTTAATGGCCTTCTCCATCCCTCCTATCCTCCTCCCAAACCACACCCTTACTTCTCTCCCTCTTTTTATAATGAATCAATAAAGAATTCATGCTTTTCAAATGAGAGTGACTTTATTTGCATAAGTAAGCTGTACTCGAAGGGGGAGGGTGAGTTGCTAACAGGGAATGAGTCAGTCAAGGCGGGGTGGGTGTTCATCAACAAAAACAGCAGTCACACTGTACCCTGGCCATTGATGAAGCTCGTTTTCAAAGCTTCTCTGATGCGCACCGCTTCCTGGTGTGCTCTTCTAATCTCCCTGGTGTCTGGCTGCGCGTAATCAGCGGCCAGGTGATTTGCCTCAGCCTCCCACCCCGCCATAAAGGTCTCCCCCTTACTCTCACAGAGGTTGTGGAGAATACAGCAAGCAGTAATAACATAGGGGACATTGGTTTGGCTGAGGTCTGAGCGAGTCAGTAATGTCCGCCAGCGCGCCTTTAAACGGCCAAATGCACATTCCACCACCATTCTGCACTTGCTCAGCCTGTAATTGAACAGATCCTGACCCCTGTCCAGGCTGCCTGTGTATGGCTTCATGAGCCATGGCATCAAGGGGTAGGCTGGGTCCCCCAGGATAACGACAGGCATTTCAACATCCCCAACTGTTATTTTCTGGTCTGGGAAGTAATCCCCTTGCTGCAGCCGTTTAAACAGAGTAGTGCTTCTGAAGACGCGAGCGTCATGAACTCTCCCTGGCCATCCCACGTGGATGTTTGCGAAACGTCCCTTGTGATCTACCAGTGCTTGCAGCACCATTGAAAAGTACCCCTTGCGGTTTACGTACTGGGTGCCCTGGCGCTGCGGTGCCAAGATAGGGATATGGGTTCCATCTATCGCCCCCCCACAGTTAGGGAATCCCAGTGCAGCAAAGCCATCCACTATGGCCTGCACATTTCCCAGAGTCACAATCTTTCGTAGCAGCAGCTTAGTGATTGCTTTGGCTACTTGCATCACAGCAGCCCCCACAGTAGATTTTCCAACTCCAAATTGATTCCCGACTGACCGGTAGCTGTCTGGCATTGCAAGCTTCCACAGGGCTATCGCCACTCGCTTCTCTACTGTGAGGGCTGCTCTCATCTTGGTATTATGGCGTTTCAGGGCAGGGGCAAGCAATTCACAAAGTTCCATGAAAGTGCCCTTACGCATGCGAAAGTTTCGCAGCCACTGGGAATCGTCCCACACCTGCAACACAATGCGGTCCCACCAGTCAGTGCTTGTTTCCCGGGCCCAAAATCGGCGTTCAATGGATAGAATCTGCCCCATTACCATCAGGATCTCCAAAGCGCAGGTGCCCGTGGTTTGAGAGAATTCTGTGTCCATGTCCTCATCACTGTCATTGCCGCACTGCCGTATCCGCCTCCTCCTCGCCTCGGATTGAAGTTCCTGGTTCAGCATATACTGCAGGAGAGTGCGCGAGGTGTTTAAAACATCCACGATTGCGGTATGGAGCTGAGCAGGGTCCATGCTTGCTGTGTTATGGCATCTGCACAGTTCACCAAGCAAAAAAAGGCGCGAAACGGTTGTCTGCTGCTCAGGGAGGGAGCGGTGAGGCTGTACCCAGAACCACACGCGACAATGATTTTTGCCCCATCAGGTACTAGGATCTCAATCCGGAAATGCCAAGGGGCGGGGGAGGCTGCGGGAACTATGGGATAGCTACGGGATAGCTACCCACAGTGCAACGCTCCAGAAATCGACGCTAGCCTCGGACCATGGACGCACACTACCGATTTAATCTGCTTAGTGTGGCCGCGTGCACTCGATTTTATAAAATCTGTTTTACAAAACCGGTTTATGCAAATTCGGAATAGTCCCGTAGTGTAGACGTACCCACAGATGCAAATCCACAAAGACAGATGCAAATACAAATAACTGCTCCTCCAATGGGAACACTCCCACCCAAACTCCCCTGTTCACCGCTCTGTTTCCTGGCTCCTGTGCCGCTGCCTGGCTTGGGGGCCGATTTATAAGCCCCTCCTCAGCCTAGCTCCGACCCCTACTCAGGGCGCCGCTGTCCGCTCAGCAGACTGCCCGAGGGGCCTCTACAGAGAGATACAAGCACTACAAAGACAGATGCAAATCCACAAAACAGATGCAAATCCAAATAACTGCTCCTCCAATGGGAACTCTCCAACGCAATCTCCCCTGTTAGCTGGCTCCTGTGCCGCTGCCTGGCTGGGCGGCCGCTTTTATAGGCCCCTCCTCAGCGTAGCTCCGCCCCCTACTCAGGGCGCCGCTGTCCGCTCAGCAGTCTGCCCCGACGGGCCTCTAGAGAGAGGTACAAGCACTACAAAGACAGATGCAAATGCACAAAGACAGATGCAATTCCAAATACCTGCTCCTACAATGGGAACACTCCCACCCAAACTTCCCTGTTCACCACTCTCTTTGCTGGCTCCTGTGCCGCTGCTTGGCTTGGGGGCCGATTTATAAGCCCCTCCTCAGCCTACCTCCGCCCCCTACTCAGGGCGCCGCTGCCCGCTCAGCAGTCTGCCCCGACGGGCCTCTACAGAGAGATACAAGCACAACAAAGACAGATGCAAATCCAAATACCTGCTCCTCCAATGGGAACTCTCCCACGCAATCTCCCCTGTCCGCCGCACTGTTCGCTGGCTCCTGTGCCGCTGCTCGCTGGCTTCTATGCCGCTGCCTGGCTGGGCGGCCGCTTTTATAGGCCCTTCCTCAGCCTAGCTCCGCCCCCTACTCAGGGCGCCGCTGCCCGCTCAGCAGTCTGACCCTACGGGCCTCTACAGAGAGATAGAAGCACTGCAAAGACAGAGATGCAAATCCAAATACCTGCTCCTCCACTGGGAAGTCTCCCAAGTAAACTCCACTCTTCGCTGGCTCCTGTGCCGCTGCCTGGCTGGGCGGCCGCTTTATAGGCCCCTCCTCATCCTAGCTCCGCCCCCTACTCAGAGCGCCGCTGCCCGCTCAGCAGTCTGCCCCGACGGGCCTCTACAGAGAGACACAAGCACTACAAAGACAGATGCCATCCACAAAGACAGATGCAAATCCATATACCTGTTCCTCCCATGGGAACTCTCCCACGCAAACTCCCCTGTTCGCTGGCTCCTGTGCCGCTGCTCGCTGGCTTCTATGCCGCTGCCTGGCTGGGCAGCCGCTTTTATAGGCCCTTCCTCAGCCTAGCTCCGCCCCCTACTCACGGCGCCGCTGCCCGCTCAGCAGTCTGCCCCGACGGGCCTCTACAGAGAGATACAAGCACTACAAAGACAGATGCAAATCCACAAAGACAGATGCAAACCCAAATACCTGCTCCTCCAATGGGAACTCTCCCACGGAAACGCCCCTGTTCGCTGGCTCCTGTGCCACTGCCTGGCTGGGCGGCCGCTTTTTTAGGCCCCTCCTCAGCCTAGCTCCGCCCCCCACTCAGGGCACCGCTGCCCGCTCATCAGTCTGCCCCAACTGGCCTCTACAGAGAGATACAAGCACTACAAATACAGATGCAAATCCACAAATAGAGATGCAAATCCAAATACCTGCTCCTCCAGTGGGAACTCTCCCACGCAAACGCCCCTGTTCCCTGGCTCCTGTGCCGCTGCTCGCTGGCTCCTGTGCGGCTGCCTGGCTGGGCGGCCGCTTTTATAGGCCCCTCCTCAGCCTAGCTCCGCCCCCCACTCAGGGCACCCCTGCCCGCTCAGCAGTCTGCCCCGACGGGCCTCTACAGAGAGATACAAGCACTACAAAGACAGATGCGATCCACAAAGACAGATGTAAATCCATATACCTGCTCCTCCAATGGGAAATCTCGCACGCAAAGTCCCCTGTTTGCTGGCTCCTGTGCCGCTGCCTGGCTGGGCAGCCGCTTTTATAGGCCCATCCTCAGCCTAGCTCTGCCCGCTACTCAGGGCACCGCTGCCTGCTCAGCAGTCTGCCCCGACGGGCCTCTACAGAGAGATACAAGCACTACAAAGACAGATGCAAATCCACAAAACAGATGCAAATCCAAATACCTGCTCCTCCAATGGGAACTCTCCCACGCAAACGCCCCTGTTCGCTGGCTCCTGTGCCGCTGCTCGCTGGCTACAGTGCCGCTGCCTGAATGGTCAGCCGCTTTTATAGGCCCCTCCTCAACCTAGCTCCGCCCCCTACTCAGGGCGCCGCTGCCCACTCAGCAGTCTGCCCCGACGGGCCTCTACAGAGAGATACAAGCACTAGAAAGACAGATGCAAATCCACAAGGACAGATGCAAATCCAAATACCTGCTCCTCCAATGGGAACTCTCCCACGCAAACTCCCCTGTTCACTGTCTCCTGTGCCGCTGCTCGCTGGCTCCTGTGCCGCAGCCTGGCTCGGTGGCCACTTTTATAGGCCCCTCCTGAGCATAGCTCCGCCCCCTACTCAGGGCGCCGCTGCCCGCTCAGCAGTCTGCCCCGACGGGCCTCTACAGAGAGATACAAGCACTCCAAAGACAGATGCAAATCCACTAAGACAGATGCAAATCCAAATACCTGCTCCTCCAATGGGAACTCTCTCACGCAAACGGAGGGGCAGACTGCTGAAGGGGCAGCCGAGCCTGGATTGGCTGAGCCCTGATTAGGGGGTGGAGCCAGGCTAGGAGGGGCCTATAAAAGCGGCCGCCCAGCCAGGCAGCGGCACAGGAGGCAGCAAACAGAGCTGCTAACAGGGGAGTTTGCGTGGGAGTTAGCAGGGGGAGGTGGAAGGGGGCCGCGCCGTGTCCCCCGTGTTTCCCTAGGTACAAGCACCGAGCGAGGCCGGGACAGCAGCAGCCATGAGCCAAGCAGCAGAGGACACACCGAGGATGAGAGCATGCAGCAGCTGCGGTATGTACCTGGTTCTAGCAGGGGACCCAGAGCAGTACTATGTATGTATGAAGTGCCGCCTAATAGAGCTGCTGGAGGAAAAGATCCAGGGCCTAGAGCTGCAGGTAGAAACCCTGATAGAGAATAGAAGGGGGTTCGAGCAGCTGATGGAGCAATGGCAGGCGGTAACTGAAGGGGAACGCCCAGGGGCACAGGCAGGAGCAGGGGCTAAGGCCAGTGAGGGGGGACCACCAGACGAGGAGGATGGGCGGTGGAAGCATGTGACTGTGAGAAGCAGGCCAAGGAAAAGGAGAGCCAGTGACGGGGAAATAGAGCTAAGGAACAGGTTTGAAGGTTTGGAGAATGAGGAAGGGGTAAAGAATATGGTAGCTGATGGTGGGAGGCCAAGGAAAAAGAGACGAGCGGCCAGTCCCATAGATAGAGGGGAGGAGTCTATGGAGGCAACACCAAGTTTGGGTCAGGGGAGACTACAGGATGGCTTAAGGGGAACCACAAGGGAAGATAGGAATGGAAGGAGCTTGCAACCAGGGGGAACGGGGGATAGGTTAGAGGACCGCACTGTCCCCAGGCAAAGGCAGGTCTACGTGATTGGGGACTCCATACTGAGAAGGTTGGACAGGCCTGTGACCAGGGCCGATCCGGAGAACAGAAGGGTGTGCTGTCTACCGGGCGCTAAAATACGGGATGTGGACCTGAGGTTGAAAAGGATCCTAAGAGGAGCAGGTAAGAACCCTTTGGTCATCCTTCATGTGGGAACGAATGATACTGCTAGATTCTCGCTAGACAGGATCAAGGGTGACTATGCCAGGTTGGGTAAGACGCTTAAGGAAATTGAGGCTCAGGTGATCTTCAGTGGGATCTTACCTGTCCCTAGGGAAGGGCGCCAAAGGGGTGAGAGAATCCTGACGATTAATAGTTGGCTGAGAGAGTGGTGTTACAAGGAGGGCTTTGGGATGTATGGGCACTGGGAGGCTTTTGGGGACAGACAACTGTTCTCACGGGATGGGCTCCACCTAAGTAGGGAAGGAAGTAGACTTCTAGGAGGGAGGCTGGCTCATCTGATTAAAAGAGCTTTAAACTAGACACTGGGGGGAGACGGTTGGGAGAGGCCCTGGTGCACTCCACGCCAAATTTATACATTGGGAGTGAGAACAAGAAGATAACAACAGATATAGCCAGAGGGGGATGGTTAGGTGTAAGGAAGACGGGGGGGACGGATACTAGATCGACAGGTCATACTGGTAGTACTGTGTCCCTACCGAGCGGGGTGAGAAGAGTGAGAGGAGCCCAACAGCAAAAGGTAGGATGTTTGTTCACCAATGCGAGAAGCTTAGGTAATAAAATGGAGGAACTGGAGCTCCTGGTCCGAGAATTGAAACCGGATATCGTAGGAATTACCGAAACATGGTGGAACGATAGCCATGACTGGAGTACAGGTATGGAAGGGTATGTGCTGTTTAGAAAAGACCGATGCAAAGGTAAAGGTGGGGGAGTAGCATTGTATATCAATAATGAGGTGAAATGTAATGAAATAACTAGCAATGCAATGGTTAATACGGAGTCTGTGTGGGCAATGGTCACGTTAGGGAAGAAAACTACCAGAGCCTCACCCGGGATTGTGATTGGGGTGTGCTATAGACCGCCAGGATCTAGCTTGGAGACGGATAGAGAGCTCTTTAATGTTTTTAAGGAGGTAAACACTAATAGGAACTGCTTGATCATGGGAGACTTTAACTTCCCAGATATAGATTGGGAAACAAATGCTAGTAATAACAATAGGGCTCAGCTTTTCCTAGACGTGATAGCTGATGAATTCCTACATCAAGTGGTTGCTGAACCGACGAGGGGGGATGCCATTTTAGATCTGATTTTGGTGAGTAATGAGGACCTTGTTGAGGAAATAGTAGTAGGGGACAACCTTGGCTCGAGTGATCACGAGCTAATTCGTTTCAAAATTAATGAGAGGATAATTAATATTGCATCTGAGACTAGGGTTTACGATTTCAAAAGGGCTAACTTTACTAAATTAAGACGACTAGTTAGGGAAGTGGACTGGACCAACATATTTAGGAATCTAAAGGTAGATGACGCCTGGGGTTACTTCAGGTTGAAATTGCAGGAGTTGTCAGAGGCATGTATCCCGAGAAAGGGGAAAACGGCTCGTAGGTAGCAGTTTTAGACCGAGCTGGATGACCAAGCGTCTTAGAGGGGTCATTAAGAAAAAACAGAAAGCGTACCAGGAGTGGAAAATGGGAGGGATCAGCAAAGAAACCTACCTTATTGAGGTCAGAGGGTGTAGGGATGCAGTGAGAAAGGCAAAGCGACGGGTGGAGATGGACTTAGCGAAGGGGATTAAAACCAATAGCAAAAGGTTTTTTAGCCATATAAATAGGAAGAAAACCAAGAAGGAAGAAGTGGGACCGCTTAAAACTTTAAACGGAGTGGAGATTAGGGATAATCTTGGAATGGCACAATATCTGAATGAATATTTTGCCACGGTCTTTAATGAGGCTAATGAAGGGCTAAGGAATAGTGATAGAGGGACCGATGGGAATGAAGATATGGGGGTAGACATTACGGTATCTGAGGTGGAGGCCAAACTTGAACAGCTTAACGGAAGTAAATCGGGGGGCCCGGATAATCTTCATCCTAGAATATTAAGGGAATTGGCGAGTGATATTGCTAGCCCGTTAGCGATGATTTTTAATAAATCTCTAAATTCGGGGATAGTACCGTTGGACTGGAGATTAGCTAATGTAGTTCCTATATTCAAGAAGGGGAAAAAAAGTGACCCGGGTAACTACAGGCCTGTTAGTTTAACATCTGTAGTATGCAAAGTAATGGAAAAAATTTTGAAAGAGAGAGTGGTTAAGGAGCAGGAGGCCGATGACAACTGGGATAGATTACAGCATGGATTTACGAAAGGTAGATCGTGCCAAACCAATCTGATCTCCTTCTTTGAGAAAGTAACAGATTTTTTAGACAAGGGAAATGTGGTGGATCTAATATATCTGGATTTCAGTAAGGCGTTTGATACGGTACCGCATGAGGAATTATTGGTTAAATTGGAAAAGATGGGGATCGAAATGAAAATCCAGAGGTGGATAAGGAGTTGGTTAAAGGGGAGACTGCAGAGGGTAGTACTGAAAGGGGAACTGTCGGGTTGGAGGGGGGTTACCAGTGGAGTTCCTCAAGGTTCGGTTTTGGGTCCTATTTTATTCAATCTATTTATTGCTGACCTGGGAACCAAGAGTAGGAGTGGGCTGATAAAGTTTGCGGACGACACCAAGTTGGGAGGTATTGCCAATTCGGAGAAGGATCGGGATATCCTCCAGGGAGATTTGGATGACCTTGTAAACTGGAGTATTAGTAACAGGATGAAATTCAATAGTGAGAAGTGTAAGGTTATGCATTTAGGGATGACTAACAAGAATTTTAGTTATAAGCTAGGGACGCACCAGTTGGAAGTAACGGAGGAGGAGAAGGACCTGGGAGTCCTGGTTGATCGTAGGATGACTATGAGTAGGCAATGTGATGTGGCCGTTAAAAAAGCTAATGCGGTCTTGGGTTGCATTAGGCGGGGTATTTCTAGTAGGGATAAGGAAGTGCTAGTCCCGTTATATAAGGCGTTGGTGAGACCTCATTTGGAGTATTGTGTGCAGTTTTGGTCTCCCATGTTTAAGAAGGATGAGTTAAAACTGGAACGGGTACAAAGAAGGGCCACTAGAATGATCCGAGGAATGGAAGGCCTGTCGTATGACAGGAGACTTGAGGAGCTCGGTTTGTTTTCCTTAACCAAAAGAAGGATAAGGGGAGATATGATTGCACTCTTTAAATATATCAGAGGGATAAATACCAGGGAAGGAGAGGAATTATTTCAGCTCAGTGCTAATGTAGACACCAGGACAAACGGATATAAATTGTCAGTCAGGAAATTTAGGCTTGAAATTAGACGAAGGTTTCTAACCATCAGGGGAGTGCAATACTGGAACAGCCTACCGAGGGAAACAGTAGGGGCGAAGGACCTCCATGACTTTAAGATTAAGCTAGATAAGTTTATGGAGGAGATGGTATAATAGGATAACGGGCTTAGTCAATAGGTCAATTGAGTGCCAAACTGGTACTTAATTGGGTCAAATTGGGTCAATAATATGATATTCTTAACCTCTTTCAGAGGGTATGGCTGGAGAGTCTTGCCCGCATGCTCGGGGTTCAGCTGACCGCCATATTTGGGGTCGGGAAGGAATTTTCCTCCAGGGCAGATTGGCAGTGTCCCTGGAGGTTTTTCGCCTTCCTCCGAAGCATGGGGCAGGGGTCGCTTGCTAAAAGAGTGGGTAGATCGGCTAATGTGGCCTGCATCTTGCAGGAGGTCAGACTAGATGATCATAATGGTCCCTTCTGATCTTGAATTCTATGATTCTATGATTCTATGAAACTCCTCTGTTCGTTGGCTCCTGTGCCGCTGCTCGCTGGCTCCTGTGCCGCTGCCTGGCTTGGCGGCCGCTTTTATAGGCTCCTCCTCAGCCTAGCTCCGCCCCCTACTCAGGGCGCCGCTGCCCGCTCAGCAGACTGCCCCGACGGGCCTCTACAGAGAGATACAAGCACTACAAAGACAATTGGAAATCCACAAAGACAGATGCAAATCCAAATACCTGCTCCTCCAATGGGAACTCTCCAACACAAACTTCCCTGTTTGCAACCCTGTTTGCTGGCTCCTGTGCCGCTGCCTGGCTGGGTGCCGCTTTTATAGGTCCCTCCTCAGCCGAGCTCTGCCCCCTACTCAGGGCGCCGCTGCCCGCTCAGCAGTCTGCCCCGACGGGCCTCTACAGAGAGATACAAGCACTACAAAGACAGATGCAAATCCACAAAAAAGATGCAAATCCAAATACCTGCTCCTCCAATGGGAACTCTCCCATTAAAAGTCTCCTGTTCACTGGCTCTTGTGCCGCTGCTCGCTAGCTCCTGTGCATCTGCCAGGCAGAGCAGCCGCTTTTATAGGCCCCTTCTCAGCCTTGCTCCAACCCCTACTCAGGGCGCCGTTGCCCGCTCAGCAGTCTGCCCCGACGGGCCTCTACAGAGAGATACAAGCACTACAAAGACAGATGCAAATCCACAAAGACAGATGCAAATCCAAATACCTGCTCCTCCAATGGGAACTCTCTCACGCAAACTCCTCTGTTCGTTGGCTCCTGTGCCGCTGCTCGCTGGCTCCTGTGCCGCTGCCTGGCTGGGCGGCCGCTTTTATAGGCTCCTCCTCAGCCTAGCTCCGCCCCCTACTCAGGGCTCCGCTGCCCGCTCAGCAGACTGCCCCGACGCATGCATATCCACATAGAGAGAAGCAAATCCAAATACCTGCTCCTCCAATGGGAACTGTCCCACGCAAACTCCCCTGTTCGCCGCCCTGTTCGCTGCTCGCAGCTGTGCCGCTGCCTGGCTGGGCGGGTGCTTCTATAAGCCGCTCCTCAGCCTAGCTCCGCCGCTACTCAGGTCGCCACTGCCGGCTCATCAGTCTGCCCCGACGGGCCTCTACAGAGATATAAAAGCACTACAAAGACAGAGATGCAAATCCAAATACCTGCTCTTCCAATGGGAACTCTCCCACGCAAACTCCCCTGTTCACCGCCGTGTTTGCTGGCTCCTGTGCAGCTTTCTGGCTTGGCGGCCGCTTTTATAGGCCCCTGCTCAGCCTAGCTCCGCCTCCTACTCCGGGCGCCGCTGCCCGCTCAGCAGTCTGCCCCGAAGGGCCTCTACAGAGAGATATAAACACTACAAAGACAGATGCAAATCCACTAAAAAGATGCAAATCCAATTACCTGCTCCTCCAATAGGAACTCTCCGACGCAATTACCCTGTTCACCGCCTGTTCTCTGCTCGCAGCTGTGCCGCTGCCTGGCTGGGCGGCCGCTTTTATAGTCCCCTCCTCAGCATAGCTCCGCCCCCTACTCAGGGCGCCGCTGCTCGTTCAGCAGTATGCCCCGACGGGCCTCTACAGAGAGATACAAGCACTACAAAGACAGATGCAAATCCACTAAAAAGATGCAAATCCAATTACCTGCTCCTCCAATGGGAACTCTCCCATGCAAACTCCCCTGCTCACTGGCTCCTGTGCCGCTGCTCGCTGGCTCCTGTGCATATGCCTGGCAGAGCGGCCGCTTTTATAGGCCGCTTCTCAGCCTTGCTCCGCCCCCTACTCAGGGCACCGCTGCAAGCTCAGCAGACTGCCCTGACGGGCATCTACAGAGAGATAAAAGCACTAGAAAGACAAATGCAAATCCACAAGGACAGATGCAAATCCAAATACCTGCTCCTCCAATGGTAACTCTCCCACGCAAACTCCACGTTCGCTGGCTCCTCTGCCGCTGTCTGGCTGGGCGGCCGCTTTTATAGGCCCCTCCTCAGCCTAGCTCCGCCTCCTACTCTGGGCGCCGCTGCCCGCTCAGCAGTCAGCCCCGACGGGCCTCTACAGAGAGACACAAGCACTACAAAGACAGATGCAAATACACAAATAGAGATGCAAATCCAAATTCCTGCTCCTCCAATGGGAACTCTCCCACGCAAACTCCCTTTTTGCCGCTCTGTTTGCTGGTTCCTGTACCGCTGCCTTGCTGGGCGGCCGCTTTTATAGGCCCCTCCTCAGCCTAGCTCCGCCTCCTACTTTGGGCGCCGCTGCCCACTCAGCAGTCTGCCCCGACGGGCCTCTATAGAGAGATACAAGCACTACAAAGACAGATGCAAATCCACAAAGACTGATGCAAATCCAAATACATACTCCTCCAATGGCACCTCTCCCACGCAAACGCCCCTGTTCGCTGGCTTCTGTGCCACTGCTCGCTGGCTCCTGAGCCGCCGCCTGGCTGGGCGGCCGCTTTTATAGGCCTCTCCTCAGCCTAGCTCCTCCCCATACTCAGGGCGCCGCTGCCCGCTAAGCAGTCTGACCTGACGTGCCTCTACAGAGAGATACAAGCACTGCAAAGACAGTGATGAAAATCCAAATACCTGCTCCTCCAATGGGAACTCTGGCACATAAACTCCCCTGTTTGCTGGCTCCTGTGCCGCTGCCTGGCTGAGCGCCGCTTTTATATGCCCCTCCTCAGCCTAGCTCCGCCCCCTACACAGGGCGCCGCTGCCCGCTCAGCAGTCTGCCCCGACGGGCCTCTACAGAGAGATACAAGCACTACAAAGACAGATGCAAATCCACAAAACAGACGCAAATCCAAATACCTGCTCCTCCAATGGGAACTTTCCCACTCAAAAACCCCTTTTCACCGCCCTGTTTTCTGGCTCCTGTGCCGCTGCCTGGCTGGGCGGCCGCTTTTACAGGCCCCTCCTCAGCCTTGCTCGCCCCCTACTCAGGGCGCCGCTGCCCGCTCAGCAGTCTGCCCCCACGGGTCTCTACAGAGAGATACAAGCACTACAAAGTCAGATGCAAATCCACAAAGAGAGATGCAAATCCAAATACCTGCTCCTCCAATGGGAACTCTCCCACGCAAACGCCCCTGTTCGCTGGCTCCTGTGCCGCTGCTCGCTGGCTCCTGTGCCGCTGCCTGGCTGGGCAGCCGCTTTTATAGTCTCCTCCTCAGCCTAGCTCCGCCCCCTACTCAGGGCGCCGCTGCCCGCTCAGCAGACTGCCCCGACGGGCCTCTACAGAGAGATACAAGCTCTACAAGAAAGTTGCAAATCCAAATACCTGCTCCTCCAATGGGAACTCTCCCACGCAAATTCCCCTGTTCACTGGCTCCTGTGCTGCTGCTCGCTAGCTCCTGTGCATCTGCCAGGCAGAGTAGCCGCTTTTATAGGCACCTCCTCAGCCTAGCTCCGCCCCCTACTCAGGGCTCCACAGCCCGCTCAGCAGTCTGCCCCGACGGGCCTCTAGAGAGATATACAAGCACTACAAAGAATTGGAAATCCACTAACACAGATGCAAATCCAAATACCTGCTCCCCCAATGGGAACTCTCCCACTCAAACTCCCCTGTTCGCAACCCTGTTTACTGGCTCCTGTGCCGCTGCCTGGCTGGGTGGCCGGTTTTATAGGCCCCTCCTTAGCCTAGCTCCGCCCCCTACTCAGGGCGCCGCAGCCCGCTCAGCAGTCTGCCCCGACGGGCCTCAACAGAGATATACAAGCACTACAAAGACAGATGCAAATCCACAAAAAAGATGCAATTCCAAATACTGCTCCTCCAATAGGAACTCTCCCACGCAAAGTCCCCTGGTCACTGGCTCCTGTGCCGCTGCTCGCTAGCTCCTGTGCATCTGCCAGGCAGAGCAGCCGCTTTTATAGGCCCCTCCTCAGCCTAGCTCCGCCCCCTACTCAGGGCTCCACAGCCCGCTCAGCAGTCTGCCCCGACGGGCCTCTAGAGAGATATGCAAGCACTACAAAGAAATGGAAATCCACAAACACAGATGCAAATCCAAATACCTGCTCCTCCAATGGGAACTCTCCCACGCAAAGTCACCTGTTCGCCGGCTCCTGTACCGCTGCTTGCAGCTTTGCTGCTGCCTGGCTGGGCGGCTGATTTATAGGCCCCTCAACAGCCTAGCTCCGCCCCCTACTCAGGGCGCTGCAGCCCGCTCAGCAGTCTGCCCCGACGGGCCTCTACAGAAAGATACAAGCACTACAAAAACACATGCAAATACACAAAGACAGATGCAAATACAAATACCTGCTCCTCCAATGGGAACTCCAGCACACAAACTCCCCTATTTGCTGGCTCCTGTTCCGCTGCTCGCTGGCTCCTGTGCCGCAGCCTGGCTAGGCGGCGGCTTTTATAGGCCCCTCCTCAGCCTAGCTCCGCCCCCTACTCAGGGCGCCGCTGTCCGCTCAGCAGACTGCCCCGAGGGGCCTCTACAGAGAGATACAAGCACTACAAAGACAAATGCAAATCCACAAAGACAGATGAAATTCCAATTACCTGCTACTCCAATGGGAACTCTCTCACGCAAACTCCTCTGTTCGTTGGCTCCTGTGCCGCTGCTCGCTGGCTCCTGTGCCGATGCCTGGCTGGGTGGCCGCTTTTATAGGCCCCTCCTCAGCCTAGCTCCGACCCCTACTCAGGGCGCCGCAGCCCGCTCAGCAGTCTGCCCCAACGGGCCTCTACAGAGAGATACAAGCACTACAAAGGCAGAGGCAAATTCACAAAGACAGATGCAAATCCAAATACCTGCTCCTCCAATTGGAACTCTCCCACGCAAAGTCCCCTGTTCGCCGGCTCCTGTACCGTTGCTCGCAGCTTTGCCGCTGCCTGGCTGGGCGGCCGCTTTTACAGGCCCCTCCTCAGCCTAGCTCCGCACCCTACTCAGGGCGCCGCTGCCCGCTCAGCAGTCTGCCCCGACGGGCCTCTACAGAGAGATACAAGCACTACAAAGACAGATGCAAATCCACAAAGACAGATGCAAATCCAAATACCTGCTTCTCCAATGGGAACTCTCCAACGGAAACGCCCCTGTTCGCTGGTTTCTGTGCCGCTGCTTGCTGGCTCCTGTGCCGCTGCCTGGCTGGGCGGCCGCTTTTATAGGCCCCTCCTCAGCCTAGCTCCGCCCCCTACTTAGGGCGCCTCTGCCCGCTCAGCAGTCTGCCCCGACGAGCCTCTACAGAAAGATAAAAGCACTACAAAGACAGATGCAAATCCACAAAGACAGATGCAAATCCAAATACCTGCTCCTCCAATAGGAACTCTGGCACGCAATCTCCCCTGTTTGCTGGCTCCTGTGCCGCTGCCTGGCTGAGCGGCCGCTTTTATAGGCCCCTCCTCAGCCTAGCTCCGCCTCCTACTCAGGGCGCCGCTGCCCGCTCAGCAGTCTGCCCCGACGAGCCTCTACAGAGAGATACAAGCACTACAAAGACAAATGCAAATCCACAAAGACAGATGCAAATCCAAATACCTACTCCTCCAATGGGAACTCTCCCACGCAATCTCCCCTGTTCTCGGCCCTGTTCGCTGGCTCCTGTGCCGCTGCTCGCTGGCTCCTGTGCCGCTGCCTGGCTGGGCGGCCGCTTTTATAGGCTCCTCCTCAGCCTAGCTCCGCCCCCTACTCAGGGCTCCGCTGCCCGCTCAGCAGACTGCCCCGACGCATACATATCCACATAGAGAGAAGCAAATCCAAATACCTGCTCCTCCAATGGGAACTGTCCCACGCAAACTCCCCTGTTCGCCGCCCTGTTCGCTGCTCGCAGCTGTGCCGCTGCCTGGCTGGGCGGGTGCTTCTATAAGCCCCTCCTCAGCCTAGCTCCGCCGCTACTCAGGTCGCCACTGCCGGCTCATCAGTCTGCCCCGACGGGCCTCTACAGAGATATACAAGCAGTACAAAGACAGAGATGCAAATCCAAATACCTGCTCTTCCAATGGGAACTCTCCACGCAAACTCCCCGGTTCACCGCCGTGTTTGCTGGCTCCTGTGCAGCTTCCTGGCTTGGCGGCCGCTTTTATAGGCCCCTCCTCAGCCTAGCTCCGCCTCCTACTCCGGGCGCCGCTGCCCGCTCAGCAGTCTGCCCCGAAGGGCCTCTACAGAGAGATATAAACACTACAAAGATAGGTTTCAAATCCAATTACCTGCTCCTCCAATGGGAACTCTCCCATGCAAACTGCCCTGTTCACTGGCACCTGTGCCGCTGGTCGCTGGCTCCTGTGCATCTGCCAGGCAGAGCGGCCGCATTTATAGGCCCCTTCTCAGCCTTTCTCCGCCCCCTACTCAGGGCGCAGCTGCCCGCTCAGCAGACTGCCCCGACGGGCATCTACACAGAGATACAAGCACTACAAAGACAAATGCAAATACAGAAAGACAGATGCAAATCAAAAAGCCTGCGCCTCCTTTGGGAACTCTCCCACGCAAACGCCCCTGTTAGCTGGCTCCTGTGCCGCTGCCTGAATGGACGGCCGCTTTTATAGGCCCCTCCTCAGCCGAGCCCCGCCCCCTCCTCAGGGCGCAGCTGCCCGCTCAGCAGTCTGCCTCGACGCGCCTCTACAGAGAGATACAAGCACTACAAAGACAGATGCAAATCCACAAAGAGAGATGCAAATCCAAATACCTGCTCCTCCAATGGGAACTCTCCCACGCAAACGCCCCCGTTCGCCGCCCTGTTCGCTGCTCGCAGCTGTACCGCTGCCTGGCTGGGCGGCCGCTTTTATAGGCCCCTCCTCAGCCTAGCTACACCCCCTACTCAGGGCGCCGCTGCCCGCTCAGCAGTCTGCCCCGACGGGCCTCTACAGAGAGATACAAGCACTAGACAGACAGAGATGCAAAGCCAATTACGTGCTCCTCCAATGGGAACTCTCCCACGCTAATTCCCCTGTTTGACGCCCTGTTCGCTGGATCCTGTGCCGCTGCCTGGCTGGGCGGCCGCTTTTATAGGCCCCTCCTCAGCCTAGCTCCGCCCCCTACTCAGGGCGCCGCTTCATGCTCAGCAGTCTGCCCAGACGGGCCTCTACAGAGAGATACAAGCACTACAAAGACAGATGCAAAACCACAAAGACAGATGCAAATCCAAATTCCTGCTCCTCCAATGGGAACTCTCCCATGCAAATGCCCCTGTTCGCTGTCTCCTGTGCCGCTGCTCGCTGGCTCCTGTGCCGCTGCCTGGCTGGGCGGCCGCTTTTCTAGGCCCCTCCTCAGCCTAGCTCCGCCCCCTAGTCAGGGCGCCGCAGCCCGCTCAGCAGTCTGCACCGACGGGCCTCTACAGAGAGATAGAAGCACTACAAAGACAGATGCAAATCCACAAAGACAGATGCAAATCCAAATACCTGCTCCTCCAATGGGAACTCTCCCACACAAACTCCCCTGTTCGCTGGCGCCTGTGCCGCTGCTCGCTGGCTCCCGTGCCGCTGCCTGGCTGGGCTGCCGCTTTTATAGGCCCCTCCTCAGCCTAGCTCCGCCCCCTACTCTGGGCGCCGCTGCCCGCTCAGCAGTCTGCCCGGACGGGCCTCTACAGAGAGATACAAGCACTACAAAGACAGATGCAAATCCACAAAGACAGATGCAAATCCAAATTCCTGCTCCTCCTTTTGTAACTCTCCCACACAAACTCCCCTGTTCGCTGGCTCCTGTGCCGCTGCTCGCAGCTGTGTGGCTGCCTGGCTGGGCGGCCGCTCTTATAGGCCCCTCCTCAGCCTAGCTCCGGCCCCTACTCAGGGCGCCGCTGCCCGCTCAGCAGTCTGCCCGGACGGGCCTCTTCAGAGAGATACAAGCACTACAAAGACAGATGCAAATCCACTAAACAGATGCAAATCCAAATAATGCTCCTCCAGTGGGAACACTCCCACACAAACTCCCCTGTTCGCTGCCCTGTTTACTGGCTCTTGCGCCGCTGCCTTTCTGGGTGACCGCTTTTAAGGCCCCTCCTCAGCCTAGCTCCGCCCCCTACTGAAGGCGCCGCTGCCCGCTCAGCAGTCTGCCTCGACGGGCCTCTACAGAGAGATAAAAGCACTACAAAGACAGAGATGCAAATCCAAATACCTGCTCCTCCAATGGGAACTCTCCCACGCAAACTCCCCTGTTTGCTGGCTCCTGTGCCGCTGTTCGCTGGCTCCTGTGCCGCTGCCTGGCTGGGCGGCCGGTTTTATAGGATCCTCCTCAGCCTAGCTCCGCCCCCGACTGAAGGCGCCGCTGCCCGCTCAACAGTCTGCCTCGACGGGCCTCTACAGAGAGATAAAAGCACTACAAAGACAGAGATGCAAATCCAAATACCTGCTCCTCCAATGGGAACTCTCCCACGCAAACTCCCCTGTTCGATTGCTCCTGTGCCGCTGCTCGCTGGCTCCTGTGCCACTGCCTGGCTTGGCGGCTGCTTTTATAGGCCCCTCCTCAGCCTAGCTCCGACTCCTACTCAGTTCGCCGCTGCCCGCTCAGCAGTCTGCGCCGACGGGCCTCTAGAGAGAGATACAAGCACTACAAAGACAGATGCAAATCCACAAAAAAGATGCAAATCCAAATACCTGCTCCTCCAATGGGAACTCACCCATTCACTGGCTCCTCTGCCGCTGCTCACTGGCTCCTGTGCCGCTGCCTGGCTGGGTGGCCGCTTTTATAGGCCCCTCCTCAGCCTAGCTTCGACTCGTACTCAGTTCGCCGCTGCCCGCTCAGCAGTCTGCGCCGACGGGCCTCTAGAGAGAGATACAAGCACTACAAAGACAGATGCAAATCCACAAAAAAGATGCAAATCCAAATACTGCTCCTCCAATGGGAACTCTCCCATGCAAACTCCCCTGTTCACTGGCTCCTGTGCCGCTGCTCTCTGGCTCCTGTGCCGCTGCCTGGCTGGGTGGCCACTTTTATAGGCCCCTCCTCAGCCTAGCTCCGCCCCCTACTCATGGCGCCGCTGCCCGCTCAGCAGTCTGCCCCGACGGGCCTCTTCAGAGAGATACAAGGACTACAAAGACAGATGCAAATCCACAAAAATGATGCAAATCCAAATTTGCTCCTCCAATGGGAACTCTCCCATGCAAACGCCCCTGTTCACTGGCTCCTGTGCCGCTGCTCGCTGGCTCCTGTGCGGCTGCCAGGCAGAGCGGCCGCTTTTATAGGCCCCTCCTCAGCCTAGCTCCGCCCCCTACTCAGGGCGCCGCTGCCCGCTCAGCAGTGTGCCCCGACGGGCCTCTACAGAGAGATACAAGCACTAAAAAGACAGATGCAAACCACAAAAATGATGCAAATCCAAATACCTGCTCCTCCAATGGGAACTCTCCCATGCAAACTCCCCTGTTCACTGGCTCCTGTGCCGCTGCCTGGCTGGGTGGCGGCTTTTATAGGCCCCTCCTCAGCCTAGCTCCGACCCCTACTCAGGTCGCCGCTGCCCGCTCAGCAGTCTGCGCCGATGGGCCTCTGGAGAGAGATACAAGCACTACAAAGACAGATGCTTATCCACAAAGACAGATGCAAATCCAAATACCTGCTCCTCCAGTGGGAAGTATCCCACACAAACTCCCCTTTTCGCAGCCCTGTTTGCTGGTTCCTGTGCCGCTGCCTGGCTTGGGAGCCGCTTTTATAGGCCCCTCCTCAGCCTAGCTCCTCCCCCTACTCAGGGCGCCGCTGCCCACTGAGCAGTCTGCCCCGACGGGCCTCTACAGAGAGATACAAGCACTACAAAGATAGATGCAAATCCACAAAGACAGATGCAAATCCAAATACCTGCTCCACCAGTAGGAACTCTCCCACGCAAACTCCCCTGTTCGCCTGCTCCTGTAACGCTCCTCGCACCTTTGCCGCTGCCTGGCTGGGTGGCCGCTTTTATAGGCCCCTCCTCAGCCTAGCTCCTCCCCCTACTCAGGGCGCCGCTGCCCACTCAGCAGTCTGCCCCGACGGGCCTCTACAGAGAGATACAAGCACTACAAAGACAGATGCAAATCCACAAAGACAGATGCAAATCCATATACTTGATCCTCCAATGGGAAATCTCCCATGCAAACGCCCCTGCTCGCTGGCTCCTGAGCCGCTGCTCGCTGGCTCCTGTGCCGCTGCCTGGCTGGGAGGCCGCTTTTATAGGCCCCTCCTCAGCCTAGCTCCGCCCCCTACTCAGGGCGCCGCTGCCCGCTCAGCAGTCTGACCCGACGGGCCTCTACAGAGAGATACAAGCACTACAAAGACAGATGCAAATCCACAAGGACAGATGCAAATAAAATACCTGCTCCTCCAATGGGAACTCTCCCATGCAAACTCCCCTGTTCACTGGCTCCTGTGCCGCTGCTCGCTGGCTACTGTGTCTCTGCCTGGCTGGGCGGCCGCTTTTATAGGCCCTTCCTCAGCCTAGTTCCGCCCCCTACTCAGGGCCCCGTTGTCCGCTCAGCAGTCTGACCCGACGGGCCTCTACAGAGAGTTACATGCACTACAAAGACAGAGATGCAAATCCAAATACCTGCTTCTCCAATGGGAACTCTCCCACGCAAACTCGCCTGTTCGCTGGCTCCTGTGCCGCTGCTCCCTGGCTCCTGTGTCTCTGCCTGGCTGGGCAGCCGCTTTTATAGGCCCTTCCTCAGCCTAGTTCCGCCCCCTACTCAGGGCCCCGTTGCCCGCTCAGCAGTCTGACCCGACGGGCCTCTACAGAGAGTTACATGCACTACAAAGACAGAGATGCAAATCCAAATACCTGCTTCTCCAATGGGAACTCTCCCACACCAACTCCCCTGTTCGCTGGCTCCTTTGCTGCTGCCTATCTGGGCGGCCGCTTTCATAGGCCCCTCCTCAGCCTAAGTCCGCCTCCTACTCAGGGCGCCGCTGCCCGCTCAGCATTCTGCCCCGACGGGCCTCTACAGAGAGATACAAGCATTACAAAGACAGATGCAAATCCACAAAGACAGATGCAAATCCAAATACCTGCTCCTCCAATGGGAACTCTCCCACGCAAACTCCCCTGTTCGCTGGCTACTGTGCCGCTGCCTGGCCGGGCGGCCGCTTTTATAGGCCACTCCTCAGCCTAGCTCCGCCCCCTACTCAAGGCGCCGCTGCCTGCTCAGCAGTCTGCCCCTACGGGCCTCTACAGAGAGATACAAGCACTACAAAGACAGATGCCATCCACAAAGACAGATGCAAATCCATATACCTGCTCCTCCCATGGGAACTCTCCCACGCAAACTCCCCTGTTCACAGCCCTGTTTGCTGCCTCCTGTGCCGCTCCCTGGCTGGGTGCCGCTTTTATAGGCCCATCCTCAGCCTAGCTCCGCCCCCTAACCACGGCGCGGCTGCCAGCTCAGCAGTCTGCCCCTACGGGCCTCTACAGAGAGATACAAGCACTACAAAGACAGATGCAAATACACAAAGAAAGATGCAAATCCAAATACCTGCTCCTCCAATGGGAACTCTCCCACTCAAACTCCCCTGTTCACAGCCCTGTTTGCTGGCTCCTGTGCCGCTACCTGGCTGGGTGCCGCTTTTATAGGCCCCTCCTCAGCCTAGCTCTACCCCCTACTCAGGGCGCTGCTGCCTGCTCAGCAGTCTGCCCCGAAGGGCCTCTACAGAGAGATACAAGCACTACAAAGACAAATGCAAATCCACAAGGACAGATGCAAATTCAAATACCTGCTCCTCCAATGGAACTCTCCTACGCAAACTCCCCTGTTCGCTGGCTCCTGTGCCGCTGCTCCCTGGCTCCTGTGTCGCTGCCTGGCTGGGCGGCCGCTTTTATACGCCCTTCCTCAGCCTAGCTCCGCCTCCTACTCAGGGCACCGCTGCCCGCTCAGCAGTCTGCCCCGAAGTGCCTCTACAGAGAGATGCAAGCACTACAAAGACAGATGCAAATCCAGAAAGACAGATGAAAACCCAAATACCTGCTCTTCCAATGCGAACTCTCCCACTCAAAGTCCCCTGTTCACAAGCTCCTATGCCGCTGCTCGCTGGCTCCTGTGCATCTGCCAGGCAGAGCGGCCGCTTTTATAGACCCTTCTCAGCCTTGCTCCGCCCCCTATTCAGGGCGCCGCTGCCCGCTCAGCAGACTGCCCGGACGGGCATCTACAGACAGATACAAGCACTACAAAGACAAATGCAAATCCACAAAGACAGATGCAAATCCAAATACCTGCTCCTCCAATGGGAACTCTCCGTCGCAAACTCCCCTGTTCGCTGCCCTGTTTGCTGGCTCGCTGGCTCCTGTGCCGCTGCCTGCCTGGGCGGCCGCTTTTATAGGCCCTTCCTTAGCCTAGCTCCTCCGCTACTCAGGGCGCCGCTGCCCGCTCAGCAGTCTGCCCCCACGGGCCTCTACAGAGAGATAAATGCAGTACAAGGACAGATATGCAAACCAAAATACCTGCTCCTACAATAGGAACTCTCCCATGCAAACTCCCATGTTCGCTGGCTCCTGTGCCGCTGATTGCTGGCTCTGTGCCGCTACCAGGCAGAGCGGCCGCTTTTATAGGCCCCTTCTCAGCCTTTCTCCGCCCCCTACTCAGGGCGCAGCTGCCAGCTCAGCAGACTGCCACGACGGGCATCTACACAGAGATACAAGCACTACAAAGACAAATGCAAATACACGAAGACAGATGCAAATCCAAATACCTGCGCCTCTAGTGGGAACTCTCCCACGCAAACTCCCCTGTTCGCTGCCTCCTGTGCCCCTGCTCGCTGGCTCCTGTGCTGCTGCCTGGCTGGGCGGCCGCTTTTATAGGCCCCTCCTCAGCCTAGCTCCGCCCCCTACTCTGGGCGCCGCTGCCCGCTCAGCAGTCTGTGCCGACGGGCCTCTAGAGAGAGATACAAGCACTACAAAGACAGATGTAAATCCACAAAGACAGATGCAAATCCAAATACCTGCTCTTCCAATGGGAACTCTCCGATGCAAGTGCCCCTGTTCGCTGGCTCCTGTGCCGCTGCCTGAATGTGCGGCCGCTTTTATAGGCCCCTCCTCAGCCTAGCTCCGCCCCCTACTCAGGGCGCTGCTGCCCGCTCAGCAGACTGCCCGGACGGGCCTCTACAGAGTGATACAAGCACTAAAAATACAAATGCAAAACCACAAAGACAGATGCAAATCCAAATTCCTGCTCCTCCAATGGGAACTCTCCCATGCAAATGCCCCTGTTCGCTGTCTCCTGTGCCGCTGCTCGCTGGCTCCTGTGCCGCTGCCTGGCTGGGCCGCCGCTTTTATATGCCCTCCTCAACCTACCAAGACAGAGATGCAAGTCCGAATACCTGCTCCTCCAATGGGAACTCTCCCACGCAAACCCCCCTGCTCGCTGGCTCCTGTGCCGCTCCCTGGCTGGGCAGCCACTTTTATAGGCCCTTCCTCAGCCTAGCTCCGCCCCCTACTCAGGGCGCCGCTGCCCGCTCAGCAGTCTGCCCCGACGGGCCTCTACAGAGAGATACAAGCACTGGAAAGATAGACGCAAATCCACAAAGAAAGATGCAAATCCAAATACCTGCTCCTCCAATGGGAATTCTCCCACGCAAATGCCCCTGTTCGCTGGTTCCTGTGCCGCTGCTCCCTGGCTCCTGTGCCGCTGCCTGGCTGGGCGGCCGCTTTTATAGGCCCCTCTTCAGCCTAACTCCGCCCCCTACTCAGGGCGCCCCAGCCCGCTCAGCAGTCTGCCCCGACGGGCCTCTACAGAGAGATACAAGCACTACAAAGACAGATGCAAATCCACAAAGACAGATGCAAATCCAAATACCTGCTCCTCCAATGGGAACTCTCCCACGCAAACGCCCGTGTTCGCTGGCTCCTGTGCCGCTGCCTGAATGGGCGGCAGCTTTTATAGGCCCCTCCTCAGCCTAGCTCCGCCCCCTACTCAGGCGCCGCTGCCCGCTCAGCAGTCTGCCCCGACGAGCCTCTACAGAGAGATACAAGCACTACAAAGACAGATGTTATCCACAAAGACAGATGCAAATCCATATACCTGCTCCTCCCATGGGAACTCTCCCACACAAAATCCCCTGTTCGCTGGCTCCTGTGCCGCTGCTCGCTGGCTCCTGTGCCGCTGCCTAGCTGGGCGGCCGCTTTTATAGGCCCTTCCTTAGCCTAGCTCCGCCCCCTACTCAGGGAGCCGCTGCCCGCTCAGCAGTCTGCCCTGACGGGCCTCTACAGAGAGATACAAGCGCTAAAAGACAGATGTAAATCCACAAAGACAGATGCAAAACCAAATACCTGCTCCTCCAATGGGAACTCTCCCACACAAACTCCCTTGTTCTCTGGCTCCTGTGTCGCTGCCTGGCTGGGCGGCCGCTTTTATAGGCCCCTCCTCAGCGGAGGCCCCTCAGATGCTCCTCCAATGGGAACTCTCCCACGCAAATGCCCCTGTTCGCTGGTTCCTGTGCCGCTGCTCCCTGGCTCCTGTGCTGCTGCCTGGCTGGGCGGCCGCTTTTATAGGCCCCTCCTCAGCCTAGCTCCGCCCCCTACTCAGGGCGCCCCAGCCCGCTCAGCAGTCTGCGCCGACGGGCCTCTAGAGAGAGATACAAGCACTACAAAGACAGATGCAAATCCACAAAGACAGATGCAAATCCAAATACCTGCTCCTCCAACGGGAACTCTCCGATGCAAGTGCCCCTGTTCGCTGGCTCCTGTGCCGCTGCCTGAATGTGCGGCCGCTTTTATAGGCCCCTCCTCAGCCTAGCTCCGCCCCCTACTCAGGTCGCCGCTGTCCGCTCAGCAGACTGCCCCGACGGGCCTCTACAGAGAGATACAAGCACTACAAAGACAAATGCAAATCCACAAAGACACTATGCAAATCCAAATACCAGCTCCTCCATTGGGAACTCTCCCATGCAAACTCCCCTGTTCACTGGCTCCTGTGCCGCTGCTCGCTGGCTAATGTGCATCTGCCAGGCAGAGCGGCTGCTTTTATAGGCCCCTCCTCAGCCTTGCTTCGCCCCCTACTCAGGGCGCCGCTGCCCGCTCAGCAGACTGCCCCGTCGGGCATCTACAGAGAGATACAAGCACTACAAAGACAAATGCAAATCCACAAAGACAGATGCAAATCCAAATACCTGCTCCTCCAATGGGAACTCTCCCACGCAAACTCCCCTGTTCACAGTCCTGTTGCTGGCTCCCGTGCCGCTGCCTGGCTGGGTGCCGCTTTTATAGGCCTCTCCTCAGCCTAGCTCCGCACCCTTCTCAGGGTGCCGCTGCCCGCTCAGCAATCTGCCCCCACGGGCCTCTACAGAGAGATACAAGCGCTACAAAGACAGATGCAAATCCACAAAGACAGATGCAAATCCAAAACCTGCTCCTCCAATGGGAACTCTCCCACGCACCCCCCCTGCTCGCTGGCTCCTGTGCCGCTCCCTGGCTGGGCGGCCGCTTTTATAGGCCCCTCCTCAGCCTAGCTCCGCCCCCTACACAGGGCGCCGCTGCCCGCTCAGCAATCTGCCCCGACGGGCCTCTACAGAGAGATACAAGCACTACAAAGACAGATGCAAATCCACAAAGAGAGATGCAAATCCAAATACTTGCTCCTCCAATGGGAACTCTCCCACGCAAATTCCCCTGTTAGCTGGCTCCTCTGCCGCTGCTCGCTGGCTCCTGTGCCGCTGCCTGGCTGGGCGGCTGCTTTTATAGGGCCCACCTCAGCCTAGCTCCGCCCCCCAGTCAGGGCGCCTCTGCCCGCTCAGCAGTCTGCCCCGACGGGCCTCTACAGAGAGATACAAGCACTACAAAGACAGATGCAAATCCACAAAACAGATGCAAATCCAAATACCTGTTCCTCCAATGGGAACTCTCCCACGCAAACTCCCCTGTTCGATTGCTCCTGTGCCGCTGCTCGCTGGCTCCTGTGCCGCTGCCTGGCTGGATGGCCGCTTTTATAGGCCCCTCCTCAGCCTAGCTCCGCCCCCTACTCAGAGAGCCGCTGCCCGCTCAGCAGTCTGCCCCGACGGGCCTCTACAGAGAGATACAAGCACTAAAAGACAGATGCGAATCCACAAAGACAGATGCAAATCCAAATACCTGCTCCTCCAATGGGAACTGTCCCACGCAAACTCCCTTGTTCGCCGCCCTGTTCGCTGGCTCCTGTGCCGCTGCATGGCTGGGCAGCCGCTTTTATAGGCCCCTCCTCAGCCTAGCTCCGCCCCTACTCAGGGAGCCCCTACCCGCTCAGCAATCTGCCCCGACGGGCATCTACAGAGAGATACAAGCACTACCAAGACAGAGATGCAAGTCCGAATACCTGCTCCTCCAATGGGAACTCTCCCACGCAAACCCCCCTGCTCGCTGGCTCCTGTGCCGCTCCCTGGCTGGGCAGCCACTTTTATAGGCCCCTCCTCAGCCTAGCTCCGCCCCCTACGCAGGGCGCCGCTGCCCGCTCAGCAGTCTGCCCCCACGGGCCTCTACAAAGAGATAAAAGCAGTACAAGGACAGATATGCAAACCAAAATACCTGCTCCTCCAATGGGAACTCTCCCACGCAAACTCCCCTGTTCGCCGCCCTGTTCGCTGCTCGCAGTTGTGCCGCTGCCTGGCTGGTCGGCCGCTTTTATAGGCCCCTCCTCAGCCTAGCTCCGCCCCCTGCTCAGGGCGCCGCTGCCCGCTCTGCAGTCTGCCCCGACGGGCCTCTACAGAGAGATACAAGCACTACAAAGACAGATTCAAATCCACAAAAAAGATGCAAATCCAAAAACAGCTCCTCCAATGGGAACTCTCCCATGCAAACTCCCCTGTTCACTGACTCCTGTGCCGCTGCTCGCTGGCTCCTGTGCCGCTGCCTGGCTGGGTGGCCGCTTTTATAGGCCCCTCCTCAGCCTAGCTCCGCCCCCTACTCAGGGCGCCGCTGTCCGCTCAGCAGACTGCCCGGAAGGGCCTCTACAGAGAGATACAAGCACTACAAAGACAAATGCAAATCCACAAAGACAGATGAAAATCCAATTACCTGCTCCTCCAATGGGAACTCTCCCATGCAAACTCCCCTGTTCACTGGCTCCTGTGCCGCTGCTCACTGGCTCCTGTGCCGCTGCCTGGCTGGGTGGCCGCTTTTATAGGCCCCTCCTCTGCCTAGCTCCGCCCCTACTCAGGGCGCCGCTGCCCGCTCAGCAGTCTGCCCCGACGGGCCTCTACAGAGAGATACAAGCACTACAAAGACAGAAATCCAAATCCAAATACCTTCTCCTCCAATTGTAACTCTCCCACGCAAACTCCCCTGTTCGCTGGCTCCTGTGCCGCTGCTCGCAGCTGTGTGGCTGCCTGGCTGGACGGCCGCTTTTATAGGCCCCTCCTCAGCCTAGCTCCGCCCCCTACTTAGGGCGCCTCTGCCCGCTCAGCAGTCTGCCCCGACCGGCCTCTACAGAGAGATACAAGCACTACAAAGACAGATGCAAATCCACAAAACAGATGCAAATCCAAATACCTGGTCCTCCAATGGGAACTCTCCCACGCAAATTCCCCTGTTAGCTGGCTCCTGTGCCGCTGCTCGCTGGCTCCTGTGCCGCTGCGTGGCTGGGCAGCTGCTTTTATAGGGCCCACCTCAGCCTAGCTCCGCCCCCCACTCAGGGCGCCTCTGCCCGCTAAGCAGTCTGCCCCGACGGGCCTCTACAGAGAGATACAAGCACTACAAAGACAGATGCAAATCCACAAAACAGATGCAAATCCAAATACCTGCTCCTCCAATGGGAACTCTCCCACGCAAACTCCCCTGTTCGATTGCTCCTGTGCCGCTGCTCGCTGGCTCCTGTGCCGCTGCCTGGCTGGGCGGCCGCTTAGATAGGACCCTCCTCAGCCTAGCTCCGCCCCCTACTCAGGGCACCGCTGCCCACTCAGCAGTCTGCCCCGACGGGCCTCTACAGAGAGATACAAGCACTACAAAGACAAATGCAAATCCACAAAGACAGATGCAAATCCAATTAACTGCTCCTCCAATGGGAACTCTCCCACGCAAACTCCCCTGTTCGGAGCCCTGTTTGCTGGCTCCTGTGCCGCTGCCTGGCTGGGTGCCGCTTTTATAGGCCCCTCCTCAGCCTAGCTCCGCCCCCTACTCAGGGCGCCGCTGCCCGCTCAGCAGTCTGCCCCGACGGGCCTCTGCAGAGAGATACAAGCACTTCAAAGACAGATGCAAATACACAAAGACAGATGCAAATCCAAATACCTGCTCCTCCAATGGGAACTCTCCCACGCAAACACCCCTATTTGCTGGTGTTGTCAGAGCTGTACCGGTGTGGTGTTCTGCTTTCTCCTTGTTGATATCACTCGGCTGCGTGTGTGAGTTCCCTCTGTGTGCTGCCCCAGCTCTGCATATAGCTGACACAGCAGACCCGACGAGAATCCCCAATAACCACAGAGTCCAGTAAGATGGAAAGTCACATCGGCTAGGTTTATTGCGACCTCGGACACAATTGCAGTTCCCTGTAGGTTTCTTAGCCTAACTCAGGGCATACTACGAGAAAGTGTCTCTTGGCAAGGACTCGGCTTAGTGGCGGGACTTTCCACTCCCCCTACGGCCGAACAAAGGCACCTCCCCAGGGATGCATTCTTATACACAGATACAAACAAGTTACACATCACACCTGACGTACTGAGGTGCAACCTCTCTACGTAGCAAGTTACAACCCCTCTACGTATTAAGGTACCGCCTTCTACCTTGTACATGTTGGTTCGATCAAAACAACTCTATCCATCATTTTACCCTTTTGCCCCTGTCATTGGGATGGGTCGGCCTGTCCTCCTGTTATCTATGGAATGTTTCAGTATAGTGTGTTCTAGTGCTGTGTTTATGCTAGGTGAATATATGTTTATGCAGCATCAGCATTTTCGTGCCAGCTTCTGTGAGCAGGGCCTACCTCTGACTCACAGCTTAACTTTGCTTTATGTTAGCAAAGTCTTGACCATTACTTTAGTTCAGGCCTCAGGCCTCATACTGGGCCTTTATCAGGGCCTGCACTTACTACATTCCCCCGCTTTTTGTCTTTTTATGGGGAGGATGTTTACCCATCATCCCGGAAAAGCATAATGCATGGACTAAAGATAACCCAGTGGGCTAAACACTGTTATGTGGTTACCTTATTTTACCATCCACACACTCATGCCCCATCTGTCTTTTTAGTCTCCACATTCCCTCGTACGACTATTAGACAGACTTTATTATTCAATTATTTTAGTCCCTTATGTTGGGCCTGGGAATGTTAGGCCCGGGACCATGGATACATGGGGGTCAGTAGCCTCTCTGGTGTTTTATTGAGGGCCTCGTGAGACCATACAAATGTAAATGTAAATGTAAAATATAAAGGTAGTATTATGATTGAGCCTTAGAGGCACTCCCAAATAATTAATATATATAAATTATATGGTTATATCATATATATTTGTAGCATGTATGGGCATATATGTATAGTATGTATGTGTACATATGACACCACCTTACATCCAAGCATAACCATGTTTTTCCAATTTGCTGGTGTACTGTGGCCCTTTTACTTTGGTGACACAGATAGACACACACCCCTATTAGGGCAATTTCAGTGACTATCTCTCTCATTATTAGTAGTAGGCTGAATGTTTTAAACTACTGGGATAGGGATTATGATAGTGTCCCCCACAGTGTATATGAGAAGTAAAACAGAAATTTGGAGTAGTGACACTACCACTGAGGCCTTTATATATAAATATATTGTAATTAGTTACTACACAGTACTGTCCATTCATGTTATAGGTTATCCTTAAGGCTGGTTGTCACCCTCTGATCAGCTTTACTGGGCAGGAAACAGAAGTGGGTAGCTTCTCTGTTCCATTGGTTGATGTAGATCCAGTTGTTTCTTATGGATGCTGTCTTCCAGATAACCTACTGAATGGACAGTAACCAATTTATCAAATATTGCTGTGTCAGGGTTTAATATTGATACCCAGACACTGAACAAGATTGTTTTGAATAACATGTGCCTCAGTTAGGATGCAGTGTTACTGACCCAAATTATGACTGGTACTAACAGGCAATTTGTTTACCCAATTTGTAGTTACTATGTAACTTAGTTTCTTTACCAATTTGTTTTTTCCTTGTCTTCATGTTGTTTGGTGCTATTCATTTGTTGATTTTTACCTGTGTGTTGGTTAAAACAATTTAGCAAGGTTATACATATTGTACATCAATCACACAATACAGCAATAATACAGCAGCACGATAATAATACAGTAGTACAGCAATAATATAGCAGTACAGTGATAATACAGTAGTACAGCAATAATACAGTTGTTTTTACACAGTAACCAAGTTGAAATTAAATGACAGTTTTTTTGGTCCAGCTCGTGGTTTTTAGCTGATTGTTAAATTAATTGTCCATATATTGTAGATAGAGGTGTAATTGACCAGTCTCTTATTTATAAAACACTTCATTTTTCTTTTCTTGATGCTTGGGGGTTTCTTCACTGTATACAGATATGAACTGGTGTCTTCAGAGTGTGATATTTTCTGGTGTCTTTGGTCTGTGGGATGCAACTTAAACAACTTTTGTTAGTTAACAGTAAAGGTTTTTGTTGTTGTTGTTTTTTGTTTTCAATGACCCAAACTTAATACACAGTTTTAACTTACTTTGTTTACAATGTAATAAGAACAATGTAATAGGGACCGAGTCTTTTATAACACAAGCTATACCTTTGCAATTGTTGTATAGACATTCATTTTCATTTGAGGTGCATTACTAATATTTCATAGTAAATATAATGCTTAAAAGCTAAAATAAATGCTCACAATCTTCCATAAGAAGGTGTATTGCTTTCCCTTGCTAAACACTTTGTTTCAGCAAAAGAGTTAGTAACATAATTTTAACTAGCTTTTTAGAGTTAATTTGCTTGTGATACCAACTTCACTCTTGTTAACTGTTTAGAAGCACAAACCTTAACAACCATTGCATCCCATTAACATAACATAACATCAAAGAAAAGCATATAAAATTAAACCAACTATAAAATTAAACCAAAATAAATTTTAAATACAGATACATGCAAATACTTTGAGGGTATTTGAGGGTATACTTTCATGATGCTCTGTTATGTTTGGGAGCCAAAGGTGGAAACCTGTTGAAAATGTTAAAACCTGTTAAAATTGTTTGGTTAGCTTTATGCATAAATTGTTATTTTAAAACATTTTGGTTATGACATTCTTATAACTATATTTAAAAGTGCAAACAAGTTTATAAAAAGCCCGAACAAGAAATTGACATTTTGTTAGTATTATCTTTACCTTAATGTTGAGGTTTTCCCTTACAGTTTTCTTTGGACAAAAATTAAAAAAAAAATTAAAAAACAAAACTGTGATTGATAAAAGAGAATTCTTTTTGTTTGCAATTGCATTATTTGTTGAGGCAGAAATGTATGTACATATATTTGTAACTGAAACCTTTTTTGAACTTTGCACAAAAATTGGTGCTAATACTATTTTACACCAACCATGATTTTAAAATAGTGTGGTATCACATGTTATATATATTTTTGAAAGGGTATAAAATTGACTTTTGTTGCAACAAAATAAAAATAATTAAAAAAAAATAGTCACGTGACACACACAACATAGACACAAGACACACACATGACATACAGGACAAACTTACAATTAAAAACAAATGGCGCCAGAATTCTATTCATAACTATACAAAATAACATAACCAAAAAAAAGAGGAAAAAGTTATTACCTTATTTAAAACTTGTAGCATAAATTTGATTAAAAAAATATTAATGTTTGCCAAATGTATTGTATTAATTTGGTAACCAGGAATTTTGCATTACTTTATATTTAACATTATTTTAAAACTCTGCTATATGGATATAAGAAAACCCCATGTTTCAAATATTAGTTAGTGGTTTGTATCAGAAGCAGAGAGTGCATTTCTGTTGCTTGGCAACCATATCTTTAAGAAAGTTAGGAATAATTCCAGCTGTTGCATTCCTGAAGGGTTAAAATAATTAATTTACTGGATTTAAAGTTTTTACCTTGTTTTCTTTTTGTTTTTGTTTTGTCCTGTTTTCAATTGCTTTATTTTTTGGAGGTTTCTGTAAAAACTATAACTTAAGTTTTAAAACAAAAAGAGAGCCGAAGTGAGGAGAGGCGGGGGGGAGGGGGGAAGGAGGGGGGTGAAGAGCAACCTAGCTCTTCCTAGGAAGGTAGCGAGACCTGAGCCAAGAGAGATTAACTATCTCAAGGTATTTGAAAGTACAAGCAGCAGCAGCAAGTTTAGCAAACTGATAAAACATATAAAAGACAAAACTTAATTGGTATGTACAAATATTTGAGAAAGAAGGTTATACTTTCAGATATGAGCGCGGAGTGTGGTTCCATGGGTCAAAGCAATTGGGAACCTACACAGTTGGGAATTGCACCCCTGGTTTTTATCCTGGCTGTGAGAGGAGATTGGGGGTAGTTACCTGCTATTGTAAAACCTGAATTTGTTCCCCCAGTGTCTGTTGCTTTTGTGTGCATGCCAAATGGATAGTGGGAGTGCCCTTTTTTGCTGCAGTTAACTGGTTTTGGGCAGCTCCATGTGTTAATGCATCAATTCTAGGTGTTAACCCGCTTAATTTTAGTTTTTTACTTTGAAATTCTTTTTTATTCACTCCCCTGCGATCGAGTCGCAGCTCCTGTATCCTAATGTGCTCTGTGAACTGTTCCATTTTTTCCTTCATTTGATTTACCAATTCAGTGAGAGTATTGCTTGCTACTCTTTTCTTCTGTGCACTTACTTGTCCCGTTCTGACAGGCACCCGTCTAGGTTCCGGTTTAAGTTTAACTAGAACCTGGTTTTTATTATAAGGTGATGGTTGCAATGCAGTGGACCCCATTTCATCTTTTAATTTTACTAGGGCCACCTTTTTCCACTTCTGTCCCCATTCTTCAGGCACAGGGTAGCTACCTGAAGCCTGCTGTTTACCACCAATATTTATAACAGGGGATGGCACATGTATTTTTTGTAAGTTCCTTACAGCTGTTTCCAGTGTTTCACTCTGTTCCTGTACTGGTTGTCTCTGGGCTGCTTGCCACCCTGCAAGGGGGGTGGGAGCATTCCAGGGCTGTGTAGCTTCTTTTGATTCTTTTAACTCTTTCTTTGTTACTGTTACTTGTTTGGCCAGCATGCCAGCATGCTGTTTAAGCCATTTCACTGCCATAGACAGGAGTTGCAAAATTCTTGCTTTTTTACATTTATTACTATTTCTCAGAGCCTCGGTCTGTACCGTCACTCTACATATGCCAGTCCATGTTTCCCCACTCTCTTTTTTAAATTCATATGGACCCCCTTTACTGGCAATCCAGCGGGTCCAGGAGTTATTAAACTCCGTGGGGCTCAAAAGGGAGGGGGTCAGGGGGTTCCCTAGCACGAGGTTTTCTGCCATGTTGGATTGCGATTCTTACCACGGCAGGTTCGCTTACTCACCAGATCAGCGGTCGGGGTCACCAGTGTTGTCAGAGGTGTACCGGTGTGGTGCTCTGCTTTCTCCTTGTTGATATCACTCGGCTGCGTGTGTGAGTTCCCTCTGTGTGCTGCCCCAGCTCTGCATATAGCTGACACAACAGACCCGACGAGAATCCCCAATAACCACAGAATCCAGTAAGATGGAAAGTCACATCGGCTAGGTTTATTGTGACCTCGGACACAATTGCAGTTCCCTGTAGGTTTCTTAGCCTAACTCAGGGCATACTACGAGAAAGTACCTCTTGGCAAGGACCCGCCTTAGTGAGAGCGGCTGCCCAGCCAGGCAGCGGCACAGGAGCCTGCGAGCAGCAGCACAGGAGACAGTGAACAGGGGGTTTGCATGGGAGAGTTCCCATTGGAGGAGCAGGTATTTGGATTTGCATCTTTTTTGTGGATTTGCATCTCTCTTTGTAGTCCTTGTATCTCTCTGTAGATGCCCGTCGGGGCAGACTGCTGAGCGGGCAGCGGCGCCCTGAGTAGTGGCCGGAGCTAGGCTGAGGAGTGGCCTATAAAAGCGGCTGCCCATTCAGGCAGCGGCACAGTAGCCAGCGAGCAGCGGCACAGGAGCCAGCGAACAGGGGCGTTTGCGTGGGAGAGTTCGCATTGGAGGAGCAGGTTTTTGGATTTCCATCTGTCTTTGTGGATAAGCATCTGTCTTTGTAGTGCTTGTATCTCTCTCTAGAGGCCCGTCGGCGCAGACTGCTTAGCGGGCAACGGCGACCTGAGTAGGGGTCGGAGCTAGGCTGAGGAGGGGCCTATAAAAGCTGCCACCCAGCCAGGCAGCGGCAGAGGAGCCAGCGAGCAGCGGTACAGGAGTCAGTGAACAGGGGAGTTTGCATGGGAGAGTTCCCATTGGAGGAGCAGGTATTTGGATTTGCATCTTTTTTGTGGATTTGCATCTGTCTTTGTAGTGCTTGTATCTCTCTGTAGAGACCCGTCGGTGCAGACTGCTGAGCGGGCAGCGGCGCCCTGAGTAGGGGGCGGAGCTAGGCTGAGGAGGGGCCTATAAAAGCGGCCGCTCTGCCTGGCAGCCGCACAGGAGCCAGCGAGCAGCAGCACAGGAGCCAGTGAACAGGGGCGTTTGCATGGGAGAGTTCCCATTGGAGGAGCAGGTATTTGGATTTGCATCTTTTTTGTGGATTTGCATCTGTCTTTGTAGTGCTTGTATCTCTCTCTAGAGGCCCGTCGGCGCAGACTGCTGAGCGGGCAGCGGCGACCTGAGTAGGGGTTGGAGCTAGGCTGAGGAGGGGCCTATAAAAGCGGCCACCCAGCCAGGCAGCGGCACAGGAGCCAGTGAGCAGCGGCACAGGAGCCAGTGAACAGGGGCGTTTGCATGGGAGAGTTCCCATTGGAGGAGCAGGTATTTGGATTTGCATCATTTTTGCGGATTTGCATCTGTCTTTGAAGTGCTTGTATCTCTCTCTAGAGGCCCGTCGGCGCAGACTGCTGAGCGGGCAGCGGCAACCTGAGTAGGAGTCGGAACTAGTCTGAGGAGGGGCCTATAAAAGCGGCCACCGAGCCAGGCAGCAGCACAGGAGCCAGCGAGCAGCGGCACAGGAGCTAGCGAACAGGGGAGTTTGCGTGGGAGAGTTCACATTGGAGGAGTAGGTTTTTGGATTTGCATCTGTCTTTGTGGATTTGCATCTGTCTTTGTAGTGCTTGTATCTCTCTGTAGAGGCCCGTCGGGGCAGACTGCTGAGCGGGCAGCGGCGCCCAGAGTAGGGGGCGGAGCTAGGTTGAGGAGCGGCCTATAAAAGAGGCTGCCCAGCCAGGCAGCGGCACAGGAGCCAGGGAGCAGCGGCGCAGGAGGCAGCGAACAGGGGAGTTTGCGTGGGAGAGTTCCCATTGGAGGAGCAGGTATTTGGATTTGCATCTTTCTTTGTGGATTTGCATTTGTCTTTGTAGTGCCTGTATCTCTCTGTAGATGCCCGTCGGGTCAGTCTGCTGAGCAGGCAGCGGCGCCCTGAGTAGGGGGCGGAGCAAGACTGAGAAGGGGCCTATTAAAGCGGCCGCTCTGCCTGGCAGATGCACAGGAGCTAGCGAGCAGCGGCACAGGAGCCAGTGAACAGGGGGTTTGCATGGGAGAGTTCCCATTGGAGGAGCAGGTATTTGGATTTTCATCTTTTTTGTGGATTTGCATCTCTCTTTGTAGTCCTTGTATCTCTCTGTAGATGCCCGTCGGGGCAGACTGCTGAGCGGGCAGCGGCGCCCTGAGTAGTGGGCGGAGCTAGGCTGAGGAGTGGCCTATAAAAGCGGCTGCCCATTCAGGCAGCGGCACAGTAGCCAGCGAGCAGCGGCACAGGAGCCAGCGAACAGGGGCGTTTGTGTGGGAGAGTTCCCATTGGAGGAGCAGGTATTTGGGTTTGCATCTGTCTTTGTGGATAAGCATCTGTCTTTGTAGTGCTTGTATCTCCCTCTAGAGGCCCGTCGGCGCAGACTGCAGAGCGGGCAGCGGCGACCTGAGTAGGGGTCGGAGCTAGGCTGAGGAGGGGCCTATAAAAGCGGCCCCCCCGCCAGGCAGCGGCACAGGAGCCAGTGAGCAGCGGCAGAGGAGCCAGCGAACAGGGGAGTTTGCATGGGAGAGTTCCCATTGGAGGAGCAGGTATTTGGATTTGCATGTTTTTTGTGGATTTGCATCTGTCTTTGTAGTGCTTGTATCTCTCTATAGAGGCCGGTAGGGGCAGGCTGCTGAGCGGGCAGCGGCGCCCAGAGTAGGGGGCGGAGTTAGGCTGAGGAGGGGCCTATAAAAGCGGCCGCCCAGCCAGGCAGCGGCAAAGCTGCGAGCAGCGGTACAGGAGCCGGCGAACAGGGGACTTTGCGTGGGACAGTTCCCATTGGAGGAGCAGGTATTTGGATTAGCATCTGTCTTTGTGAATTTGCATCTGTCTTTGTAGTGCTTGTATCTCTCTGTAGAGGCCCGTCGGGGCAGACTGCTGAGCGGGCTGCGGCGCCCTGAGTAGGGGTCGGAGCTAGGCTGAGGAGGGGCCTATAAAAGCGGCCACCCAGCCAGGCAGCGGCACAGGAGCCAGCGAGCAGCGGCACAGGAGGCAGCGAACAGGGGAGTTTGCGTGGGAGAGTTCCCATTGGAGGAGCAGGTATTTGGATTTGCATCTTTTTTGTGGATTTGCATCTCTCTTTGTAGTGCTTGTATCTCTCTGTAGAGGCCCGTCGGGGCAGACTGCTGAGCGGGCGGCGGCGCCCTGAGTAGGGGGCGGAGCTAGGCTGAGGAGGGGCCTATAGAAGCGGCCGCCCAGCCAGGCAGCTGCACAGGAGCCAGCGAGCAGCGGCACAGGAGCAAGCGAAGAGGAGAGTTTGTGTGGGAGAGTTCCCATTGGAGGAGCAGGTATTTGGATTTGCATCTGTCTTTCTGGATTTGCATTTGTCTTTGTAGTGCTTTTATCTCTCTGTAGATGCCCGTCGCGTCAGTCTGCTGAGTAGGCAGCGGCGCCCTGAGTAGGGGGCGGAGCAAGGCTGAGAAGGGGCCTATAAAAGCGGCCGCTCTGCCTGGCAGATGCACAGGAGCTAGCGAGCAGCGGCACATGAGCCAGTGAACAGGGGTCTTTGAATGGGAGAGTTCCCATTGGAGGAGCAGGTATTTGGATTTGCATTTTTTTGTGGATTTGCATGTGTCTTTGTAATGCTTGTATCTCTCTGTAGAGGCCCGTCGGCGCAGACTGCTGAGCGGGCAGCGGCGCCCTGAGTAGGGGGCGGAGCTAGGCTGAGGAGGGGCCTATAAAAGCGGCCGCTCTGCCTGGCAGCCGCACAGGAGCCTGCGAGCAGCGGCACAGGAGCCAGTGAACAGGGGCGTCTGCATGGGAGAGTTCCCATTGGAGGAGCAGGTATTTGGATTTGCATCATTTTTGTGGACTTGCATCTGTCTTTGTAGTGCTTGTATCTCTCTCTAGAGGCCCGTCGGCGCAGACTGCTGAGCGGGCAGCGGCAACCTGAGTAGGAGTCGGAGCTAGGCTGAGGAGGGGCCCATAAAAGCGGCCACCCAGCCAGGCAGCGGCACAGGAGCCAGTGAGCAGCGGCGCAGGAGGCAGCGAACAGGGGAGTTTGCGTGGGAGAGTTCCCATTGGAGGAGCAGGTATTTGGATTTGCATCTTTCTTTGTGGATTTGCATTTGTCTTTGTAGTGCCTGTATCTCTCTGTAGATGCCCGTCGGGTCAGTCTGCTGAGCAGGCAGCGGCGCCCTGAGTAGGGGGCGGAGCAAGGCTGAGAAGGGGCCTATAAAAGCGGCCGCCCAGCCAGGCAGCTGCACAGGAGCTAGCGAGCAGCGGCACATGAGCCAGTGAACAGGGGTCTTTGAATGGGAGAGTTCCCATTGGAGGAGCAGGTATTTGGATTTGCATTTTTTTGTGGATTTGCATTTGTCTTTGTAGTGTCTGTATCTCTCTGTAGATGCCCGTCGGGTCAGTCTGCTGAGCAGGCAGCGGTGCCCTGAGTAGGGGGCGGAGCAAGACTGAGAAGGGGCCTATAAAAGCGGCAGCTCTGCCTGGCAGATGCACAGGAGCTAGCGAGCAGCGGCACAGGAGCCAGTAAACAGGGGACTTTGAATGGGAGAGTCCCCATTGGAGGAGCAGGTAATTGGATTTGCATCTTTCTTTGTGGATTTCCAATTGTCTTTGTAGTGCTTGTATATCTCTGTAGAGGCCCGTCGGGGCAGACTGCTGAGCGGGCTGTGGAGCCCTGAGTAGGGGGCGGAGCTAGGCTGAGGAGGGGCCTATAAAAGCGGCCGCCCAGCCAGGCAGCGGCACAGGAGCCAGCAAACAGAGCGGCAAAGAGGAGAGTTTGTGTTGGACAGTTCCCATTGGAGGAGCAGGTATTTGCATTTGCATCTTTTTTGTGGATTTGCATCTGTCTTTGTAGTGCTTGTATCTCTCTATAGAGGCCTGTCGGCGCAGACTGCTGAGCGGGCAGCGGCGACCAAAGTAGGGGGCGGAGCTAGGCTGAGGAGGGGCCTATAAAAGCGGCCACTCTGCCTGGCAGCCGCACAGGAGCCAGCGAGCAGCGGCACAGGAGCCAGTGAACAGGGGCGTTTGCGTGAGAGAGTTCCCATTGGAGGAGCAGGTTTTTGGATTTGCATCTGTCTTTGTAGATTTGCATCTGTCTTTGTAGTGCTTTTATCTCTGTGTAGAGGCCCGTCGGGGCAGACTGCTGAGCGGGCAGCGGTGCCCAGATTAGGGGGCGGAGCTAGGTTGAGGAGCGGCCTATAGAAGAGGCTGCCCAGCCAGGCAGCGGCACAGGAGCCAGGGAGCAGCGGCGCAGGAGGCAGCGAACAGGGGAGTTTGCGTGGGAGAGTTCCCATTGGAGGAGCAGGTATTTGGATTTGCATATTTTTTGTGGATTTGCATCTGTCTTTGTAGTGCTTGTATCTCTCTATAGAGGCCTGTCGGGGCAGACTGCTGAGCGGGCATCGGCGCCCTGAGTAGGGGGCGGAGCTAGGCTGAGGAGGGGGCCTATAAAAGCGGCCGCTCTGCTTGGCAGCCGCACAGGAGCCAGCGAGCAGCGGCACAGGAGCCAGTGAACAGGGGGTTTGCATGGGAGAGTTCCCATTGGAGGAGCAGGTATTTGGATTTACATCTTTTTTGTGGATTTGCATCTCTCTTTGTAGTCCTTGTATCTCTCTGTAGATTCCCGTCGGGGCAGACTGCTGAGCGGGCAGCGGCGCCCTGAGTAGTGGGCGGAGCTAGGCTGAGGAGTGGCCTATAAAAGCGGCTGCCCATTCAGGCAGCGGCACAGTAGCCAGCGAGCAGCGGCACAGGAGCCAGCGAACAGGGGCGTTTGTGTGGGAGAGTTCCCATTGGAGGAGCAGGTATTTGGATTTGCGTCTGTCTTTGTGGATAAGCATCTGTCTTTGTAGTGCTTGTATCTCTCTCTAGACGCCCGTCGGCGCAGACTGCTGAGCGGGCAGCGGCGACCTGAGTAGGGGTCGGAGCTAGGCTGAGGAGGGGCCTATAAAAGCGCCGCCCAGCCAGGCAGCCGCACAGGAGCCAGCGAGCAGCGGCTCAGGAGCAAGCGAAAAGGGGCGTTTGCATGGGAGAGTTCCCATTGGAGGAGCAAGTATTTGGATTTGCATCTGTCTTTGTGGATTTGCATCTGTCTTTGTAGTGTTTGTATCTCTCTGTAGAGGCCCGTCGGGGCAGACTGCTGAGCGGGCAGGGGCGCCCTGAGTAGGGCGCGGTGCTAGGCTGAGGAGGGAGCTATAAAAGAGGCCGCCAAGGCAGGCAGCTGCACAGCTGCGAGCAGCGGGACAGGAGCCAGCAAATAGGGGAGTTTGCGTGGGAGAGTTCCCAGTGGAGGAGCAGGTATTTGGATTTGCATCTCACTTTGTGGATTTGCATCTGTCTTTGTAGTGCTTGTATCTCTCTGTAGAGGTGCGTCGGCGCAGACTGCTGAGCGGGCAGCGGCGCCATGACTAGGGGGCGGAGCTAGGCTGAAGAGGGGCCTATAAAAGCGGCCGCCCAGCCAGGCAGCGGCACAGGAGCCAGCAAAAAGAGTGGCAAAGAGGGGAGTTTGCGTGGGAGAGTTCCCATTGGAGGAGCAGGTATTTGGATTTGCATCTGTCTTTCTGGATTTGCATCTGTCTTTGTAGTCCTTGTCTCTCTCTGTAGAGGTCCGTCGGGGCAGACTGCTGAGCGGGCAGCGGCGCCCTGAGTAGGAGGCGGAGCTAGGCTGTGGAGGGGCCTATAAAAGCGGCCGCCCATTCAGGCAGCGGCACAGGAGCCAGCGAGCAGCGGCACAGGAGCCAAAGAACAGGGGCGTTTGCGTGGGCGAGTTCCCATTGGAGGAGCAGGTATTTGGATTTGCATCTGTCTTTGTGGATTTGCATCTGTCTTTGTAGTGCTTGTATCTCACTCTAGAGGGCCGTCGGCGCAGACTGCTGAGCGGGCAGCGGCGCCCTGAGTAGGGGGCGGAAATAGGCTGAGGAAGGGCCTATAAAAGCTTCCGCCCAGCCAGGCGGCGGCTCAGGAGCAAGCGAGCAGTGGCAAAGAAGCCAGCGAACAGGGGCGTTTGCGTGGGAGTGTTGCCATTGGAGGAGCATGTACTTGGATTTGCATCTGTATTTGTAGTGCTTGTATATCTCTGTAGAGGGCCGTCGGCGCAGACTGCTGAGCGGGCAGCGGCGCCCTGAGTATGGGGCGGAGCTAGGCTGAGGAGGGGCCTATAAAAGCGGCCGCCCAGCCAGGCAGCGGCACAGGAGCCAGCGAACAGGGGAGATTGTTTGGGAGAGTTCCCATTGGAGGAGCAGGTATGTGGATTTGCATCTGTCTTTGTGGATTTGCATCTGTCTTTGTAGTGCTTGTACCTATCTCTAGAGGCCCGTCGGGGCAGACTGCTGAGCGGGCAACGGCGCCCTTTGTAGGGGGCGGAAATAGGCTGAGGAAGGGCCTATAAAAGCGGCGGCCCAGCCAGGCGGCGGCTCAGGAGCCAGCGAGCAGTGGCACAGAAGCCAGTGAACAGGAGCCTTTGCGTGGGAGAGTTCCCATTGGAGGAGCATGTATTTGGATTTGCATCTGTTTTTGTGCATTTGCATGTGTTTTTGTAGTGCTTGTATCTCTCTGTAGATTCCCGTCGGGGCAGACTGCTGAGCGGGCTGCAGCGCCCTGAGTAGGGGGCGGAGCTAGGCTGTTGAGGGGCCTATAAATGCAGCCGCCCAGCCAGGCAGCAGCAAAGCTGCAAGCAGCGGTACAGGAGCCGGCGAACAGGGGACTTTGCATGGGAGAGTTCCCATTGGAGGAGCAGGTATTTGGATTTGCATCTCTCTTTGTGGATTAGCATCTGTCTTTGTAGTGCTTGTATCTCTCTGTAGAGGTCCGTCGGGGCAGACTGCTGAGCGGGCAGCGGCGCCCTGAGTAGGGGGCGGAGCTAGGATGAGGAGGGGACTATAAAAGCGGCCCCCAAGCCAGGCAGCGGCATAGGAACCAGCAAACAGGGCTGCGAACAGGGGAGTTTGTGTGGGAGAGTTCCCATTGGAGGAGCAGGTATTTGGATTTGCATCTGTCTTTGTGGATTTGCATCTGTCTTTGTAGTGCTTGTATCTCTCTGTAGAGGCCCGTCGGGGCAGAATGCTGAGCGGGCAGCGGAGCCCTGGGTAGGGGGCGGAGCTAGGCTGAGGAGGAGCCTATAAAAGCGGCCGCCCAGCCAGGCAGCGGCACAGGAGCCAGCGAGCAGCGGCACAGGAGCCAACGAACAGAGGAGTTTGCGTGAGAGAGTTCCCATTGGAGGACCAGGTATTTGGATTTGCATCTGTCTTTGTGGATTTGCATCTGTCTTTGTAGTGCTTGTATCTCTCTGTAGAGGCCCGTCGGGGCAGACTGCTGAGCGGGCAGCGGCGCCCTGAGTAGGGGGCGGATCTAGGCTGAGGAGGGGGCTGTAAAAGCGGCCGCCCAGCCAGGCAGCGGCATAGAAGCCAGCGAGCAGCGGCACAGGAGCCAGCGAACAGTGCGGCGAACAGGGGAGATTGCGTGGGAGAGTTCCCATTGGAGGAGCAGGTATTTGGATTTGCATCTGTTTTCTGGATTTGCATCTGTCTTTGTTGTGCTTGTATCTCTCTGTAGAGGCCCGTCGGGGCAGTCTGCTGAGCGGGCAGCGGTGCCCTGAGTAGCGGGCGGAGCTAGGCTGAGGAGGGGCCTATGAAAGCTGCCGCCCAGCCAGGCAGCGGCACAGGAGCCAGCTAACAGGGGAGTTTGTGTGGGACAGTTCCCATTGGAGGAGCAGGTATTTGGATTTGTATCTGTCTTTATAGTACTTGTACCTCTCTCTAGAGGCCCGTCGGGGCAGATTGCTGAGCGGGTAGGGGCTCCCTCAGTAGGGGGCGGAGCTAGGCTGAGGAGGGGCCTATAAAAGCGGCCGCCCAGCCAGGCAGCGGCACAGCTGCGAGCAGAGAACAAGGCGGTGAACAGGGTAATTGCGTCGGAGAGTTCCCATTGGAGGAGCAGGTAATTGGATTTGAAACCTATCTTTGTAGTGTTTATATCTCTCTGTAGAGGCCCGTCGGGGCAGACTTCTGAGCGGGCAGCGGCGCCCGGAGTAGGAGGCGGAGCTAGGCTGAGGAGGGGCCTATAAAAGCGGCCGCCAAGCCAGGAAGCTGCACAGGAGCCAGCAAACACGGCGGTGAACAGGGGAGTTTGCGTGGGAGAGTTCCCATTGGAAGAGCAGGTATTTGGATTTGCATCTCTGTCTTTGTAGTGCTTGTATATCTCTGTAGAGGCCCGTCGGGGCAGACTGATGAGCCGGCAGTGGCGACCTGAGTAGCGGCGGAGCTAGGCTGAGGAGGGGCTTATAGAAGCACCCGCCCAGCCAGGCAGCGGCACAGCTGCGAGCAGCGAACAGGGCGGCGAACAGGGGAGTTTGCGTGGGACAGTTCCCATTGGAGGAGCAGGTATTTGGATTTGCTTCTCTCTATGTGGATATGCATGCGTCGGGGCAGTCTGCTGAGCGGGCAGCGGAGCCCTGAGTAGGGGGCGGAGCTAGGCTGAGGAGGAGCCTATAAAAGCGGCCGCCCAACCAGGCAACGGCACAGGAGCCAGCGAGCAGCGGCACAGGAGCCAGCGAACACGGCGGTGAACAGGGGAGTTTGCGTGGGAGAGTTCCCATTGGAAGAGCAGGTATTTGGATTTGCATCTCTGTCTTTGTAGTGCTTGTATCTCTCTGTAGAGGCCCGTCGGGGCAGACTGCGGAGCGGGCAGCGGCGCCCTGAGTAGGAGGCGGAGCTAGGCTGAGGCGGGGCCTATAAAAGCGGCCGCTCAGCCAGGCAGCGGCACAGGAGCCAGCAAACAGGGGAGATTGCGTACCAGAGTTCCCATTGGAGGAGCAGGTATTTGGATTTGCATCTGTCTTTGTGGATTTGCATCTGTCTTTGTAGTGCTTTTATCTTTCTGTAGAGGCTCGTCGGGGCAGACTGCTGAGCGGGCAGAGGCGCCCTAAGTAGGGGGCGGAGCTAGGCTGAGGAGGGGCCTATAAAAGCGGCCGCCCAGCCAGGCAGCGGCACAGGAGCCAGCAAGCAGCGGCACAGAAACCAGCGAACAGGGGCGTTTCCGTGGGAGAGTTCCCATTGGAGAAGCAGGTATTTGGATTTGCATCTGTCTTTGTGGATTTGCATCTGTCTTTGTAGTGCTTGTATCTCTCTGTAGAGGCCCGTCGGGGCAGACTGCTGAGCGGGCAGCGGCGCCCTGAGTAGGGGGCGGAGCTAGTATGAGGAGGGGCCTGTAAAAGCGGCCGCCCAGCCAGGCAGCGGCAAAGCTGCGAGCAACGGTACAGGAGCCGGCGAACAGGGGACTTTGCGTGGGAGAGTTCCAATTGGAGGAGCAGGTATTTGTATTTGCATCTGTCTTTGTGGATTTGCATGTGTTTTTGTAGTGCTTGTATCTTTCTTTAGAGGCCCGTCGGGGCAGACTGCTGAGCGGGCTGCAGCGCCCTGAGTAGGGGGTGGAGCTAGGCTGAGGAGGGGCCTATAAAAGCGGCCGCCCATTCAGGCAGCGGCAGAGAAGCCAGCGAACAGGCGAGTTTGCGAGGGAGAGTTCCCATTCGAGGAGCAGGTATTTTGATTTGCATCTGTTTTTGTGGATTTTCATCTGTTTTTGTAGTGCTTGCATCTCTCTGTAGAGGCCCGTCGGGGCAGACTGCTGAGCGGGCAGGGGCGCCCTGAGTAGGGCGCGGTGCTAGGCTGAGGAGGGAGCTATAAAAGAGGCCGCCAAGGCAGGCAGCTGCACAGCTGCGAGCAGCGGGACAGGAGCCAGCAAACAGGGGAGGTTGTGTGGGAGAGTTCCCATTGGAGAAGCAGGTATTTGGATTTGCATCATTCTTTGTGTATTTTCATCTGTCTTTGTAGTGCTTGTATCTCTCTGTAGAGGCCCGTCGGAGCAGAATGCTGAGCGGGCATCGGCGCCCTGAAGGGGGGCGGAGCTAGGCTGAGGAGGGGCCTATAAAAGCGGCACCCAGCCAGGCAGCGGCACAGTTGCCAGCAACAGGACAGGAGGCAGAAAACAGGGGAGGTTGCGTGGGAGAGTTCCCATTGGAGCAGCTGGTATTTGGATTTGCATAGTGTCTTTGTGGATTTGCATTTGTCTTTGTAGTGCTTGTATCTCTCTATAGAGGCCCGTCGGGGCAGTCTGCTGAGCGGACAGCGGCGCCCTGAGTAGGGGTCGGAGCTAGGATGAGGAGGGGCCTATGAAAGCGGCCGCCCATTCAGGCAGCGGCACAGGAGCCAGCAAGAAGCGGCACAGGAGCCAGCGAACAGGGGAGTTTGCGTGGGAGAGTTCCCATTGGAGGAGCAGGTATTTGGATTTGCATCTCTCTTTGTGGATTTGAATCTGTCTTTTAGTGCTTGTATCTCTCTGTAGAGGCCCGTCGGGGCAGACTACTGATCGGGCAGCGGTGCCCTGAGTAGGGCGAGGTGCTAGGCTGAGGAGGGAGCTATAAAAGAGGCCGCCAAGGCAGGCAGCTGCACAGCTGCGAGCAGCGGGACAGGAGCCAGCAAACAGGGGAGTTTGCGTGGGAGTGTTCCCAGTGGAGGAGCAGGTATTTGGATTTGCATCTCTCTTTGTGGATTTGCATCTGTCTTTGTAGTGCTTGTATCTCTCTGTAGAGGTGCGTCGAGGCAGACTGCTGAGCGGGCAGCGGCGCCATGACTAGGGGGCGGAGCTAGGCTGAGGAGGGGCCTATAAAAGCGGCCGCCCAGCCAGGCAGCGGCACAGGATCCAGCGATCAGGGGAGTTTGCGTGGGAGAGTTCCCATTGGAGGAGGAGGTATTTGGATTTTCGTCTGTCTTTCTGGATTTGCATCTGTCTTTGTAGTGCTTGTATGTCTCTGTAGAGGCCCGTCGGGGCAGACTGCTAAGCGGCGCCCTGAGTAGGGGGCGGAGCTAGGCTGCGGAGGGGCCTATGAAAGCGGCAGCCCAGACAGGCAGCGGCACAGGAGCCTGCAAATAGGGCCGCAAACAGAGGGGTTTGCGTGGGAGAGTTCCCATTGGAGCAGCAGGTATTTAGCTTTGCATCTCTGTCTTTGTAGTGCTTGTATCCTTCTGTAGAGGCCCGTCGGGGAAGACTGCTGAGCGGGCAGAGGTGCCCTGAGTAGGGGGCGGAGCTAGGCTGAGGAGGGGGCCTATAAAAGCGGCCGCCCAGCCAGGCAGAGGGACAGACGTGAGCAGCGAACAGGTCGGCGAACAGGGGAGTTTGCGTGGGAGAGTTCCCATTGGAGGAGCAGGTATTTGTATTTGCATCTGTCTTTGTGGATTTGTATCTGTCTTTGCAGAGCTTGTATCTCTCTGTAGAGGCCCGTCGGGGCAGACTGCTGAGCGGGCAGCGGCGCCCTGAGTAGGGGGCGGAGCTAGGCTGAGGAGGAGCCTATAAAAGCGGCCGCCCAACCGGGCAGCGCCACAGGAGCCAGCGAGTAGCGGCACAGGAGCCAGGGCACAGGGGAGTTTGTGTGGGAGAGTTCCCATTGGAGAAGCAGGTATTTGGATTTGAATCATTCTTTGTGGATTTGCATCTGTCTTTGTAGTGCTTGTATCTCTCTGTAGAGGCCCGTCGGAGCAGAATGCTGAGCGGGCATCGGCGCCCTGAAGGGGGGCGGAGCTAGGCTGAGGAGGGGCCTATAAAAGCGGCACCCAGCCAGGCAGCGGCACAGGTGCCAGCAACAGGACAGGAGGCAGCAAACAGGGGAGGTTGCGTGGGAGAGTTCCCATTGGAGCAGCTGGTATTTGGATTTGCATAGTGTCTTTGTGGATTTGCATTTGTCTTTGTAGTGCTTGTATCTCTCTATAGAGGCCCGTCGGGGCAGTCTGCTGAGCGGACAGCGGAGACCTGAGTAGGGGGCGGAGCTAGGCTGAGGAGGGGCCTATAAAAGCGGCCGCCCATTCAGGCAGCGGCACAGGAGCCAGCTAACAGGGGCGTTTGCGTGGGAGAGTTCCCACTGGAGGCGCAGGCTTTTTGATTTGCATCTGTCTTTCTGTATTTGCATTTGTCTTTGTAGTGCTTGTATCTCTGTGTAGATGCCCGTCGGGGCAGTCTGCTGAGCCTGCAGCTGCGCCCTGAGTAGGGGGCGGAGAAAGGCTGAGAAGGGGCCTATAAATGCGGCCGCTCTGCCTGGCAGATGCACAGGTGTCAGCGACCAGCGGCACAGGTGCCAGTGAACAGGGCAGTTTGCATGGGAGAGTTCCCATTGGAGGAGCAGGTATTTGGATTTGCATCTTTCTTTGTGTATTTGTATCTTCTTGTAGTGCTTGTATCTCTCTGTAGAAGCCCGTCGCGGCAGACTGCTCAGCGGGCAGCGGCGCCCTGGGTAGTGGGCGGAGCTAGGCTGAGGAGGGGCCTATAAAAGCGGCCGCCCAGACAGGAGCCAGCGAACAGGGCGGCGAACAGGGGAGATTGTGTAGGATAGTTCCCATTGGAGGAGCAGCTATTTGGATTTTCATCTGTCTTTGTGGATTTGCATCTGTCTTTGTAGTGCTTGTATCTCTCTGTAGAGGCCCGTCGGGGCAGACTGCTGAGCGGGCAGCGGCGCCCTGAGTAGGGGGCGGAGCTAGGCTGAGGAGGGGCCTATAAAAGCGGCCGCTCTGCCTGGCAGCCGCACAGGAGCCAGACAGCAGCGGCACAGGAGCCAGTGAACAGGGGCGTTTGCATGGGAGAGTTCCCATTGGAGGAGCAGGTATTTTGATTTGCATCTGTCTTTGTGGATAAGCATCTGTCTTTGTAGTGCTTGTATCTCTCGCTAGAGGCCCGTCGGCGCAGACTGCTGAGCTGGCAGCGGCGACCTGAGTAGGGGTCGGAGCTAGGCTGAGGAGGGGCCTATAAAAGCGGCCACCCAGCCAGGCAGCGGCACAGGAGCCAGTGAACAGGGGAGTTTGCATGGGAGAGTTCCCATTGGAGGAGCAGTATTTGGATTTGCATCCTTTTTGTGGATTTGCATCTGTCTTTGTAGTGCTTGTATCTCTCTGTAGAGGCCCGTCGGGGCAGACTGCTAAGCGGGCTGCGGTGCCCTACGTAGGGGGCGGATATAGGCTGAGGAGGGGCTTATAAAAGCGGCCGCCCAGCCAGGCAGCGGCACAGGAGCCAGCGAGCAGCGGCACAGGAGCCAACCAACAGAGGAGTTTGCGTGAGACATTTCCCATTGGAGGAGCAAGTTTTTGGATTTTCATCTGTCTTTGTGGATTTGCATCTGTCTTTGTAGTGCTTGTATCTCTCTGTAGAGGCCCGTCGGGGCAGACTGCTGAGCGGGCAGCGGCGCCCTGAGTAGGGGGCGGAGCTAGGCTGAGGAGGGGCCTATAAAAGCGGCCGCTCTGCCTGGCAGCCGCACAGGAGCCAGACAGCAGCGGCACAGGAGCCAGTGAACAGGGGCGTTTGCATGGGAGAGTTCCCATTGGAGGAGCAGGTATTTGGATTTGCATCATTTGTGTGGATTTGCATCTGTCTTTGTAGTCCTTGTATCTCTCTGTAGAGGCCCGTCGGGGCAGACTGCTGAGCGGGGAGCGGTGCCCTGAGTAGGGGGCGGAGCTAGGCTGAGGAGGGGCCTATAAAAGCGGCTGCCCATTCAGGCAGCGGCACAGTAGCCAGCGAGCAGCGGCACAGGAGCCAGCGAACAGGGGCGTTTGCGCGGGAGAATTCCCATTGGAGGAGCAGGTATTTTGATTTGCATCTGTCTTTGTGGATAAGCATCTGTCTTTGTAGTGCTTGTATCTCTCGCTAGAGGCCCGTCGGCGCAGACTGCTGAGCGGGCAGCGGCGACCTGAGTAGGGGTCGGAGCTAGGCTGAGGAGGGGCCTATAAAAGCGGCCACCCAGCCAGGCAGCGGCACAGGAGCCAGTGAACAGGGGAGTTTGCATGGGAGAGTTCCCATTGGAGGAGCAGGAATTGGGATTTGCATCTCTATTTGTGTATTTGCATCTGTCTTTGTAGTGCTTGTGTCTCTCTGTAGAGGCCCGTCGGGGCTGACTGCTGAGCGGGCAGCGGCGCCCAGAGTAGGAGGCGGAGCTAGGCTGAGGAGGGGCCTATAAAAGCGGCCGCCAAGCCAGGCAGCCGCACAGGAACCAGCAAACAGGGGAGATTGTGTGGGATAGTTCCCATTGGAGGAGCAGGTATTTGGATTTGCATCTGTCTTTGTGGATTTGCATCTGTCTTTGTAGTGCTTTTATCTTTCTCTAGGGGCTCGTCGGGGCAGACTGCTGAGCGGGCAGAGGCGCCCTAAGTAGGGGGCGGAGCTAGGCTGAGGAGGGGCCTATAAAAGCGGCCGCCCAGCCAGGCAGCGGCACAGAAACCAGCGAACAGGGGCGTTTCCGTGGGAGAGTTCCCATTGGAGAAGCAGGTATTTGGATTTGCATCTGTCTTTGTGGATTTGCATATGTCTTTGTAGTGCTTGTATCTCTCTGTAGAGGCCCGTCGGGGCAGACTGCTGAGCGGGCAGCGGCGCCCTGAGTAGGGTGCGGAGCTAGGCTGAGGAGGGGCCTATAAAAGCGGCCACCCAGCCAGGCAGCGGCACAGGAACCAGCGAGCAGCGGCACAGGAGCCAACGAACAGAGGAGTTTGCGTGAGAGAGTTCCCATTGGAGTAGCAGGTAATTGGAATTTCATCTGTCTTTGTGGATTTGCATTTGTCTTTGTAGTGCTTGTATCTCTCTGTAGAGGCCCCTCGGGGCAGTCTGCTGAGCGGACAGCGGCGCCCTGAGTAGGGGGCGGAGCTAGGCTGAGGAGGGGCCTATAAAAGCCGCCGCCTAGCCAGGCTGCGGCACAGGAGCCAGCGAGCAGCGGAACAGGAGCCAGCAAATAGGGGAGTTTGTGTGCTGGAGTTCCCATTGGAGGAGCAGGTATTTGTATTTGCATCTGTCTTTGTGTATTTGCATGTGTTTTTGTAGTGCTTGTATCTTTCTGTAGAGGCCCGTCGGGGCAGACTGCTGAGCGGGCTGCAGCGCCCTGAGTAGGGGGCGGAGCTAGGCTGTTGAGGGGCCTATAAATCAGCCGCCCAGCCAGGCAGCAGCAAAGCTGCAAGCAGCGGTACAGGAGCCGGCGAACAGGTGACTTTGCGTGGGAGAGTTCCCATTGGAGGAGCAGGTATTTGGATTTGCATCTGTGTTTGTGGATTTCCAATTCTTTGTAGTGCTTGCATATCTCTCTAGAGGCCCGTCGGGGCAGACTGCTGAGCGGGCTGTGGAGCCCTGAGTAGGGGGCGGAGCTAGGCTGAGGAGGGGCCTATAAAAGCGGCTGCTCTGCCTGGCAGATGCACAGGAGCTAGCGAGCAGCGGCACAGGAGCCAGTGACCAGGGGACTTTGCGTGGGAGAGTTCCTATTGGAGGAGCAGGTATTTGGAATTGCATCTTTTTTGTGGATTTGCATCTGTCTTTGTAGTGCTTGTATATCTCTGTGTAGATGCCCGTCGGGGCAGTCTGCTGAGCGGGCTGCGGCGCCCTGAGTAGGGGGCGGAGAAAGGCTGAGAAGGGGCCTATAAATGCGGCCGCTCTGCCTGGCAGATGCACAGGTGTCAGCGACCAGCGGCACAGGTGCCAGTGAACAGGGCAGTTTGCATGGGAGAGTTCCCATTGGAGGAGCAGGTATTTGGATTTGCATCTTTCTTTGTGTATTTGCATCTTCTTTGTAGTGCTTGTATCTCTCTGTAGAAGCCCGTCGCGGCAGACTGCTCAGCGGGCAGCGGCGCCCTGGGTAGTGGGCGGAGCTAGGCTGAGGAGGGGCCTATAAAAGCGGCCACCCAGACAGGAGACAGCGAACAGGGCGGCGAACAGGGGAGATTGTGTAGGATAGTTCCCATTGGAGGAGCAGCTATTTGGATTTGAATCTGTCTTTGTTTATTTGCATCTGTCTTTGTAGTGCTTGTATCTCTCTGTAGAGGCCCGTCGGGGCAGACTGCTGAGCGGGCAGCGGCGCCCTGAGTAGGGGGCGGAGCTAGGCTGAGGAGGAGCCTATAAAAGCGGCCGCCCAACCGGGCAGCGGCACAGGAGCCAGCGAGCAGCGGCACAGGAGCCAGGGCACAGGGGAGTTTGTGTGGGAGAGTTCCCATTGGAGAAGCAGGTATTTGGATTTGCATCATTCTTTGTGGATTTGCATCTGTCTTTGTAGTGCTTATATCTCTCTGTAGAGGCCCGTCGGAGCAGAATGCTGAGCGGGCATCGGCGCCCTGAGTAGGGGGGGTAGCTAGGCAGAGGAGGGGCCTATAGAAGAACCTGCCCAGCCAGGCAGCGGCAGAGCTGCGAGCAGCGGGACAGGAGGCAGCAAACAGGGGAGGTTGCGTGGGAGAGTTCCCAGTGGAGGAGCAGGTATTTGGATTTGCATCTTCTTTGTGGATTTGCATCTGTCTTTGTAGTGCTTGTATCTCTCTGTAGAGGCGCGTCGAGGCAGACTGCTGAGCGGGCAGCGGCGCCCTGAAGGGGGGCGGGGCTAGGCTGAGGAGGGGCCTATAAAAGCGGCACCCAGCCAGGCAGCGGCACAGTTGCCAGCAACAGGGCTGCGAACAGGGGAGTTTGCGTGGGAGAGTTCCCATTGGAGGAGCTGGTATTTGGATTTGCATAGTGTCTTTGTGGATTGGCATTTGTCTTTGTAGTGCTTGTATCTCTCTGTAGAGGCCCGTCGGGGCAGTCTGCTGAGCGGACAGCGGCGACCTGAGTAGGGGGCGGAGCTAAGCTGAGGAGGGGCCTATAAAAGCGGCCGTCCATTCAGGCAGCGGCACAGGAGCCAGCTAACAGGGGCGTTTGCGTGGGAGAGTTCCCACTGGAGGCGCAGGCTTTTTGATTTGCATCTGTCTTTCTGTATTTGCATTTGTCTTTGTAGTGCTTATATCTCTCTGTAGAGGCCCGTCGGAGCAGAATGCTGAGCGGGCATCGGCGCCCTGAGTAGGGGGGGTAGCTAGGCAGAGGAGGGGCCTATAGAAGAACCTGCCCAGCCAGGCAGCGGCAGAGCTGCGAGCAGCGGGACAGGAGGCAGCAAACAGGGGAGGTTGCGTGGGAGAGTTGCCAGTGGAGGAGCAGGTATTTGGATTTGCATCTTCTTTGTGGATTTGCATCTGTCTTTGTAGTGCTTGTATCTCTCTGTAGAGGCGCGTCGAGGCAGACTGCTGAGCGGGCAGCGGCGCCCTGAAGGGGGGCGGGGCTAGGCTGAGGAGGGGCCTATAAAAGCGGCACCCAGCCAGGCAGCGGCACAGTTGCCAGCAACAGGGCTGCGAACAGGGGAGTTTGCGTGGGAGAGTTCCCATTGGAGGAGCTGGTATTTGGATTTGCATAGTGTCTTTGTGGATTGGCATTTGTCTTTGTAGTGCTTGTATCTCTCTGTAGAGGCCCGTCGGGGCAGTCTGCTGAGCGGACAGCGGCGACCTGAGTAGGGGGCGGAGCTAGGCTGAGGAGGGGCCTATAAAAGCGGCCGTCCATTCAGGCAGCGGCACAGGAGCCAGCTAACAGGGGCGTTTGCGTGGGAGAGTTCCCACTGGAGGCGCAGGCTTTTTGATTTGCATCTGTCTTTCTGTATTTGCATTTGTCTTTGTAGTGCTTGTATCTCTGTGTAGATGCCCGTCGGGGCAGTCTGCTGAGCGGGCAGCTGCGCCCTGAGTAGGGGGCGGAGAAAGGCTGAGAAGGGGCCTATAAATGCGGCCGCTCTGCCTGGCAGATGCACAGGAGCCAGCGACCAGCGGCACAGGTGCCAGTGAACAGGGCAGTTTACATGGGAGAGTTCCCATTGGAGGAGCAGGTATTTGGATTTGCATCTTTCTTTGTGTATTTGCATCTTCTTTGTAGTGCTTGTATCTCTCTGTAGAAGCCCGTCGCGGCAGACTGCTCAGCGGGCAGCGGCGCCCTGGGTAGTGGGCGGAGCTAGGCTGAGGAGGGGCCTATAAAAGCGGCCGCCCAGACAGGAGCCAGAGAACAGGGCGGCAAACAGGGGAGATTGTGTAGGATAGTTCCCATTGGAGGAGCAGCTATTTGGATTTGAATCTGTCTTTGTTTATTTGCATCTGTCTTTGTAGTGCTTGTATCTCTCTGTAGAGGCCCGTCGGGGCAGACTGCTGAGCAGGCAGCGGCGCCCTGAGTAGGGGGCGGAGCTACGCTGAGGAGGGGCCTATAAAAGCGGCCGCCCAGCCAGGCAGCGGCACAGGAGCCAGCGAACAGGGACGTTTGCGTGGGAGAGTTACCATTGGAGGAGCAGGTATTGGGATTTGCATCTGTCTTTATGGATTTGCGTCTGTCTTTGTAGGGCTTGTATCTCTCTGTAGAGGCCCGTCGGGGCAGACTGCTGAGCGGGCAGCGGCGCACCGAGTAGGGGGCGGAGCTAGGCTGAGGAGGGGCCTATAAAAGCGGCCTCCCAGCCAGGCAGCGGCACATGATCCAGCGAGCAGCGGCACTGGAGCCAGCGAACAGGGGAGTTTCCATGGCAGATTTCCAATTGGAGGAGCAGGTATTTCGATTTGCATCTGTCTTTGTGTATTTGCATCTGTCTTTTTTGTGCTTGTATCTTTCTGTAGAGGCCCGTCGGGGCAGACTGCTGAGCGGGCAGCGGCGCCTTGAGTAGTGGGCGGAGCTAGGCTGAGGAGGGGCCTATAAAAGCGGTCGCCCAGCCAGGCAGCGACACAGCTGCGAGCAGCGTCACAGGAGCCAGCGAACAGGAGAGTTTGCGTGGAAGAGTTCCCATTGGAGGAGCAGGTATTTGGATTTGCATTGTCTTTGTGGATTTGCATCTGTCTTTGTAGTGCTTGTATCTCTCTGTAGAGGCCCGTCGGGGCAGACTGCTGAGCGGGCAGCGGCGCCCTGAGTAGGGGGCTTAGTTAGGCTGAGAAGGGGCCCTTAAATGCGGCCGCCCAGCCAGGCAGCGGCACAGGAGCCAGCGAGCAGCGGCACATGAGCCAGGGCACAGGGGAGTTTGTGTGGGACAGTTCCCATTGGAGAAGCAGGTATTTGGATTTGCATCATTCTTTGTGGATTTGCATCTGTCTTTGTAGTGCTTGTATCTCTCTGTAGAGACCCGTGGGGGCAGACTGCTGAGCGGGCAGCGGCGCCCTGAGTAGGGGGCGAGCAAGGCTGAGGAGGGGCCTGTAAAAGCGGCCGCCCAGCCAGGCAGCGGCACAGGAGCCAGAAAACAGGGCGGTGAAAAGGGGTTTTTGAGTGGGAAAGTTCCCATTGGAGGAGCAGGTATTTGGATTTGCGTCTGTTTTGTGGATTTGCATCTGTCTTTGTAGTGCTTGTATCTCTCTGTAGAGGCCCGTCGGGGCAGACTGCTGAGCGGGCAGCGGCGCCCTGAGTAGGGGGCGGAGCTAGGCTGAGGAGGGGCCTATAAAAGCGGCCGCTCAGCCAGGCAGCGGCACAGGAGCCAGCAAACTGGGGAGTTTGTGTGCCAGAGTTCCCATTGGAGGAGCAGGTATTTGGATTTCCATCACTGTCTTTGCAGTGCTTGTATCTCTCTGTAGAGGTACGTCAGGTCAGACTGCTTAGCGGGCAGCGGCGCCCTGAGTACGGGGAGGAGCTAGGCTGAGGAGAGGCCTATAAAAGTGGCCGCCCAGCCAGGCGGCGGCTCAGGAGCCAGCGAGCAGTGGCACAGAAGCCAGCGAACAGGGGCGTTTGCGTGGGAGAGTTGCCATTGGAGGAGTATGTATTTGGATTTGCATCAGTCTTTGTGGATTTGCATCTGTCTTTGTAGTGCTTGTATCTCTCTATAGAGGCCCGTCGGGGCAGACTGCTGAGTGGGCAGCGGCGCCCAGAGTAGGAGGCGGAGCTAGGCTGAGGAGGGGCCTATAAAAGCGGCCGCCCAGCAAGGCAGCGGTACAGGAACCAGCAAACAGAGCGGCAAAAAGGGAGTTTGCGTGGGAGAGTTCCCATTGGAGGAGCAGGAATATGGATTTGCATCTCTATTTGTGTATTTGCATCTGTCTTTGTAGTGCTTGTGTCTCTCTGTAGAGGCCCTTCTGGGCAGACTGCTGAGCGGGCAGCGGTGCCCTGAGTGGGGGGCGGAGCTAGGCTGAGGAAGGGCCTATAAAAGCGGCCGCCCAGCGAGCAGCGGCACAGGAGCCAGCGAACAGCGGAGTTTGCGTGGGAGAGTTACCATTGGAGGAGCAGGTATTTGGATTTGCATCTGTCCTTGTGGATATGCATCTGTCTTTATAGTGCTTGTATCTCTCTGTAGATGCCCGTCAGGGCAGTCTGCTGAGCTTGCAGCGGTGCCCTGAGTAGGGGGCGGAGCAAGGCTGAGAAGCGGCCTATAAAAGCGGCCGCTCTGCCAGGCATATGCACAGGAGCCAGCGAGCAGCGGCACAGGAGCCAGTGAGCAGGGGAGTTTGCATGGGAGAGTTCCCTTTGGAGGAGCAGGTAATTGGATTTGCATCATTTTAGTGGATTTGCATCTGTCTTTGTAGTGCTTGTATCTCTCTGTAGAGGCCCGTCGGGGCATACTGCTGAACGAGCAGCGGCGCCCTGAGTAGGGGGCGGAGCTATGCTGAGGAGGGGACTATAAAAGCGGCCGCCCAGCCAGGCAGCGGCACAGCTGCGAGCAGAGAACAGGCGGTGAACAGGGTAATTGCGTCGGAGAGTTCCTATTGGAGGAGCAGGTAATTGGATTTGAAACCTATCTTTGTAGTGTTTATATCTCTCTGTAGAGGCCCTTCGGGGCAGACTGCTGAGCGGGCAGCGGCGCCCGGAGTAGGAGGCGGAGCTAGGCTGAGGAGGGGCCTATAAAAGCGGCCGCCAACCCAGGAAGCTGCACAGGAGCCAGCAAACACGGCGGTGAACAGGGGAGTTTGCGTGGGAGAGTTCCCATTGGAAGAGCAGGTATTTGGATTTGCATCTCTGTCTTTGTAGTGCTTGTATATCTCTGTAGAGGCCCGTCGGGGCAGACTGATGAGCCGGCAGTGGCGACCTGAGTAGCGGCGGAGCTAGGCTGAGGAGGGGCTTATAGAAGCACCCGCCCAGCCAGGCAGCGGCACATCTGCGAGCAGCGAACAGGGCGGCGAACAGGGGAGTTTGCGTGGGACAGTTCCCATTGGAGGAGCAGGTATTTGGATTTGCTTCTCTCTATGTGGATATGCATGCGTCGGGGCAGTCTGCTGAGCAGGCAGAGGCGCCCTAAATAGGGGGCGGAGCTAGGCTGAGGAGGGGCCTATAAAAGCGGCCGCCCAGCCAGGCAGCGGCACAGGAGCCAGCGAGCAGCGGCACAGGAGCCAGCGAACAGGGCCGAGAACAGGGGAGATTGCGTGGGAGAGTTCCCATTGGAGGAGTAGGTATTTGGATTTGCATCTGTCTTTGTGGATTTGCATCTGTCTTTGTAGTGCTTGTATCTCTCTGTAGAGGCTCGTCGGGGCAGACTGCTGAACGGGCAGAGGCGCCCTAAATAGGGGGCGGAGCTAGGCTGAGGAGGGGCCTATAAAAGCGGCCGCCCAGCCAGGCAGCGGCACAGGAGCCAGCAAGCAGCGGCACAGAAACCAGCGAACAGGGGCGTTTCCGTTGGAGAGTTCCCATTGGAGAAGCAGGTATTTGGATTTGCATCTGTCTTTGTGGATTTGCATCTGTCTTTGTAGTGCTTGTATCTCTCTGTAGAGGCCCGTCGGGGCAGACTGCTGAGCGGGCAGCGGCGCCCTGAGTAGGGTGCGGAGCTAGGCTGAGGAGGGGCCTGTAAAAGCGGCCGCCCAGCCAGGCAGCGGCAAAGCTGCGAGCAACGGTACAGGAGCCGGCGAACAGGGGAGTTTGTGTGGGATACTACCCATTGGAGGAGCAGGTATTTGGATTTGCATCTCTCTTTGTGGATTTGCATCTGTCTTTGTAGTCCTTGTATCTCTCTGTAGAGGCCCGTCGGGGCAGACTGCTGAGCGGGCAGCGGCGCCCTGAGTAGGGGGCGGAGCTAGGTTGAGGAGGGGCCTATAAAAGCGGCTGACCATTCAGGCAGCGGCACTGTAGCCAGCGAGCAGCTGCACAGGAGCCAGCGAACAGGGGCGTTTGCGTGGGAGAGTTCCCATTGGAGGAGCAGGTATTTGGATTTGCATCTGTTTTGTGGATTTGCATCTGTCTTTGTAGTGCTTGTATCTCTCTGTAGAGGCCCGTCGGGGCAGACTGCTGAGCAGGCAGCGGTGCCCTGAGTAGCGGGCGGAGCTAGGCTGAGGAGGGGCCTATAAAAGCGGCTGCCCAGCCAGGCAGCGGCACAGGAGCCAGCAAACAGGGGACTTTGCGTGCGAGATTTCCCATTGGAGGAGCAGGTATATGTATTTACATCTGTCTTTGTGGATCGCATCTGTCTTTGTAGTGCTTGTATCTCTCTGTAGAGGCCCGTCGGGGCAGACTGCTGAGCGGGCAGGGGTGCCCTGAGTGGGGGGCGGAGCTAAGCTGAGGAGGGGCCTATAAAAGCGGCTGCCCAGCCAGGCAGCCGCACAGGAGCCAGCGAGCAGCGGCACAGGAGCCAGGGAACAGGGGCGTTTGCGTGGGAGAGTTCCCACTGGAGGAGCAGGTATTTGGATTTGCATCTCTATTTGTGGATTTGCATCTGTATTTGTAGTGCTTGTATCTCTCTGTAGAGACCCGTTGGGGCAGATTGCTGAGCGGGCAGCGGCGCCCTGAGTAGGGGGCGGAGCTAGGCTGAGGAGGGGCCTATAAAAGCGGCCGCCCATTCAGGCAGCGGCAGAGAAGCCAGCAAACAGGGGCGTTTGCGTGGGAGAGTTCCCATTGGAGGAGCAGGAATTTGGATTTGCATCTCTCTTTGTGGATTTGCATCTGTCTTTGTAGTGCTTGTATCTCTCTGTAGAGGCCCGTTGGGGCAGACTGCTGAGCTGGCAGCGGCGCCCAGAGTAGGGGGCGGAGCTAGGCTGAGGAGGGGCCTATAAAAGCGACCCCCAAGCCAGGCAGCGGCACAGGAACCAGCAAACAGGGCTACGAACAGGGGAGTTTGCGTGGCATAGTTCCCATTGGAGGAGCAGGTATATGGATTTGCATCTGTCTTTGTGGATCGCATCTGTCTTTGTAGTGCTTGTATCTCTCTGTAGAGGCCCGTTGGGGCAGACTGATGAGCGGGCAGGGGTGCCCTGAGTGGGGGGCGGATCTAGGCTGAGGAGGGGCCTATAAAAGCGGCCGCCCAGCCAGGCAGCCGCACAGGAGCCAGCGAGCAGCGGCACAGGAGCCAGCGAACACGGGCGTTTGCGTGGGAGAGTTCCTATTGGAGGAGCAGGTATTTGGATACGCATCTCTCTTTGTGGATTTGCATCTGTATTTGTAGTGCTTGTATCTCTCTGTAGAGGCCCGTCGGGGCAGACTGCTGAGCAGGCAGCGGTGCCCTGAGTGGGGGGCGGAGCTAGGCTGAGGAGGGGCCTAAAAAAGCGGCCGCCCAGCCAGGCAGTGGCACAGGAGCCAGCGAACAGGGGCGTTTCCGTGGGAGAGTTCCCATTGGAGGAGTAGGTATTTGGGTTTGCATCTGTCTTTGTGGATTTGCATCTGTCTTTGTAGTGCTTGTATCTCTCTGTAGAGGCCCGTCGGGGCAGACTGCTGAGCGGGCAGCGGCGCCCTGAGTAGGGGGCAGAGCTCGGCTGAGGAGGGGCCTATAAAAGCGGCACCCAGCCAGGCAGCGGCACAGGAGCCAGCAAACAGGGTTGCAAACAGGGAAGTTTGAGTTGGAGAGTTCCCATTGGAGGAGCAGGTATTTGGATTTGCATCTGTCTTTGTGGATTTCCAATTGTCTTTGTAGTGCTTGTATCTCTCTGTAGAGGCCCGTCGGGGCAGTCTGCTGAGCGGGCAGCGGCGCCCTGAGTAGGGGGCGGAGCTAGGCTGAGGAGGAGCCTATAAAAGCGGCCGCCCAGCCAGGCAGCGGCACAGGAGCCAGCGAACAGCGGCACAGGAGCCAACGAACAGAGGAGTTTGCGTGAGAGAGTTCCTATTGGAGGAGCAGGTATTTGGATTTGCATCTGTCTTTGTGGATTTGCATCTGTCTTTGTAGGGCTTGTATCTCTCTGTAGAGGCCCGTCGGGGCAGACTGCTGAGCGGGCAGCGGCGCCCTGAGTAGGGGGCGGAGCTAGGCTGAGGAGGGGCCTGTAAAAGCGGTCGCCCAGCCAGGTAGCGGCACAGGAGCCAGAAAACAGGGCGGTGAAAAGGGGTTTTTGAGTGGGAAAGTTCCCATTGGAGGAGCAGGTATTTGGATTTGCGTATGTCTTTGTGGATTTGCATCTGTCTTTGGAGTGCTTGTATCTCTCTGTAGAGGCCCGTCGGGGCAGACTGCTGAGCGGGCAGCGTCGCCCTGAGTAGGGGGCGGAGCTATGCTCAGGAGGGGCCTATAAAAGTGGCCACCGAGCCAGGCAGCGGCACAGGAGCCAGCGAGCAGCGGCACAGGAGACAGTGAACAGGGGAGTTTGCGTGGGAGAGTTCCCATTGGAGGAGCAGGTATTTGGATTTGCATCTGTCCTTGTGGATTTGCATCTGTCTTTCTAGTGCTTGTATCTCTCTGTAGAGGCCCGTCGAGGCAGACTTCTGAGCGGGCATCGGCGCCCTGAGTAGGGGGCGGAGCTAGGCTGAGGAGGGGCCTATAAAAGCGGCTGCCCATTCAGGCAGCCGCACAGTAGCCAGCAAACAGGGCTGCGAACAGGGGAGTTTGTGTGGGATACTACCCATGGGAGGAGCAGGTATTTGGATTTGCATCTCTCTTTGTGGATTTGCATCTGTCTTTGTAGTCCTTGTATCTCTCTGTAGAGGCCCGTCGGGGCAGACTGCTGAGCGGGCAGCGGCGCCCTGAGTAGGGGGCGGAGCTAGGTTGAGGAGGGGCCTATAAAAGCGGCTGACCATTCAGGCAGCGGCACTGTAGCCAGCGAGCAGCGGCACAGGAGCCAGCGAACAGGGGCGTTTGCGTGGGAGAGTTCCCACTGGAGGAGCAGGTATTTGGATTTGCATCTCTATTTGTGGATTTGCATCTGTATTTGTAGTGCTTGTATCTCTCTGTAGAGGCCCGCTGGGGCAGACTGCTGAGCGGGCAGCGGCGCCCTGAGTAGGGGGCGGAGCTAGGCTGAGGAGGGGCCTATAAAAGCGGCCGCCCATTCAGGCAGCGGCAGAGAAGCCAGCAAACAGGGGCGTTTGCGTGGGAGAGTTCCCATTGGAGGAGCAGGAATTTGGATTTGCATCTGTCTTTGTGGATTTGCATCTGTCTTTGTAGTGCTTGTATCTCTCTGTAGAGGCCCGTTGGGGCAGACTGCTGAGCTGGCAGCGGCGCCTAGAGTAGGGGGCGGAGCTAGGCTGAGGAGGGGCCTATAAAAGCGGCCCCCAAGCCAGGCAGCGGCACAGGAACCAGCAAACAGGGCTACGAACAGGGGAGTTTGCGTGGCATAGTTCCCATTGGAGGAGCAGGTATATGGATTTGCATCTGTCTTTTTGGATCGCATCTGTCTTTGTAGTGCTTGTATCTCTCTGTAGAGGCCCGTTGGGGCAGACTGATGAGCGGGCAGGGGTGCCCTGACTGGGGGGCGGATCTAGGCTGACGAGGGGCCTATAAAAGCGGCCGCCCAGCCAGGCAGCCGCAGAGGAGCCAGCGAGCAGCGGCACAGGAGCCAGCGAACAGGGGCGTTTGCGTGGGAGAGTTCCCATTGGAGGAGCAGGTATTTGGATTTGCATCTTTTTTGTGGATTTGCATCTGTCTTTGTAGTGCTTGTATCTCTCTGTAGAGGCCCGTCGGGGCAGACTGCTGAGCGGGCAGCGGCGCCCTGAGTAGGGGGCAGAGCTCGGCTGAGGAGGGGCCTATAAAAGCGGCACCCAGCCAGGCAGCGGCACAGGAGCCAGCAAACAGGGTTGCAAACAGGGAAGTTTGAGTTGGAGAGTTCCCATTGGAGGAGCAGGTATTTGGATTTGCATCTCTCTTTGTGGATTTCCAATTGTCTTTGTAGTGCTTGTATCTCTCTGTAGAGGCCCGTCGGGGCAGTCTGCTGAGCGGGCAGCGGCGCCCTGAGTAGGGGGCGGAGCTAGGCTGAGGAGGAGCCTATAAAAGCGGCCGCCCAGCCAGGCAGCGGCACAGGAGCCAGCGAGCAGCGGCACAGGAGCCAACGAACAGAGGAGTTTGCGTGAGGGAGTTCCCATTGGAGGAGCAGGTATTTGGATTTGCATCTGTCTTTGTGGATTTGCATCTGTCTTTGTAGTGCTTGTATCTCTCTGTAGAGGCCCGTCGGGGCAGACTGCTGAGCGGGGACCGGCGCCCTGAGTAGGGGGCGGAGCTAGGCTGAGGAGGGGCCTGTAAAAGCGGCCGCCCAGCCAGGCAGCGGCACAGGAGCCAGAAAACAGGGCGGTGAAAAGGGGTTTTTGAGTGGGAAAGTTCCCATTGGAGGAGCAGGTATTTGGATTTGCGTATGTCTTTGTGGATTTGCATCTGTCTTTGGAGTGCTTGTATCTCTCTGTAGAGGCCCGTCGGGGCAGACTGCTGAGCGGGCAGCGGCGCCCTGAGTAGGGGGCGGAGCTATGCTCAGGAGGGGCCTATAAAGGTGGCCACCGAGCCAGGCAGCGGCACAGGAGCCAGCGAGCAGCGGCACAGGAGACAGTGAACAGGGGACTTTGCGTGCGAGATTTCCCATTGGAGGAGCAGGTATATGGATTTACATCTGTCTTTGTGGATCGCATCTGTCTTTGTAGTGCTTGTATCTCTCTGTAGAGGCCCGTCGGGGCAGACTGCTGAGCGGGCAGGGGTGCCCTGAGTGGGGGGCGGAGCTAGGCTGAGGAGGGGCCTATAAAAGCGGCCGCCCAGCCAAGCAGCCGCACAGGAGCCAGCGAGCAGCGGCACAGGAGCCAGGGAACAGGGGCGTTTGCGTGGGAGAGTTCCCACTGGAGGAGCAGGTATTTGGATTTGCCTCTCTATTTGTGGATTTGCATCTGTATTTGTAGTGCTTGTATCTCTCTGTAGAGGCCCGTTGGGGCAGACTGCTGAGCTGGCAGCGGCGCCCAGAGTAGGGGGCGGAGCTAGGCTGAGGAGGGGCCTATAAAAGCGGCCCCCAAGCCAGGCAGCGGCACAGGAACCAGCAAACAGGGCTACGAACAGGGGAGTTTGCGTGGCATAGTTCCCATTGGAGGAGCAGGTATATGGATTTGCATCTGTCTTTGTGGATCGCATCTGTCTTTGTAGTGCTTGTATCTCTCTGTAGAGGCCCGTTGGGGCAGACTGATGAGCGGGCAGGGGTGCCCTGAGTGGGGGGCGGATCTAGGCTGAGGAGGGGCCTATAAAAGCGGCCGCCCAGCCAGGCAGCCGCACAGGAGCCAGCGAGCAGCGGCACAGGAGCCAGCGAACAGGGGCGTTTGCGTGGGAGAGTTCCTATTGGAGGAGCAGGTATTTGGATATGCATCTCTCTTTGTGGATTTGCATCTGTATTTGTAGTGCTTGTATCTCTCTGTAGAGGCCCGTCGGGGCAGACTGCTGAGCGGGCAGCGGTGCCCTGAGTGGGGGGCGGAGCTAGGCAGAGGAGGGGCCTAAAAAAGCGGCCGCCCAGCCAGGCAGTGGCACAGGAGCCAGCGAACAGGGGCGTTTCCGTGGGAGAGTTCCCATTGGAGGAGCAGGTATTTGGGTTTGCATCTGTCTTTGTGGATTTGCATCTGTCTTTGTAGTGCTTGTATCTCTCTGTAGAGGCCCGTCGGGGCAGACTGCTGAGCGGGCAGCGGCGCCGTGAGTAGGGGGCGGAGCTAGGCTGAGGAGGAGCCTATAAAAGCGGCCGCCCAACCGGGCAGCGGCACAGGAGCCAGCGAGCAGCGGCACAGGAGCCAGGGCACAGGGGAGTTTGTGTGGGAGAGTTCCCATTGGAGAAGCAGGTATTTGGATTTGCATCTTCTTTGTGGATTTGCATCTGTCTTTGTAGTGCTTATATCTCTCTGTAGAGGCCCGTCGGAGCAGAATGCTGAGCGGGCATCGGCGCCCTGAGTAGGGGGGGTAGCTAGGCTGAGGAGGGGCCTATAGAAGAACCTGCCCAGCCAGGCAGCGGCAGAGCTGCGAGCAGCGGGACAGGAGGCAGCAAACAGGGGAGGTTGCGTGGGAGAGTTCCCAGTGGAGGAGCAGGTATTTGGATTTGCATCTTCTTTGTGGATTTGCATCTGTCTTTGTAGTGCTTGTATCTCTCTGTAGAGGCGCGTCGAGGCAGACTGCTGAGCGGGCAGCGGCGCCCTGAAGGGGGGCGGGGCTAGGCTGAGGAGGGGCCTATAAAAGCGGCACCCAGCCAGGCAGCGGCACAGTTGCCAGCAACAGGGCTGCGAACAGGGGAGTTTGCGTGGGAGAGTTCCCATTGGAGCAGCTGGTATTTGGATTTGCATAGTGTCTTTGTGGATTTGCATTTGTCTTTGTAGTGCTTGTATCTCTCTGTAGAGGCCCGTCGGGGCAGTCTGCTGAGCGGACAGCGGCGACCTGAGTAGGGGGCGGAGCTAGGCTGAGGAGGGGCCTATAAAAGCGGCCGCCCATTCAGGCAGCGGCACAGGAGCCAGCTAACAGGGGCGTTTGCGTGGGAGAATTCCCACTGGAGGCGCAGGCTTTTTGATTTGCATCTGTCTTTCTGTATTTGCATTTGTCTTTGTAGTGCTTGTATCTCTGTGTAGATGCCCGTCGGGGCAGTCTGCTGAGCGGGCAGCTGCGCCCTGAGTAGGGGGCGGAGAAAGGCTGAGAAGGGGCCTATAAATGCGGCCGCTCTGCCTGGCAGATGCACAGGAGCCAGCGACCAGCGGCACAGGTGCCAGTGAACAGGGCAGTTTGCATGGGAGAGTTCCCATTGGAGGAGCAGGTATTTGGATTTGCATCTTTCTTTGTGTATTTGCATCTTCTTTGTAGTGCTTGTATCTCTCTGTAGAAGCCCGTCGCGGCAGACTGCTGAGCAGGCAGCGGCGCCCTGGGTAGTGGGCGGAGCTAGGCTGAGGAGGGGCCTATAAAAGCGGCCGCCCAGACAGGAGCCAGAGAACAGGGCGGCGAACAGGGGAGATTGTGTAGGATAGTTCCCATTGGAGGAGCAGCTATTTGGATTTGAATCTGTCTTTGTTTATTTGCATCTGTCTTTGTAGTGCTTGTATCTCTCTGTAGAGGCCCGTCGGGGCAGACTGCTGAGCGGGCAGCGGCGCCCTGAGTAGGGGGCGGAGCTACGCTGAGGAGGGGCCTATAAAAGCGGCCGCCCAGCCAGGCAGCGGCACAGGAGCCAGCGAACAGGGACGTTTGCGTGTGAGAGTTACCATTGGAGGAGCAGGTATTGGGACTTGCATCTGTCTTTATGGATTTGCATCTGTCTTTGTAGGGCTTGTATCTCTCTGTAGAGGCCCGTCGGGGCAGACTGCTGAGCGGGCAGCGGCGCACCGAGTAGGGGGCGGAGCTATGCTCAGGAGGGGCCTATAAAAGCGGCCTCCCAGCCAGGCAGCGGCACATGATCCAGCGAGCAGCGGCACTGGAGCCAGCGAACAGGGGAGTTTCCATGGCAGATTTCCAATTGGAGGAGCAGGTATTTCGATTTGCATCTGTCTTTGTGTATTTGCATCTGTCTTTTTTGTGCTTGTATCTTTCTGTAGAGGCCCGTCGGGGCAGACTGCTGAGCGGGCAGCGGCGCCCTGAGTAGTGGGCGGAGCTAGGCTGAGGAGGGGCCTATAAAAGCGGTCCCCCAGCCAGGCAGCGACACAGGAGCCAGCGAGCAGCGGCACATGAGCCAGGGCACAGGGGAGTTTGTGTGGGAGAGTTCCCATTGGAGAAGCAGGTATTTGGATTTGCATCATTCTTTGTGGATTTGCATCTGTCTTTGTAGTGCTTGTATCTCTGTGTAGAGGCCCGTCGGGGCAGTCTGCTGAGCGGGCAGCTGCGCCCTGAGTAGGGGGCGGAGAAAGGCTGAGAAGGGGCCTATAAAAGCGGCCGCCCAGCCAAGCAGCGGCACAGGAGCCAGCGAGCAGCGGCACAGGAGCCAGAGAACAGGGCGGAGAACAGGGAAGATTGCGTGGGAGAGTTCCCATTGGAGGAGCAGGTATTTGGATTTGCATCTGTCTTTGTGGATTTCCAATTGTCTTTGTAGTGCTTGTATATCTCTGTAGAGGCCCGTCGGGGCAGACTGCTGAGCGGGCTGTGGAGCCCTGAGTAGGGGGCGGAGCTAGGCTGAGGAGGGGCCTATAAAAGTGGCCGCCCAGCCAGGCAGCGGCACAGGAGCCAGCGAGCAGCGGCACAGGAGCCAGCGAACAGGGGAATTTGCCTGGGAGAGTTCCCATTGGAGGAGCAGGTATTTGGATTTGCATCTTTCTTGTAGTGCTTGTGTCTCTCTGTAGAGACCCGTCGGGGCAGTCTGCTGAGCGGGCAGCGGCGCCCTGAGTAGGGGGCGGAGCTAGGCTGAGGAGGAGCCTATAAAAGCGGCCGCCCAGCCAAGCAGCGGCACAGGAGCCAGCGAGCAGCGGCACAGGAGCCAGAGAACAGGGCGGAGAACAGGGAAGATTGCGTGGGAGAGTTCCCATTGGAGGAGCAGGTATTTGGATTTGCATCTGTCTTTGTGGATTTCCAATTGTCTTTGTAGTGCTTGTATATCTCTGTAGAGGCCCGTCGGGGCAGACTGCTGAGCGGGCTGTGGAGCCCTGAGTAGGGGGCGGAGCTAGGCTGAGGAGGGGCCTGTAAAAGCGGCCGCCAAGCCAGGCAGCGGCACAGCTGCGAGCAGAGAACAAGGCGGCGAACAGGGGAGTTTGCGTGGGAGAGTTCCCATTGGAGGAGGAGATATATTGGTTTGCATATCTGTCTTTGTAGTGCTTGTATCTCTCTGTACAGGCCCGTCGGGGCAGACTGCTGAGCGGGCAGCGGCGCACCGAGTAGGGGGCGGAGCTAGTCTGAGGAGGGTCCTATAAAAGCGGCCGCCCAGCCAGGCAGCGGCACAGGAGCCAGTGAGCAGAGGCACAGTAGGCAGCGAACAGGGGAGTTTGCGTGGGAGAGTTCCCATTGGAGGAGCAGGTATTTGGATTTTCATCTGTCTTTGTGGATTTGCATCTGTCTTTGTAGTGCTTGTATCTCTCTGTAGAGGCCCGTCGGGGCAGACTGCTGAGCGGGCAGCGGCGCCCTGAGTAGGGGGCGGAGCTAGGCTGAGGAGGGGCCTATAAAAGCGGCCGCTCTGCCTGGCAGCCGCACAGGAGCCAGAAAGCAGCGGCACAGGAGCCAGGGAACAGGGGCGTTTGCATGGGAGAGTTCCCATTGGAGGAGCAGGTATTTGGATTTGCATCATTTTTGTGGATTTGCATCTGTCTTTGTAGTGCTTGTATCTCTCTGTAGAGGCCCGTCGGGGCAGACTGCTGAGCGGGCAGCGGCGCCCTGAGTAGGGGGCGGAGCTAGGCTGAGGAGGGGCCTATAAAAGCGGCCGCTCTGCCTGGCAGCCGCACAGGAGCCAGACAGCAGCGGCACAGGAGCCAGGGAACAGGGGCGTTTGCATGGGAGAGTTCCCATTGGAGGAGCAGGTATTTGGATTTGCATCATTTTTGTGGATTTGCATCTGTCTTTGTAGTCCTTGTATCTCTCTGTAGAGGCCCGTCGGCGCAGACTGCTGAGCGGGGAGCGGCGCCCTGAGTAGGGGGCGGAGCTAGGCTGAGGAGGGGCCTATAAAAGCGGCTGCCCATTCAGGCAGCGGCACGGTAGCCAGCGAGCAGCGGCACAGGAGCCAGCGAACAGGGGCGTTTGCGCGGGAGAATTCCCATTGGAGGAGCAGGTATTTTGATTTGCATCTGTCTTTGTGGATAAGCATCTGTCTTTGTAGTGCTTGTATCTCTCGCTAGAGGCCCGTCGGCGCAGACTGCTGAGCTGGCAGCGGCGACCTGAGTAGGGGTCGGTGATAGGCTGAGGAGGGGCCTATAAAAGCGGCCACCCAGCCAGGCAGCGGCACAGGAGCCAACGAACAGAGGAGTTTGCGTGAGAGATTTCCCATTGGAGGAGCAAGTTTTTGGATTTTCATCTGTCTTTGTGGATTTGCATCTGTCTTTGTAGTGCTTGTATCTCTCTGTAGAGGCCCGTCGGAGCAGACTGCTGAGCGGGCAGCGGCGCCCTGAGTAGGGGGCGGAGCTAGGCTGAGGAGGGGCCTATAAAAGCGGCTGCTCTGCCTGGCAGCCGCACAGGAGCCAGACAGCAGCGGCACAGGAACCAGTGAACAGGGGCGTTTGCATGGGAGAGTTCCCATTGGAGGAGCAGGTATTTGGATTTGCATCATTTTTGTGGATTTGCATCTGTCTTTGTAGTCCTTGTATCTCTCTGTAGAGGCCCGTCGGGGCAGACTGCTGAGCGGGGAGCGGCGCCCTGAGTAGGGGGCGGAGCTAGGCTGAGGAGGGGCCTATAAAAGCGGCTGGCATTCAGGCAGCGGCACAGTAGCCAGCGAGCAGCGGCACAGGAGCCAGCGAACAGCGGAGTTTGCGTGGGAGAGTTCCCATTGGAGGAGCAGGTATTTGGATTTGCATCTGTCTTTGTGGATTTGCATCTGTCTTTATAGTGCTTGTATCTCTCGCTAGAGGCCCGTCGGGGCAGACTGCTGAGCGGGCAGCGGCGCCCTGAGTAGGGGGCGGAGCTAGGCTGAGGAGGGGCCTATAAAAGCGGCCGCCCAGCCAGACAGCGGCAGAGGAGCCAGCGAACAGTGGAGTTTGCGTGGGAGAGTTACCATTGGAGGAGCAGGTATTTGGATTTGCATCTGTCCTTGTGGATTTGCATCTGTCCTTGTAGTGCTTGTATCTCTCTGTAGATGCCCGTCGGGGCTGACTGCTGAGCGGGCAGCTGCGCCCAGAGTAGGAGGCGGAGCTAGGCTGAGGAGGGGCCTATAAAAGCGGCCGCCAAGCCAGGCAGCCGCACAGGAACCAGCAAACAGGGGAGATTGTGTGGGATAGTTCCCATTGGAGGAGCAGGTATTTGGATTTGCATCTGTCTTTGTGGATTTGCATCTGTCTTTGTAGTGCTTTTATCTTTCTGTAGGGGCTCGTCGGGGCAGACTGCTGAGCGGGCAGAGGCGCCCTAAGTAGGGGGCGGAGCTAGGCTGAGGAGGGGCCTATAAAAGCGGCCGCCCAGCCAGGCAGCGGCACAGAAACCAGCGAACAGGGGCGTTTCCGTGGGAGAGTTCCCATTGGAGAAGCAGGTATTTGGATTTGCATCTGTCTTTGTGGATTTGCATCTGTCTTTGTAGTGCTTGTATCTCTCTGTAGAGGCCCGTCGGGGCAGACTGCTGAGCGGGCAGCGGCGCCCTGAGTAGGGTGCGGAGCTAGGCTGAGGAGGGGCCTGTAAAAGCGGCCGCCCAGCCAGGCAGCGGCAAAGCTGCGAGTAACGGTACAGGAGCCGGCGAACAGGGGACTTTGCGTGGGAGAGTTCCAATTGGAGGAGCAGGTATTTGGATTTGCATCTGTCTTTGTGGATTTGCATCTGTCTTTGTAGTGCTTGTGTCTCTCTGTAGAGGCCCGTCGGGGCAGACTGCTGAGCGGGCAGCGGCGCTCTGAGTAGGGGGCGGAGCTAGGATGAGGAGGGGCCTATAAAGCGGCCGCCCAGCCAGGCAGCGGCACAGGAGCCAGCGAAGAGTGGAGTTTACCTGGGAGACTTCCCAGTGGAGGAGCAGGTATTTGGATTTGCATCTCTGTCTTTGCAGTGCTTCTATCTCTCTGTAGAGGCCCGTCGGGTCAGACTGCTGAGCGGGCAGCGGCGCCCTGAGTAGGGGGCGGAGCTAGGCTGAGGAAGGGCCTATAAAAGCGGCCGCCCAGCCAGGCAGCGGCATAGAAGCCAGCGAGCAGCGGCACAGGAGCCAGCGAACAATGCGGCGAACACGGGAGATTGCGTGGGAGAGTTCCCATTGGAGGAGCAGGTATTTGGATTTGCATCTGTCTTTGTTGTGCTTGTATCTCTCTGTAGAGGCCCGTCGGGGCAGACTGCTGAGCGGGCAGCGGCGCCCTGAGTAGGGGGCGGAGCTAGGCTGAGGAGGGGCTTATAAATCGGCCCCCAAGCCAGGCAGCGGCACAGGAGCCAGGAAACAGAGCGGTGAACAGGGGAGTTTGGGTGGGAGTGTTCCCATTGTAGGAGCAGGTATTTGGATTCGAATCTGTCTTTGTGCATTTGCATCTGTCTTTGTAGTGCTTGTACCTCTCTCAAGCGGCCCGTCGGGGCAGACTGCTGAGCGGGCAGCGGCGCCCTGAGTAGGGGGCGGAGTTAGGCTGAGGAGGGGCCTATAAAAGCAGCCGCCCAGCCAGGCAGTGGCACAGGAGCCAGCAAACAGGGCTGCGAACAGGGGAGTTTGCGAGGGAGAGTTCCCATTGGAGGAGCAGGTTTTTGGATTTGCATCTGTCTTTGTATATTTGTATCTGTCATTGTAGTGCTTCTATCTCTCTGTAGAGGCCCGTCGGGGCAGACTGCTGAGCGGGCAGCGGTGCCCTTAGTAGGGAGCTAGGCTGAGGAGGGGCCTATAAAAGCGGCTGCCCAGCCAGGGAGCGGCACAGGAGCCAGCACACAGGGGAGTTTGCGTGCGAGAGTTCCCATTGGAGGAGCAGTTATATGGATTTACATCTGTCTTTGTGGATCGCATCTGTCTTTGTTGTGCTTGTATCTCTCTGTAGTGGCCCGTCGGGGCAGAATGCTGAGCGGGCAGCGGCACCCTGAGTAGGGGGCGAAGCTAGGCTGAGGAGGGGCCTATAAAAGCTGCCGCCCAGCCTGGCAGCGGCAGAGGAGCCAGCGAGCAGCCGCACAGGAGCCAGCGAACAGGGGAGTTTGCGTGGGAGAGTTCCCATTGGAGGAGCAGGTATTTGGATTTGCATCTGTCTTTGTGGATTCGCATCTGTCTTTGTAGTGCTTGTATCTCTCTGTAGAGGACCGTCGGGGCAGACTGCTGAGCGGGAAGCGGTGCCCTGAGTAGGGGGCGGAGCTAGGCTGAGGAGGGGCCTATAAAAGCGGCCGCCCAGGCAGACAGCGGCACAGGAGCCAGCTAACAGGGGAGTTTGCGTGAGAGAGTTCCCATTGGAGGAGCAGGTATTTGGATTTGCATCTTTCTTTGTGCTTTTGCATCTGTCTTTTTAGTGCTTGTACCTCTCTCTAGAGGCCCGTCGGGGCAGACTGCTGAGCGGGTAGGGGCTCCCTGAGTAGGGGGCGGAGCTAGGCTGAGGAGGGGCCTATAAAAGCGGCTGCCCAGCCAGGCAGCGGCACAGGAGCCAGCGAGCAGCGGCACAGGAGCCAGCGAACAGGGGTGTTTGCATGGGAGAGTTCCCATGGGAGGAGCAGGTATTTGGATTTGCATCATTTTTGTGGATTTGCATCTGTCTTTGCAGTCCTTGTATCTCTCTGTAGAGGCCCGTCGGGGCAGACTGCTGAGCGGGCTGCGGTGCCCTACGTGGGGGGGGATCTAGGCTGAGGAGGGGCTTATAAAAACGGCCGCCCAGCCAGGCAGCGGCACAGGAGCCAGCAAACAGAGCGGCAAAGAGGGGAGTTTGCGTGGGAGAGTTCCCATTGGAGGAGCAGGTATTTGGATTTGCATCTGTTTTTTTGTATTTGCATCTGTCTTTGTAGTGCTTGTATCTCTCTGTAGAGGCCCGTCGGGGCAGACAGCTGAGCGGGCTGTGGAGCCCTGAGTAGGGGGCGGAGCTAGGCTGATTAGGGGCCTATAAAAGCGGTCACCCAGGCAGGCAGCGGCAAAGGTGCCAGCGAACAGGGGAATTTGCGTGGGAGAGTTCCCATTGGAGCAGCAGGTATTTGGATTTGCATCTTTCTTGTAGTGCTTGTATCTCTCTGTAGAGGCCTGTCGGGGCAGACTGCTGAACGGACAGCAGCGCCCTGAGTAGGGGGCGGAGCTAGGCTGAGGAGGGGCCTATAGAAGCGGCCGCCCAGCCAGGCAGCGGCACAGGAGCCAGTGAGCAGCGGCACAGGAGCCAGTGAACAGGGGAGTTTGCATGGGAGAGTTCCCATTGGAGGAGCAGGTATTTGGATTTGCATCTGTCTTTGTGAATTTGCATCTGTCTTTGTAGTGCTTGTATCTCTCTGTAGAGGCCCGTCGGGGCAGACTGCTGAGCGGGCAGCGGCGCCCTGAGTAGGGGTCGGAGCTAGGCTGAGGAGGGGCCTATAAAAGCGGCCACCCAGCCAGGCAGCGGCACAGGAGCCAGTGAGCAGCGGCACAGGAGCCAGTGAACAGGGGAGTTTGCATGGGAGAGTTCCCATTGGAGGAGCAGGTATTTGGATTTGCATCTGTCTTTGTGAATTTGCATCTGTCTTTGTAGTGCTTGTATCTCTCTGTAGAGGCCCGTCGGGGCAGACTGCTGAGCGGGCAGCGGCGCCCTGAGTAGGGGGCGGAGCTAGGCTGAGGAGGGGCCTATAAAAGCAGCCGCCCAGCCAGGCAGCGGCAAAGCTGCGAGCAGCGGTACAGGAGCCGGCGAACAGGGGACTTTGCGTGGGAGAGTTCCCATTGGAGGAGCAGGTATTTGGATTTGCATCTGTCTTTGTGGATTTGCATTTGTGTTTAAAGTGCTTGTATCTCTCTGTAGATGCCCGTGTGGTCAGTCTGCTGAGCAGGCAGCGGCGCCCTGAGTAGGGGGCGGAGCAAGGATGAGAAGGGGCCTATAAAAGCGGCCACCCAGCAAGGCAGTGGCACAGGAGCCAGTGAGCAGCGGCACAGGAGCCAGTGAACAGGGGAGTTTGCATGGGAGAGTTCTCATTGGAGGAGCAGGTATTTGGATTTGCGTCTTTTTTATGGATTTGCATCTGTCTATGTAGTGCTTGTATCTCTCTGTAGAGGCCCGTCGGGGCAGACTGCTGAGCGGGCTGCGGCGCCCTGAGTAGGGGGCGGAGTTAGGCTGAGGAGGGGCCTATAAAAGCGGCCGCCCAGCCCAGCCAGGCAGCGGCAAAGAAGCCAGCGAGCAGCGGCACAGTAGTCAGTGAGCAGGGGAGTGTGCATGGGAGAGTTCCCATTGGAGGAGCAGGTATTTGGATTTGCATCTTTTTTGTAGATTTGCATCTGTCTTTGTAGTGCTTGTATCTCTCTGTAGAGGCCCGTCGAGGCGGACTGCTGAGCGGGCTGCGGTGGCCCTACGTAGGGGGCGGATCTAGGCTGAGGAGGGGCTTATAAAAGCTGCCTCCCAGCCAGGCAGCGGCACAGGAGCCAGCGAACAGGGCAGCGAACAGGGGAGTTTGCGTGCGAGAGTTCCGATTGGAGGAGCAGGTATTTGGAATTGCAATTTTCTTTGTGTATTTCTATCTGTCTTTTTAGTGCTTGTGTCTCTCTGTAGAGGCCCGTCGGGGCAGACTGCTGAGCGGGTAGCTGCGCCCTGAGTAGGGGGCGGAGCTAGGCTGAGGAGGGGACTATAAAAGTGGCCGCCCGGCCAGGCAGCGGAACAGGAACGAGCAAACAGGGGAGTTTGCATGGGAGAGTTCCCATTGGAGGAGCAGGTATTTGGATTTGCATCTCTGTCTTTGTAGTGCTTGTATCTTTCTGTAGAGGCCCGTCAGGGCAGATTGCTGAGCGGGTAGGGGCTCCCTGAGTAGGGGGCGGAGCTAGGATGAGGAGGGGCCTATAAAAGCGGCTGCCCAGCCAGGCAGCGGCACAGGAGCCAGCGAACAGGGGAGGTTGCGTGGGAGAGTTCCCATTGGAGGAGCAGGTATTTGGATTTGCATCTGTCTTTGTGGATTTGCATCTGTCTTTGTAGTGCTCGTATTTCTCTGTAGAGGCCCGTCGGGGCAGACTACTGAGAGGGCAACGGCGACCTGAGTAGGGGGCGGAGCTAGGCTGAGGAGGGACCTATAAAAGCGGCCGCCCAGCCAGGCAGCGGCAGAGCTGCGAGCAGCGGCACAGGAGCCATCAAACAGGGCGGTGAACAGGGGAGATTGCGTGGGAGAGTTCCCATTGGAGGAGCAGGGATTTTGGTTTGCATCTCTGTCTCTGTAGTGCTTCATCTCTCTGTAGAGGCCCGTCGGGGCAGACTGCTGAGGTGGCAGCGGCGCCCTGAGGAGGGGCGGAGTTAGGCTGAGGAGGGGCCTATAATAGCGGACGCCCAGCCAGGCAGCGGCACAGCTGCGAGCAGCGAACAGGGCGGCGAACAGGGGAGCTTTCGTGGGAGAGTTCCCATTGGAGTAGCAGGTATTTGGATTTGCATCTGTCTTTGTGGATTTGCATCTGTCTTTTTAGTGCTTGTATCTCTCTGTAGAGGCACGTCGGGGCAGACTGCTGAGCGGGCAGCGGCGCCCTGAGTAGGGGGCGGAGGTAGGTTGAGGAGGGGCCTATAAAAGCAGCCACCCAGGCAGGGATAGGCACAGGAGCCAGCGAACAGGGAAGTTTGCGTGGGAGAGTTCCCATTGGAGGAGCAGGTATTTGGATTTGCATCTCTGTCTTTGTAGTGCATGTATCTCTCTGTAGAGGCCCGTCGGGGCAGACTGCTGAGCGGGCAGCGGTGCCCTGTGTAGGGGGCGGAGCAAGGCTGAGGCGGGGCCTATAAAAGCAGCCGCCCAGCTAGACAGCGGCACAGGAGCCAGCGAACAGGGGAGTTTGCGTGGGAGAGTTCCAATTGGAGGAGCAGGTGTTTGGATTTGCTTCTGTCTTACTGGATTTTCATCTGTCTTTCTAGTGCTTGTATCTCTCTGTAGATGCCCGTCGGGGCAGTCTGCTGAGCGGCCAGCAGCGCCCTGAGTAGGGGGCGGAGCTAGGCTGAGGAGGGGCCTATAAAAGCGGCTGCCCAGCCAGGCACCGGCACAGCTGCGAGCAGCGAACAGGGGAGCTTGCGTGGGAGAGTTCCCATTGGAGGAGCAGGTATTTAGATTTGCATCTGTCTTTGTTGATTTGCATCTGTCTTTTTAGTGCTTGTATCTCTCCGTAGAGGCCCGTCGGGGCTGACTGCTGAGCGGCCAGCAGCGCCCTGAGTAGGGGGCGGAGCTAGGCTGAGGAGGGGCCTATAAAAGCGGCTGCCCAGCCAGGCAGCGGCACAGGAGCCAGCGAACAGGGGAGGTTGCGTGGGAGAGTTCCCATTGGAGGAGCAGGTATTTAGATTTGCATCTGTCTTTGTGGATATGCATCTGTCTTTGTAGTGCTTGTATCTCTCTGTAGAAGCCCGTCGGGGCAGACTGCTGAGCGGGCAGCGGTGCCCTGAGTAGGGGGCGGAGCTAGGCTGAGGAGGGGCCTATATAAGCGGCCGCCCAGCCAGGCAGCGGCACAAGAGCCAGCGAGCAGCGGCACAGGAGCCAGCGAATAGGGGAGTGTGCTTCGGCGAGTTCCCATTGGAGGAGCAGGTATTTGGATTTGCACCTGTCTTTGTGGATTTGCATCTGTCTTTGTAGTGCTTGTACCTCTCTCTAGAGGCCCGTCTGGGCAGACTGCTGAGCGGGTACGGCGCCCTGAGTAGGGGGCGGAGCTAGGCTGAGGTGGGGCTTATAAATCGGCCCCCAAGCCAGGCAGCGGCAAAGGAGCCAGCAAACAGAGCGGTGAACAGGGGAGTGTTACCATTGTAGGAGCAGGTATTTGGATTTGCATCTGTCTTTGTGTATTTGCATCTGTCTTTGTGTATTTGCATCTGTCTTTGTAGTGCTTGTACCTCTCTCTAGAGGCCCGTCGGGGCAGACTGCTGAGCGGGCAGCGGCGCCCTGAGTAGGGGGCGGAGCTAGGCTGAGGAAGGGCCTATAAAAGCGGCCGCCGAGCCGGGCAGCGGCATAGGAGCCAGCGAACAGGGGAGTTTGCGTGGGAGAGTTCCCATTGTAGGAGCAGGTATTTGGATTTGCATCTGTCTTTGTGGATTTGCATCTGTCTTTGTAATGCTTGTATCTCTCTGTAGAGGCCCGTCGGGGCAGACTGCTGAGCGGGTAGCGGCGCCCTGAGTAGGAGGCGGAGCTAGGCTGAGGAGGGGCCTATAAAAGCGGCCTCCCAGCCTGGCAGCGGCACAGAGCCAGCAAGCAGCAGCACAGGAGCCAGCGAACATGGGAGTTTGCATGGGAGAGTTCCCATTGTAAGAGCAGGTATTTTGGTTTGCATATCTGTCCTTGTACTGCTTTTATCTCTCTCTAGAGGCCCGTCGGGGCAGACTGCTGAGCCGGCAGCGGCGCCCTGAGTAGCGGCGGAGCTAGGCTGACGAGGGGCCTATAAAAGCGGCCGCCCAGCCAGGCAGCGGCACAGCTGCGAGCAGCGGTACAGGAGCCGGCGAACAGGTTACTTTGCGTGGGAGAGTTCCCATTGGAGGAGCAGGTATTTGGATCTGCATCTGTCTTTGTGGATTTGCATCTGTTTTTGTAGTGCTTGTATCTCTCTGTAGAGGCCCGTCGGGGCAGACTGCTGAGCGGGCAGCGGCGCCCTGAGTAAGGGGCGCAGCTAGGCAGAGGAGGGCCCTATAAATGCAGCCCCCCAGCCAGGCAGCGGCACACGAACCAGCAAACAGGGCTGCGAACAGGCGAGTTTGCGTGGGATAGTTCCCATTGAAGGAGAAGGTATTTGGATTTGCATCTGTCTTTGTAGTTCTTGTATGTCTCTATAGAGGCCCGTCAGGACAGACTGCTGAGCGGCCAGCGGCGCCCTGAGTAGGGAGCGGAGCTAGGCTGAGGAAGGGCCTATAAAAGCGGCTGCCCACCCAGGCAGCGGCACAGGAGCCAGCGAACAGGGGACTTTGCGTGGGATAGTTCCCATTGAAGGAGAAGGTATTTGGATTTGCACCTGTCTTTGTGGATTTGCATTTGTATTTGTAGTGCTTGTATCACTCTGTAGAGGCCCGTCGGGGCAGACTGCTGAGCGGGCAGCGGCGCCCTGAGTAGGGGGCGGAGATAGGCTGAGGAGGGCCTATAAAAGCGGCCGCCCAGCCAGGCAGCGGCACAGGAGCCAGCAAACAGGGCAGCGAACAGGGGAGTTTGCGACGGAGAGTTCCCATTTGAGGAACAGGTATTTGGATTTGCATCTGTCTTTGTGGATTTGCATCTGTCTTAGTAGTGCTTGTATCTCTCTGTAGAGGCCCGTCGGGGCAGACTGCTGAGCGGGCAGCGGTGCCCTGAGTAGGGGGCGGAGCTAGGGTGAGGAGGGGCCTATAAAAGCGGCCACCCAGCCAGGCAGCTGTACAGGAGACAGCAAACAGGGGAGTTTGCGTGGAGAGTTCCCATTGGAGCAGCAGGTATTTGGATTTGCATCTGTCTTTGTAGTGCTTCTATCTCTCTGTAGAGGCCCGTCGGGGCAGACTGCTGAGCGGGCAGCGGCGCCCTGAGTAGGGGGCGGAGCTAGGCTGAGGAGGGGCCTATAAATGTGGCCGCCCAGCCAGGCAGCGGCACAGGAGCCAGCGAGCAGCGGCACAGGAACCAGCGAACAGGGGCATTTGCGTGGGAGAGTTCCCATTGGAGGAGCAGGTATTTGGATTTGCATCTTTCTTTGTGGATTTGCGTCTATCTTTCCAGTGCTTGTATCTCTCTGTAGAGGCCCATCGGGGCAGACTGATGAGCGGGCAGCGGCACCCTGAGTAGGGAGCGGAGATAAGCTGAGGAGGGCATATAAAAGCAGCCTACCAGCCAGGCAGCGGCACAGGAGCCAGCAAACAGGGCAGCGAACAGGGGAGTTTGCGACGGAGAGTTCCCATTGGAGGAACAGGTATTTGGATTTGCACCTGTCTTTGTGGATTTGCATTTGTATTTGTAGTGCTTCTATCTCTCTGTAGAGGCCCGTCTGGGCAGTCTGCTGAGCGGGCAGCGGTGCCCTAAGTAGGGGGCGGAGATAGGCAGAGGAGGGCATATAAAAGCGGCCGCCCAGCCAGGCAGCGGCACAGGAGCCAGCGAGCAGCGGCACAGGAGCGAGTGAACAGGGGCGTTTGTGTGGGAGAGTTCCCATTGGAGGAGCTGTTTTTGGATTTGAATCTATCTTTGTGGTATTCCAACTGTCTTTGTAGTGCTTGTATCTCTCTTTAGAGGCCCGTCGGTGCAGAGTGCTGAGCGGGCAGCGGCGCCCTGAGTAGGGGGCGGAGCTAGGCTGAGGAGGGGCCTATAAAAGCGGCTGACCAGCCAGGCAGCGGCACAGCTGCGAGCAGCGAACAGGGTGGCGAACAGGGGAGTTTGCGTAGTAGATTTCCCATTGGAGGAGCAGGTATTTTGGTTTGCATATCTGTCCTTGTACTGCTTTTATCTCTCTGTAGAGGCCCGTCGGGGCAGACTGCTGAGCGGGCAGCGGCGCCCTGAGTAGGGGGCGGAGCTAGGCTGAGGAGGGGCCTATAAAAGCGGCCGCCCATTCAGGCAGCAGCACAGGAGCCAGAGAACACGGGCGTTTGCGTGGGAGAGTTCCCATTGGAGGAGCAGGTATTTGGATTTGCATCTGTCTTTGTGGATTTGCATCTGTCTTTGTAGTGCTTGTATCTCTCTGTAGAGGCCCGTCGGGGCAGACTGCTGAGCAGGCAGCGGCGCCCTGAGTAGGGGGCGGAGAAAGGTTGAGAAGGGGCCTATAAAAGCAGCCGCCCTGCCTGGCAGATGCACAGGAGCCAGCGAGCAGCGGCACAGGAGCCAGTGAACAAGGGACTTTGCATGGGAGAGTTCCCATTGTAGGAGCAGGTATTTGGAATTGCATCTGTCTTTGTGAATTTGCATCTGTCTTTGTAGTGCTTGTACCTCTCTCTAGAGGCCCGTCGGGGCAGACTGCTGAGCGGACAGCGGCGCCCTGAGTAGGGGGCGGAGCTACGCTGAGGAGGGGCCTATAAAAGCGGCCGCCCAGCCAGGCAGCGGCACAGGAGCCAGCTAACAGGGGAGATTGCGTTGGAGAGTTCCCATTGGAGGAGCAGTTATTTGGATTTGCATCTGTTTTGTGGATTTGCATCTGTCTTTGTAGTGCTTGTATCTCTCTGTAGAGGCCCCTCGGGCAGTCTGCTGAGCGGACAGCGGCGCCCTGAGTAGGGGTCGGAGCTAGGCTGAGGAGGGGCTTATAAATCGGCCCCCAAGCCAGGCAGCGGCACAGGAGCCAGGAAACAGAGCGGTGAACAGGGGAGTTTGGGTGGGACTGTTCCCATTGGAGGAGCAGTTATTTGTATTTGCATCTGTCTTTGTGGATTTGCATCTGTGGGTACGTCTACACTACGGGACTATTCCGAATTTGCATAAACCGGTTTTGTAAAACAGATTTTATAAAATCGAGTGCGCGCGGCCACACTAAGCAGATTAAATCGGTAGTGTGCCTCCATGGTCCGAGGCTAGCGTCGATTTCTGGAGCGTTGCACTGTGGGTAGCTATCCCGTAGCTATCCCATAGTTCCCGCAGCCTCCCCCGCCCCTTGGCATTTCCGGATTGAGATCCTAGTACCTGATGGGGCAAAAATCATTGTCGCGTGTGGTTCTGGGTACAGCCTCACCGCTCCCTCCCTGAGCAGCAGACAACCGTTTCGCGCCTTTTTTTGCTTGGTGAACTGTGCAGATGCCATAACACAGCAAGCATGGACCCTGCTCAGCTCCATACCGCAATCGTGGATGTTTTAAACACCTCGCGCACTCTCCTGCAGTATATGCTGAACCAGGATCTTCAATCCGAGGCGAGGAGGAGGCGGATACGGCAGTGCGGCAATGACAGTGATGAGGACATGGACACAGAATTCTCTCAAACCACGGGCCCCTGCGCTTTGGAGATCCTGATGGTAATGGGGCAGATTCTATCCATTGAACGCCGATTTTGGGCCCGGGAAACAAGCACTGACTGGTGGGACCGCATTGTGTTGCAGGTGTGGGACGATTCCCAGTGGCTGCGAAACTTTCGCATGCGTAAGGGCACTTTCATGGAACTTTGTGAATTGCTTGCCCCTGCCCTGAAACGCCATAATACCAAGATGAGAGCAGCCCTCACAGTAGAGAAGCGAGTGGCGATAGCCCTGTGGAAGCTTGCAATGCCAGACAGCTACCGGTCAGTCGGGAATCAATTTGGAGTTGGAAAATCTACTGTGGGGGCTGCTGTGATGCAAGTAGCCAAAGCAATCACTAAGCTGCTGCTACGAAAGATTGTGACTCTGGGAAATGTGCAGGCCATAGTGGATGGCTTTGCTGCACTGGGATTCCCTAACTGTGGGGGGGCGATAGATGGAACCCATATCCCTATCTTGGCACCGCAGCGCCAGGGCACCCAGTACGTAAACCGCAAGGGGTACTTTTCAATGGTGCTGCAAGCACTGGTAGATCACAAGGGACGTTTCGCAAACATCCACGTGGGATGGCCAGGGAGAGTTCATGACGCTCGCGTCTTCAGAAGCACTACTCTGTTTAAACGGCTGCAGCAAGGGGATTACTTCCCAGACCAGAAAATAACAGTTGGGGATGTTGAAATGCCTGTCGTTATCCTGGGGGACCCAGCCTACCCCTTGATGCCATGGCTCATGAAGCCATACACAGGCAGCCTGGACAGGGGTCAGGATCTGTTCAATTACAGGCTGAGCAAGTGCAGAATGGTGGTGGAATGTGCATTTGGCCGTTTAAAGGCGCGCTGGCGGACATTACTGACTCGCTCAGACCTCAGCCAAACCAATGTCCCCTATGTTATTACTGCTTGCTGTATTCTCCACAACCTCTGTGAGAGTAAGGGGGAGACCTTTATGGCGGGGTGGGAGGCTGAGGCAAATCACCTGGCCGCTGATTACGCGCAGCCAGACACCAGGGAGATTAGAAGAGCACACCAGGAAGCGGTGCGCATCAGAGAAGCTTTGAAAACGAGCTTCATCAATGGCCAGGGTACAGTGTGACTGCTGTTTTTGTTGATGAACACCCACCCCGCCTTGACTGACTCATTCCCTGTTAGCAACTCACCCTCCCCCTTCGAGTACAGCTTACTTATGCAAATAAAGTCACTCTCATTTAAAAAGCATGAATTCTTTATTGATTCATTATAAAAAGAGGGAGAGAAGTAAGGGTGTGGTTTGGGAGGAGGATAGAAGGGATGGAGAAGGCCATTAAAAAAAATTCAGAGTAACGACATCCTTCTGGTTGGGCTGTCCACGGGGGTGGAGTGGGCGGGTGCACGGAGCCTCCCCCCACGCGTTCTTACATGTCTGGGTGAGGAGGATATGGAACATGGTGAGGGTTGAGGGTGGTTATACAGGGGCTGCAGCGGCACTCTGTGATCCTGCTGCCGTACCTGAAGCTCCACAAGACGCCGGAGCATGTCAGTTTGATCACGCAGCAGCCCCAGAGTTGCATCCCGCCACCGCTGATCTTCCTGCCGCCACCTCTCATCTCGGTTGTCCCTCCTGTCCTCACGTTCACTGGCCTCTTTCCTGTAATATGAAACCACGTCCTTCCACTCATTCAGATGAGCTCTTTCATTGCGTGTAACTTCCATAATATCCGAGAACATCTCATCTCGCGTCTTCTTTTTCCTCCGTCTTATCTGTGCTAGCCTTTGGGATGGAGGAGGGATGGTTGATAAATTTGCAGCTGCATGAGGGAGATAAATATTTAGAAAGATACATTTTACAGAACAATGGTTATACTATTTCACAGTGAACAGCAGTATTCACCACCTAGCACATGTGATTTCCCTACAAGGTCGCATTTTTTCATCTTTTTAGTGAGTGCCTGCAGCTCTGGAGTTACAGATCTCACAGACGCAGGTCCAGGCATCATAATTCAGCTTGCTTGTGGCCATGGTAAGCCACTGTCTTTCGGCTTCTGTAGTGATTTAACCCTTCCCCCCCAACAACGCATGGCTAATACCACGCTAGCTCCCTGCTAATCAACAACCTTCCCCCCCACCCACTGCGTGTCTGGTGCCTTGGGGAAGATCGCCGGTGACCAAACACAGAAAAGATCATCGGCATTTCACTCCTCCCCTCCCCCGCTTCGCTACGTGAAGGAAAGTTTTTTTTTAAGCTGATGCAGTCCACGAACCCAGTAGAAAAATGGCCACCCCCCCTTACTTAAATTCCTGATTTTTAACCAGGTTATCCTGAACGATATCACTTTGCTGAGGATAACAGAACAAGATAAAGAACGGATGCTTCTTGAATGCCAGCAGTCACCGGGACCATACGCTGCTATGCTTTGCCACGCAATGATACCTGATTACTTGCTACATGCATGGCATGGTAAAGTGTCCTACCATGGTGGGCGGAACAAGGCTGCCTTGCCCAGAAACCTTCTGCAAAGGCTTCTGGAGTACCTACAGGAGTGCTTCATCGAGATGTCCCTGGAGGATTTCCTCTCAATCCCTGGACATGTTAACAAACTTTACTAAGTAACTATACTGTCTGCGAATGCATCCCAAGACCTCAGGGCATATCAATCATTAAAAAAGGCTTTTTTTTAAAAAAATGTTTGATATTTGCAAAGGTACACTCACCAGAGGTCCCTTCCATGGCGTCATTGTCTGGGATAGTGGCTTGTGAGGGCTGGGAGGACGGTAATTCCGTCAGGGTGATAAAAAGCTCCTGGCTGCTGGGGCTGACGGAGTGCTGTGTGCTCTCTGCTAGGTCTTCCTCCTCTTCTTCATCTTCCTCTTCCCCGTCTGCATAATCCTCAGCCATGGCAGAGATTACAACCCCCACCTCGGAATCCACGAACAGGGGTGGGGTACTTGTGGCGCAGCCCCCTAAAATAGCATGCAGCTCAGCATAGAAGCGGCATGTTTTTCGACCTGCCCCTGACCTTCCGTTTGCTTCTTTGGTTTTCTGGTAGGCTTGTCTGAGCTCCTTAACTTTCACTCTGCACTGCACTGAGTACCGGCTGTGGCCTTTATCCGTCATAGCCTTAGAAATTCTTTCAAATACTTTTTCATTTTGTCTTTTGGAACGCAGTTCTGTTAGTACTGAATCCTCTCCCCAGATAGCGATCAGATCCAGTACCTCCCGTGTAGTCCATGCTGGGGCTCTTTTACAATTCTCAGCAGACTGCATTGTTAACGCTGATGAGCTGTGCGTGGTCACCTGTGCTGATGAGATGAGATCTCCACGCTGGGGAAGCAGGAAATGAATTTCAAAAGTTCGCGGGGCTTTTCCTGTCTACCTGGCCAGTGCATCCGAGTTCAGAATGATGTCCACAGCGGTCACTGGTGCACTGTGGGATAGCTCCCGGAGGCCAATGCCGTCGATCAGCGTCCACACTACAGCTAATCCGATATGTTAATACCGATACTAGCGTTACTCCTCTCGTTAGGGAGCAGTACAGAAACCGGTTTAAAGAGCCATTAAAATCGATATAAGGTGCCTCCTAGAATGGACGGTTGTGGCGTTAAATCGGTTTTACGCTCCTAAAACCGATTTAAACGCCTAGTGTAGACCAGGCCTGTCTTTGTTGTGCTTGTATCTCTCTGTAGAGGCCCGTCGGGGCAGACTGCTGAGCGGGCAGCGGCCCCCTGAGTAGGGGGCGGAGCTAGGCTGAGGAGGGGCCTATAAAAGCGGCCGCCCAGCCTGGCAGCGGCAAAGGAGCCAGCGAGCAGCGCCACAGGAGCCAGCGAACAGGGGAGTTTGCATGGGAGAGTTCCCATTGGAGAAGCAGGTATTTGGATTTGCATCTGTCTTTGTGTATTTGCATCTCTCTTAGTAGTGCTTGTATCTCTCTCTAGAGGCCCGTCGGGGCAGACTGCTGAGCAGGCAGCGGCGCCCTGAGTAGGGGGCGGAGCTAGGCTGATGAGGGGCCTATAAAAGCGGCCGCCCAGCCAGGCAGCAGCACAGGAGCCAGCAAATAGGGGAGTTTGCGTGGGAGAGTTCCCATTGGAGGAGCAGGTAATTGGATTTGCATCTGTCTTTGTAGTGCTTGTATCTCTCTGTAGAGGTCCGTCGGGGCAGACTCCTGAGCGGGCAGCGGTGCCCTGAGTAGGGGGGGGAGCTAGGCTGAGGAGGGGCCTATAAAAGCGGCCGCCCAGCCAGGCAGCGGCATGGGAGCCAGCGAACAGGGGAGTTTGCGTTGGAGAGTTCCCATTGGAGGAGCAGGTATTTGGATTTGCATCTGTCTTTGTGTATTTGCATCTGTCTTTGTAGGGCTTGTATCTCTCTGTAGAGGCCCTTCGGGGCAGACTGCTGAGCGGGCAGCGGCGCCCTGAGTAGGGGGCGGAGCTAGGCTGAGGAGGGGCCTATAAAAGTGGCCGCCTAGCCAGGCAGCGGCACAGGAGCCAGCAAAGAGGGTGGTGAACAGGCGAGTTTGCGTGGGAGAGTTCCCATTGGTGGAGCAGGTATTTGGATTTGCATCTGTTTTTGTATTGCTTGTATCTCTCTATAGAGGCCCGTCGGGGCAGACTGCTGAGCGGACAGCGGCGCCCTGAGTAGGGGGTGGAGCTAGGCTGAGGAGGGGCCAATAAAAGCAGCCGCCCAGCCAGGCAGCGGCACAGGAGCCAGTGAGCAGCGGCACAGGAGCCAGGGAACAGGGGCGTTTGCGTGGGAGAGTTCCCATTAGAAGAGCAGGTATTTGGATTTGCATCTGTCTTGGTGGATTTGCATCTGTCTTTGTAGTGCTTGTATCATACTGTAGAATCCCTCGTGGCAGACTGCTGAGCGGGCAGCGGCGCCCATAGTAGGTGGCGGAGCTTGGCTGAAAAGGGGCCTATAAAAGCGGAAGCCCAGCCAGGCAGCGGCACAGGTGCCAGCGAGCCGCGGCACAGGAACCAGAGAACAGGGAAGAGTTTGCGTGGGAGAGTTCCCATCGGAGGAGCACGTATTTGGATTTGCACCTCTCTTTGTGAATTTGCACCTCTCTTTGTAGAGCTTGTATCTTTCTGTAGAGGCCCGTCGCGGCACACTGCTGAGCGGGCAGAGGCGCCCTAAGTAGGGGACGGAGGTCGGCTGAGGAGGGGCCTATAAAAGCGGCCGCCCAGCCAGGCAGCGGCATGGGAGCCAGCGAACAGGGGAGTTTGCGTTGGAGAGTTCCGATTGGAGGAGCAGGTAATTGGATTTGCATCTCTCTTTGTGGATTTGTATCTGTCTTTGTAGTGCTTGTATCTCTTTGTAGAGGCCCGTCGGGTCAGACTGCTGAGCGAGCAGCGGCGCCCTGAGTAGGGGGCGCAGCTAGGCCTAGGAGGGGCCTAAAAAAGCGGCCGCCCAGTCAGGCAGCGGCACAGGAGCCAGCAAACAGGGCGGCGAACAGGGGAGTTTGTGCACGAGTGTTCCCGTTGGAGGAGCAGGTATTTGGGTTTGCATCTGTGTTTGTGGATTTGCATGTGTGTTTTTAGTGCTTGTATCTCTTTGTAGAGGCCCGTCGGGGCAGACTGCTGAGCGGGCAGCGGTGCCAGAGTAGGGGGCGGAGCTAGGCTGAGGAGGGGCCTATAAAAGCGGACGCCCAGCCAGGCAGCGGCACAGGAGCCAGCGAGCAGCGGCACAGGAGCCAGGGCACAGTGGAGTTTGCGTGGGAGAGTTCCCGTTGGAGAAGCAGGTATTTGGATTTGTATCATTCTTTGTGGATTTGCATCTGTCTTTGTAGTGCTTGTATCTCTTTGTAGAGGCCCGTTGGGGCAGACTGCTGAGCCGGCAGCGGCGCCCTGAATAGGGGGCATAGCTCGGCTGAGGAGCGGCCTATAAATGCGGCCGCCCAGCCAGGCAGCGGCACAGCTGCGAGCAGCGAACAGGGCGGCGAACAGGGGTGTTTGCGCAGGAGAGTTCCCATTGGAGGAGCAGGTATTTGGATTTGCATCTATCTTTGTGTCTTTGAATCTGTCTTTGTATTGCTTGTATCTCTCTGTAGAGTCCCGTCGGGGCAGACTGCTGAGCGGGCAGCGGCGCCCTGAGTAGGGGGCGGAGCTAGGCTGAGGAGGGCCCTGTAAAAGCGGCCGCACAGCCACGCAGCGGCACAGCTGCGAGCAGCGATCAGGGCGGCGAACAGGGGAGTTTGCGTGGGAGAGTCCCCATTGGAGGAGCAGGTATTTGGATTTGCATCTGTCTTTGTGGATTGCATCTGTCTTTGTAGTGCTTGTATCTCTCTGTAGAGGCCCGTCGCGGCAGACTGCTGAGCGGGCAGCGGCGCCCTGAGTAGGGGGCGGAGCTAGGCTGAGGAGGGGCCTATCAAAGCGGCCGCCCAGCCAGGCAGCGGCACAGCTGCGAGCAGCGGCACAGGAGCCAGCGAACAGGGGAGTTTGCGTGGGAGAGTTCCCATTGGAGGAGCAGGTATTTGGATTTGCATTTGTCTTTATGTATTTGCATGTGTCTTTGTAGTGCTTGTATCTCTCTGTAGAGTCCCGTCGGTGCAGACTGCTGAGCGGGCAGCGGCGCCCTGAGTAGGGGGCGGAGCTAGGATGAGGAGGGGCCTATAAAAGCGGCCTCCCAGCCAGGCAGCGGCACAGGATCCAGCGAGTAGCGGCACAGGAGCCAGCGAACAGGGGCGTTTCCATGGCAGAGTTCCCTTTGGAGGAGCACGTATTTGGATTTGCATCTGTCTTTGTGGATTTGCATCTGTCTTTGTAGTTCTTGTATTTCTCTGTAGAGGCTTGTCGGGGCAGACTGATGAGCGAGCAGTGGCGCCTTGTGTAGGGGTCGGAGCTAGGCTGAGGAGGGGCCTATAAAAGCGGCCACCCAGCCAGGCAGCGGCAGAGGAGCCAGCGAGCAGCGGCACAGGAGTCAGTGAACAGGGGAGTTTGCATGGGAGAGTTCCCATTGGAGGAGCAGGTATTTGGATTTGCATCATTTTTGTGGATTTGCATCTGTCTTTATAGTGCTTCTATCTCTCTCTAGAGGCCCGTCGGCGCAGACTGCTGAGCGGGCAGCGGCGACCTGAGTAGGGGTCGGAGCTAGGCTGAGGAGGGGCCTATAAAAGCGGCCACCCAGCCAGGCAGCGGCACAGGAGCCAGTGAGCAGCGGAACAGGAGTCAGTGAACAGGGGCATTTGCATGGGAGAGTTCCCATTGGAGGAGCAGGTATTTGGATTTGCATCATTTTTGCGGATATGCATCTGTCTTTGTAGTGCTTGTATCTCTCTCTAGAGGCCCGTCGGTGCAGACTGCTGAGCGGGCAGCGGCAACCTGAGTAGGAGTCGGAGCTAGGCTGAGGAGGGCCTATAAAGCGGCCACCCAGCCAGGCAGCGGCACAGGAGCCAGAGAGCAGCAGTACAGGAGCAGGTGAAAAGGGGAATTTTCAGGGTAGAGTTCCATTGGAGGAGCAGGTATTGGATTTACATCTTTTTTGTAGATTTGCATCTGTCTTTGTAGTGCTTGTATCTCTCTGTAGAGGCCCGTCGGCGCAGACTGCTGAGCGGGCAGCGGTGACCTGAGTAGGGGTCGGAGCAAGGCTGAGGAGGGGCCTATAAAAGCGGCCACCCAGCCAGGCAGCGGCACAGGAGCCAGCGAGCAGCGGCACAGGAGCTAGCGAACAGGGGAGTTTGCGTGGGAGAGTTCGCATTGGAGGAGCAGGTTTTTGGATTTGCATCTGTCTTTGTGGATTTGCATCTGTCTTTGTAGTGCTTGTATCTCTCTGTAGAGGCTCGTCGGGGCAGACTGCTGAGCGGGCAGCGGCGCCCTGAGTAGGGGGCGGAGCTAGGCTGAGGAGGGGCCTATAGAAGCGGCCGCCCAGCCTGGCAGCGGCACAGGAGCCAGCTAGCAGCGGCACAGGAGCCAGGGCACAGGGGAGTTTGTGTGGGAGAGTTCCCATTGGAGGAGCAGGTATTTGCATTTGCATTTTTTTTGTGGATTTGCATCTGTCTTTGTAGTGCTTGTATCTCTATATAGAGGCCCGTAGGGGCAGACTGCTGAGCTGGCAGCGGCGCCCAGAGTAGGGGGCGGAGTTAGGCTGAGGAGGGGCCTATAAAAGCGGCCACCCAGCCAGGCAGCGGCAAAGCTGCGAGCAGCGGTACAGGAGCTGGCGAACAGGGGACTTTGCGTGGGAGAGTTCCCATTGGAGGAGCAGGTATTTGGATTTGCATCTGTCTTTGTGAATTTGCATCTGTCTTTGTAGTGCTTGTATCTCTCTGTAGAGGCCCGTCGGGGCAGACTGCTGAGCGGGCTGCGGTGCCCTGAGTAGGGGTCGGAGCTAGGCTGAGGAGGGGCCTATAAAAGCGGCCACCCAGCCAGGCAGCGGCACAGGAGCCAGCGAGCAGCGGCACAGGAGGCAGCGAACAGGGGAGTTTGCGTGGGAGAGTTCCCATTGGAGGAGCAGGTATTTGGATTTGCATCTTTTTTGTGGATTTGCATCTGTCTTTGCAGTGCTTGTATCTCTCTACAGTGGCCTGTCGGGGCAGACTGCTGAGCGGGCAGCGGCGCCCTGAGTAGGGGGCGGAGCTAGGCTGAGGAGGGGCCTATAAAAGCGGCCGCTCTGCCTGGCAGCCGCACAGGAGCCAGCGAGCAGCGGCACAGGAGCCAGTGAACAGGGGCGTTTGCGTGGGAGAGTTCCCATTGGAGGAGCAGGTATTTGGATTTGCATCTTTCTTTGTGGATTTGCGTCTATCTTTCCAGTGCTTGTATCTCTCTGTAGAGGCCCGTCGGGGCAGACTGCTGAGCGGGCTGGGGCGCCCTGAGTAGGGGGCGGAGCTAGGCTGAGGAGGGGCCTATAAAAGCGGCCCCCAAGCCAGGCAGCGGCACAGGAACTAGCAAACAGGGCTGCGAACAGGGGAGTTTGCGAGGGATAGTTCCCATTGGAGGAGCAGGTATTTGGATTTGCATCAGTCTTTGTGGATTTGCGTGTGTCTTTGTAGTGCTTGTATCTCTCTGTAGACGCCCCTAGGGGTAGACTGCTGAGCCGGCAGCGGTGCCCTGAGTGGGAGGCGGAGCTAGGCTGAGGAGGGGCCTATAAAAGCGGCCGCCCAGCCAGGCAGCGGCACAGCTGCGAGCAGCGAACAGGGCGGCGAACAGGGGAGTTTGTGTGGGAGATTTCCCAGTGGAGGAGCAGGTATTTAGATTTGCATCTGTCTTTGTGGATTTGCATCTGTCATTGTAGTGCTTGTATCTCTCTGTAGAGGCCCGTCGGGGCAGACTGCTGAGCGGGCAGCGGCGCCCTGAGTAGGGGGCGGAGCTACGCTGAGAAAGGGGCCTATAAAAGCGGCCGCCCAGCCAGGCAGCGGCACAGGAGCCAGAGAACAGGGGAGTTTGTGTGGGAGAGTTCCCATTGGAGGAGCAGGTATTTGGATTTGCATCTGTCTTTGTGGATTTGCATCTGTCTTTTTAGTGCTTGTATCTCTCTGTAGAGGCCCGTCAGGGCAGACTGCTGAGCGGGCAGCGTCCCCCTGAGTAGGGGGCGGAGTTAGGCTGAGGAGGGGCCTATAAAAGCGGCCGCCCTACCAGGCAGCAGCAAAGGAGCCAGCGAACAGGTGAGTTGGCGTGGGAGAGTTCCCATTGGAGGAGCAGGTATTTGGATTTGCATCTCTGTCTTTGTAGTGCATTTATATCTCTGTAGAGGCCCGTCGGGGCAGACTGCTGAGCGGGCAGCGGCACCCTGAGTAGGGGGCGGAGCTAGGCTGAGGAGGGGCCTATAAAAACGGCCGCCCAGCCAGGCAGCGGCACAGCTGCGAGCAGCGGTTCAGGAGCCAGCGAACAGGGGCGTTTGCGTGGGAGAGTTCCCACTGGAGGAGCAGGTATTTGGATTTGCATCTGTCTTTGTGTATTTCCATCTGTCTTTGTAGTGCTTGTATCTCTCTGTAGAGGCCCGTCGGGGCAGACTGCTGAGTGGGCAGCGGTGCACTGAGTAGGGGCGGAGCTAGGCTGAGGAGGGGCCTATAATAGCGGCCGCCCAGCGAGCAGCGGCACAGGAGGCAGCGAGCAGTGGCACAGGAGCCAGTGAACAGGGGAGTTTGCGTGGGAGAGTTTCCATTGGAGGAGCAGGTATTTGGATTTGCATCTGTCTTTGTGTACTTCATGTGTCTTAGTAGTGCTTGTATCTCTCTGTAGAGGCCCGTCGGGGCAGACTGCTGAGCGGGCAGCGGCGCCCTGAGTAGGGGGCGCAGCTAGGCCTAGGAGGGGCCTATAAAAGCGGCCGCCCAATCAGGCAGCGGCAGAGGAGCCAGCGAACAGGGGCGTTTGCGTGGAAGAGTTCCCATTGGAGGAGCAGGTATTTGGATTTGCATCTGTCTTTGTGGATTTGCATCTGTCTTTGTAGTGCTTGTATCTCTCTGTAGAGGCCCGTCGGGACAGACTGCTGAGCGGGCAGCGACGCCCTGAGTAGGGGGCGGAGCTAGGCTGAGGAGGGGCCTAGAAAAAGCGGCCGCCCAGACAGGCAGCGGCACAGGAGCCAGCGAGCAGCGGCACAGGAGGCAGCGAACAGGGGAGTTTGCGTGGGAGAGTTCCCATTGGAGGAGCAGGTATTTGGATTTGCATCTGTCTTTGTGGATTTGCATTTGTCTTTGTAGTGCTTGTATCTGTCTGTAGATGCCCGTCCGGGCAGTCTGCTGAGCGGGCAGCGGCGCCCTGAATAGGGGGCGGAGCAAGGCTGAGAAGGGTCTATAAAAGCGGCCGCTCTGCCTGGCAGATGCACAGGAGCCAGCGAGGAGCGGCATAGGAGCCAGTGAACAGGGGAGTTGTTTTGGGAGAGATCCCAATGGAGAAGCAGGTATTTGGATTTGCATCTCTGTCTTTGTAGTGCATGTAACTCTCTGTAGAGGCCCGTCGGGCCAGACTGCTGAGCGGGCAGCGGCGCCCTGAGTTAGGGGTCGGAGCTAGGATGAGGAGGGGCCTATGAAAGCGGCCGCCCAGCCAGGCAGCGGCACAGGAGCCAGCAAGAAGCGGCACAGGAGCCAGTGAACAGGGGAGTTTGCGTGGGAGAGTTCCCATTGGAGGAGCAGGTATTTGGATTTGCATCTGTCTTTGTGTACTTCATGTGTCTTTGTAGTGCTTGTATCTCTCTGTAGAGGCCCGTCGGGGCAGACTGCTGAGCGGGCAGCGGCGCCCTGAGTAGGGGGCGCAGCTAGGCCTAGGAGGGGCCTATAAAAGCGGCCGCCCAATCAGGCAGCGGCAGAGGAGCCAGCGAACAGGGGCGTTTGCGTGGCAGAGTTTCCCATTGGAGGAGCCGGTACTCGGATGTGCATCTGTCTTTGTGGATTTGCATCTGTCTTTGTACTGCTTGTATCTCTCTGTAGAGGCCCGTCGGGACAGACTGCTGAGCGGGCAGCGACGCCCTGAGTAGGGGGCGGAGCTAGGCTGAGGAGGGGCCTATAAAAGCGGCCGCCCAGACAGGCAGCGGCACAGGAGCCAGCGAGCAGCGGCACAGGAGGCAGCGAACAGGGGAGTTTGCGTGGGAGAGTTCCCATTGGAGGAGCAGGTATTTGGATTTGCATCTGTCTTTGTGGATTTGCATTTGTCTTTGTAGTGCTTGTATCTGTCTGTAGATGCCCGTCCGGGCAGTCTGCTGAGCGGGCAGCGGCGCCCTGAATAGGGGGCGGAGCAAGGCTGAGAAGGGTCTATAAAAGCGGCCGCTCTGCCTGGCAGATGCACAGGAGCCAGCGAGCAGCGGCATAGGAGCCAGTGAACAGGGGAGTTGTTGTGGGAGAGTTCCCATTGGAGAAGCAGGTATTTGGATTTGCATCTCTGTCTTTGTAGTGCATGTAACTCTCTGTAGAGGCCCGTCGGGCCAGACTGCTGAGCGGGCAGCGGCGCCCTGAGTTAGGGGTCGGAGCTAGGATGAGGAGGGGCCTATGAAAGCGGCCGCCCAGCCAGGCAGCGGCACAGGAGCCAGCAAGAAGCGGCACAGGAGCCAGCGAACAGGGGAGTTTGCGTGGGAGAGTTCCCATTGGAGGAGCAGGTATTTGGATTTGCATCTCTCTTTGTGGATTTGAATCTGTCTTTGTAGTGCTTGTATCTCTCTGTAGAGGCCCGTCGGGGCAGACTACTGATCGGGCAGCGGTTGCCCTGAGTAGGGGGTGGAGCTAGGCTGAGGAGGGGCCTATAAAAGCGGCCGCCCATTCAGGCAGCGGCAGAGAAGCCAGCGAACAGGCGAGTTTGCGTGGGAGAGTTCCCATTCGAGGAGCAGGTATTTTGATTTGCATCTGTCTTTGTGGATTTTCATCTGTTTTTGTAGTGCTTGCATCTCTCTGTAGAGGCCCGTCGGGGCAGACTGCTGAGCGGGCAGCGGCGCCCTGAGTAGGGCGCGGTGCTAGGCTGAGGAGGGAGCTATAAAAGAGGCCGCCAAGGCAGGCAGCGGCACAGGAGCCAGCGAGCAGCGGCTCAGGAGCAAGCGAACAGGGGCGTTTGCATGGGAGAGTTCCCATTCGAGGAGCAAGTATTTGGATTTGCATCTGTCTTTGTGGATTTGCATCTGTCTTTGTAGTGTTTGTATCTCTCTGTAGAGGCCCGTCGGGGCAGACTGCTGAGCGGGCAGGGGCGCCCTGAGTAGGGCGCGGTGCTAGGCTGAGGAGGGAGCTATAAAAGAGGCCGCCAAGGCAGGCAGCTGCACAGCTGCGAGCAGCGGGACAGGAGACAGCAAACAGGGGAGTTTGCGTGGGAGAGTTCCCAGTGGAGGAGCAGGTATTTGGATTTGCATCTCTCTTTGTGGATTTGCATCTGTCTTTGTAGTGCTTGTATCTCTCTGTAGAGGTGCGTCGAGGCAGACTGCTGAGCGGGCAGCGGCGCCATGACTAGGGGGCGGAGCTAGGCTGAGGAGGGGCCTATAAAAGCGGCCGCCCAGCCAGGCAGCGGCACAGGAGCCAGCGAGTAGCCGCACAGGAGCCAGGGCACAGGGGAGTTTGTGTGGGAGAGTTCCCATTGGAGGAGGAGGTATTTGGATTTGCGTCTGTCTTTCTGGATTTGCATCTGTCTTTGTAGTGCTTGTATCTCTCTGTAGAGGCCCGTCGGGGCAGACTGCTAAGCGGCGCCCTGAGTAGGGGGCGGAGCTAGGCTGCGGAGGGGCCTATGAAAGCGGCAGCCCAGACAGGCAGCGGCAACAGGAGCCTGCAAATAGGGCCGCAAACAGAGGGGTTTGCGTGGGAGAGTTTCCATTGGAGCAGCAGGTATTTAGCTTTGCATCTCTGTCTTTGTAGTGCTTGTATCCTTCTGTAGAGGCCCGTCGGGGAAGACTGCTGAGCGGGCAGAGGTGCCCTGAGTAGGGGGCGGAGCTAAGCTGAGGAGGGGGCCTATAAAAGCGGCCGCCCAGCCAGGCAGAGGGACAGATGTGAGCAGCGAACAGGGCGGCGAACAGGGGAGTTTGCGTGGGAGAGTTCCCATTGGAGGAGCAGGTATTTATATTTGCATCTGTCTTTGTGGATTTGCATCTGTCTTTGTAGTGCTTGTATCTCTCTGTAGAGGCCCGTCGGAGCAGAATGCTGAGCGGGCATCGGCGCCCTGAAGGGGGGCGGAGCTAGGCTGAGGAGGGGCCTATAAAAGCGGCACCCAGCCAGGCAGCGGCACAGTTGCCAGCAACAGGACAGGAGGCAGCAAACAGGGGAGGTTGCGTGGGAGAGTTCCCATTGGAGCAGCTGGTATTTGGATTTGCATAGTGTCTTTGTGGATTTGCATTTGTCTTTGTAGTGCTTGTATCTCTCTGTAGAGGCCCGTCGGGGCAGTCTGCTGAGCGGACAGCGGCGACCTGAGTAGGGGGCGGAGCTAGGCTGAGGAGGGGCCTATAAAAGCGGCCGCCCATTCAGGCAGCGGCACAGGAGCCAGCTAACAGGGGCGTTTGCGTGTGAGAGTTCCCACTGGAGGCGCAGGCTTTTTGATTTGCATCTGTCTTTCTGTATTTGCATTTGTCTTTGTAGTGCTTGTATCTCTGTGTAGATGCCCGTCGGGGCAGTCTGCTGAGCGGGCAGCTGCGCCCTGAGTAGGGGGCGGAGAAAGGCTGAGAAGGGGCCTATAAATGCGGCCGCTCTGCCTGGCAGATGCACAGGAGCCAGCGACCAGCGGCACAGGTGCCAGTGAACAGGGCAGTTTGCATGGGAGAGTTCCCATTGGAGGAGCAGGTATTTGGATTTGCAACTTTCTTTGTGTATTTGCATCTTCTTTGTAGTGCTTGTATCTCTCTGTAGAAGCCCGTCGCGGCAGACTGCTCAGCGGGCAGCGGCGCCCTGGGTAGTGGGCGGAGCTAGGCTGAGGAGGGGCCTATAAAAGCGGCCGCCCAGACAGGAGCCAGCGAACAGGGCGGCGAACAGGGGAGATTGTGTAGGATAGTTCCCATTGGAGGAGCAGCTATTTGGATTTGAATCTGTCTTTGTTTATTTGCATCTGTCTTTGTAGTGCTTGTATCTCTGTAGAGGCCCATCGGGGCAGACTGCTGAGCGGGCAGCGGCGCCCTGAGTAGGGGGCGGAGCTAGGCTGAGGAGGAGCCTATAAAAGCGGCCGCCCAACCGGGCAGCGGCACAGGAGCCAGCGAGCAGCGGTACAGGAGCCAGGGCACAGGGGAGTTTGTGTGGGAGAGTTCCCATTGGAGAAGCAGGTATTTGGATTTGCATCTTCTTTGTGGATTTCCATCTGTCTTTGTAGTGCTTGTATCTCTCTGTAGAGGCGCGTCGAGGCAGACTGCTGAGCGGCAGCGGCGCCCTGAAGGGGGGCGGGGCTAGGCTGAGGTGGGGCCTATAAAAGCGGCATCCAGCCAGGCAGCGGCACAGTTGCCAGCAACAGGGCTGCGAACAGGGGAGTTTGCGTGGGAGAGTTCCCATTGGAGCAGCTGGTATTTGGATTTGTATAGTGTCTTTGTGGATTTGCATTTGTCTTTGTAGTGCTTGTATCTCTCTGTAGAGGCCCGTCGGGGCAGTCTGCTGAGCGGACAGCGGCGACCTGAGTAGGGGGCGGAGCTAGGCTGAGGAGGGGCCTATAAAAGCGGCCGCCCATTCAGGCAGCGGCACAGGAGCCAGCTAACAGGGGCGTTTGCGTGGGAGAGTTCCCACTGGAGGCGCAGGCTTTTTGATTTGCATCTGTCTTTCTGTATTTGCATTTGTCTTTGTAGTGCTTGTATCTCTGTGTAGATGCCCGTCGGGGCAGTCTGCTGAGCGGGCAGCTGCGCCCTGAGTAGGGGGCGGAGAAAGGCTGAGAAGGGGCCTATAAATGCGGCCGCTCTGCCTGGCAGATGCACAGGAGCCAGCGACCAGCGGCACAGGTGCCAGTGAACAGGGCAGTTTGCATGGGAGAGTTCCCAATGGAGGAGCAGGTATTTAGATTTGCAACTTTCTTTGTGTATTTGCATCTTCTTTGTAGTGCTTGTATCTCTGTAGAGGCCCGTCGGGGCAGACTGCTGAGCGGGCAGCGGCGCCCTGAGTAGTGGGCGGAGCTAGGCTGAGGAGGGGCCTATAAAAGCGGTCGCCCAGCCAGGCAGCGACACAGCTGCGAGCAGCGTCACAGGAGCCAGCGAACAGGAGAGTTTGCGTGGAAGAGTTCCCATTGGAGGAGCAGGTATTTGGATTTGCATTGTCTTTGTGGATTTGCATCTGTCTTTGTAGTGCTTGTATCTCTCTCTAGAGGCCCGTCGGCGCAGACTGCTGAGCGGGCAGCGGCGCCCTGAGTAGGGGGCGGAGCTAGGCTGCGGAGGGGCCTATAAAAGCGCCCGCCCAGCCCTGCAGCGGCACAGGAGCCAGCGAACAGGGGAGTTTGTGTGGGAGAGTTCCCATTGGAGGAGCAGGTATTTGGATTGCATCTTTTTTGTGGATTTGCATCTGTCTTTGTAGTGCTTGTATCTCTCTGTAGAGGCCCGAAGGGGCAGACTGCTGAGCGGCCAGAGGCGACCTGAGTAGGCGGCGGAGCTAGGCTGGGGAGGGGACTATAAAAGCGGCCGCCCAGCCAGGCAGCGGCACAGAAGCCAGCAATCAGGGCGGCGACCAGGGAAGTTTGCGTGGGAGAGTTTCCATTGGAGGATCAGGTATTTGGATTTGCATCTCTGTCTTTGTAGTGCTTGTATCTCTCTGTAGAGGCCCGATGGGACAGACTGCTGAGCGGGCAGCGGCGCCCTGAGTAGGAGGCGGAGCTAGACTGAGGAGGGGCCTATAAAAGCGGCCACCGAGCCAGGCAGCGGCAGAGGAGCCAGCGAGCAGCGGCACAGGAGACAGTGAACAGGGGAGTTTGCGTGGGAGTGTTCCCATTGGAGGAGCAGGTATTTGTATTTGCATTTGTCTTTGTGGATTTGCATCTGTCTTTGTGTGTTTGCATGTGTTTTTGTAGTGCGTGTATCTTTCTGTAGAGGCCCGTCGGGGCAGACTGCTGAGCGGGCTGCAGCGCCCTGAGTAGGGGGCGGAGCTAGGCTGTTGAGGGGCCTATAAAAGCAGCCGCCCAGCCAGGCAGCAGCAAAGCTGCAAGCAGCGGTACAGGAGCCGGCGAACAGTGCGGCGAACAGGGGAGATTGCGTGGGAGAGTTCCCATTGGAGGAGCAGGTATTTGGATTTGCATCTGTTTTGTGGATTTGCATCTGTCTTTGTAGTGCTTGTACCTCTCTCTAGAGGCCCGGCGGGGCAGACTGCTGAGCGGGCAGCGGCGCCCTGAGTAGGGGGCGGAGCTAGGCTGAGGAGGGGCTTATAAATCGGCCCCCAAGCCAGGCAGCGGCACAGGAGCCAGGAAACAGAGCGGTGAACAGGGGAGTTTGGGTGGGAGTGTTCCCATTGTAGGAGCAGGTATTTGGATTCGAATCTGTCTTTGTGCATTTGCATCTGTCTTTGTAGTGCTTGTACCTCTCAAGCGGCCCGTCGGGGCAGACTGCTGAGCGGGCAGCGGCGCCCTGAGTAGGGGGCGGAGTTAGGCTGAGGAGGGGCCTATAAAAGCAGCCGCCCAGCCAGGCAGTGGCACAGGAGCCAGCAAACAGGGCTGCGAACAGGGGAGTTTGCGAGGGAGAGTTCCCATTGGAGGAGCAGGTTTTTGGATTTGCATCTGTCTTTGTATATTTGTATCTGTCATTGTAGTGCTTCTATCTCTCTGTAGAGGCCCGTCGGGGCAGACTGCTGAGCGGGAAGCGGTGCCCTTAGTAGGGAGCTAGGCTGAGGAGGGGCCTATAAAAGCGGCTGCCCAGCCAGGGAGCGGCACAGGAGCCAGCACACAGGGGAGTTTGCGTGCGAGAGTTCCCATTGGAGGAGCAGTTATATGGATTTACATCTGTCTTTGTGGATCGCATCTGTCTTTGTTGTGCTTGTATCTCTCTGTAGTGGCCCGTCGGGGCAGAATGCTGAGCGGGCAGCGGCACCCTGAGTAGGGGGCGAAGCTAGGCTGAGGAGGGGCCTATAAAAGCTGCCGCCCAGCCTGGCAGCGGCAGAGGAGCCAGCGAGCAGCCGCACAGGAGCCAGCGAACAGGGGAGTTTGCGTGGGAGAGTTCCCATTGGAGGAGCAGGTATTTGGATTTGCATCTGTCTTTGTGGATTCGCATCTGTCTTTGTAGTGCTTGTATCTCTCTGTAGAGGACCGTCGGGGCAGACTGCTGAGCGGGAAGCGGTGCCCTGAGTAGGGGGCGGAGCTAGGCTGAGGAGGGGCCTATAAAAGCGGCCGCCCAGGCAGACAGCGGCACAGGAGCCAGCTAACAGGGGAGTTTGCGTGAGAGAGTTCCCATTGGAGGAGCAGGTATTTGGATTTGCATCTTTCTTTGTGCTTTTGCATCTGTCTTTTTAGTGCTTGTACCTCTCTCTAGAGGCCCGTCGGGGCAGACTGCTGAGCGGGTAGGGGCTCCCTGAGTAGGGGGCGGAGCTAGGCTGAGGAGGGGCCTATAAAAGCGGCTGCCCAGCCAGGCAGCGGCACAGGAGCCAGCGAGCAGCGGCACAGGAGCCAGCGAACAGGGGTGTTTGCATGGGAGAGTTCCCATGGGAGGAGCAGGTATTTGGATTTGCATCCTTTTTGTGGATTTGCATCTGTCTTTGCAGTCCTTGTATCTCTCTGTAGAGGCCCGTCGGGGCAGACTGCTGAGCGGGCTGCGGTGCCCTACGTGGGGGGGGATCTAGGCTGAGGAGGGGCTTATAAAAACGGCCGCCCAGCCAGGCAGCGGCACAGGAGCCAGCAAACAGAGCGGCAAAGAGGGGAGTTTGCGTGGGAGATTTCCCATTGGAGGAGCAGGTATTTGGATTTGCATCTGTTTTTTTGTATTTGCATCTGTCTTTGTAGTGCTTGTATCTCTCTGTAGAGGCCCGTCGGGGCAGACAGCTGAGCGGGCTGTGGAGCCCTGAGTAGGGGGCGGAGCTAGGCTGATTAGGGGCCTATAAAAGCGGTCACCCAGGCAGGCAGCGGCAAAGGTGCCAGCGAACAGGGGAATTTGCGTGGGAGAGTTCCCATTGGAGGAGCAGGTATTTGGATTTGCATCTTTCTTGTAGTGCTTGTATCTCTCTGTAGAGGCCTGTCGGGGCAGACTGCTGAACGGACAGCGGCGCCCTGAGTAGGGGGCGGAGCTAGGCTGAGGAGGGGCCTATAGAAGCGGCCGCCCAGCCAGGCAGCGGCACAGGAGCCAGCGAGCAGCGGCACAGGAGCAAGCGAAGAGGGGAGTTTGTGTGGGAGAGTTCCCATTGGAGGAGCAGGTATTTGGATTTGCATCTGTCTTTGTAGTACTTGTATCTCTCTGTAGATGCCCGTCGGGTCAGTCTGCTGAGCAGGCAGCGGCGCCCTGAGTAGGGGGCGGAGCAAGGCTGAGAAGGGGCCTATAAAAGCGGCCGCTCTGCCTGGCAGATGCACAGGAGCTAGCGAGCAGCGGCAAAGGAGCCAGTGAACAGGGGACTTTGAATGGGAGAGTTCCCATTGGAGGAGCAGGTATTTGGATTTGCATCTTTTTTGTGGATTTGCAACTGTCTTTGTAGTGCTTGTATCTCTCTCTAGAGGCCCGTCGGCGCAGACTGCTGAGCGGGCAGCGGCGCCCTGAGTAGGGGTCGGAGCTAGGCTGAGGAGGGGCCTATAAAAGCGGCCACCCAGCCAGGCAGCGGCACAGGAGCCAGTGAGCAGCGGCACAGGAGCCAGTGAACAGGGGAGTTTGCATGGGAGAGTTCCCATTGGAGGAGCAGGTATTTGGATTTGCATCTGTCTTTGTGAATTTGCATCTGTCTTTGTAGTGCTTGTATCTCTCTGTAGAGGCCCGTCGGGGCAGACTGCTGAGCGGGCAGCGGCGCCCTGAGTAGGGGGCGGAGCTAGGCTGAGGAGGGGCCTATAAAAGCAGCCGCCCAGCCAGGCAGCGGCAAAGCTGCGAGCAGCGGTACAGGAGCCGGCGAACAGGGGACTTTGCGTGGGAGAGTTCCCATTGGAGGAGCAGGTATTTGGATTTGCATCTTTTTTGTGGATTTGCATCTGTCTTTGTAGTGCTTGTATCTCTCTGTAGAGGCCCGTCGGGGCAGACTGCTGAGCGGGCTGCGGTGCCCTACGTAGGGGGCGGATCTAGGCTGAGGAGGGGCTTATAAAAGCGGCCACCTGGCCAGTCAGCGGCACAGGAGCCAGCGAGCAGCGGCACAGGAGCCAACGAACAGAGGAGTTTGTGTGAGAGAGTTCCCATTGGAGGAGCAGGTTTTTGGATTTGCATCTGTCTTTGTGGATTTGCATCTGTCTTTGTAGTGCTTGTATCTCTCTGTAGAGGCCCGTCGGGGCAGACTGCTGAGCGGGCAGCGGCGCCCAGAGTAGGGGGCGGAGCTAGGTTGAGGAGCGGCCTATAAAAGAGGCTGCCCAGCCAGGCAGCGGCACAGGAGCCAGCGAGCAGCGGCGCAGGAGGCAGCGAACAGGGGAGTTTGCGTGGGAGAGTTCCCATTGGAGGAGCAGGTATTTGGATTTGCATCTGTCTTTGTGGATTTGCATTTGTGTTTAAAGTGCTTGTATCTCTCTGTAGATGCCCGTGTGGTCAGTCTGCTGAGCAGGCAGCGGCGCCCTGAGTAGGGGGCGGAGCAAGGATGAGAAGGGGCCTATAAAAGCGGCCACCCAGCAAGGCAGTGGCACAGGAGCCAGTGAGCAGCGGCACAGGAGCCAGTGAACAGGGGAGTTTGCATGGGAGAGTTCTCATTGGAGGAGCAGGTATTTGGATTTGCATCTTTTTTATGGATTTGCATCTGTCTATGTAGTGCTTGTATCTCTCTGTAGAGGCCCGTCGGGGCAGACTGCTGAGCGGGCTGCGGCGCCCTGAGTAGGGGGCGGAGTTAGGCTGAGGAGGGGCCTATAAAAGCGGCCGCCCAGCCAGGCAGCGGCAAAGAAGCCAGCGAGCAGCGGCACAGTAGTCAGTGAGCAGGGGAGTTTGCATGGGAGAGTTCCCATTGGAGGAGCAGGTATTTGGATTTGCATCTTTTTTGTGGATTTGCATCTGTCTTTGTAGTGCTTGTATCTCTCTGTAGAGGCCCGTCGAGGCGGACTGCTGAGCGGGCTGCGGTGCCCTACGTAGGGGGCGGATCTAGGCTGAGGAGGGGCTTATAAAAGCTGCCTCCCAGCCAGGCAGCGGCACAGGAGCCAGCGAACAGGGCAGCGAACAGGGGAGTTTGCGTGCGAGAGTTCCGATTGGAGGAGCAGGTATTTGGAATTGCAATTTTCTTTGTGTATTTCTATCTGTCTTTTTAGTGCTTGTGTCTCTCTGTAGAGGCCCGTCGGGGCAGACTGCTGAGCGGGTAGCTGCGCCCTGAGTAGGGGGCGCAGCTAGGCTGAGGAGGGGACTATAAAAGTGGCCGCCCGGCCAGGCAGCGGAACAGGAACGAGCAAACAGGGGAGTTTGCATGGGAGAGTTCCCATTGGAGGAGCAGGTATTTGGATTTGCATCTCTGTCTTTGTAGTGCTTGTATCTTTCTGTAGAGGCCCGTCAGGGCAGATTGCTGAGCGGGTAGGGGCTCCCTGAGTAGGGGGCGGAGCTAGGATGAGGAGGGGCCTATAAAAGCGGCTGCCCAGCCAGGCAGCGGCACAGGAGCCAGCGAACAGGGGAGGTTGCGTGGGAGAGTTCCCATTGGAGGAGCAGGTATTTGGATTTGCATCTGTCTTTGTGGATTTGCATCTGTCTTTGTAGTGCTCGTATTTCTCTGTAGAGGCCCGTCGGGGCAGACTACTGAGAGGGCAACGGCGACCTGAGTAGGGGGCGGAGCTAGGCTGAGGAGGGGCCTATAAAAGCGGCCGCCCAGCCAGGCAGCGGCAGAGCTGCGAGCAGCGGCACAGGAGCCATCAAACAGGGCGGTGAACAGGGGAGATTGCGTGGGAGAGTTCCCATTGGAGGAGCAGGGATTTTGGTTTGCATCTCTGTCTCTGTAGTGCTTCATCTCTCTGTAGAGGCCCGTCGGGGCAGACTGCTGAGGTGGCAGCGGCGCCCTGAGGAGGGGGCGGAGTTAGGCTGAGGAGGGGCCTATAAAAGCGGACGCCCAGCCAGGCAGCGGCACAGCTGCGAGCAGCGAACAGGGCGGCGAACAGGGGAGCTTTCGTGGGAGAGTTCCCATTGGAGTAGCAGGTATTTGGATTTGCATCTGTCTTTGTGGATTTGCATCTGTCTTTTTAGTGCTTGTATCTCTCTGTAGAGGCACGTCGGGGCAGACTGCTGAGCGGGCAGCGGCGCCCTGAGTAGGGGGCGGAGGTAGGTTGAGGAGGGGCCTATAAAAGCAGCCACCCAGGCAGGGATAGGCACAGGAGCCAGCGAACAGGGAAGTTTGCGTGGGAGAGTTCCCATTGGAGGAGCAGGTATTTGGATTTGCATCTCTGTCTTTGTAGTGCATGTATCTCTCTGTAGAGGCCCGTCGGGGCAGACTGCTGAGCGGGCAGCGGTGCCCTGTGTAGGGGGCGGAGCAAGGCTGAGGCGGGGCCTATAAAAGCAGCCGCCCAGCTAGACAGCGGCACAGGAGCCAGCGAACAGGGGAGTTTGCGTGGGAGAGTTCCAATTGGAGGAGCAGGTGTTTGGATTTGCTTCTGTCTTACTGGATTTTCATCTGTCTTTCTAGTGCTTGTATCTCTCTGTAGATGCCCGTCGGGGCAGTCTGCTGAGCGGCCAGCAGCGCCCTGAGTAGGGGGCGGAGCTAGGCTGAGGAGGGGCCTATAAAAGCGGCTGCCCAGCCAGGCACCGGCACAGCTGCGAGCAGCGAACAGGGGAGCTTGCGTGGGAGAGTTCCCATTGGAGGAGCAGGTATTTAGATTTGCATCTGTCTTTGTGGATTTGCATCTGTCTTTGTAGTGCTTGTATCTCTCCGTAGAGGCCCGTCGGGGCTGACTGCTGAGCGGCCAGCAGCGCCCTGAGTAGGGGGCGGAGCTAGGCTGAGGAGGGGCCTATAAAAGCGGCTGCCCAGCCAGGCAGCGGCACAGGAGCCAGCGAACAGGGGAGGTTGCGTGGGAGAGTTCCCATTGGAGGAGCAGGTATTTAGATTTGCATCTGTCTTTGTGGATATGCATCTGTCTTTGTAGTGCTTGTATCTCTCTGTAGAAGCCCGTCGGGGCAGACTGCTGAGCGGGCAGCGGTGCCCTGAGTAGGGGGCGGAGCTAGGCTGAGGAGGGGCCTATATAAGCGGCCGCCCAGCCAGGCAGCGGCACAAGAGCCAGCGAGCAGCGGCACAGGAGCCAGCGAATAGGGGAGTGTGCTTCGGCGAGTTCCCATTGGAGGAGCAGGTATTTGGATTTGCACCTGTCTTTGTGGATTTGCATCTGTCTTTGTAGTGCTTGTACCTCTCTCTAGAGGCCCGTCTGGGCAGACTGCTGAGCGGGTACGGCGCCCTGAGTAGGGGGCGGAGCTAGGCTGAGGTGGGGCTTATAAATCGGCCCCCAAGCCAGGCAGCGGCAAAGGAGCCAGCAAACAGAGCGGTGAACAGGGGAGTGTTACCATTGTAGGAGCAGGTATTTGGATTTGCATCTGTCTTTGTGTATTTGCATCTGTCTTTGTAGTGCTTGTACCTCTCTCTAGAGGCCCGTCGGGGCAGACTGCTGAGCGGGCAGCGGCGCCCTGAGTAGGGGGCGGAGCTAGGCTGAGGAAGGGCCTATAAAAGCGGCCGCCGAGCCGGGCAGCGGCATAGGAGCCAGCGAACAGGGGAGTTTGCGTGGGAGAGTTCCCATTGTAGGAGCAGGTATTTGGATTTGCATCTGTCTTTGTGGATTTGCATCTGTCTTTGTAATGCTTGTATCTCTCTGTAGAGGCCCGTCGGGGCAGACTGCTGAGCGGGTAGCGGCGCCCTGAGTAGGAGGCGGAGCTAGGCTGAGGAGGGGCCTATAAAAGCGGCCTCCCAGCCTGGCAGCGGCACAGAGCCAGCAAGCAGCAGCACAGGAGCCAGCGAACATGGGAGTTTGCATGGGAGAGTTCCCATTGTAAGAGCAGGTATTTTGGTTTGCATATCTGTCCTTGTACTGCTTTTATCTCTCTCTAGAGGCCCGTCGGGGCAGACTGCTGAGCCGGCAGCGGCGCCCTGAGTAGCGGCGGAGCTAGGCTGACGAGGGGCCTATAGAAGCACCCACCCAGCCACGCAGCGGCACAGATGCGAGCAGCGGGACAGGAGCCAGCAAACAGGGGAGTTTGCGTGGGAAAGTTCTCATTGGAGAAGCAGGTATTTGGATTTGCATCTGTCTTTGTGGATTTGCATCTGTCTTTTTAGTGCTTGTATCTCTCTGTAGAGGCCCGTCAGGGCAGACTGCTGAGAGGGCAGCGGCGCCCTGAGTAGTGGGCGGAGCTAGGCTAAGGAAGGGCCTATAAAAGCGGCCGGCCAGCCAGGCAGCGGCACAGGAGCCAGCGAGCCAGCAAACAGGGCAGCGAACAGGGGAGTTTGCGACAGAGAGTTCCCATTGGAGGAGCAGGTATTTGGATTTGCATCTGTCTTTGTGTATTTGCATGTGTTTTTGTAGTGCTTGTATCTTTCTGTAGAGGCCCGTCGGGGCAGACTGCTGAGCGGGCAGAGGAGCCCTAAGTAGGGGGCAGAGCTAGGCTGAGGAGGGGCCTATAAAAGCGGCCGCCCAGCCAGGCAGCGGCACAGGAGCCAGCAAGCAGCGGCACAGAAACCAGCGAACAGGGGCGTTTCCGTGGGAGAGTTCCCATTGGAGGAGCAGGTATTTGGATTTGCATCTTTATTTGTGGATTTGCATCTGTCTTTTTAGTGCTTGTATCTCTCTCTAGAGGCCCGTCGGGGCAGACTGCTGAGCGGGCAGCGGCGCCCTGAGTAGGGGGCGGAGCTAGGCTGAGGAGGGGCCTATAAAAGCGGCCGCCCAGCCAGGCAGCCGCACACGAGCTAGCGAGCAGCGGCACAGGAGCCAGCGAACAGGTGCGTTTGCGTGGGAGAGTTCCCATTGGAGGAGCAGGTATTTGGATTTGCATCTGTCTTTGTGGATTTGCATCTGACTTTGTAGTGCTTGTATCTCTCTGTAGAGGCCCGTCGGGGCAGACTGCTGAGCGGGTAGCGGCGCCATGACTAGGGGGCGGAGCTAGGCTGAGGAGGGGCCTATAAAAGCGGCCGCCCAGCCAGGCAGCGGCACAGGAGCCAGCGAACAGGGGAGTTTGCGTGGGAGAGTTCCCATTGGAGGAGCAGGTATTTGGATTTGCATCTGTCTTTGTGGAATTGCATCTGTCTTTGTAGTGCTTGTATCTCTCTGTAGAGGCCCGTCGGGGCAGACTGCTGAGCGGGCAGCGGCGCCCTGAGTAGGAGGTGGAGCTAGGCTGAGGAGGGGCCTATAAAAGCGGCCACCCATCCAGGCAGCGGCACAGGAGCCAGCGAGCAGCGGCACAGGAGCCAGTGAACAGGGGAGTTTGCGTGGGAGAGTTCCCATTGGAGCAGCAGGTATTTGGATTTGCATCTGTCCTTGTGGATTTGCATCTGTCTATGTAGTGCTTGTATCTCTCTTTAGAGGCCCGTCGGGGCAGACTGCTGAGCTGGCAGCGGCGCCCAGGGTAGGGGGCGGAGCTAGGCTGAGGAGGGGCCTAGAAAAGCAGCCGCCCAGCCAGGCAGCGGCACAGGAGCCAGCGAGCAGCGGCACAGGAGGCAGCGAGCAGTTGCACAGGAGCCAGTGAACAGGGGAGTTTGCATGGGAGACATCCCATTGGAGGGGCAGGTATTTGGGATTTGCACAATTTTTGTGGATTTGCATCTGTCTTTGTAGTGCTTGTATCTCTCTGTAGAGGCCCGTCGGGGCAGACTGCTGAGCGGGCAGGGGCGCCCTGAGTAGGGGGCGGAGCTAGGCTGAGGAGGGGCCTATAAAAGCGGCCGCCCAGCCAGGCAGCGGCACAGCTGCGAGCAGCGGTACAGGAGCCGGCGAACAGGTTACTTTGCGTGGGAGAGTTCCCATTGGAGGAGCAGGTATTTGGGATCTGCATCTGTCTTTGTGGATTTGCATCTGTTTTTGTAGTGCTTGTATCTCTCTGTAGAGGCCCGTCGGGGCAGACTGCTGAGCGGGCAGCGGCGCCCTGAGTAAGGGGCGCAGCTAGGCAGAGGAGGGCCCTATAAATGCAGCCCCCCAGCCAGGCAGCGGCACACGAACCAGCAAACAGGGCTGCGAACAGGGGAGTTTGCGTGGGATAGTTCCCATTGAAGGAGAAGGTATTTGGATTTGCATCTGTCTTTGTAGTTCTTGTATGTCTCTATAGAGGCCCGTCAGGACAGACTGCTGAGCGGCCAGCGGCGCCCTGAGTAGGGAGCGGAGCTAGGCTGAGGAAGGGCCTATAAAAGCGGCTGCCCACCCAGGCAGCGGCACAGGAGCCAGCGAACAGGGGACTTTGCGTGGGATAGTTCCCATTGAAGGAGAAGGTATTTGGATTTGCACCTGTCTTTGTGGATTTGCATTTGTATTTGTAGTGCTTGTATCACTCTGTAGAGGCCCGTCGGGGCAGACTGCTGAGCGGGCAGCGGCGCCCTGAGTAGGGGGCGGAGATAGGCTGAGGAGGGCCTATAAAAGCGGCCGCCCAGCCAGGCAGCGGCACAGGAGCCAGCAAACAGGGCAGCGAACAGGGGAGTTTGCGACGGAGAGTTCCCATTTGAGGAACAGGTATTTGGATTTGCATCTGTCTTTGTGGATTTGCATCTGTCTTAGTAGTGCTTGTATCTCTCTGTAGAGGCCCGTCGGGGCAGACTGCTGAGCGGGCAGCGGTGCCCTGAGTAGGGGGCGGAGCTAGGGTGAGGAGGGGCCTATAAAAGCGGCCACCCAGCCAGGCAGCTGTACAGGAGACAGCAAACAGGGGAGTTTGCGTGGAGAGTTCCCATTGGAGCAGCAGGTATTTGGATTTGCATCTGTCTTTGTAGTGCTTCTATCTCTCTGTAGAGGCCCGTCGGGGCAGACTGCTGAGCGGGCAGCGGCGCCCTGAGTAGGGGGCGGAGCTAGGCTGAGGAGGGGCCTATAAATGTGGCCGCCCAGCCAGGCAGCGGCACAGGAGCCAGCGAGCAGCGGCACAGGAACCAGCGAACAGGGGCATTTGCGTGGGAGAGTTCCCATTGGAGGAGCAGGTATTTGGATTTGCATCTTTCTTTGTGGATTTGCGTCTATCTTTCCAGTGCTTGTATCTCTCTGTAGAGGCCCATCGGGGCAGACTGATGAGCGGGCAGCGGCACCCTGAGTAGGGAGCGGAGATAAGCTGAGGAGGGCATATAAAAGCAGCCTACCAGCCAGGCAGCGGCACAGGAGCCAGCAAACAGGGCAGCGAACAGGGGAGTTTGCGACGGAGAGTTCCCATTGGAGGAACAGGTATTTGGATTTGCACCTGTCTTTGTGGATTTGCATTTGTATTTGTAGTGCTTCTATCTCTCTGTAGAGGCCCGTCTGGGCAGTCTGCTGAGCGGGCAGCGGTGCCCTAAGTAGGGGGCGGAGATAGGCAGAGGAGGGCATATAAAAGCGGCCGCCCAGCCAGGCAGCGGCACAGGAGCCAGCGAGCAGCGGCACAGGAGCGAGTGAACAGGGGCGTTTGTGTGGGAGAGTTTCCCATTGGAGGAGCTGTTTTTGGATTTGAATCTATCTTTGTGGTATTCCAACTGTCTTTGTAGTGCTTGTATCTCTCTTTAGAGGCCCGTCGGTGCAGAGTGCTGAGCGGGCAGCGGCGCCCTGAGTAGGGGGCGGAGCTAGGCTGAGGAGGGGCCTATAAAAGCGGCTGACCAGCCAGGCAGCGGCACAGCTGCGAGCAGCGAACAGCGTGGCGAACAGGGGACTTTGCGTAGTAGATATCCCATTGGAGGAGCAGGTATTTTTGGTTTGCTTATCTGTCCTTGTACTGCTTTTATCTCTCTGTAGAGGCCCGTCGGGGCAGACTGCTGAGCGGGCAGCGGCGCCCTGAGTAGGGGGCGGAGCTAGGCTGAGGAGGGGCCTATAAAAGCGGCCGCCCATTCAGGCAGCAGCACAGGAGCCAGAGAACACGGGCGTTTGCGTGGGAGAGTTCCCATTGGAGGAGCAGGTATTTGGATTTGCATCTGTCTTTGTGGATTTGCATCTGTCTTTGTAGTGCTTGTATCTCTCTGTAGAGGCCCGTCGGGGCAGACTGCTGAGCAGGCAGCGGCGCCCTGAGTAGGGGGCGGAGAAAGGTTGAGAAGGGGCCTATAAAAGCAGCCGCCCTGCCTGGCAGATGCACAGGAGCCAGCGAGCAGCGGCACAGGAGCCAGTGAACAAGGGACTTTGCATGGGAGAGTTCCCATTGGAGGAGCAGTTATTTGGATTTGCATCTGTTTTGTGGATTTGCATCTGTCTTTGTAGTGCTTGTATCTCTCTGTAGAGGCCCCTCGGGCAGTCTGCTGAGCGGACAGCGGCGCCCTGAGTAGGGGTCGGAGCTAGGCTGAGGAGGGGCTTATAAATCGGCCCCCAAGCCAGGCAGCGGCACAGGAGCCAGGAAACAGAGCGGTGAACAGGGGAGTTTGGGTGGGACTGTTCCCATTGGAGGAGCAGTTATTTGTATTTGCATCTGTCTTTGTGGATTTGCATCTGTGGGTACGTCTACACTACGGGACTATTCCGAATTTGCATAAACCGGTTTTGTAAAACAGATTTTATAAAATCGAGTGCGCGCGGCCACACTAAGCAGATTAAATCGGTAGTGTGCCTCCATGGTCCGAGGCTAGCGTCGATTTCTGGAGCGTTGCACTGTGGGTAGCTATCCCGTAGCTATCCCATAGTTCCCGCAGCCTCCCCCGCCCCTTGGCATTTCCGGATTGAGATCCTAGTACCTGATGGGGCAAAAATCATTGTCGCGTGTGGTTCTGGGTACAGCCTCACCGCTCCCTCCCTGAGCAGCAGACAACCGTTTCGCGCCTTTTTTTTGCTTGGTGAACTGTGCAGATGCCATAAACACAGCAAGCATGGACCCTGCTCAGCTCCATACCGCAATCGTGGATGTTTTAAACACCTCGCGCACTCTCCTGCAGTATATGCTGAACCAGGATCTTCAATCCGAGGCGAGGAGGAGGCGGATACGGCAGTGCGGCAATGACAGTGATGAGGACATGGACACAGAATTCTCTCAAACCACGGGCCCCTGCGCTTTGGAGATCCTGATGGTAATGGGGCAGATTCTATCCATTGAACGCCGATTTTGGGCCCGGGAAACAAGCACTGACTGGTGGGACCGCATTGTGTTGCAGGTGTGGGACGATTCCCAGTGGCTGCGAAACTTTCGCATGCGTAAGGGCACTTTCATGGAACTTTGTGAATTGCTTGCCCCTGCCCTGAAACGCCATAATACCAAGATGAGAGCAGCCCTCACAGTAGAGAAGCGAGTGGCGATAGCCCTGTGGAAGCTTGCAATGCCAGACAGCTACCGGTCAGTCGGGAATCAATTTGGAGTTGGAAAATCTACTGTGGGGGCTGCTGTGATGCAAGTAGCCAAAGCAATCACTAAGCTGCTGCTACGAAAGATTGTGACTCTGGGAAATGTGCAGGCCATAGTGGATGGCTTTGCTGCACTGGGATTCCCTAACTGTGGGGGGGCGATAGATGGAACCCATATCCCTATCTTGGCACCGCAGCGCCAGGGCACCCAGTACGTAAACCGCAAGGGGTACTTTTCAATGGTGCTGCAAGCACTGGTAGATCACAAGGGACGTTTCGCAAACATCCACGTGGGATGGCCAGGGAGAGTTCATGACGCTCGCGTCTTCAGAAGCACTACTCTGTTTAAACGGCTGCAGCAAGGGGATTACTTCCCAGACCAGAAAATAACAGTTGGGGATGTTGAAATGCCTGTCGTTATCCTGGGGGACCCAGCCTACCCCTTGATGCCATGGCTCATGAAGCCATACACAGGCAGCCTGGACAGGGGTCAGGATCTGTTCAATTACAGGCTGAGCAAGTGCAGAATGGTGGTGGAATGTGCATTTGGCCGTTTAAAGGCGCGCTGGCGGACATTACTGACTCGCTCAGACCTCAGCCAAACCAATGTCCCCTATGTTATTACTGCTTGCTGTATTCTCCACAACCTCTGTGAGAGTAAGGGGGAGACCTTTATGGCGGGGTGGGAGGCTGAGGCAAATCACCTGGCCGCTGATTACGCGCAGCCAGACACCAGGGAGATTAGAAGAGCACACCAGGAAGCGGTGCGCATCAGAGAAGCTTTGAAAACGAGCTTCATCAATGGCCAGGGTACAGTGTGACTGCTGTTTTTGTTGATGAACACCCACCCCGCCTTGACTGACTCATTCCCTGTTAGCAACTCACCCTCCCCCTTCGAGTACAGCTTACTTATGCAAATAAAGTCACTCTCATTTAAAAAGCATGAATTCTTTATTGATTCATTATAAAAAGAGGGAGAGAAGTAAGGGTGTGGTTTGGGAGGAGGATAGAAGGGATGGAGAAGGCCATTAAAAAAAATTCAGAGTAACGACATCCTTCTGGTTGGGCTGTCCACGGGGGTGGAGTGGGCGGGTGCACGGAGCCTCCCCCCACGCGTTCTTACATGTCTGGGTGAGGAGGATATGGAACATGGTGAGGGTTGAGGGTGGTTATACAGGGGCTGCAGCGGCACTCTGTGATCCTGCTGCCGTACCTGAAGCTCCACAAGACGCCGGAGCATGTCAGTTTGATCACGCAGCAGCCCCAGAGTTGCATCCCGCCACCGCTGATCTTCCTGCCGCCACCTCTCATCTCGGTTGTCCCTCCTGTCCTCACGTTCACTGGCCTCTTTCCTGTAATTTGAAACCACGTCCTTCCACTCATTCAGATGAGCTCTTTCATTGCGTGTAACTTCCATAATATCCGAGAACATCTCATCTCGCGTCTTCTTTTTCCTCCGTCTTATCTGTGCTAGCCTTTGGGATGGAGGAGGGATGGTTGATAAATTTGCAGCTGCATGAGGGAGATAAATATTTAGAAAGATACATTTTACAGAACAATGGTTATACTATTTCACAGTGAACAGCAGTATTCACCACCTAGCACATGTGATTTCCCTACAAGGTCGCATTTTTTCATCTTTTTAGTGAGTGCCTGCAGCTCTGGAGTTACAGATCTCACAGACGCAGGTCCAGGCATCATAATTCAGCTTGCTTGTGGCCATGGTAAGCCACTGTCTTTCGGCTTCTGTAGTGATTTAACCCTTCCCCCCCAACAACGCATGGCTAATACCACGCTAGCTCCCTGCTAATCAACAACCTTCCCCCCCCACCCACTGCGTGTCTGGTGCCTTGGGGAAGATCGCCGGTGACCAAACACAGAAAAGATCATCGGCATTTCACTCCTCCCCTCCCCCGCTTCGCTACGTGAAGGAAAGTTTTTTTTTAAGCTGATGCAGTCCACGAACCCAGTAGAAAAATGGCCACCCCCCCTTACTTAAATTCCTGATTTTTAACCAGGTTATCCTGAACGATATCACTTTGCTGAGGATAACAGAACAAGATAAAGAACGGATGCTTCTTGAATGCCAGCAGTCACCGGGACCATACGCTGCTATGCTTTGCCACGCAATGATACCTGATTACTTGCTACATGCATGGCATGGTAAAGTGTCCTACCATGGTGGGCGGAACAAGGCTGCCTTGCCCAGAAACCTTCTGCAAAGGCTTCTGGAGTACCTACAGGAGTGCTTCATCGAGATGTCCCTGGAGGATTTCCTCTCAATCCCTGGACATGTTAACAAACTTTACTAAGTAACTATACTGTCTGCGAATGCATCCCAAGACCTCAGGGCATATCAATCATTAAAAAAGGCTTTTTTTAAAAAAATGTTTGATATTTGCAAAGGTACACTCACCAGAGGTCCCTTCCATGGCGTCATTGTCTGGGATAGTGGCTTGTGAGGGCTGGGAGGACGGTAATTCCGTCAGGGTGATAAAAAGCTCCTGGCTGCTGGGGCTGACGGAGTGCTGTGTGCTCTCTGCTAGGTCTTCCTCCTCTTCTTCATCTTCCTCTTCCCCGTCTGCATAATCCTCAGCCATGGCAGAGATTACAACCCCCACCTCGGAATCCACGAACAGGGGTGGGGTACTTGTGGCGCAGCCCCCTAAAATTGCATGCAGCTCAGCATAGAAGCGGCATGTTTTTCGACCTGCCCCTGACCTTCCGTTTGCTTCTTTGGTTTTCTGGTAGGCTTGTCTGAGCTCCTTAACTTTCACTCTGCACTGCACTGAGTACCGGCTGTGGCCTTTATCCGTCATAGCCTTAGAAATTCTTTCAAATACTTTTTCATTTTGTCTTTTGGAACGCAGTTCTGTTAGTACTGAATCCTCTCCCCAGATAGCGATCAGATCCAGTACCTCCCGTGTAGTCCATGCTGGGGCTCTTTTACAATTCTCAGCAGACTGCATTGTTAACGCTGATGAGCTGTGCGTGGTCACCTGTGCTGATGAGATGAGATCTCCACGCTGGGGAAGCAGGAAATGAATTTCAAAAGTTCGCGGGGCTTTTCCTGTCTACCTGGCCAGTGCATCCGAGTTCAGAATGATGTCCACAGCGGTCACTGGTGCACTGTGGGATAGCTCCCGGAGGCCAATGCCGTCGATCAGCGTCCACACTACAGCTAATCCGATATGTTAATACCGATACTAGCGTTACTCCTCTCGTTAGGGAGCAGTACAGAAACCGGTTTAAAGAGCCATTAAAATCGATATAAGGTGCCTCCTAGAATGGACGGTTGTGGCGTTAAATCGGTTTTACGCTCCTAAAACCGATTTAAACGCCTAGTGTAGACCAGGCCTGTCTTTGTTGTGCTTGTATCTCTCTGTAGAGGCCCGTCGGGGCAGACTGCTGAGCGGGCAGCGGCCCCCTGAGTAGGGGGCGGAGCTAGGCTGAGGAGGGGCCTATAAAAGCGGCCGCCCAGCCTGGCAGCGGCAAAGGAGCCAGCGAGCAGCGCCACAGGAGCCAGCGAACAGGGGAGTTAGCATGGGAGAGTTCCCATTGGAGAAGCAGGTATTTGGATTTGCATCTGTCTTTGTGTATTTGCATCTCTCTTTGTAGTGCTTGTATCTCTCTCTAGAGGCCCGTCGGGGCAGACTGCTGAGCAGGCAGCGGCGCCCTGAGTAGGGGGCGGAGCTAGGCTGATGAGGGGCCTATAAAAGCGGCCGCCCAGCCAGGCAGCAGCACAGGAGCCAGCAAATAGGGGAGTTTGCGTGGGAGAGTTCCCATTGGAGGAGCAGGTAATTGGATTTGCATCTGTCTTTGTAGTGCTTGTATCTCTCTGTAGAGGTCCGTCGGGGCAGACTCCTGAGCGGGCAGCGGTGCCCTGAGTAGGGGGGGGAGCTAGGCTGAGGAGGGGCCTATAAAAGCGGCCGCCCAGCCAGGCAGCGGCATGGGAGCCAGCGAACAGGGGAGTTTGCGTTGGAGAGTTCCCATTGGAGGAGCAGGTATTTGGATTTGCATCTGTCTTTGTGTATTTGCATCTGTCTTTGTAGGGCTTGTATCTCTCTGTAGAGGCCCTTCGGGGCAGACTGCTGAGCGGGCAGCGGCGCCCTGAGTAGGGGGCGGAGCTAGGCTGAGGAGGGGCCTATAAAAGTGGCCGCCTAGCCAGGCAGCGGCACAGGAGCCAGCAAAGAGGGTGGTGAACAGGCGAGTTTGCGTGGGAGAGTTCCCATTGGTGGAGCAGGTATTTGGATTTGCATCTGTTTTTGTATTGCTTGTATCTCTCTATAGAGGCCCGTCGGGGCAGACTGCTGAGCGGACAGCGGCGCCCTGAGTAGGGGGTGGAGCTAGGCTGAGGAGGGGCCAATAAAAGCAGCCGCCCAGCCAGGCAGCGGCACAGGAGCCAGGGAACAGGGGCGTTTGCGTGGGAGAGTTCCCATTAGAAGAGCAGGTATTTGGATTTGCATCTGTCTTGGTGGATTTGCATCTGTCTTTGTAGTGCTTGTATCATACTGTAGAATCCCTCGTGGCAGACTGCTGAGCGGGCAGCGGCGCCCATAGTAGGTGGCGGAGCTTGGCTGAAAAGGGGCCTATAAAAGCGGAAGCCCAGCCAGGCAGCGGCACAGGTGCCAGCGAGCCGCGGCACAGGAGCCAGAGAACAGGGAAGAGTTTGCGTGGGAGAGTTCCCATCGGAGGAGCACGTATTTGGATTTGCACCTCTCTTTGTGAATTTGCACCTCTCTTTGTAGAGCTTGTATCTTTCTGTAGAGGCCCGTCGCGGCACACTGCTGAGCGGGCAGAGGCGCCCTAAGTAGGGGACGGAGGTCGGCTGAGGAGGGGCCTATAAAAGCGGCCGCCCAGCCAGGCAGCGGCATGGGAGCCAGCGAACAGGGGAGTTTGCGTTGGAGAGTTCCGATTGGAGGAGCAGGTATTTGGATTTGCATCTCTCTTTGTGGATTTGTATCTGTCTTTGTAGTGCTTGTATCTCTTTGTAGAGGCCCGTCGGGTCAGACTGCTGAGCGAGCAGCGGCGCCCTGAGTAGGGGGCGCAGCTAGGCCTAGGAGGGGCCTAAAAAAGCGGCCGCCCAGTCAGGCAGCGGCACAGGAGCCAGCAAACAGGGCGGCGAACAGGGGAGTTTGTGCACGAGTGTTCCCGTTGGAGGAGCAGGTATTTGGGTTTGCATCTGTGTTTGTGGATTTGCATGTGTGTTTTTAGTGCTTGTATCTCTTTGTAGAGGCCCGTCGGGGCAGACTGCTGAGCGGGCAGCGGTGCCAGAGTAGGGGGCGGAGCTAGGCTGAGGAGGGGCCTATAAAAGCGGCCGCCCAGCCAGGCAGCGGCACAGGAGCCAGCGAGCAGCGGCACAGGAGCCAGGGCACAGTGGAGTTTGCGTGGGAGAGTTCCCGTTGGAGAAGCAGGTATTTGGATTTGTATCATTCTTTGTGGATTTGCATCTGTCTTTGTAGTGCTTGTATCTCTTTGTAGAGGCCCGTTGGGGCAGACTGCTGAGCCGGCAGCGGCGCCCTGAATAGGGGGCATAGCTCGGCTGAGGAGCGGCCTATAAATGCGGCCGCCCAGCCAGGCAGCGGCACAGCTGCGAGCAGCGAACAGGGCGGCGAACAGGGGTGTTTGCGCAGGAGAGTTCCCATTGGAGGAGCAGGTATTTGGATTTGCATCTATCTTTGTGTCTTTGAATCTGTCTTTGTATTGCTTGTATCTCTCTGTAGAGTCCCGTCGGGGCAGACTGCTGAGCGGGCAGCGGCGCCCTGAGTAGGGGGCGGAGCTAGGCTGAGGAGGGCCCTGTAAAAGCGGCCGCACAGCCACGCAGCGGCACAGCTGCGAGCAGCGATCAGGGCGGCGAACAGGGGAGTTTGCGTGGGAGAGTCCCCATTGGAGGAGCAGGTATTTGGATTTGCATCTGTCTTTGTGGATTGCATCTGTCTTTGTAGTGCTTGTATCTCTCTGTAGAGGCCCGTCGCGGCAGACTGCTGAGCGGGCAGCGGCGCCCTGAGTAGGGGGCGGAGCTAGGCTGAGGAGGGGCCTATCAAAGCGGCCGCCCAGCCAGGCAGCGGCACAGCTGCGAGCAGCGGCACAGGAGCCAGCGAACAGGGGAGTTTGCGTGGGAGAGTTCCCATTGGAGGAGCAGGTATTTGGATTTGCATTTGTCTTTATGTATTTGCATGTGTCTTTGTAGTGCTTGTATCTCTCTGTAGAGTCCCGTCGGTGCAGACTGCTGAGCGGGCAGCGGCGCCCTGAGTAGGGGGCGGAGCTAGGCTGAGGAGGGGCCTATAAAAGCGGCCTCCCAGCCAGGCAGCGGCACAGGATCCAGCGAGTAGCGGCACAGGAGCCAGCGAACAGGGGCGTTTCCATGGCAGAGTTCCCTCTGGAGGAGCACGTATTTGGATTTGCATCTGTCTTTGTGGATTTGCATCTGTCTTTGTAGTTCTTGTATTTCTCTGTAGAGGCTTGTCGGGGCAGACTGATGAGCGAGCAGTGGCGCCTTGTGTAGGGGTCGGAGCTAGGCTGAGGAGGGGCCTATAAAAGCGGCCACCCAGCCAGGCAGCGGCAGAGGAGCCAGCGAGCAGCGGCACAGGAGTCAGTGAACAGGGGAGTTTGCATGGGAGAGTTCCCATTGGAGGAGCAGGTATTTGGATTTGCATCATTTTTGTGGATTTGCATCTGTCTTTATAGTGCTTCTATCTCTCTCTAGAGGCCCGTCGGCGCAGACTGCTGAGCGGGCAGCGGCGACCTGAGTAGGGGTCGGAGCTAGGCTGAGGAGGGGCCTATAAAAGCGGCCACCCAGCCAGGCAGCGGCACAGGAGCCAGTGAGCAGCGGAACAGGAGCCAGTGAACAGGGGCATTTGCATGGGAGAGTTCCCATTGGAGGAGCAGGTATTTGGATTTGCATCATTTTTGCGGATATGCATCTGTCTTTGTAGTGCTTGTATCTCTCTGTAGAGGCCCGTCGGCGCAGACTGCTGAGCGGGCAGCGGTGACCTGAGTAGGGGTCGGAGCAAGGCTGAGGAGGGGCCTATAAAAGCGGCCACCCAGCCAGGCAGCGGCACAGGAGCCAGCGAGCAGCGGCACAGGAGCTAGCGAACAGGGGAGTTTGCGTGGGAGAGTTCGCATTGGAGGAGCAGGTTTTTGGATTTGCATCTGTCTTTGTGGATTTGCATCTGTCTTTGTAGTGCTTGTATCTCTCTGTAGAGGCTCGTCGGGGCAGACTGCTGAGCGGGCAGCGGCGCCCAGAGTAGGGGGCGGAGCTAGGCTGAGGAGGGGCCTATAGAAGCGGCCCCAGCCTGGCAGCGGCACAGGAGCCAGCTAGCAGCGGCACAGGAGCCAGGGCACAGGGGAGTTTGTGTGGGAGAGTTCCCATTGGAGGAGCAGGTATTTGCATTTGCATTTTTTTTGTGGATTTGCATCTGTCTTTGTAGTGCTTGTATCTCTATATAGAGGCCCGTAGGGGCAGACTGCTGAGCTGGCAGCGGCGCCCAGAGTAGGGGGCGGAGTTAGGCTGAGGAGGGGCCTATAAAAGCGGCCACCCAGCCAGGCAGCGGCAAAGCTGCGAGCAGCGGTACAGGAGCTGGCGAACAGGGGACTTTGCGTGGGAGAGTTCCCATTGGAGGAGCAGGTATTTGGATTTGCATCTGTCTTTGTGAATTTGCATCTGTCTTTGTAGTGCTTGTATCTCTCTGTAGAGGCCCGTCGGGGCAGACTGCTGAGCGGGCTGCGGTGCCCTGAGTAGGGGTCGGAGCTAGGCTGAGGAGGGGCCTATAAAAGCGGCCACCCAGCCAGGCAGCGGCACAGGAGCCAGCGAGCAGCGGCACAGGAGGCAGCGAACAGGGGAGTTTGCGTGGGAGAGTTCCCATTGGAGGAGCAGGTATTTGGATTTGCATCTTTTTTGTGGATTTGCATCTGTCTTTGCAGTGCTTGTATCTCTCTACAGTGGCCTGTCGGGGCAGACTGCTGAGCGGGCAGCGGCGCCCTGAGTAGGGGGCGGAGCTAGGCTGAGGAGGGGCCTATAAAAGCGGCCGCTCTGCCTGGCAGCCGCACAGGAGCCAGCGAGCAGCGGCACAGGAGCCAGTGAACAGGGGCGTTTGCGTGGGAGAGTTCCCATTGGAGGAGCAGGTATTTGGATTTGCATCTTTCTTTGTGGATTTGCGTCTATCTTTCCAGTGCTTGTATCTCTCTGTAGAGGCCCGTCGGGGCAGACTGCTGAGCGGGCTGGGGCGCCCTGAGTAGGGGGCGGAGCTAGGCTGAGGAGGGGCCTATAAAAGCGGCCCCCAAGCCAGGCAGCGGCACAGGAACTAGCAAACAGGGCTGCGAACAGGGGAGTTTGCGAGGGATAGTTCCCATTGGAGGAGCAGGTATTTGGATTTGCATCAGTCTTTGTGGATTTGCGTGTGTCTTTGTAGTGCTTGTATCTCTCTGTAGACGCCCCTAGGGGTAGACTGCTGAGCCGGCAGCGGTGCCCTGAGTGGGAGGCGGAGCTAGGCTGAGGAGGGGCCTATAAAAGCGGCCGCCCAGCCAGGCAGCGGCACAGCTGCGAGCAGCGAACAGGGCGGCGAACAGGGGAGTTTGTGTGGGAGATTTCCCAGTGGAGGAGCAGGTATTTAGATTTGCATCTGTCTTTGTGGATTTGCATCTGTCATTGTAGTGCTTGTATCTCTCTGTAGAGGCCCGTCGGGGCAGACTGCTGAGCGGGCAGCGGCGCCCTGAGTAGGGGGCGGAGCTACGCTGAGAAAGGGGCCTATAAAAGCGACCGCCCAGCCAGGCAGCGGCACAGGAGCCAGAGAACAGGGGAGTTTGTGTGGGAGAGTTCCCATTGGAGGAGCAGGTATTTGGATTTGCATCTGTCTTTGTGGATTTGCATCTGTCTTTTTAGTGCTTGTATCTCTCTGTAGAGGCCCGTCAGGGCAGACTGCTGAGCGGGCAGCGTCCCCCTGAGTAGGGGGCGGAGTTAGGCTGAGGAGGGGCCTATAAAAGCGGCCGCCCTACCAGGCAGCAGCAAAGGAGCCAGCGAACAGGTGAGTTGGCGTGGGAGAGTTCCCATTGGAGGAGCAGGTATTTGGATTTGCATCTCTGTCTTTGTAGTGCATTTATATCTCTGTAGAGGCCCGTCGGGGCAGACTGCTGAGCGGGCAGCGGCACCCTGAGTAGGGGGCGGAGCTAGGCTGAGGAGGGGCCTATAAAAACGGCCGCCCAGCCAGGCAGCGGCACAGCTGCGAGCAGCGGTTCAGGAGCCAGCGAACAGGGGCGTTTGCGTGGGAGAGTTCCCACTGGAGGAGCAGGTATTTGGATTTGCATCTGTCTTTGTGTATTTCCATCTGTCTTTGTAGTGCTTGTATCTCTCTGTAGAGGCCCGTCGGGGCAGACTGCTGAGTGGGCAGCGGTGCACTGAGTAGGGGCGGAGCTAGGCTGAGGAGGGGCCTATAATAGCGGCCGCCCAGCGAGCAGCGGCACAGGAGGCAGCGAGCAGTGGCACAGGAGCCAGTGAACAGGGGAGTTTGCGTGGGAGAGTTTCCATTGGAGGAGCAGGTATTTGGATTTGCATCTGTCTTTGTGTACTTCATGTGTCTTTGTAGTGCTTGTATCTCTCTGTAGAGGCCCGTCGGGGCAGACTGCTGAGCGGGCAGCGGCGCCCTGAGTAGGGGGCGCAGCTAGGCCTAGGAGGGGCCTATAAAAGCGGCCGCCCAATCAGGCAGCGGCAGAGGAGCCAGCGAACAGGGGCGTTTGCGTGGAAGAGTTCCCATTGGAGGAGCAGGTATTTGGATTTGCATCTGTCTTTGTGGATTTGCATCTGTCTTTGTAGTGCTTGTATCTCTCTGTAGAGGCCCGTCGGGACAGACTGCTGAGCGGGCAGCGACGCCCTGAGTAGGGGGCGGAGCTAGGCTGAGGAGGGGCCTATAAAAGCGGCCGCCCAGACAGGCAGCGGCACAGGAGCCAGCGAGCAGCGGCACAGGAGGCAGCGAACAGGGGAGTTTGCGTGGGAGAGTTCCCATTGGAGGAGCAGGTATTTGGATTTGCATCTGTCTTTGTGGATTTGCATTTGTCTTTGTAGTGCTTGTATCTGTCTGTAGATGCCCGTCCGGGCAGTCTGCTGAGCGGGCAGCGGCGCCCTGAATAGGGGGCGGAGCAAGGCTGAGAAGGGTCTATAAAAGCGGCCGCTCTGCCTGGCAGATGCACAGGAGCCAGCGAGCAGCGGCATAGGAGCCAGTGAACAGGGGAGTTGTTGTGGGAGAGTTCCCATTGGAGAAGCAGGTATTTGGATTTGCATCTCTGTCTTTGTAGTGCATGTAACTCTCTGTAGAGGCCCGTCGGGCCAGACTGCTGAGCGGGCAGCGGCGCCCTGAGTTAGGGGTCGGAGCTAGGATGAGGAGGGGCCTATGAAAGCGGCCGCCCAGCCAGGCAGCGGCACAGGAGCCAGCAAGAAGCGGCACAGGAGCCAGTGAACAGGGGAGTTTGCGTGGGAGAGTTCCCATTGGAGGAGCAGGTATTTGGATTTGCATCTGTCTTTGTGTACTTCATGTGTCTTTGTAGTGCTTGTATCTCTCTGTAGAGGCCCGTCGGGGCAGACTGCTGAGCGGGCAGCGGCGCCCTGAGTAGGGGGCGCAGCTAGGCCTAGGAGGGGCCTATAAAAGCGGCCGCCCAATCAGGCAGCGGCAGAGGAGCCAGCGAACAGGGGCGTTTGCGTGGAAGAGTTCCCATTGGAGGAGCAGGTATTTGGATTTGCATCTGTCTTTGTGGATTTGCATCTGTCTTTGTAGTGCTTGTATCTCTCTGTAGAGGCCCGTCGGGACAGACTGCTGAGCGGGCAGCGACGCCCTGAGTAGGGGGCGGAGCTAGGCTGAGGAGGGGCCTATAAAAGCGGCCGCCCAGACAGGCAGCGGCACAGGAGCCAGCGATCAGCGGCACAGGAGGCAGCGAACAGGGGAGTTTGCGTGGGAGAGTTCCCATTGGAGGAGCAGGTATTTGGATTTGCATCTGTCTTTGTGGATTTGCATTTGTCTTTGTAGTGCTTGTATCTGTCTGTAGATGCCCGTCCGGGCAGTCTGCTGAGCGGGCAGCGGCGCCCTGAATAGGGGGCGGAGCAAGGCTGAGAAGGGTCTATAAAAGCGGCCGCTCTGCCTGGCAGATGCACAGGAGCCAGCGAGCAGCGGCATAGGAGCCAGTGAACAGGGGAGTTGTTGTGGGAGAGTTCCCATTGGAGAAGCAGGTATTTGGATTTGCATCTCTGTCTTTGTAGTGCATGTAACTCTCTGTAGAGGCCCGTCGGGCCAGACTGCTGAGCGGGCAGCGGCGCCCTGAGTTAGGGGTCGGAGCTAGGATGAGGAGGGGCCTATGAAAGCGGCCGCCCAGCCAGGCAGCGGCACAGGAGCCAGCAAGAAGCGGCACAGGAGCCAGCGAACAGGGGAGTTTGCGTGGGAGAGTTCCCATTGGAGGAGCAGGTATTTGGATTTGCATCTCTCTTTGTGGATTTGAATCTGTCTTTGTAGTGCTTGTATCTCTCTGTAGAGGCCCGTCTGGGCAGACTACTGATCGGGCAGCGGTGCCCTGAGTAGGGGGTGGAGCTAGGCTGAGGAGGGGCCTATAAAAGCGGCCGCCCATTCAGGCAGCGGCAGAGAAGCCAGCGAACAGGCGAGTTTGCGTGGGAGAGTTCCCATTCGAGGAGCAGGTATTTTGATTTGCATCTGTCTTTGTGGATTTTCATCTGTTTTTGTAGTGCTTGCATCTCTCTGTAGAGGCCCGTCGGGGCAGACTGCTGAGCGGGCAGCGGCGCCCTGAGTAGGGCGCGGTGCTAGGCTGAGGAGGGAGCTATAAAAGAGGCCGCCAAGGCAGGCAGCGGCACAGGAGCCAGCGAGCAGCGGCTCAGGAGCAAGCGAACAGGGGCGTTTGCATGGGAGAGTTCCCATTCGAGGAGCAAGTATTTGGATTTGCATCTGTCTTTGTGGATTTGCATCTGTCTTTGTAGTGTTTGTATCTCTCTGTAGAGGCCCGTCGGGGCAGACTGCTGAGCGGGCAGGGGCGCCCTGAGTAGGGCGCGGTGCTAGGCTGAGGAGGGAGCTATAAAAGAGGCCGCCAAGGCAGGCAGCTGCACAGCTGCGAGCAGCGGGACAGGAGACAGCAAACAGGGGAGTTTGCGTGGGAGAGTTCCCAGTGGAGGAGCAGGTATTTGTATTTGCATCTCTCTTTGTGGATTTGCATCTGTCTTTGTAGTGCTTGTATCTCTCTGTAGAGGTGCGTCGAGGCAGACTGCTGAGCGGGCAGCGGCGCCATGACTAGGGGGCGGAGCTAGGCTGAGGAGGGGCCTATAAAAGCGGCCGCCCAGCCAGGCAGCGGCACAGGAGCCAGCGAGTAGCCGCACAGGAGCCAGGGCACAGGGGAGTTTGTGTGGGAGAGTTCCCATTGGAGGAGGAGGTATTTGGATTTGCGTCTGTCTTTCTGGATTTGCATCTGTCTTTGTAGTGCTTGTATCTCTCTGTAGAGGCCCGTCGGGGCAGACTGCTAAGCGGCGCCCTGAGTAGGGGGCGGAGCTAGGCTGCGGAGGGGCCTATGAAAGCGGCAGCCCAGACAGGCAGCGGCACAGGAGCCTGCAAATAGGGCCGCAAACAGAGGGGTTTGCGTGGGAGAGTTTCCATTGGAGCAGCAGGTATTTAGCTTTGCATCTCTGTCTTTGTAGTGCTTGTATCCTTCTGTAGAGGCCCGTCGGGGAAGACTGCTGAGCGGGCAGAGGTGCCCTGAGTAGGGGGCGGAGCTAAGCTGAGGAGGGGGCCTATAAAAGCGGCCGCCCAGCCAGGCAGAGGGACAGATGTGAGCAGCGAACAGGGCGGCGAACAGGGGAGTTTGCGTGGGAGAGTTCCCATTGGAGGAGCAGGTATTTATATTTGCATCTGTCTTTGTGGATTTGCATCTGTCTTTGTAGTGCTTGTATCTCTCTGTAGAGGCCCGTCGGAGCAGAATGCTGAGCGGGCATCGGCGCCCTGAAGGGGGGCGGAGCTAGGCTGAGGAGGGGCCTATAAAAGCGGCACCCAGCCAGGCAGCGGCACAGTTGCCAGCAACAGGACAGGAGGCAGCAAACAGGGGAGGTTGCGTGGGAGAGTTCCCATTGGAGCAGCTGGTATTTGGATTTGCATAGTGTCTTTGTGGATTTGCATTTGTCTTTGTAGTGCTTGTATCTCTCTGTAGAGGCCCGTCGGGGCAGTCTGCTGAGCGGACAGCGGCGACCTGAGTAGGGGGCGGAGCTAGGCTGAGGAGGGGCCTATAAAAGCGGCCGCCCATTCAGGCAGCGGCACAGGAGCCAGCTAACAGGGGCGTTTGCGTGTGAGAGTTCCCACTGGAGGCGCAGGCTTTTTGATTTGCATCTGTCTTTCTGTATTTGCATTTGTCTTTGTAGTGCTTGTATCTCTGTGTAGATGCCCGTCGGGGCAGTCTGCTGAGCGGGCAGCTGCGCCCTGAGTAGGGGGCGGAGAAAGGCTGAGAAGGGGCCTATAAATGCGGCCGCTCTGCCTGGCAGATGCACAGGAGCCAGCGACCAGCGGCACAGGTGCCAGTGAACAGGGCAGTTTGCATGGGAGAGTTCCCATTGGAGGAGCAGGTATTTGGATTTGCAACTTTCTTTGTGTATTTGCATCTTCTTTGTAGTGCTTGTATCTCTCTGTAGAAGCCCGAAGCGGCAGACTGCTCAGCGGGCAGCGGCGCCATGGGTAGTGGGCGGAGCTAGGCTGAGGAGGGGCCTATAAAAGCGGCCGCCCAGACAGGAGCCAGCGAACAGGGCGGCGAACAGGGGAGATTGTGTAGGATAGTTCCCATTGGAGGAGCAGCTATTTGGATTTGAATCTGTCTTTGTTTATTTGCATCTGTCTTTGTAGTGCTTGTATCTCTGTAGAGGCCCATCGGGGCAGACTGCTGAGCGGGCAGCGGCGCCCTGAGTAGGGGGCGGAGCTAGGCTGAGGAGGAGCCTATAAAAGCGGCCGCCCAACCGGGCAGCGGCACAGGAGCCAGCGAGCAGCGGTACAGGAGCCAGGGCACAGGGGAGTTTGTGTGGGAGAGTTCCCATTGGAGAAGCAGGTATTTGGATTTGCATCTTCTTTGTGGATTTGCATCTGTCTTTGTAGTGCTTGTATCTCTCTGTAGAGGCGCGTCGAGGCAGACTGCTGAGCGGGCAGCGGCGCCCTGAAGGGGGGCGGGGCTAGGCTGAGGTGGGGCCTATAAAAGCGGCATCCAGCCAGGCAGCGGCACAGTTGCCAGCAACAGGGCTGCGAACAGGGGAGTTTGCGTGGGAGAGTTCCCATTGGAGCAGCTGGTATTTGGATTTGTATAGTGTCTTTGTGGATTTGCATTTGTCTTTGTAGTGCTTGTATCTCTCTGTAGAGGCCCGTCGGGGCAGTCTGCTGAGCGGACAGCGGCGACCTGAGTAGGGGGCGGAGCTAGGCTGAGGAGGGGCCTATAAAAGCGGCCGCCCATTCAGGCAGCGGCACAGGAGCCAGCTAACAGGGGCGTTTGCGTGGGAGAGTTCCCACTGGAGGCGCAGGCTTTTTGATTTGCATCTGTCTTTCTGTATTTGCATTTGTCTTTGTAGTGCTTGTATCTCTGTGTAGATGCCCGTCGGGGCAGTCTGCTGAGCGGGCAGCTGCGCCCTGAGTAGGGGGCGGAGAAAGGCTGAGAAGGGGCCTATAAATGCGGCCGCTCTGCCTGGCAGATGCACAGGAGCCAGCGACCAGCGGCACAGGTGCCAGTGAACAGGGCAGTTTGCATGGGAGAGTTCCCAATGGAGGAGCAGGTATTTGGATTTGCAACTTTCTTTGTGTATTTGCATCTTCTTTGTAGTGCTTGTATCTCTGTAGAGGCCCGTCGGGGCAGACTGCTGAGCGGGCAGCGGCGTACCGAGTAGGGGGCGGAGCTAGGCTGAGGAGGGGCCTATAAAAGCGGCCTCCCAGCCAGGCAGCGGCACATGATCCAGCGAGCAGCGGCACTGGAGCCAGCGAACAGGGGAGTTTCCATGGCAGATTTCCAATTGGAGGAGCAGGTATTTCGATTTGCATCTGTCTTTGTGTATTTGCATCTGTCTTTTTTGTGCTTGTATCTTTCTGTAGAGGCCCGTCGGGGCAGACTGCTGAGCGGGCAGCGGCGCCCTGAGTAGTGGGCGGAGCTAGGCTGAGGAGGGGCCTATAAAAGCGGTCGCCCAGCCAGGCAGCGACACAGCTGCGAGCAGCGTCACAGGAGCCAGCGAACAGGAGAGTTTGCGTGGAAGAGTTCCCATTGGAGGAGCAGGTATTTGGATTTGCATTGTCTTTGTGGATTTGCATCTGTCTTTGTAGTGCTTGTATCTCTCTGTACAGGCCCTTCGGGGCAGACTGCTGAGCGGGCAGCTGCGCCCTGAGTAGGGGGCAGAGCTAGGCTGAGGAGGGGCCTACAAAAGCGGCCTCCCAGCCAGGAAGCGTCATAGGAGCCAGCAAGTAGTAGCGGCACAGGAGCCAGCAAACAGGGGAGTTTACTTGGGAGAGTTCCCATTGGAGGAGCAGGTATTTGGATTTGCATCTGTCTTTGTGGATTTGCATCTGTCTTTGTAGTGCTTGTATCTCTCTGTAGAGGCCCGTCGGGGCAGACTGCTGAGCGGGCAGCGGCGCCCTGAGTAGGGGGCTTAGTTAGGCTGAGAAGGGGCCCTTAAATGCGGCCGCCCAGCCAGGCAGCGGCACAGGAGCCAGCGAGCAGCGGCACATGAGCCAGGGCACAGGGGAGTTTGTGTGGGACAGTTCCCATTGGAGAAGCAGGTATTTGGATTTGCATCATTCTTTGTGGATTTCCATCTGTCTTTGTAGTCTTGTATCTCTGTGTAGAGGCCCGTCGGGGCAGTCTGCTGAGCGGGCAGCTGCGCCCTGAGTAGGGGGCGGAGAAAGGCTGAGAAGGGGCCTATAAAAGCGGCCGCCCAGCCAAGCAGCGGCACAGGAGCCAGCGAGCAGCGGCACAGGAGCCAGAGAACAGGGCGGAGAACAGGGAAGATTGCGTGGGAGAGTTCCCATTGGAGGAGCAGGTATTTGGATTTGCATCTGTCTTTGTGGATTTCCAATTGTCTTTGTAGTGCTTGTATATCTCTGTAGAGGCCCGTCGGGGCAGACTGCTGAGCGGGCTGTGGAGCCCTGAGTAGGGGGCGGAGCTAGGCTGAGGAGGGGCCTATAAAAGTGGCCGCCCAGCCAGGCAGCGGCACAGGAGCCAGCGAACAGGGGAATTTGCGTGGGAGAGTTCCCATTGGAGGAGCAGGTATTTGGATTTGCATCATTCTTGTAGTGCTTGTGTCTCTCTGTAGAGGCCCGTCGGGGCAGTCTGCTGAGCGGGCAGCGGCGCCCTGAGTAGGGGGCGGAGCTAGGCTGAGGAGGAGCCTATAAAAGCGGCCGCCCAGCCAAGCAGCGGCACAGGAGCCAGCGAGCAGCGGCACAGGAGCCAGAGAACAGGGCGGAGAACAGGGAAGATTGCGTGGGAGAGTTCCCATTGGAGGAGCAGGTATTTGGATTTGCATCTGTCTTTGTGGATTTCCAATTGTCTTTGTAGTGCTTGTATATCTCTGTAGAGGCCCGTCGGGGCAGACTGCTGAGCGGGCTGTGGAGCCCTGAGTAGGGGGCGGAGCTAGGCTGAGGAGGGGCCTATAAAAGCGGCCACCCAGCCAGGCAGCGGCACATGATCCAGCGAGCAGCGGCACTGGAGCCAGCGAACAGGGGAGTTTCCATGGCAGATTTCCAATTGGAGGAGCAGGTATTTCGATTTGCATCTGTCTTTGTGTATTTGCATCTGTCTTTTTTGTGCTTGCATCTTTCTGTAGAGGCCCGTCGGGGCAGACTGCTGAGCGGGCAGCGGCGCCCTGAGTAGTGGGCGGAGCTAGGCTGAGGAGGGGCCTATAAAAGCGGTCGCCCAGCCGGGCAGCGACACAGCTGCGAGCAGCGTCACAGGAGCCAGCGAACAGGAGAGTTTGCGTGGAAGATTTCCCATTGGAGGAGCAGTATTTGGATTTGCATTGTCTTTGTGGATTTGCATCTGTCTTTGTAGTGCTTGTATCTCTCTGTACAGGTCCTTCGGGGCAGACTGCTGAGCGGGCAGCTGCGCCCTGAGTAGGGGGCAGAGCTAGGCTGAGGAGGGGCCTACAAAAGCGGCCTCCCAGCCAGGAAGCGTCATAGGAGCCAGCAAGTAGCGGCACAGGAGCCAGCAAACAGGGGAGTTTACTTGGGAGAGTTCCCATTGGAGGAGCAGGTATTTGGATTTGCATCTGTCTTTGTGGATTTCCAATTGTCTTTGTAGTGCTTGTATATCTCTGTAGAGGCCCGTCGGGGCAGACTGCTGAGCGGGCAGCGGCGCCCTGAGTAGGGGGCGGAGCTAGGCTGAGGAGGGGCCTATAAAAGCGGCCGCCCAGCCAGGCAGCGGCAAAGCTGCGATCAGCGGTACAGGAGCCGGCGAACAGGGGACTTTGCGTGGGAGAGTTCCCATTGGAGGAGCAGGAATTTGGATTTGCATCTGTCTTTGTGAATTTGCATCTGTCTTTGTAGTGCTTGTATCTCTCTGTAGAGGCCCGTCGGGGCAGACTGATGAGCGGGCTGCGGCGCCCTGAGTAGGGGTCTGAGCTAGGCTGAGGAGGGGCCTATAAAAGCATCCACCCAGCCAGGCAGCGGCACAGGAGCCAGCGAGAAGCGGCACAGGAGACAGTGAACAGGGGAGTTTGCGTGGGAGAGTTCCCATTGGAGGGGCAGGAATTTGGATTTGCATCTGTCCTTGTGGATTTCCATCTGTCTTTGTAGTCTTGTATCTCTGTGTAGAGGCCCGTCGGGGCAGACTGCTGAGCGGGCTGCGGCGCCCTGAGTAGGGGGCGGAGCTAGGCTAAGGAGGGGCCTATAAAACCGGCCACCCAGCCAGGCAGCGGCACAGGAGCCAGTAAACAGGGTTGCGAACAGGGGAGTTTGAGTGGGAGAGTTCCCATTGGAGGAGCAGGTATTTGGATTTGCATCTGTCTTTGTGGATTTCCAATTCTTTGTAGTGCTTGCATATCTCTCTAGAGGCCCGTCGGGGCAGACTGCTGAGCGGGCTGTGGAGCCCTGAGTAGGGGGCGGAGCTAGGCTGAGGAGGGGCCTATAAAAGCGGCTGCTCTGCCTGGCAGATGCACAGGAGCTACCGAGCAGCGGCACAGGAGCCAGTGACCAGGGGACTTTGCGTGGGAGAGTTCCCATTGGAGGAGCAGGTATTTGGATTTGCAATTTTCTTGTTGTGCTTGTATCTCTCTGTAGAGGCCCGTCGGGGCAGTCTGCTGAGCGGGCAGCGGCGCCCTGAGTAGGGGGCGGAGCTAGGCTGAGGAGGGGCTGTAAAAGCGGCCGCCCAGCCAGGCAGCGGCACAGGAGCCAGAAAACAGGGCGGTGAAAAGGGGTTTTTGAGTGGGAAAGTTCCCATTGGAGGAGCAGGTATTTGGATTTGCATCTGTCTTTGGAGTGCTTGTATCTCTCTGTAGAGGCCAGTCGGGGCAGACTGCTGAGCGGGCAGCGGCGCCCTGAGTAGGGGGCGGAGGTATGCTCAGGAGGGGCCTATAAAAGTGGCCACCGAGCCAGGCAGCGGCACAGGAGCCAGCGAGCAGCGGCACAGGAGACAGTGAACAGGGGAGTTTGCGTGGGAGAGTTCCCATTGGAGGAGCAGGTATTTGGATTTGCATCTGTCCTTGTGGATTTGCATCTGTCTTTCTAGTGCTTGTATCTCTCTGTAGAGGCCCGTCGGGGCAGACTGCTGAGCGGGCATCGGCGCCCTGAGTAGGGGGCGGAGCTAGGCTGAGGAGGGGCCTATAAAAGCGGCTGCCCATTCAGGCAGCCGCACAGTAGCCAGCAAACAGGGCTGCGAACAGGGGAGTTTGTGTGGGATACTACCCATTGGAGGAGCAGGTATTTGGATTTGCATCTCTCTTTGTGGATTTGCATCTGTCTTTGTAGTCCTTGTATCTTTCTGTAGAGGCCCGTCGGGGCAGACTGCTGAGCGGGCAGCGGCGCCCTGAGTAGGGGGCGGAGGTAGGCTGAGGAGGGGCTTATAAATCGGCCCACAAGCCAAGCAGCGGCACAGGAGCCAGCAAACAGAATGGTGAACAGGGAAGTTTGGGTGGGAGTGTTCCCATTGTAGGAGCAGGTATTTGGAATTGCATCTGTCTTTGTCCATTTGCATCTGTCTTTGTAGTGCTTGTACCTCTCTCTAGAGGCCCGTCGGGGCAGACTGCTGAGCGGACAGCGGCGCCCTGAGTAGGGGGCGGAGCTACGCTGAGGAGGGGCCTATAAAAGCGGCCGCCCAGCCAGGCAGCAGCACAGGAGCCAGCTAGCAGGGAAGATTGCGTTGGAGAGTTCCCATTGGAGGAGCAGGTATTTGGATTTGCATTTGTTTTGTGGATTTGCATCTGTCTTTGTAGTGCTTGTATCTCTCTGTAGAGGCCCGTCGGGGCAGACTGCTGAGCGGGCAGCGGTGCCCTGAGTAGAGGGCGGAGCTAGGCTGAGGAGGGGCCTGTAAAAGCTGCCGCCCAGCCAGGCAGCGGCACAGCAGCCAGCTAACAGGGGAGTTTGCGTGGGACAGTTCCCATTGGAGGAGCAGGTATTTGGATTTGCATCTGTCTTTGTAGTGCTTGTACCTCTCTCTAGAGGCCCGTCGGGGCAGACTGCTGAGCGGGCAGCGGCTCCCTGAGTAGGGGGCGGAGCTAGGCTGAGGAGGGGCTTATAAATCGGCCCCCAAGCCAGGCAGCGGCACAGGAGCCAGGAAACAGAGCGGTGAACAGGGGAGTTTGGGTGGGAGTGTTCCCATTGTAGGAGCAGGTATTTGGATTCGAATCTGTCTTTGTGCATTTGCATCTGTCTTTGTAGTGCTTGTATCTCTCTGTAGAGGCCCGTCGGGGCAGACTGCTGAGCGGGCAGCGGTGCACTTAGTAGGGAGCTAGGCTGAGGAGGGGCCTATAAAAGCGGCCGCCCAGCCAGGCAGCGGCACAGGAGCCAGCGAGCAGCGGCACAGGAGCCAGCGAACATGGGTGTTTGCATGGGAGAGTTCCCATTGGAGGAGCTAGTATTTGGATTTGCATCTGTCTTTGTGGATTTGCATCTGTCTTTGTAGTGCTTGTATCTCTCTGTAGTGGCCCGTCGGGGCAGACTGCTGAGCGGGCAGCGGCGCCCTGAGTAGGGGGCGGAGGTAGGATGAGGAGGGGCCTATAAAAGCGGCCGCCCAGCCATGCAGCCACACAGCTGCGAGCAGCTGCACAAGAGCCAGCGAACAGGGGAGTTTGCGTGGGAGAGTTACAATTGTAGGAGCAGGTATTTGGATTTGCATGTGTCTTTGTGAATTTGCATCTGTCTTTGTAGTGCTTGTATCTCTCTGTAGAGGCCCGTCGGTGCAGACTGCTGAGCGGGCAGCGGCGCCCTGATTAGGGGGCGGAGCTAGGCTGAGGAGGGGCCTAGAAAAGCGGCCGCCCAGCCAGGCAGCGGCACAGGAGACAGCGAGCAGCGGCACAGGAGACAGCGAACAGGGGCATTTGCCTGGGAGGGTTCCCATTGGAGGAGAAGGTATTTGGATATGCATCTGTCTTTGTGGATTTGCAACTGTCTTTGTAGTGCTTGTATCTCTCTGTAGAGGCCCGCCTGGGCAGACTGCTGAGCAGGAAGCGGCGCGCTGATTAGGGGGCGGACCTAGGCTGAGGAGGGGCCTATAAAAGCTGCCTCCCAGCCAGTCAGCAGCACAGGAGCCAGCGAGCAGCGGTACAGGAGCGAGGGAAAAGGGGCGTTTGCGTGGGAGAGTTCCCATTGGAGGAGCAGGTATTTGGATTTGCATCTCTGTCTTTGTAGTGCTTGTATATCTCTGTAGAGGCCCGTCGGGGCAGACTGATGAGCCGGCAGTGGCGACCTGAGTAGGGGGCGGAACTAGGCTGAGGAGGGGCTTATAGAAGCACCCGCCCAGCCAGGCAGCGGCACAGCTGCGAGCACCGAACAGGGCGGCGAACAGGGGACTTTGCGTGGGAGAGTTCCCATTGGAGGAGTAGGTATTTGGATTTGCTTCTCTCTATGTGGATATGCATCTGTCTTTGCAGTGCTTGTATCTCTCTGTAGAAGCCCGTTGGGGCAGACTGATGAGCGGGCAGCGGCGCCCTGAGTAGGGGGCGGAGCTAGGCTGAGGAGGGGCCTATAAAAACGGCCGCCCAGCCAGGCAGCGGCACAGGAGCCAGCGAAAAGGGCGCCGAACAGGGGAATTTGCGTGGGAGGGTTCCCATTGGAAGAGCAGGTATTTGGATTTGCATCTGCATCTTTGTAGTACTTGTATCTCTCTGTAGCGGCCCGTCGGGGCAGACTGCTGAGCTGGCAGCTGCGCCCTGAGTAGGGGGCGGAGCTAGGCTGAGGAGGGGCCTATAAAAGCAGCCGACCAGCCAGGCAGCGGCACAGCTGCGAGCAGCGAACAGGGTGGCGAACAGGGGAGTTTGCGTGGGACAGTTCCCATTGGAGGAGCAGTTATTTTGGTTTGCATATCTGTCCTTTTACAGCTTTTATCTCTCTGTAGAGGCCCGTCGGGGCAGACTGCTGAGCGGGCAGCGGCGCCCTGAGTAGGGGGCGGAGCTACGCTGAGGAGGGGCCTATAAAAGCAGCCGCCAGCTTGGCAGCGGCACAGGAGCCAGCGAGCAGCGGCACAGGAGCCAGCGAACACGGGCGTTTGCGTGGGAGAGTTCCCATTGGAGGAGCAGGTATTTGGATTTGAACTGTCTTTGTGGATTTGCATCTGTCTTTGTAGTGCTTCTATCTCTCTGCAGAGGCCCGTCGGCGCAGACTGCTGAGCACGCAGCGGCGCCCTGAGTAGGGGGCGGAGAAAGGCTGAGGAGGGCCTATAAAAGCGGCCGCCCAGCCAGGCAGCGGCACAGGAGCCAGCAAACTGGGCGGCGAACAGGGGAGTTTGCGTGGGAGAGTTCCCATTGGAGGAGCAGGTATTTGGATTTGCATGTCTGTCTTTGTAGTGCTTGTATCTCTCTGTAGACGCCCGTCGGGGCACACTGCTGAGCGGGCAGCGGCGCCCTGAGTAGGGGGCGGAGCTATACTGAGGAGGGGCCTATAAAAGCGGCCGCCCAGCCAGGCAGCAGTACAGCTGCGAGCAGCGAACAGGGCGGCGAACAGGGGAGTTTGCGTGGGAGAGTTCCCATTGGAGGATCAGGTATTAGGATTTGCATCTGTCTTTGTGGATTTGCTTCTGTCTTTGTAGTGCTTGTATCTCTCTGTAGAGGCCCGACGGGGCAGACTGCTGAGCGGGCAGCGGCGCCCTGAGTAGGGCGCGAAGCTAGTCTGAGGAGGGGCCTAAAAAAGCGGCCGCCCAGCCAGGCAGCGGCACAGGAGCCAGCAAGCAGGGCGGCGAACAGGGGAGTTTGCGTGGGACAGTTCCCATTGTAGGAGCAGGTATTTGGATTTGCATCTGTCTTTGTGGATTCGCATCTGTCTTTGTAGTGCTTGTATCTCTCTGTATGGGCCCGTCGGGGCAGAATCCTGAGCGGGCAGAGGCGCCCTGAGTGGGGGGCGGAGCTGGGCTGAGGTGGGGCCTATAAAAGCAGCCGCCCAGCCAGGCACTGGCACAGGAGCCAGCGAGCAGCGGCACAGTAGCCAGCTAACAGTGGAATTTGCGTGGGAGAGTTCCCATTGGAGGAGCAGGTATTTGGATTTGCATCTGTTTTGTGGATTTGCATCTGTCTTTGTAGTGCTTGTATCTCTCTGTAGAGGCCCGTCGGGGCAGACTGCTGAGCGGGCAGTGGCGCCCTGTGTAGGGGGCGGAGCTAGGCTGAGGAGGGGCCTATAAAAGCGGTTGCCCAGCCAGGCAGCGGCACAGGAGCCAGCGAACAGGGGAGTTTGCGTCAGAGAGTTTCCATTGGAGGAGCAGGTATTTGGATTTGCATCTCTGTCTTTGTAGTGCTAGTATCTTTCTTTAGACGCCGTCGGGGCAGACTGCTGAGCGGGCAGTAGCGCCCTGAGTAGGTGGCGGAGCTAGGCTGAGGAGGGGCCTATAAAAGCGGCTGCCCAGCCTGGTAGCGTCACAGGAGCCATCAAGCAGGGGCACAGGAGCCAGCGAACAGGGGAGTTTGCGTGGGAGTGTTCCCATTGGAGGAGCAGATAATGGATTTGCATCTCTGTCTTTGTAGTGCTTGTATCTCTCTGTAGAGGCCCGTCGGGGCAGACTGCTGAGTGGGCAGCGGCGCCCGGAGCAGGAGGCGGAGCTAGGCTGAGAAGGGGCCTATAAAAGCCGCCGCTCTGTTTGGCAGATGCACAGGAGCCAGCGAGCAGCGGCACAGGAGCCAGTGAACAGGGGACTTTGCATGGGAGAGTTCCCATTGGAGGAGCAGGTATTTGGATTGGCATCTTTTTGTGGATTTGCATCTGTCTTTGTAGTGCTTGTATCTCTCTGTAGAGGCCCGTCGGGGCAGACTGCTGAGCGGGTTGCGGCGCCCTGAGTAGGGGGCGGAGCTAGGCTGAGAAGGGGCCTATAAAAGCTGCAGCCCAGCCAGGCAGCGGCACAGGAGCCAGCGAGCAGAGGCACAGGAACCAGCGAACAGGGGCATTTGCGTGGGAGAGTTCCCATTGGAGGAGCAGGTATTTGGATTTGCATCTTTCTTTGTGGATTTGCGTCTATCTTTCAAGTGCTTGTATCTCTCTGTAGAGGCCCATCGGGGCAGACTGCTGAGCGGGCAGCGGCGCCCTGAGTAGGGAGCGGAGATAAGCTGAGGAGGGCATATAAAAGCGGCCGCCCAGCCAGGCAGCGGCAAAGGAGCCAGCAAACAGGGCAGCAAACAGGGGAGTTTGCGACGGAGAGTTCCCATTGGAGGAACAGGTATTTGGATTTGCATCTGTCTTTGTGGATTTGCATCTGTCTTAGTAGTGCTTGTACCTCTCTGTAGAGGCCCGCCGGGGCAGACTGCTGAGCGGGCAGCGGCGCCCTGAGTAGGGGGCTGAGATAGGCTGAGGAGGGCCTATAAAAGCGGCCGCCCAGCCAGGCAGCGGCACAGGAGCCAGCAAACTGGGCGGCGAACAGGGGAGTTTGCATGGGAGAGTTCCCATTTCATGAGCAGGTATTTGGATTGCATCTGTCTTTGTGTATTTGCATCTTTCTTTGTAGTGCTTGTATCTCTCTGTAGAGGCCCGTCGGGGCAGACTGCTGAGCGGGCAGCGGCGCCCTGAGTAGGGGGCGGAGATAAGCTGAGGAGAGCATATAAAAGCGGCCGCCCAGCCAGGCAGCGGCACAGGAGCCAGCAAACAGGGCAGCGAACAGGGGAGTTTGCGACGGAGAGTTCCCATTGGAGGAACAGGTATTTGGATTTGCACCTGTCTTTGTGGATTTGCATTTGTATTTGTAGTGCTTGTATCTCTCTGTAGAGGCACGTCCGGGCAGTCTGCTGAGCGGGCAGCGGCGCCCTGAGTAGGGGGCGGAGATCGGCTGAGGAGGGCATATAAAAGCAGCCGCCCAGCCAGGCAGCGGCACAGGAGCCAGCAAACAGGGCAGCGAACCGGGGAGTTTGTGACGGAGAGTTCCCATTGGAGGAACAGGTATTTCGATTTGCACCTGTCTTTGTGGATTTGCATTTGTATTTGTAGTGCTTGTAACTCTCTGTAGAGGCCCGTCGGGGCAGACTGCTGAGCGGGCAGCGGCGCCCTGAGTAGGGGGCGGAGCTAGGGTGAGGAGGGGCCTATAAAAGCGGCCGCCCAGCCAGGCAGCTGTACAGGAGACAGCAAACAGGGGAGTTTGCGTGGAGAGTTCCCATTGGAGCAGCAGGTATTTGGATTTGCATCTGTCTTTGTAGTGCTTCTATCTCTCTGTAGAGGCCCGTCGGGGCAGACTGCTGAGCGGGCAGCGGCGCCCTGAGTAGGGGGCGGAGCTAGGCTGAGGAGGGGCCTATAAAAGTGGCCGCCCAGCCAGGCAGCGGCACAGGAGCCAGCGAGCAGCGGCACAGGAACCAGCGAACAGGGGCATTTGCGTGGGAGAGTTCCCATTGGAGGAGCAGGTATTTGGATTTGCATCTTTCTTTGTGGATTTGCGTCTATCTTTCCAGTGCTTGTATCTCTCTGTAGAGGCCCATCGGGGCAGACTGATGAGCGGGCAGCGGCACCCTGAGTAGGGAGCGGAGATAAGCTGAGGAGGGCATATAAAAGCAGCCGCCCAGCCAGGCAGCGGCACAGGAGCCAGCAAACAGGGCAGCGAACAGGGGAGTTTGCGACGGAGAGTTCCCATTGGAGGAACAGGTATTTGGATTTGCACCTGTCTTTGTGGATTTGCATTTGTATTTGTAGTGCTTGTATCTCTCTGTAGAGGCACGTCCGGGCAGTCTGCTGAGCGGGCAGCGGCGCCCTGAGTAGGGGGCGGAGATCGGCTGAGGAGGGCATATAAAAGCGGCCGCCCAGCCAGGCAGCGGCACAGGAGCCAGCAAACAGGGCAGCGAACCGGGGAGTTTGTGACGGAGAGTTCCCATTGGAGGAACAGGTATTTCGATTTGCACCTGTCTTTGTGGATTTGCATTTGTATTTGTAGTGCTTGTAACTCACTGTAGAGGCCCGTCGGGGCAGACTGCTGAGCGGGCAGCGGCGCCCTGAGTAGGGGGCGGAGCTAGGGTGAGGAGGGGCCTATAAAAGCGGCCGCCCAGCCAGGCAGCTGTACAGGAGACAGCAAACAGGGGAGTTTGCGTGGAGAGTTCCCATTGGAGCAGCAGGTATTTGGATTTGCATCTGTCTTTGTAGTGCTTCTATCTCTCTGTAGAGGCCCGTCGGGGCAGACTGCTGAGCGGGCAGCGGCGCCCTGAGTAGGGGGCGGAGCTAGGCTGAGGAGGGGCCTATAAAAGTGGCCGCCCAGCCAGGCAGCGGCACAGGAGCCAGCGAGCAGCGGCACAGGAACCAGCGAACAGGGGCATTTGCGTGGGAGAGTTCCCATTGGAGGAGCAGGTATTTGGATTTGCATCTTTCTTTGTGGATTTGCGTCTATCTTTCCAGTGCTTGTATCTCTCTGTAGAGGCCCATCGGGGCAGACTGATGAGCGGGCAGCGGCGCCCTGAGTAGGGGGCGGAGCTAGGCTGAGGAGGGGCCTATAAAAACAGCCGCCCTCCCTGGCAGATGCACAGGAGCCAGCGAGCAGCGGCACAGGAGCCAACGAACAGAGGAGTTTGCGTGAGAGAGTTCCCATTGGAGGAGCAGGTAATTGGACTTTCATCTGTCTTTGTGGATTTGCATCTGTCTTTGTAGTGCTTGTATCTCTCTGTAGAGGCCCGTCGGGGCAGACTGCTGAGCGGGCAGCGGCGCCCTGAGTAGGGGGCGGAGTTAGGCTGAGGAGGGGCCTATAAAAGCGGCCGCCCAGCCAGGCAGCGGCAAAGCTGCGAGCAGCGGTACAGGAGCCGGCAAACAGGGGACTTTGCGCGGGAGAGTCCCCATTGGAGAACCAGGTATTTGGATTTGCGTCTGTCTTTGTGAATTTGCATCTGCCTTTGTAGTGCTTGTATCTCTCTGTAGAGGTCCGTCGGAGCAGACTGCTGAGCGGGCTGCGGCGCCCTGAGTAGGGGTCGGAGCTAGGATGAGGAGGGGCCTATAAAAGCAGCCGCCAGCTTGGCAGCGGCACAGGAGCCAGCGAGCAGCGGCACAGGAGCCAACGAACAGAGGAGTTTGCGTGAGAGAGTTCCCATTGGAGGAGCAGGTAATTGGACTTTCATCTGTCTTTGTGGATTTGCATTTGTCTTTGTAGTGCTTGTATCTCTCTGTAGAGGCCCATCGGGGCAGTCTGCTGAGCAAACACTGGCGCCCTGAGTAGGGGGCGGAGCTAGGCTGAGGAGTGGCCTATAAAATCCGCCGCCCAGCCAGGCAGCGGCACAGGAGCCAGTGAGCAGCGGCACAGGAGCTAGCGAACAGGGGAGTTTGCGTGGGAGAGTTGCCATTGGAGGAGCAGGTTTTTGGATTTGCATCTGTCTTTGTGGATTTGCATCTGTCTTTGTAGTGCTTGTATCTCTCTGTAGAGGCCCGTCGGGGCAGACTGCTGAGCGGGCAGCGGCGCCCTGAGTAGGGGGCGGAGCTATGCTGAGGAGGGGCCTGTAAAAGCGGCCGCCCAGCCAGGCAGCGGCACAGGAGCCAGAAAACAGGGCGGTGAAAAGGGGTTTTTGAGTGGGAAAGTTCCCATTGGAGGAGCAGGTATTTGGATTTGCGTCTGTCTTTGTGGATTTGCATCTGTCTTTGTAGTACTTGTATCTCTCTGTAGAGGCCCGTCGGGGCATTCTGCTGAGCGGGCAGCGGCGCCCTGAGTAGGGGGCGGAGCTAGGCTGAGGAGGGGCCTATAAAAGCAGCCGCCAGCTTGGCAGCGGCACAGGAGCCAGCGAGCAGCGGCAGAGGAGCCAGCGAACAGGGGCGTTTGCGTGGGAGAGTTCCCATTGGAGGAGCAGGTATTTGGATTTGCATCTGTCTTTGTGGATTTGCATCTGTCTTTGTAGTGCTTGTATCTCTCTCTAGAGGCCCGTCGGCGCAGACTGCTGAGCGGGCAGCGGCGCCCTGAGTAGGGGGCGGAGCTAGGCTGCGGAGGGGCCTATAAAAGCGCCCGCCCAGCCCTGCAGCGGCACAGGAGCCAGCGAACAGGGGAGTTTGTGTGGGAGAGTTCCCATTGGAGGAGCAGGTATTTGGATTGCATCTTTTTTGTGGATTTGCATCTGTCTTTGTAGTGCTTGTATCTCTCTGTAGAGGCCCGAAGGGGCAGACTGCTGAGCGGCCAGAGGCGACCTGAGTAGGCGGCGGAGCTAGGCTGGGGAGGGGACTATAAAAGCGGCCGCCCAGCCAGGCAGCGGCACAGAAGCCAGCAATCAGGGCGGCGACCAGGGAAGTTTGCGTGGGAGAGTTTCCATTGGAGGATCAGGTATTTGGATTTGCATCTCTGTCTTTGTAGTGCTTGTATCTCTCTGTAGAGGCCCGATGGGACAGACTGCTGAGCGGGCAGCGGCGCCCTGAGTAGGAGGCGGAGCTAGACTGAGGAGGGGCCTATAAAAGCGGCCACCGAGCCAGGCAGCGGCAGAGGAGCCAGCGAGCAGCGGCACAGGAGACAGTGAACAGGGGAGTTTGCGTGGGAGTGTTCCCATTGGAGGAGCAGGTATTTGTATTTGCATTTGTCTTTGTGGATTTGCATCTGTCTTTGTGTATTTGCATGTGTTTTTGTAGTGCTTGTATCTTTCTGTAGAGGCCCGTCGGGGCAGACTGCTGAGCGGGCTGCAGCGCCCTGAGTAGGGGGCGGAGCTAGGCTGTTGAGGGGCCTATAAAAGCAGCCGCCCAGCCAGGCAGCAGCAAAGCTGCAAGCAGCGGTACAGGAGCCGGCGAACAGTGCGGCGAACAGGGGAGATTGCGTGGGAGAGTTCCCATTGGAGGAGCAGGTATTTGGATTTGCATCTGTTTTGTGGATTTGCATCTGTCTTTGTAGTGCTTGTACCTCTCTCTAGAGGCCCGGCGGGGCAGACTGCTGAGCGGGCAGCGGCGCCCTGAGTAGGGGGCGGAGCTAGGCTGAGGAGGGGCTTATAAATCGGCCCCCAAGCCAGGCAGCGGCACAGGAGCCAGGAAACAGAGCGGTGAACAGGGGAGTTTGGGTGGGAGTGTTCCCATTGTAGGAGCAGGTATTTGGATTCGAATCTGTCTTTGTGCATTTGCATCTGTCTTTGTAGTGCTTGTACCTCTCTCAAGCGGCCCGTCGGGGCAGACTGCTGAGCGGGCAGCGGCGCCCTGAGTAGGGGGCGGAGTTAGGCTGAGGAGGGGCCTATAAAAGCAGCCGCCCAGCCAGGCAGTGGCACAGGAGCCAGCAAACAGGGCTGCGAACAGGGGAGTTTGCGAGGGAGAGTTCCCATTGGAGGAGCAGGTTTTTGGATATGCATCTGTCTTTGTATATTTGTATCTGTCATTGTAGTGCTTCTATCTCTCTGTAGAGGCCCGTCGGGGCAGACTGCTGAGCGGGCAGCGGTGCCCTTAGTAGGGAGCTAGGCTGAGGAGGGGCCTATAAAAGCGGCTGCCCAGCCAGGGAGCGGCACAGGAGCCAGCACACAGGGGAGTTTGCGTGCGAGAGTTCCCATTGGAGGAGCAGTTATATGGATTTACATCTGTCTTTGTGGATCGCATCTGTCTTTGTTGTGCTTGTATCTCTCTGTAGTGGCCCGTCGGGGCAGAATGCTGAGCGGGCAGCGGCACCCTGAGTAGGGGGCGAAGCTAGGCTGAGGAGGGGCCTATAAAAGCTGCCGCCCAGCCTGGCAGCGGCAGAGGAGCCAGCGAGCAGCCGCACAGGAGCCAGCGAACAGGGGAGTTTGCGTGGGAGAGTTCCCATTGGAGGAGCAGGTATTTGGATTTGCATCTGTCTTTGTGGATTCGCATCTGTCTTTGTAGTGCTTGTATCTCTCTGTAGAGGACCGTCGGGGCAGACTGCTGAGCGGGAAGCGGTGCCCTGAGTAGGGGGCGGAGCTAGGCTGAGGAGGGGCCTATAAAAGCGGCCGCCCAGGCAGACAGCGGCACAGGAGCCAGCTAACAGGGGAGTTTGCGTGAGAGAGTTCCCATTGGAGGAGCAGGTATTTGGATTTGCATCTTTCTTTGTGCTTTTGCATCTGTCTTTTTAGTGCTTGTACCTCTCTCTAGAGGCCCGTCGGGGCAGACTGCTGAGCGGGTAGGGGCTCCCTGAGTAGGGGGCGGAGCTAGGCTGAGGAGGGGCCTATAAAAGCGGCTGCCCAGCCAGGCAGCGGCACAGGAGCCAGCGAGCAGCGGCACAGGAGCCAGCGAACAGGGGTGTTTGCATGGGAGAGTTCCCATGGGAGGAGCAGGTATTTGGATTTGCATCATTTTTGTGGATTTGCATCTGTCTTTGCAGTCCTTGTATCTCTCTGTAGAGGCCCGTCGGGGCAGACTGCTGAGCGGGCTGCGGTGCCCTACGTGGGGGGGGATCTAGGCTGAGGAGGGGCTTATAAAAACGGCCGCCCAGCCAGGCAGCGGCACAGGAGCCAGCAAACAGAGCGGCAAAGAGGGGAGTTTGCGTGGGAGAGTTCCCATTGGAGGAGCAGGTATTTGGATTTGCATCTGTTTTTTTTGTATTTGCATCTGTCTTTGTAGTGCTTGTATCTCTCTGTAGAGGCCCGTCGGGGCAGACAGCTGAGCGGGCTGTGGAGCCCTGAGTAGGGGGCGGAGCTAGGCTGATTAGGGGCCTATAAAAGCGGTCACCCAGGCAGGCAGCGGCAAAGGTGCCAGCGAACAGGGGAATTTGCGTGGGAGAGTTCCCATTGGAGGAGCAGGTATTTGGATTTGCATCTTTCTTGTAGTGCTTGTATCTCTCTGTAGAGGCCTGTCGGGGCAGACTGCTGAACGGACAGCGGCGCCCTGAGTAGGGGGCGGAGCTAGGCTGAGGAGGGGCCTATAGAAGCGGCCGCCCAGCCAGGCAGCGGCACAGGAGCCAGCGAGCAGCGGCACAGGAGCAAGCGAAGAGGGGAGTTTGTGTGGGAGAGTTCCCATTGGAGGAGCAGGTATTTGGATTTGCATCTGTCTTTGTAGTACTTGTATCTCTCTGTAGATGCCCGTCGGGTCAGTCTGCTGAGCAGGCAGCGGCGCCCTGAGTAGGGGGCGGAGCAAGGCTGAGAAGGGGCCTATAAAAGCGGCCGCTCTGCCTGGCAGATGCACAGGAGCTAGCGAGCAGCGGCAAAGGAGCCAGTGAACAGGGGACTTTGAATGGGAGAGTTCCCATTGGAGGAGCAGGTATTTGGATTTGCATCTTTTTTGTGGATTTGCAACTGTCTTTGTAGTGCTTGTATCTCTCTCTAGAGGCCCGTCGGCGCAGACTGCTGAGCGGGCAGCGGCGCCCTGAGTAGGGGTCGGAGCTAGGCTGAGGAGGGGCCTATAAAAGCGGCCACCCAGCCAGGCAGCGGCACAGGAGCCAGTGAGCAGCGGCACAGGAGCCAGTGAACAGGGGAGTTTGCATGGGAGAGTTCCCATTGGAGGAGCAGGTATTTGGATTTGCATCTGTCTTTGTGAATTTGCATCTGTCTTTGTAGTGCTTGTATCTCTCTGTAGAGGCCCGTCGGGGCAGACTGCTGAGCGGGCAGCGGCGCCCTGAGTAGGGGGCGGAGCTAGGCTGAGGAGGGGCCTATAAAAGCAGCCGCCCAGCCAGGCAGCGGCAAAGCTGCGAGCAGCGGTACAGGAGCCGGCGAACAGGGGACTTTGCGTGGGAGAGTTCCCATTGGAGGAGCAGGTATTTGGATTTGCATCTTTTTTGTGGATTTGCATCTGTCTTTGTAGTGCTTGTATCTCTCTGTAGAGGCCCGTCGGGGCAGACTGCTGAGCGGGCTGCGGTGCCCTACGTAGGGGGCGGATCTAGGCTGAGGAGGGGCTTATAAAAGCGGCCACCTGGCCAGGCAGCGGCACAGGAGCCAGCGAGCAGCGGCACAGGAGCCAACGAACAGAGGAGTTTGTGTGAGAGAGTTCCCATTGGAGGAGCAGGTTTTTGGATTTGCATCTGTCTTTGTGGATTTGCATCTGTCTTTGTAGTGCTTGTATCTCTCTGTAGAGGCCCGTCGGGGCAGACTGCTGAGCGGGCAGCGGCGCCCAGAGTAGGGGGCGGAGCTAGGTTGAGGAGCGGCCTATAAAAGAGGCTGCCCAGCCAGGCAGCGGCACAGGAGCCAGCGAGCAGCGGCGCAGGAGGCAGCGAACAGGGGAGTTTGCGTGGGAGAGTTCCCATTGGAGGAGCAGGTATTTGGATTTGCATCTGTCTTTGTGGATTTGCATTTGTGTTTAAAGTGCTTGTATCTCTCTGTAGATGCCCGTGTGGTCAGTCTGCTGAGCAGGCAGCGGCGCCCTGAGTAGGGGGCGGAGCAAGGATGAGAAGGGGCCTATAAAAGCGGCCACCCAGCAAGGCAGTGGCACAGGAGCCAGTGAGCAGCGGCACAGGAGCCAGTGAACAGGGGAGTTTGCATGGGAGAGTTCTCATTGGAGGAGCAGGTATTTGGATTTGCATCTTTTTTATGGATTTGCATCTGTCTATGTAGTGCTTGTATCTCTCTGTAGAGGCCCGTCGGGGCAGACTGCTGAGCGGGCTGCGGCGCCCTGAGTAGGGGGCGGAGTTAGGCTGAGGAGGGGCCTATAAAAGCGGCCGCCCAGCCAGGCAGCGGCAAAGAAGCCAGCGAGCAGCGGCACAGTAGTCAGTGAGCAGGGGAGTTTGCATGGGAGAGTTCCCATTGGAGGAGCAGGTATTTGGATTTGCATCTTTTTTGTGGATTTGCATCTGTCTTTGTAGTGCTTGTATCTCTCTGTAGAGGCCCGTCGAGGCGGACTGCTGAGCGGGCTGCGGTGCCCTACGTAGGGGGCGGATCTAGGCTGAGGAGGGGCTTATAAAAGCTGCCTCCCAGCCAGGCAGCGGCACAGGAGCCAGCGAACAGGGCAGCGAACAGGGGAGTTTGCGTGCGAGAGTTCCGATTGGAGAAGCAGGTATTTGGAATTGCAATTTTCTTTGTGTATTTCTATCTGTCTTTTTAGTGCTTGTGTCTCTCTGTAGAGGCCCGTCGGGGCAGACTGCTGAGCGGGTAGCTGCGCCCTGAGTAGGGGGCGGAGCTAGGCTGAGGAGGGGACTATAAAAGTGGCCGCCCGGCCAGGCAGCGGAACAGGAACGAGCAAACAGGGGAGTTTTGCATGGGAGAGTTCCCATTGGAGGAGCAGGTATTTGGATTTGCATCTCTGTCTTTGTAGTGCTTGTATCTTTCTGTAGAGGCCCGTCAGGGCAGATTGCTGAGCGGGTAGGGGCTCCCTGAGTAGGGGGCGGAGCTAGGATGAGGAGGGGCCTATAAAAGCGGCTGCCCAGCCAGGCAGCGGCACAGGAGCCAGCGAACAGGGGAGGTTGCGTGGGAGAGTTCCCATTGGAGGAGCAGGTATTTGGATTTGCATCTGTCTTTGTGGATTTGCATCTGTCTTTGTAGTGCTCGTATTTCTCTGTAGAGGCCCGTCGGGGCAGACTACTGAGAGGGCAACGGCGACCTGAGTAGGGGGCGGAGCTAGGCTGAGGAGGGGCCTATAAAAGCGGCCGCCCAGCCAGGCAGCGGCAGAGCTGCGAGCAGCGGCACAGGAGCCATCAAACAGGGCGGTGAACAGGGGAGATTGCGTGGGAGAGTTCCCATTGGAGGAGCAGGGATTTTGGTTTGCATCTCTGTCTCTGTAGTGCTTCATCTCTCTGTAGAGGCCCGTCGGGGCAGACTGCTGAGGTGGCAGCGGCGCCCTGAGGAGGGGGCGGAGTTAGGCTGAGGAGGGGCCTATAAAAGCGGACGCCCAGCCAGGCAGCGGCACAGCTGCGAGCAGCGAACAGGGCGGCGAACAGGGGAGCTTTCGTGGGAGAGTTCCCATTGGAGTAGCAGGTATTTGGATTTGCATCTGTCTTTGTGGATTTGCATCTGTCTTTTTAGTGCTTGTATCTCTCTGTAGAGGCACGTCGGGGCAGACTGCTGAGCGGGCAGCGGCGCCCTGAGTAGGGGGCGGAGGTAGGTTGAGGAGGGGCCTATAAAAGCAGCCACCCAGGCAGGGATAGGCACAGGAGCCAGCGAACAGGGAAGTTTGCGTGGGAGAGTTCCCATTGGAGGAGCAGGTATTTGGATTTGCGTCTCTGTCTTTGTAGTGCATGTATCTCTCTGTAGAGGCCCGTCGGGGCAGACTGCTGAGCGGGCAGCGGTGCCCTGTGTAGGGGGCGGAGCAAGGCTGAGGCGGGGCCTATAAAAGCAGCCGCCCAGCTAGACAGCGGCACAGGAGCCAGCGAACAGGGGAGTTTGCGTGGGAGAGTTCCAATTGGAGGAGCAGGTGTTTGGATTTGCTTCTGTCTTACTGGATTTTCATCTGTCTTTCTAGTGCTTGTATCTCTCTGTAGATGCCCGTCGGGGCAGTCTGCTGAGCGGCCAGCAGCGCCCTGAGTAGGGGGCGGAGCTAGGCTGAGGAGGGGCCTATAAAAGCGGCTGCCCAGCCAGGCACCGGCACAGCTGCGAGCAGCGAACAGGGGAGCTTGCGTGGGAGAGTTCCCATTGGAGGAGCAGGTATTTAGATTTGCATCTGTCTTTGTGGATTTGCATCTGTCTTTGTAGTGCTTGTATCTCTCCGTAGAGGCCCGTCGGGGCTGACTGCTGAGCGGCCAGCAGCGCCCTGAGTAGGGGGCGGAGCTAGGCTGAGGAGGGGCCTATAAAAGCGGCTGCCCAGCCAGGCAGCGGCACAGGAGCCAGCGAACAGGGGAGGTTGCGTGGGAGAGTTCCCATTGGAGGAGCAGGTATTTAGATTTGCATCTGTCTTTGTGGATATGCATCTGTCTTTGTAGTGCTTGTATCTCTCTGTAGAAGCCCGTCGGGGCAGACTGCTGAGCGGGCAGCGGTGCCCTGAGTAGGGGGCGGAGCTAGGCTGAGGAGGGGCCTATATAAGCGGCCGCCCAGCCAGGCAGCGGCACAAGAGCCAGCGAGCAGCGGCACAGGAGCCAGCGAATAGGGGAGTGTGCTTCGGCGAGTTCCCATTGGAGGAGCAGGTATTTGGATTTGCACCTGTCTTTGTGGATTTGCATCTGTCTTTGTAGTGCTTGTACCTCTCTCTAGAGGCCCGTCTGGGCAGACTGCTGAGCGGGTACGGCGCCCTGAGTAGGGGGCGGAGCTAGGCTGAGGTGGGGCTTATAAATCGGCCCCCAAGCCAGGCAGCGGCAAAGGAGCCAGCAAAAAGAGCGGTGAACAGGGGAGTGTTACCATTGTAGGAGCAGGTATTTGGATTTGCATCTGTCTTTGTGTATTTGCATCTGTCTTTGTAGTGCTTGTACCTCTCTCTAGAGGCCCGTCGGGGCAGACTGCTGAGCGGGCAGCGGCGCCCTGAGTAGGGGGCGGAGCTAGGCTGAGGAAGGGCCTATAAAAGCGGCCGCCGAGCCGGGCAGCGGCATAGGAGCCAGCGAACAGGGGAGTTTGCGTGGGAGAGTTCCCATTGTAGGAGCAGGTATTTGGATTTGCATCTGTCTTTGTAATGCTTGTATCTCTCTGTAGAGGCCCGTCGGGGCAGACTGCTGAGCGGGTAGCGGCGCCCTGAGTAGGAGGCGGAGCTAGGCTGAGGAGGGGCCTATTAAAGCGGCCTCCCAGCCTGGCAGCGGCACAGAGCCAGCAAGCAGCAGCACAGGAGCCAGCGAACATGGGAGTTTGCATGGGAGAGTTCCCATTGTAAGAGCAGGTATTTTGGTTTGCATATCTGTCCTTGTACTGCTTTTATCTCTCTCTAGAGGCCCGTCGGGGCAGACTGCTGAGCCGGCAGCGGCGCCCTGAGTAGCGGCGGAGCTAGGCTGACGAGGGGCCTATAGAAGCACCCACCCAGCCACGCAGCGGCACGGATGCGAGCAGCGGGACAGGAGCCAGCAAACAGGGGAGTTTGCGTGGGAAAGTTCTCATTGGAGAAGCAGGTATTTGGATTTGCATCTGTCTTTGTGGATTTGCATCTGTCTTTTTAGTGCTAGTATCTCTCTGTAGAGGCCCGTCAGGGCAGACTGCTGAGAGGGCAGCGGCGCCCTGAGTAGTGGGCGGAGCTAGGCTAAGGAAGGGCCTATAAAAGCGGCCGGCCAGCCAGGCAGCGGCACAGGAGCCAGCGAGCCAGCAAACAGGGCAGCGAACAGGGGAGTTTGCGACAGAGAGTTCCCATTGGAGGAGCAGGTATTTGGATTTGCATCTGTCTTTGTGTATTTGCATGTGTTTTTGTAGTGCTTGTATCTTTCTGTAGAGGCCCGTCGGGGCAGACTGCTGAGCGGGCAGAGGAGCCCTAAGTAGGGGGCAGAGCTAGGCTGAGGAGGGGCCTATAAAAGCGGCCGCCCAGCCAGGCAGCGGCACAGGAGCCAGCAAGCAGCGGCACAGAAACCAGCGAACAGGGGCGTTTCCGTGGGAGAGTTCCCATTGGAGGAGCAGGTATTTGGATTTGCATCTTTATTTGTGGATTTGCATCTGTCTTTTTAGTGCTTGTATCTCTCTCTAGAGGCCCGTCGGGGCAGACTGCTGAGCGGGCAGCGGCGCCCTGAGTAGGGGGCGGAGCTAGGCTGAGGAGGGGCCTATAAAAGCGGCCGCCCAGCCAGGCAGCCGCACACGAGCTAGCGAGCAGCGGCACAGGAGCCAGCGAACAGGTGCGTTTGCGTGGGAGAGTTCCCATTGGAGGAGCAGGTATTTGGATTTGCATCTCTCTTTGTGGATTTGCATCTGACTTTGTAGTGCTTGTATCTCTCTGTAGAGGCCCGTCGGGGCAGACTGCTGAGCGGGTAGCGGCGCCATGACTAGGGGGCGGAGCTAGGCTGAGGAGGGGCCTATAAAAGCGGCCGCCCAGCCAGGCAGCGGCACAGGAGCCAGCGAACAGGGGAGTTTGCGTGGGAGAGTTCCCATTGTAGGAGCAGGTATTTGGATTTGCATCTGTCTTTGTGGATTTGCATCTGTCTTTGTAGTGCTTGTATCTCTCTGTAGAGGCCCGTCGGGGCAGACTGCTGAGCGGGCAGCGGCGCCCTGAGTAGGAGGTGGAGCTAGGCTGAGGAGGGGCCTATAAAAGCGGCCACCCATCCAGGCAGCGGCACAGGAGCCAGCGAGCAGCGGCACAGGAGCCAGTGAACAGGGGAGTTTGCGTGGGAGAGTTCCCATTGGAGCAGCAGGTATTTGGATTTGCATCTGTCCTTGTGGATTTGCATCTGTCTATGTAGTGCTTGTATCTCTCTTTAGAGGCCCGTCGGGGCAGACTGCTGAGCTGGCAGCGGCGCCCAGGGTAGGGGGCGGAGCTAGGCTGAGGAGGGGCCTAGAAAAGCAGCCGCCCAGCCAGGCAGCGGCACAGGAGCCAGCGAGCAGCGGCACAGGAGGCAGCGAGCAGTTGCACAGGAGCCAGTGAACAGGGGAGTTTGCTTGGGAGACATCCCATTGGAGGGGCAGGTATTTGGATTTGCAAAATTTTTGTGGATTTGCATCTGTCTTTGTAGTGCTTGTATCTCTCTGTAGAGGCCCGTCGGGGCAGACTGCTGAGCGGGCTGCGGCGCCCTGAGTAGGGGGCGGAGCTAGGCTGAGGAGGGGCCTATAAAAGCGGCCGCCCAGCCAGGCAGCGGCACAGCTGCGAGCAGCGGTACAGGAGCCGGCGAACAGGTTACTTTGCGTGGGAGAGTTCCCATTGGAGGAGCAGGTATTTGGATCTGCATCTGTCTTTGTGGATTTGCATCTGTTTTTGTAGTGCTTGTATCTCTCTGTAGAGGCCCGTCGGGGCAGACTGCTGAGCGGGCAGCGGCGCCCTGAGTAAGGGGCGCAGCTAGGCAGAGGAGGGCCCTATAAATGCAGCCCCCCAGCCAGGCAGCGGCACACGAACCAGCAAACAGGGCTGCGAACAGGGGAGTTTGCGTGGGATAGTTCCCATTGAAGGAGAAGGTATTTGGATTTGCATCTGTCTTTGTAGTTCTTGTATGTCTCTATAGAGGCCCGTCAGGACAGACTGCTGAGCGGCCAGCGGCGCCCTGAGTAGGGAGCGGAGCTAGGCTGAGGAAGGGCCTATAAAAGCGGCTGCCCACCCAGGCAGCGGCACAGAAGCCAGCGAACAGGGGACTTTGCGTGGGATAGTTCCCATTGAAGGAGAAGGTATTTGGATTTGCACCTGTCTTTGTGGATTTGCATTTGTATTTGTAGTGCTTGTATCACTCTGTAGAGGCCCGTCGGGGCAGACTGCTGAGCGGGCAGCGGCGCCCTGAGTAGGGGGCGGAGATAGGCTGAGGAGGGCCTATAAAAGCGGCCGCCCAGCCAGGCAGCGGCACAGGAGCCAGCAAACAGGGCAGCGAACAGGGGAGTTTGCGACGGAGAGTTCCCATTTGAGGAACAGGTATTTGGATTTGCATCTGTCTTTGTGGATTTGCATCTGTCTTAGTAGTGCTTGTATCTCTCTGTAGAGGCCCGTCGGGGCAGACTGCTGAGCGGGCAGCGGTGCCCTGAGTAGGGGGCGGAGCTAGGGTGAGGAGGGGCCTATAAAAGCGGCCACCCAGCCAGGCAGCTGTACAGGAGACAGCAAACAGGGGAGTTTGCGTGGAGAGTTCCCATTGGAGCAGCAGGTATTTGGATTTGCATCTGTCTTTGTAGTGCTTCTATCTCTCTGTAGAGGCCCGTCGGGGCAGACTGCTGAGCGGGCAGCGGCGCCCTGAGTAGGGGGCGGAGCTAGGCTGAGGAGGGGCCTATAAATGTGGCCGCCCAGCCAGGCAGCGGCACAGGAGCCAGCGAGCAGCGGCACAGGAACCAGCGAACAGGGGCATTTGCGTGGGAGAGTTCCCATTGGAGGAGCAGGTATTTGGATTTGCATCTTTCTTTGTGGATTTGCGTCTATCTTTCCAGTGCTTGTATCTCTCTGTAGAGGCCCATCGGGGCAGACTGATGAGCGGGCAGCGGCACCCTGAGTAGGGAGCGGAGATAAGCTGAGGAGGGCATATAAAAGCAGCCTACCAGCCAGGCAGCGGCACAGGAGCCAGCAAACAGGGCAGCGAACAGGGGAGTTTGCGACGGAGAGTTCCCATTGGAGGAACAGGTATTTGGATTTGCACCTGTCTTTGTGGATTTGCATTTGTATTTGTAGTGCTTCTATCTCTCTGTAGAGGCCCGTCTGGGCAGTCTGCTGAGCGGGCAGCGGTGCCCTAAGTAGGGGGCGGAGATAGGCAGAGGAGGGCATATAAAAGCGGCCGCCCAGCCAGGCAGCGGCACAGGAGCCAGCGAGCAGCGGCACAGGAGCGAGTGAACAGGGGCGTTTGTGTGGGAGAGTTCCCATTGGAGGAGCTGTTTTTGGATTTGAATCTATCTTTGTGGTATTCCAACTGTCTTTGTAGTGCTTGTATCTCTCTTTAGAGGCCCGTCGGTGCAGAGTGCTGAGCGGGCAGCGGCGCCCTGAGTAGGGGGCGGAGCTAGGCTGAGGAGGGGCCTATAAAAGCGGCTGACCAGCCAGGCAGCGGCACAGCTGCGAGCAGCGAACAGGGTGGCGAACAGGGGAGTTTGCGTAGTAGATTTCCCATTGGAGGAGCAGGTATTTTGGTTTGCATATCTGTCCTTGTACTGCTTTTATCTCTCTGTAGAGGCCCGTCGGGGCAGACTGCTGAGCGGGCAGCGGCGCCCTGAGTAGGGGGCGGAGCTAGGCTGAGGAGGGGCCTATAAAAGCGGCCGCCCATTCAGGCAGCAGCACAGGAGCCAGAGAACACGGGCGTTTGCGTGGGAGAGTTCCCATTGGAGGAGCAGGTATTTGGATTTGCATCTGTCTTTGTGGATTTGCATCTGTCTTTGTAGTGCTTGTATCTCTCTGTAGAGGCCCGTCGGGGCAGACTGCTGAGCAGGCAGCGGCGCCCTGAGTAGGGGGCGGAGAAAGGTTGAGAAGGGGCCTATAAAAGCAGCCGCCCTGCCTGGCAGATGCACAGGAGCCAGCGAGCAGCGGCACAGGAGCCAGTGAACAAGGGACTTTGCATGGGAGAGTTCCCATTGGAGGAGCAGGTATTTGGATTGGCATCATTTTGTGGATTTGCATCTGTCTTTGTAGTGCTTGTATCTCTCTGTAGAGGCCCGTCGGGGCAGACTGCTGAGCGGGTTGCGGCGCCCTGAGTAGGGGGCGGAGCTAGGCTGAGGAGGGGCCTATAAAAGCTGCAGCCCAGCCAGGCAGCGGCACAGGAGCCAGCGAGCAGAGGCACAGGAACCAGCGAACAGGGGCATTTGCGTGGGAGAGTTCCCATTGGAGGAGCAGGTATTTGGATTTGCATCTTTCTTTGTGGATTTGCGTCTATCTTTCAAGTGCTTGTATCTCTCTGTAGAGGCCCATCGGGGCAGACTGCTGAGCGGGCAGCGGCGCCCTGAGTAGGGAGCGGAGATAAGCTGAGGAGGGCAAATAAAAGCGGCCGCCCAGCCAGGCAGCGGCACAGGAGCCAGCAAACAGGGCAGCAAACAGGGGAGTTTGCGACGGAGAGTTCCCATTGGAGGAACAGGTATTTGGATTTGCATCTGTCTTTGTGGATTTGCATCTGTCTTAGTAGTGCTTGTACCTCTCTGTAGAGGCCCGTCGGGGCAGACTGCTGAGCGGGCAGCGGCGCCCTGAGTAGGGGGCTGAGATAGGCTGAGGAGGGCCTATAAAAGCGGCCGCCCAGCCAGGCAGCGGCACAGGAGCCAGCAAACTGGGCGGCGAACAGGGGAGTTTGCGTGGGAGAGTTCCCATTTCATGAGCAGGTATTTGGATTGCATCTGTCTTTGTGTATTTGCATCTTTCTTTGTAGTGCTTGTATCTCTCTGTAGAGGCCCGTCGGGGCAGACTGCTGAGCGGGCAGCGGCGCCCTGAGTAGGGGGCGGAGCTAGGGTGAGGAGGGGCCTATAAAAGCGGCCGCCCAGCCAGGCAGCTGGAGAGGAGACAGCAAACAGGGGAGTTTGCGTGGAGAGTTCCCATTGGAGCAGCAGGTATTTGGATTTGCATCTGTCTTTGTAGTGCTTGTATCTCTCTGTAGAGGCCCGTCGGGGCAGACTGCTGAGCGGGCAGCGGCGCCCTGAGTAGGGTGCGGAGCTAGGCTGAGGAGGGTCCTGTAAAAGCGGCCGCCCAGCCAGGCAGCGGCAAAGCTGCGAGCAACGGTACAGGAGCCGGCGAACAGGGGACTTTGCGTGGGAGAGTTCCAATTGGAGGAGCAGGTATTTGGATTTGCATCTGTCTTTGTGAATTTGCCTCTGCCTTTGTCGTGCTTGTATCTCTCTGTAGAGGCCCGTTGGGGCAGACTGCTGAGCGGGCTGCGGCGCCCTGAGTAGGGGTCGGAGCTAGGCTGAGGAGGGGCCTATAAAAGCGGCCACCCAGCCAGGCAGCGGCACAGGAGCCAGCGAGCAGCGGCACAGGAGCCAACCAACAGAGGAGTTTGCGTGAGAGAGTTCCCATTGGAGGAGCAGGTAATTGGATTTTCATCTGTCTTTGTGGATTTGCACCTGTCTTTGTAGTGCTTGTATCTCTCTGTAGAGGCCCGTCTAGGCAGACTGCTGAGCGGGCAGAGTCCCCCTGAGTAGGGGGCGGAGTTAGGCTGAGGAGGGGCCTATAAAAGCGGCCGCCCAGACAGGCAGCAGCAAAGGAGCCAGCGAACAGGGGAGTTTGCCTGGGAGAGTTCCCAGTGGAGGAGCAGGTATTTGGATTTGCATCTCTGTCTTTGCAGTGCTTGTATCTCTCTGTAGAGGACCGTCGGGGCAGACTTCTGAGCGGGCAGCGGCGCCCTGAGTAGGGGGCAGAGCTAGGCTCAGGAGGGGCCTATAAAAGCGGCCGCCGGGCCAGGCAGCGGCACAGGAGCCAGCAAACACGGTGGAGAACAGGGGAGTTTGCGTGGGAGAGTTCCCATTAGAGGAGCAGGAATTGGATTTTCATCTGTCTTTCTGTATTTGCATCTGTCTTTGTAGTGCTTGTATCTCTCTGTAGAGGCCCGTCGGGGCAGACTGCTGAGCGGGAAGCGGCGCCCAGAGTAGGGGGCGGAGCAAGGCTGAGGAGGGGCCTATAAAAGCGGCCGCCCAGCCAGACAGCGGCAGAGGAGCCAGCGAACAGTGGAGTTTGCGTGGGAGAGTTACCATTGGAGGAGCAGGTATTTGGATTTGCATCTCTCTTTGTGGATTTGCATCTGTCTTTGTAGTCCTTGTATCTCTCTGTAGAGGCCCGTCGGGGCAGACTGCTGAGCGGGCAGCGGCGCCCTGAGTAGGGGGCGGAGCTAGGTTGAGGAGGGGCCTATAAAAGCGGCTGACCATTCAGGCAGCGGCACTGTAGCCAGCGAGCAGCGGCACAGGAGCCAGCGAACAGGGGCGTTTGCGTGGGAGAGTTCCCATTGGAGGAGCAGGTATTTGGATTTGCATCTGTTTTGTGGATTTGCATCTGTCTTTGTAGTGCTTGTATCTCTCTGTAGAGGCCCGTCGGGGCAGACTGCTGAGCAGGCAGCGGTGCCCTGAGTACCGGGCGGAGCTAGGCTGAGGAGGGGCCTATAAAAGCGGCTGCCCAGCCAGGCAGCGGCACAGGAGCCAGCAAAAAGGGGACTTTGCGTGCGAGATTTCCCATTGGAGGAGCAGGTATATGGATTTACATCTGTCTTTGTGGATCGCATCTGTCTTTGTAGTGCTTGTATCTCTCTGTAGAGGCCCGTCGGGGCAGACTGCTGAGCGGGCAGCGGCGCCCTGAGTAGGGGGCGGAGGTAGGCTGAGGAGGGGCTTATAAATCGGCCCCAAGCCAAGCAGCGACACAGGAGCCAGCAAACAGAGTGGTGAACAGGGAAGTTTGGGTGGGAGTGTTCCCATTGTAGGAGCAGGTATTTGGATTTGCATCTCTATTTGTGGATTTGCATCTGTATTTGTAGTGCTTGTATCTCTCTGTAGAGGCCCGTTGGGGCAGACTGCTGAGCGGGCAGCGGCGCCCTGAGTAGGGGGCGGAGCTAGGCTGAGGACGGGCCTATAAAAGCGGCCGCCCATTCAGGCAGCGGCACAGGAGCCAGCTAACAGGGGAGATTGCGTTGGAGAGTTCCCATTGGAGGAGCAGTTATTTGGATTTGCATCTGTTTTGTGGATTTGCATCTGTCTTTGTAGTGCTTGTATCTCTCTGTAGAGGCCCCTCGGGCAGTCTGCTGAGCGGACAGCGGCGCCCTGAGTAGGGGTCGGAGCTAGGCTGAGGAGGGGCTTATAAATCGGCCCCCAAGCCAGGCAGCGGCACAGGAGCCAGGAAACAGAGCGGTGAACAGGGGAGTTTGGGTGGGACTGTTCCCATTGGAGGAGCAGTTATTTGTATTTGCATCTGTCTTTGTGGATTTGCATCTGTGGGTACGTCTACACTACGGGACTATTCCGAATTTGCATAAACCGGTTTTGTAAAACAGATTTTATAAAATCGAGTGCGCGCGGCCACACTAAGCAGATTAAATCGGTAGTGTGCCTCCATGGTCCGAGGCTAGCGTCGATTTCTGGAGCGTTGCACTGTGGGTAGCTATCCCGTAGCTATCCCATAGTTCCCGCAGCCTCCCCCGCCCCTTGGCATTTCCGGATTGAGATCCTAGTACCTGATGGGGCAAAAATCATTGTCGCGTGTGGTTCTGGGTACAGCCTCACCGCTCCCTCCCTGAGCAGCAGACAACCGTTTCGCGCCTTTTTTTGCTTGGTGAACTGTGCAGATGCCATAACACAGCAAGCATGGACCCTGCTCAGCTCCATACCGCAATCGTGGATGTTTTAAACACCTCGCGCACTCTCCTGCAGTATATGCTGAACCAGGATCTTCAATCCGAGGCGAGGAGGAGGCGGATACGGCAGTGCGGCAATGACAGTGATGAGGACATGGACACAGAATTCTCTCAAACCACGGGCCCCTGCGCTTTGGAGATCCTGATGGTAATGGGGCAGATTCTATCCATTGAACGCCGATTTTGGGCCCGGGAAACAAGCACTGACTGGTGGGACCGCATTGTGTTGCAGGTGTGGGAGGATTCCCAGTGGCTGCGAAACTTTCGCATGCGTAAGGGCACTTTCATGGAACTTTGTGAATTGCTTGCCCCTGCCCTGAAACGCCATAATACCAAGATGAGAGCAGCCCTCACAGTAGAGAAGCGAGTGGCGATAGCCCTGTGGAAGCTTGCAATGCCAGACAGCTACCGGTCAGTCGGGAATCAATTTGGAGTTGGAAAATCTACTGTGGGGGCTGCTGTGATGCAAGTAGCCAAAGCAATCACTAAGCTGCTGCTACGAAAGATTGTGACTCTGGGAAATGTGCAGGCCATAGTGGATGGCTTTGCTGCACTGGGATTCCCTAACTGTGGGGGGGCGATAGATGGAACCCATATCCCTATCTTGGCACCGCAGCGCCAGGGCACCCAGTACGTAAACCGCAAGGGGTACTTTTCAATGGTGCTGCAAGCACTGGTAGATCACAAGGGACGTTTCGCAAACATCCACGTGGGATGGCCAGGGAGAGTTCATGACGCTCGCGTCTTCAGAAGCACTACTCTGTTTAAACGGCTGCAGCAAGGGGATTACTTCCCAAACCAGAAAATAACAGTTGGGGATGTTGAAATGCCTGTCGTTATCCTGGGGGACCCAGCCTACCCCTTGATGCCATGGCTCATGAAGCCATACACAGGCAGCCTGGACAGGGGTCAGGATCTGTTCAATTACAGGCTGAGCAAGTGCAGAATGGTGGTGGAATGTGCATTTGGCCGTTTAAAGGCGCGCTGGCGGACATTACTGACTCGCTCAGACCTCAGCCAAACCAATGTCCCCTATGTTATTACTGCTTGCTGTATTCTCCACAACCTCTGTGAGAGTAAGGGGGAGACCTTTATGGCGGGGTGGGAGGCTGAGGCAAATCACCTGGCCGCTGATTACGCGCAGCCAGACACCAGGGAGATTAGAAGAGCACACCAGGAAGCGGTGCGCATCAGAGAAGCTTTGAAAACGAGCTTCATCAATGGCCAGGGTACAGTGTGACTGCTGTTTTTGTTGATGAACACCCACCCCGCCTTGACTGACTCATTCCCTGTTAGCAACTCACCCTCCCCCTTCGAGTACAGCTTACTTATGCAAATAAAGTCACTCTCATTTAAAAAGCATGAATTCTTTATTGATTCATTATAAAAAGAGGGAGAGAAGTAAGGTTGTGGTTTGGGAGGAGGATAGAAGGGATGGAGAAGGCCATTAAAAAAAATTCAGAGTAACGACATCCTTCTGGTTGGGCTGTCCACGGGGGTGGAGTGGGCGGGTGCACGGAGCCTCCCCCCACGCGTTCTTACATGTCTGGGTGAGGAGGATATGGAACATGGTGAGGGTTGAGGGTGGTTATACAGGGGCTGCAGCGGCACTCTGTGATCCTGCTGCCGTACCTGAAGCTCCACAAGACGCCGGAGCATGTCAGTTTGATCACGCAGCAGCCCCAGAGTTGCATCCCGCCACCGCTGATCTTCCTGCCGCCACCTCTCATCTCGGTTGTCCCTCCTGTCCTCACGTTCACTGGCCTCTTTCCTGTAATTTGAAACCACGTCCTTCCACTCATTCAGATGAGCTCTTTCATTGCGTGTAACTTCCATAATATCCGAGAACATCTCATCTCGCGTCTTCTTTTTCCTCCGTCTTATCTGTGCTAGCCTTTGGGATGGAGGAGGGATGGTTGATAAATTTGCAGCTGCATGAGGGAGATAAATATTTAGAAAGATACATTTTACAGAACAATGGTTATACTATTTCACAGTGAACAGCAGTATTCACCACCTAGCACATGTGATTTCCCTACAAGGTCGCATTTTTTCATCTTTTTAGTGAGTGCCTGCAGCTCTGGAGTTACAGATCTCACAGACGCAGGTCCAGGCATCATAATTCAGCTTGCTTGTGGCCATGGTAAGCCACTGTCTTTCGGCTTCTGTAGTGATTTAACCCTTCCCCCCCAACAACGCATGGCTAATACCACGCTAGCTCCCTGCTAATCAACAACCTTCCCCCCCCACCCACTGCGTGTCTGGTGCCTTGGGGAAGATCGCCGGTGACCAAACACAGAAAAGATCATCGGCATTTCACTCCTCCCCTCCCCCGCTTCGCTACGTGAAGGAAAGTTTTTTTTTAAGCTGATGCAGTCCACGAACCCAGTAGAAAAATGGCCACCCCCCTTACTTAAATTCCTGATTTTTAACCAGGTTATCCTGAACGATATCACTTCGCTGAGGATAACAGAACAAGATAAAGAACGGATGCTACTTGAATGCCAGCAGTCACCGGGACCATACGCTGCTATGCTTTGCCACGCAATGATACCTGATTACTTGCTACATGCATGGCGTGGTAAAGTGTCCTACCATGGTGGGCGGAACAAGGCTGCCTTGCCCAGAAACCTTCTGCAAAGGCTTCTGGAGTACCTACAGGAGCGCTTCATCGAGATGTCCCTGGAGGATTTCCTCTCAATCCCTGGACATGTTAACAAACTTTACTAAGTAACTATACTGTCTGCGAATGCATCCCAAGACCTCAGGGCAAATCAATCATTAAAAAAGGCTTTTTTTAAAAAATGTTTGATATTTGCAAAGGTACACTCACCAGAGGTCCCTTCCATGGCGTCATTGTCTGGGATAGTGGCTTGTGAGGGCTGGGAGGACGGTAATTCCGTCAGGGTGATAAAAAGCTCCTGGCTGCTGGGGCTGACGGAGTGCTGTGTGCTCTCTGCTAGGTCTTCCTCCTCTTCTTCATCTTCCTCTTCCCCGTCTGCATAATCCTCAGCCATGGCAGAGATTACAACCCCCACCTCGGAATCCACGAACAGGGGTGGGGTACTTGTGGCGCAGCCCCCTAAAATTGCATGCAGCTCAGCATAGAAGCGGCATGTTTTTCGACCTGCCCCTGACCTTCCGTTTGCTTCTTTGGTTTTCTGGTAGGCTTGTCTGAGCTCCTTAACTTTCACTCTGCACTGCACTGAGTACCGGCTGTGGCCTTTATCCGTCATAGCCTTAGAAATTCTTTCAAATACTTTTTCATTTTGTCTTTTGGAACGCAGTTCTGTTAGTACTGAATCCTCTCCCCAGATAGCGATCAGATCCAATACCTCCCGTGTAGTCCATGCTGGGGCTCTTTTACAATTCTCAGCAGACTGCATTGTTAACGCTGATGAGCTGTGCGTGGTCACCTGTGCTGATGAGATGAGATCTCCACGCTGGGGAAGCAGGAAATGAATTTCAAAAGTTCGCGGGGCTTTTCCTGTCTACCTGGCCAGTGCATCCGAGTTCAGAATGATGTTCAGAGCGGTCACTGGTGCACTGTGGGATAGCTCCCGGAGGCCAATGCCGTCGATCAGCGTCCACACTACAGCTAATCCAATATGTTAATACCGATACTAGCGTTACTCCTCCCGTTAGGGAGGAGTACAGAAACCGGTTTAAAGAGCCATTAAAAGGTGCCATTAAAGAGCCATTATAAGGTGCCTCCTAGAATGGACGGTTGTGGCGTTAAATCGGTTTTACGCTCCTAAAACCGATTTAAACGCCTAGTGTAGACCAGGCCTGTCTTTGTTGTGCTTGTATCTCTCTGTAGAGGCCCGTCGGGGCAGACTGCTGAGCGGGCAGCGGCGCCCAGAGTAGGGGGCGGAGCTAGGTTGAGGAGCGGCCTATAAAAGCGGATGCCCAGCCAGGCAGCGGCGCAGGAGCCAGCGAGCAGCGGCACAGGAGCCAGCGAACAGCGGAGTTTGCGTGGGAGAGTTCCCATTGGAGGAGCAGGTATTTGGATTTGCATCTGTCTTTGTGGATTTGCATCTGTCTTTGTAGGGCTTGTATCTCTCTGTAGAGGCCCGTCGGGGCAGACTGCTGAGCGGGCAGCGGCGCCCTGAGTAGGGGGCGGAGCAAGGCTGAGGAGGGGCCTATAAAAGCGGCTGCCCATTCAGGCAGCGGCACAGTAGCCAGCGAACAGCGACACAGGAGCCAGCAAACAGGGGCGTTTGCGTGGCAGAGTTCCCGTTGGAGGAGCAGGTATTTGGATTTGCATCAGTCTTTGTGGATAAGCATCTGTCTTTGTAGTGCTTGTATATCTCTCTGGAGGCCCGTCGGCGCAGACTGCTGAGCGGGCAGCGGCGACCTGAGTAGGGGTCAGACCTAGGCTGAGGAGGGGCCTATAAAAGCCGCCACCCAGCCAGGCAGCGGCACAGGAGCCAGCGAGCAGCGGCACAGGAGCCAGCGAACAGGGGAGTTTGCGTGAGAGAGTTCCCATTGGAGGAGCAGGTATCTGGATTTGCATCTGTCTTTGTGGATTTGCATCTGTCTTTGTAGGGCTTGTATCTCTCTGTAGAGGCCCGTCGGCGCAGACTGCTGAGCGGGCAGCGGCGCCCTGAGTAGGGGGCGGAGCAAGGCTGAGGAGGGGCCTATAAAAGCGGCTGCCCATTCAGGCAGCGGCACAGTAGCCAGCGAGCAGCGACACAGGAGCCAGCAAACAGGGGCGTTTGCGTGGCAGAGTTCCCGTTGGAGGAGCAGGTATTTGGATTTGCATCAGTCTTTGTGGATAAGCATCTGTCTTTGTAGTGCTTGTATATCTCTCTGGAGGCCCGTCGGCGCAGACTGCTGAGCGGGCAGCGGGGACCTGAGTAGGGGTCAGACCTAGGCTGAGGAGGGGCCTATAAAAGCGGATACCCAGCCAGGCAGCGGCACAGGAGCCAGTGAGCAGGGGAGTTTGCGTGGGAGAGTTCCCATTGGAGGAGCAGGTATTTGGATTTGCGTCTGTCTTTCTGCATTTGCATCTGTCTTTGTAGTGTTTGTATCTCTCTGTAGAGGCCCGTCGGGGCAGACTGCTAAGCGGCGCCCTGAGTAGGGGGCGGAGCTAGGCTGCGGAGGGGCCTATGAAAGCGGCAGCCCAGACAGGCAGCGGCACAGGAGCCTGCAAATAGGGCCGCAAACAGAGGGGTTTGCGTGGGAGAGTTCCCATTGGAGCAGCAGGTATTTAGCTTTGCATCTCTTTCTTTGTAGTGCTTGTATCCTTCTGTAGAGGCCCGTCGGGGAAGACTGCTGAGCGGGCAGAGGTGCCCTGAGTAGGGGGCGGAGCTAGGCTGAGGAGGGGGCCTATAAAAGCGGCCGCCCAGCCAGGCAGAGGGACAGATGTGAGCAGCGAACAGGGCGGCGAACAGGGGAGTTTGCGTGGGAGAGTTCCCATTGGAGGAGCAGGTATTTGTATTTGCATCTGTCTTTGTGGATTTGTATCTGTCTTTGTAGGGCTTGTATCTCTCTCTAGAGGCCCGTCGGGGCAGACTGCTGAGCGGGCAGCGGCGCCCTGAGTAGGGGGTGGAGCTAGGCTGAGGAGGAGCCTATAAAAGCGGCCGCCCAACCGGGCAGCGGCACAGGAGCCAGCGAGTAGCCGCACAGGAGCCAGGGCACAGGGGAGTTTGTGTGGGAGAGTTCCCATTGGAGGAGGAGGTATTTGGATTTGCGTCTGTCTTTCTGGATTTGCATCTGTCTTTGTAGTGCTTGTATCTCTCTGTAGAGGCCCGTCGGGGCAGACTGCTAAGCGGCACCGTGAGTAGGGGGCGGAGCTAGGCTGCGGAGGGGCCTATGAAAGCGGCAGCCCAGACAGGCAGCGGCACAGGAGCCTGCAAATAGGGCCGCAAACAGAGGGGTTTGCGTGGGAGAGTTTCCATTGGAGCAGCAGGTATTTAGCTTTGCATCTCTGTCTTTGTAGTGCTTGTATCCTTCTGTAGAGGCCCGTCGGGGAAGACTGCTGAGCGGGCAGAGGTGCCCTGAGTAGGGGGCGGAGCTAAGCTGAGGAGGGGGCCTATAAAAGCGGCCGCCCAGCCAGGCAGAGGGACAGATGTGAGCAGCGAACAGGGCAGCGAACAGGGGAGTTTGCGTGGGAGAGTTCCCATTGGAGGAGCAGGTATTTATATTTGCATCTGTCTTTGTGGATTTGCATCTGTCTTTGTAGTGCTTGTATCTCTCTGTAGAGGCCCGTCGGAGCAGAATGCTGAGCGGGCATCGGCGCCCTGAAGGGGGCGGAGCTAGGCTGAGGAGGGGCCTATAAAAGCGGCACCCAGCCAGGCAGCGGCACAGTTGCCAGCAACAGGACAGGAGGCAGCAAACAGGGGAGGTTGCGTGGGAGAGTTCCCATTGGAGCAGCTGGTATTTGGATTTGCATAGTGTCTTTGTGGATTTGCATTTGTCTTTGTAGTGCTTGTATCTCTCTGTAGAGGCCCGTCGGGGCAGTCTGCTGAGCGGACAGCGGCGACCTGAGTAGGGGGCGGAGCTAGGCTGAGGAGGGGCCTATAAAAGCGGCCGCCCATTCAGGCAGCGGCACAGGAGCCAGCTAACAGGGGCGTTTGCGTGGGAGAGTTCCCACTGGAGGAGCAGGTATTTGGAATTGCATCTGTCTTTGTGCATTTGCATCTGTCTTTGTAGTGCTTGTACCTCTCTCTAGAGGCCCGTCGGGGCAGACTGCTGAGCGGACAGCGGCGCCCTGAGTAGGGGGCGGAGCTACGCTGAGGAGGGGCCTATAAAAGCGGCCGCCCAGCCAGGCAGCAGCACAGGAGCCAGCTAGCAGGGAAGATTGCGTTGGAGATTTCCCATTGGAGGAGCAGGTATTTGGATTTGCATTTGTTTTGTGGATTTGCATCTGTCTTTGTAGTGCTTGTATCTCTCTGTAGAGGCCCGTCGGGGCAGACTGCTGAGCGGGCAGCGGTGCCCTGAGTAGAGGGCGGAGCTAGGCTGAGGAGGGGCCTATAAAAGCTGCCGCCCAGCCAGGCAGCGGCACAGCAGCCAGCTAACAGGGGAGTTTGCGTGGGACAGTTCCCATTGGAGGAGCAGGTATTTGGATTTGCATCTGTCTTTGTAGTGCTTGTACCTCTCTCTAGAGGCCCGTCGGGGCAGACTGCTGAGCGGGCAGCGGCTCCCTGAGTAGGGGGCGGAGCTAGGCTGAGGAGGGGCTTATAAATCGGCCCCCAAGCCAGGCAGCGGCACAGGAGCCAGGAAACAGAGCGGTGAACAGGGGAGTTTGGGTGGGAGTGTTCCCATTGTAGGAGCAGGTATTTGGATTCGAATCTGTCTTTGTGCATTTGCATCTGTCTTTGTAGTGCTTGTATCTCTCTGTAGAGGCCCGTCGGGGCAGACTGCTGAGCGGGCAGCGGTGCACTTAGTAGGGAGCTAGGCTGAGGAGGGGCCTATAAAAGCGGCCGCCCAGCCAGGCAGCGGCACAGGAGCCAGCGAGCAGCGGCACAGGAGCCAGCGAACATGGGTGTTTGCATGGGAGAGTTCCCATTGGAGGAGCTAGTATTTGGATTTGCATCTGTCTTTGTGGATTTGCATCTGTCTTTGTAGTGCTTGTATCTCTCTGTAGTGGCCCGTCGGGGCAGACTGCTGAGCGGGCAGCGGCGCCCTGAGTAGGGGGCGGAGGTAGGATGAGGAGGGGCCTATAAAAGCGGCCGCCCAGCCATGCAGCCACACAGCTGCGAGCAGCTGCACAAGAGCCAGCGAACAGGGGAGTTTGCGTGGGAGAGTTACAATTGTAGGAGCAGGTATTTGGATTTGCATGTGTCTTTGTGAATTTGCATCTGTCTTTGTAGTGCTTGTATCTCTCTGTAGAGGCCCGTCGGTGCAGACTGCTGAGCGGGCAGCGGCGCCCTGATTAGGGGGCGGAGCTAGGCTGAGGAGGGGCCTAGAAAAGCGGCCGCCCCAGCCAGGCAGCGGCACAGGAGACAGCGAGCAGCGGCACAGGAGACAGCGAACAGGGGCATTTGCCTGGGAGGGTTCCCATTGGAGGAGAAGGTATTTGGATATGCATCTGTCTTTGTGGATTTGCATCTGTCTTTGTAGTGCTTGTATCTCTCTGTAGAGGCCCGCCTGGGCAGACTGCTGAGCAGGAAGCGGCGCGCTGATTAGGGGGCGGACCTAGGCTGAGGAGGGGCCTATAAAAGCTGCCTCCCAGCCAGTCAGCAGCACAGGAGCCAGCGAGCAGCGGTACAGGAGCGAGGGAAAAGGGGCGTTTGCGTGGGAGAGTTCCCATTGGAGGAGCAGGTATTTGGATTTGCATCTCTGTCTTTGTAGTGCTTGTATATCTCTGTAGAGGCCCGTCGGGGCAGACTGATGAGCCGGCAGTGGCGACCTGAGTAGGGGGCGGAGCTAGGCTGAGGAGGGGCTTATAGAAGCACCCGCCCAGCCAGGCAGCGGCACAGCTGCGAGCACCGAACAGGGCGGCGAACAGGGGACTTTGCGTGGGAGAGTTCCCATTGGAGGAGTAGGTATTTGGATTTGCTTCTCTCTATGTGGATATGCATCTGTCTTTGCAGTGCTTGTATCTCTCTGTAGAAGCCCGTTGGGGCAGACTGATGAGCGGGCAGCGGCGCCCTGAGTAGGGGGCGGAGCTAGGCTGAGGAGGGGCCTATAAAAACGGCCGCCCAGCCAGGCAGCGGCACAGGAGCCAGCGAAAAGGGCGGCGAACAGGGGAATTTGCGTGGGAGGGTTCCCATTGGAAGAGCAGGTATTTGGATTTGCATCTGCATCTTTGTAGTACTTGTATCTCTCTGTAGAGGCCCGTCGGGGCAGACTGCTGAGCTGGCAGCTGCGCCCTGAGTAGGGGGCGGAGCTAGGCTGAGGAGGGGCCTATAAAAGCGGCCGACCAGCCAGGCAGCGGCACAGCTGCGAGCAGCGAACAGGGTGGCGAACAGGGGAGTTTGCGTGGGACAGTTCCCATTGGAGGAGCAGTTATTTTGGTTTGCATATCTGTCCTTTTACAGCTTTTATCTCTCTGTAGAGGCCCGTCGGGGCAGACTGCTGAGCGGGCAGCGGCGCCCTGAGTAGGGGGCGGAGCTACGCTGAGGAGGGGCCTATAAAAGCAGCCGCCAGCTTGGCAGCGGCACAGGAGCCAGCGAGCAGCGGCACAGGAGCCAGCGAACACGGGCGTTTGCGTGGGAGAGTTCCCATTGGAGGAGCAGGTATTTGGTTTTGAACTGTCTTTGTGGATTTGCATCTGTCTTTGTAGTGCTTCTATCTCTCTGCAGAGGCCCGTCGGCGCAGACTGCTGAGCAGGCAGCGGCGCCCTGAGTAGGGGGCGGAGAAAGGCTGAGGAGGGCCTATAAAAGCGGCCGCCCAGCCAGGCAGCGGCACAGGAGCCAGCAAACTGGGCGGCGAACAGGGGAGTTTGCGTGGGAGAGTTCCCATTGGAGGAGCAGGTATTTGGATTTGCATGTCTGTCTTTGTAGTGCTTGTATCTCTCTGTAGACGCCCGTCGGGGCACACTGCTGAGCGGGCAGCGGAGCCCTGAGTAGGGGGCGGAGCTATACTGAGGAGGGGCCTATAAAAGCGGCCGCCCAGCCAGGCAGCAGTACAGCTGCGAGCAGCGAACAGGGCGGCGAACAGGGGAGTTTGCGTGGGAGAGTTCCCATTGGAGGATCAGGTATTAGGATTTGCATCTGTCTTTGTGGATTTGCTTCTGTCTTTGTAGTGCTTGTATCTCTCTGTAGAGGCCCGACGGGGCAGACTGCTGAGCGGGCAGCGGCGCCCTGAGTAGGGCGCGAAGCTAGTCTGAGGAGGGGCCTAAAAAAGCGGCTGCCCAGCCAGGCAGCGGCACAGGAGCCAGCAAGCAGGGCGGCGAACAGGGGAGTTTGCGTGGGACAGTTCCCATTGTAGGAGCAGGTATTTGGATTTGCATCTGTCTTTGTGGATTCGCATCTGTCTTTGTAGTGCTTGTATCTCTCTGTATGGGCCCGTCGGGGCAGAATCCTGAGCGGGCAGAGGCGCCCTGAGTGCGGGGCGGAGCTGGGCTGAGGTGGGGCCTATAAAAGCAGCCGCCCAGCCAGGCACTGGCACAGGAGCCAGCGAGCAGCGGCACAGTAGCCAGCTAACAGTGGAATTTGCGTGGGAGAGTTCCCATTGGAGGAGCAGGTATTTGGATTTGCATCTGTTTTGTGGATTTTCATCTGTCTTTGTAGTGCTTGTATCTCTCTGTAGAGGCCCGTCGGGGCAGACTGCTGAGCGGGCAGTGGCGCCCTGTGTAGGGGGCGGAGCTAGGCTGAGGAGGGGCCTATAAAAGCGGTTGCCCAGCCAGGCAGCGGCACAGGAGCCAGCGAACAGGGGAGTTTGCGTCAGAGAGTTTCCATTGGAGGAGCAGATATTTGGATTTGCATCTCTGTCTTTGTAGTGCTAGTATCTTTCTTTAGACGCCGTCGGGGCAGACTGCTGAGCGGGCAGTAGCGCCCTGAGTAGGTGGCGGAGCTAGGCTGAGGAGGGGCCTATAAAAGCGGCTGCCCAGCCTGGTAGCGTCACAGGAGCCATCAAGCAGGGGCACAGGAGCCAGCGAACAGGGGAGTTTGCGTGGGAGTGTTCCCATTGGAGGAGCAGATAATGGATTTGCATCTCTGTCTTTGTAGTGCTTGTATCTCTCTGTAGAGGCCCGTCGGGGCAGACTGCTGAGTGGGCAGCGGCGCCCGGAGCAGGAGGCGGAGCTAGGCTGAGAAGGGGCCTATAAAAGCCGCCGCTCTGTTTGGCAGATGCACAGGAGCCAGCGAGCAGCGGCACAGGAGCCAGTGAACAGGGGACTTTGCATGGGAGAGTTCCCATTGGAGGAGCAGGTATTTGGATTGGCATCTTTTTGTGGATTTGCATCTGTCTTTGTAGTGCTTGTATCTCTCTGTAGAGGCCCGTCGGGGCAGACTGCTGAGCGGGTTGCGGCGCCCTGAGTAGGGGGCGGAGCTAGGCTGAGGAGGGGCCTATAAAAGCTGCAGCCCAGCCAGGCAGCGGCACAGGAGCCAGCGAGCAGCGGCACAGGAGCCAGTGAACAGGGGACTTTGCATGGGAGAGTTCCCATTGGAGGAGCAGGTATTTGGATTGGCATCTTTTTGTGGATTTGCATCTGTCTTTGTAGTGCTTGTATCTCTCTGTAGAGGCCCGTCGGGGCAGACTGCTGAGCGGGTTGCGGCGCCCTGAGTAGGGGGCGGAGCTAGGCTGAGGAGGGGCCTATAAAAGCGGCCGCCCAGCCAGGCAGCGGCACAGGAGCCAGCAAACAGGGCAGCAAACAGGGGAGTTTGCGACGGAGAGTTCCCATTGGAGGAACAGGTATTTGGATTTGCATCTGTCTTTGTGGATTTGCATCTGTCTTAGTAGTGCTTGTACCTCTCTGTAGAGGCCCGCCGGGGCAGACTGCTGAGCGGGCAGCGGCGCCCTGAGTAGGGGGCTGAGATAGGCTGAGGAGGGCCTATAAAAGCGGCCGCCCAGCCAGGCAGCGGCACAGGAGCCAGCAAACTGGGCGGCGAACAGGGGAGTTTGCGTGGGAGAGTTCCCATTTCATGAGCAGGTATTTGGATTGCATCTGTCTTTGTGTATTTGCATCTTTCTTTGTAGTGCTTGTATCTCTCTGTAGAGGCCCGTCGGGGCAGACTGCTGAGCGGGCAGCGGCGCCCTGAGTAGGGGGCGGAGATAAGCTGAGGAGGGCATATAAAAGCGGCCGCCCAGCCAGGCAGCGGCACAGGAGCCAGCAAACAGGGCAGCGAACAGGGGAGTTTGCGACGGAGAGTTCCCATTGGAGGAACAGGTATTTGGATTTGCACCTGTCTTTGTGGATTTGCATTTGTATTTGTAGTGCTTGTATCTCTCTGTAGAGGCACGTCCGGGCAGTCTGCTGAGCGGGCAGCGGCGCCCTGAGTAGGGGGCGGAGATCGGCTGAGGAGGGCATATAAAAGCGGCCGCCCAGCCAGGCAGCGGCACAGGAGCCAGCAAACAGGGCAGCGAACCGGGGAGTTTGTGACGGAGAGTTCCCATTGGAGGAACAGGTATTTCGATTTGCACCTGTCTTTGTGGATTTGCATTTGTATTTGTAGTGCTTGTAACTCTCTGTAGAGGCCCGTCGGGGCAGACTGCTGAGCGGGCAGCGGCGCCCTGAGTAGGGGGCGGAGCTAGGGTGAGGAGGGGCCTATAAAAGCGGCCGCCCAGCCAGGCAGCTGTACAGGAGACAGCAAACAGGGGAGTTTGCGTGGAGAGTTCCCATTGGAGCAGCAGGTATTTGGATTTGCATCTGTCTTTGTAGTGCTTCTATCTCTCTGTAGAGGCCCGTCGGGGCAGACTGCTGAGCGGGCAGCGGCGCCCTGAGTAGGGGGCGGAGCTAGGCTGAGGAGGGGCCTATAAAAGTGGCCGCCCAGCCAGGCAGCGGCACAGGAGCCAGCGAGCAGCGGCACAGGAACCAGCGAACAGGGGCATTTGCGTGGGAGAGTTCCCATTGGAGGAGCAGGTATTTGGATTTGCATCTTTCTTTGTGGATTTGCGTCTATCTTTCCAGTGCTTGTATCTCTCTGTAGAGGCCCATCGGGGCAGACTGATGAGCGGGCAGCGGCACCCTGAGTAGGGAGCGGAGATAAGCTGAGGAGGGCATATAAAAGCAGCCGCCCAGCCAGGCAGCGGCACAGGAGCCAGCAAACAGGGCAGCGAACAGGGGAGTTTGCGACGGAGAGTTCCCATTGGAGGAACAGGTATTTGGATTTGCACCTGTCTTTGTGGATTTGCATTTGTATTTGTAGTGCTTGTATCTCTCTGTAGAGGCACGTCCGGGCAGTCTGCTGAGCGGGCAGCGGCGCCCTGAGTAGGGGGCGGAGATCGGCTGAGGAGGGCATATAAAAGCGGCCGCCCAGCCAGGCAGCGGCACAGGAGCCAGCAAACAGGGCAGCGAACCGGGGAGTTTGTGACGGAGAGTTCCCATTGGAGGAACAGGTATTTCGATTTGCACCTGTCTTTGTGGATTTGCATTTGTATTTGTAGTGCTTGTAACTCACTGTAGAGGCCCGTCGGGGCAGACTGCTGAGCGGGCAGCGGCGCCCTGAGTAGGGGGCGGAGCTAGGGTGAGGAGGGGCCTATAAAAGCGGCCGCCCAGCCAGGCAGCTGTACAGGAGACAGCAAACAGGGGAGTTTGCGTGGAGAGTTCCCATTGGAGCAGCAGGTATTTGGATTTGCATCTGTCTTTGTAGTGCTTCTATCTCTCTGTAGAGGCCCGTCGGGGCAGACTGCTGAGCGGGCAGCGGCGCCCTGAGTAGGGGGCGGAGCTAGGCTGAGGAGGGGCCTATAAAAGTGGCCGCCCAGCCAGGCAGCGGCACAGGAGCCAGCGAGCAGCGGCACAGGAACCAGCGAACAGGGGCATTTGCGTGGGAGAGTTCCCATTGGAGGAGCAGGTATTTGGATTTGCATCTTTCTTTGTGGATTTGCGTCTATCTTTCCAGTGCTTGTATCTCTCTGTAGAGGCCCATCGGGGCAGACTGATGAGCGGGCAGCGGCGCCCTGAGTAGGGGGCGGAGCTAGGCTGAGGAGGGGCCTATAAAAACAGCCGCCCTCCCTGGCAGATGCACAGGAGCCAGCGAGCAGCGGCACAGGAGCCAACGAACAGAGGAGTTTGCGTGAGAGAGTTCCCATTGGAGGAGCAGGTAATTGGACTTTCATCTGTCTTTGTGGATTTGCATCTGTCTTTGTAGTGCTTGTATCTCTCTGTAGAGGCCCGTCGGGGCAGACTGCTGAGCGGGCAGCGGCGCCCTGAGTAGGGGGCGGAGTTAGGCTGAGGAGGGGCCTATAAAAGCGGCCGCCCAGCCAGGCAGCGGCAAAGCTGCGAGCAGCGGTACAGGAGCCGGCAAACAGGGGACTTTGCGCGGGAGAGTCCCCATTGGAGAACCAGGTATTTGGATTTGCGTCTGTCTTTGTGAATTTGCATCTGCCTTTGTAGTGCTTGTATCTCTCTGTAGAGGTCCGTCGGAGCAGACTGCTGAGCGGGCTGCGGCGCCCTGAGTAGGGGTCGGAGCTAGGATGAGGAGGGGCCTATAAAAGCAGCCGCCAGCTTGGCAGCGGCACAGGAGCCAGCGAGCAGCGGCACAGGAGCCAACGAACAGAGGAGTTTGCGTGAGAGAGTTCCCATTGGAGGAGCAGGTAATTGGACTTTCATCTGTCTTTGTGGATTTGCATTTGTCTTTGTAGTGCTTGTATCTCTCTGTAGAGGCCCATCGGGGCAGTCTGCTGAGCAAACACTGGCGCCCTGAGTAGGGGGCGGAGCTAGGCTGAGGAGTGGCCTATAAAATCCGCCGCCCAGCCAGGCAGCGGCACAGGAGCCAGTGAGCAGCGGCACAGGAGCTAGCGAACAGGGGAGTTTGCGTGGGAGAGTTGCCATTGGAGGAGCAGGTTTTTGGATTTGCATCTGTCTTTGTGGATTTGCATCTGTCTTTGTAGTGCTTGTATCTCTCTGTAGAGGCCCGTCGGGGCAGACTGCTGAGCGGGCAGCGGCGCCCTGAGTAGGGGGCGGAGCTATGCTGAGGAGGGGCCTGTAAAAGCGGCCGCCCAGCCAGGCAGCGGCACAGGAGCCAGAAAACAGGGCGGTGAAAAGGGGTTTTTGAGTGGGAAAGTTCCCATTGGAGGAGCAGGTATTTGGATTTGCGTCTGTCTTTGTGGATTTGCATCTGTCTTTGTAGTACTTGTATCTCTCTGTAGAGGCCCGTCGGGGCATTCTGCTGAGCGGGCAGCGGCGCCCTGAGTAGGGGGCGGAGCTAGGCTGAGGAGGGGCCTATAAAAGCAGCCGCCAGCTTGGCAGCGGCACAGGAGCCAGCGAGCAGCGGCAGAGGAGCCAGCGAACAGGGGCGTTTGCGTGGGAGAGTTCCCATTGGAGGAGCAGGTATTTGGATTTGCATCTGTCTTTGTGGATTTGCATCTGTCTTTGTAGTGCTTGTATCTCTCTCTAGAGGCCCGTCGGCGCAGACTGCTGAGCGGGCAGCGGCGCCCTGAGTAGGGGGCGGAGCTAGGCTGCGGAGGGGCCTATAAAAGCGCCCGCCCAGCCCTGCAGCGGCACAGGAGCCAGCGAACAGGGGAGTTTGTGTGGGAGAGTTCCCATTGGAGGAGCAGGTATTTGGATTGCATCTTTTTTGTGGATTTGCATCTGTCTTTGTAGTGCTTGTATCTCTCTGTAGAGGCCCGAAGGGGCAGACTGCTGAGCGGGCAGAGGCGCCCTGAGTAGGCGGCGGAGCTAGGCTGGGGAGGGGACTATAAAAGCGGCCGCCCAGCCAGGCAGCGGCACAGAAGCCAGCAATCAGGGCGGCGACCAGGGAAGTTTGCGTGGGAGAGTTTCCATTGGAGGATCAGGTATTTGGATTTGCATCTCTGTCTTTGTAGTGCTTGTATCTCTCTGTAGAGGCCCGATGGGACAGACTGCTGAGCGGGCAGCGGCGCCCTGAGTAGGAGGCGGAGCTAGACTGAGGAGGGGCCTATAAAAGCGGCCACCGAGCCAGGCAGCGGCACAGGAGCCAGCGAGCAGCGGCACAGGAGACAGTGAACAGGGGAGTTTGCGTGGGAGTGTTCCCATTGGAGGAGCAGGTATTTGTATTTGCATTTGTCTTTGTGGATTTGCATCTGTCTTTGTGTATTTGCATGTGTTTTTGTAGTGCTTGTATCTTTCTGTAGAGGCCCGTCGGGGCAGACTGCTGAGCGGGCTGCAGCGCCCTGAGTAGGGGGCGGAGCTAGGCTGTTGAGGGGCCTATAAAAGCAGCCGCCCAGCCAGGCAGCAGCAAAGCTGCAAGCAGCGGTACAGGAGCCGGCGAACAGTGCGGCGAACAGGGGAGATTGCGTGGGAGAGTTCCCATTGGAGGAGCAGGTATTTGGATTTGCATCTGTTTTGTGGATTTGCATCTGTCTTTGTAGTGCTTGTACCTCTCTCTAGAGGCCCGGCGGGGCAGACTGCTGAGCAGGCAGCGGCGCCCTGAGTAGGGGGCGGAGCTAGGCTGAGGAGGGGCTTATAAATCGGCCCCCAAGCCAGGCAGCGGCACAGGAGCCAGGAAACAGAGCGGTGAACAGGGGAGTTTGGGTGGGAGTGTTCCCATTGTAGGAGCAGGTATTTGGATTCGAATCTGTCTTTGTGCATTTGCATCTGTCTTTGTAGTGCTTGTACCTCTCTCTAGCGGCCCGTCGGGGCAGACTGCTGAGCGGGCAGCGGCGCCCTGAGTAGGGGGCGGAGTTAGGCTGAGGAGGGGCCTATAAAAGCAGCCGCCCAGCCAGGCAGTGGCACAGGAGCCAGCAAACAGGGCTGCGAACAGGGGAGTTTGCGAGGGAGAGTTCCCATTGGAGGAGCAGGTTTTTGGATTTGCATCTGTCTTTGTATATTTCTATCTGTCTTTTTAGTGCTTGTGTCTCTCTGTAGAGGCCCGTCGGGGCAGACTGCTGAGCGTGCAGCGGCGCCCTGAGTAGGGGGCGGAGCTAGGCTGAGGAGGGGCCCATAAAAGCGGCCGCCCAGCCAGGCAGCGGCACAGAGCCAGCAAGCAGCAGCACAGGAGCCAGCGAACATGGGAGTTTGCATGGGAGAGTTCCCATTGTAAGAGCAGGTATTTGGAGCCAGGCACCGGCACAGCTGCGAGCAGCGAACAGGGGAGCTTTGTGTGAGGTGGCAGCGGCGCCCTGAGGAGGGGGCGGAGTTAGGCTGAGGAGGGGCCTATAAAAGCGGACGCCCAGCCTGGCAGCGGCACAGCTGCGAGCAGCGAACAGGGCGGCGAACAGGGGAGCTTTCGTGGGAGAGTTCCCATTGGAGTAGCAGGTATTTGGATTTGCATCTGTCTTTGTGTATTTCTATCTGTCTTTTTAGTGCTTGTGTCTCTCTGTAGAGGCCCGTCGGGGCAGACTGCTGAGCGTGCAGCGGCGCCCTGAGTAGGGGGCGGAGCTAGGCTGAGGAGGGGCCCATAAAAGCGGCCGCCCAGCCAGGCAGCGGCACAGAGCCAGCCAGCAGCAGCACAGGAGCCAGCGAACATGGGAGTTTGCATGGGAGAGTTCCCATTGTAAGAGCAGGTATTTGGAGGAGCATGTATTTAGATTTGCATCTGTCTTTGTGGATTTGCATCTGTCTTTGTAGTGCTTGTATCTCTCTGTAGAGGCCCGTCGGGGCTGACTGCTGAGCGGCCAGCAGCGCCCTGAGTAGGGGGCGGAGCTAGGCTGAGGAGGGGCCTATAAAAGCGGCTGCCCAGCCAGGCAGCGGCACAGGAGCCAGCGAACAGGGGAGGTTGCGTGGGAGAGTTCCCATTGGAGGAGCAGGTATTTAGATTTGCATCTGTCTTTGTGGATATGCATCTGTCTTTGTAGTGCTTGTATCTCTCTGTAGAAGCCCGTCGGGGCAGACTGCTGAGCGGGCAGCGGTGCCCTGAGTAGGGGGCGGAGCTAGGCTGAGGAGGGGCCTATATAAGCGGCCGCCCAGCCAGGCAGCGGCACAAGAGCCAGCGAGCAGCGGCACAGGAGCCAGCGAATAGGGGAGTGTGCTTCGGCGAGTTCCCATTGGAGGAGCAGGTATTTGGATTTGCACCTGTCTTTGTGGATTTGCATCTGTCTTTGTAGTGCTTGTACCTCTCTCTAGAGGCCCGTCTGGGCAGACTGCTGAGCGGGTACGGCGCCCTGAGTAGGGGGCGGAGCTAGGCTGAGGTGGGGCTTATAAATCGGCCCCCAAGCCAGGCAGCGGCAAAGGAGCCAGCAAACAGAGCGGTGAACAGGGGAGTGTTACCATTGTAGGAGCAGGTATTTGGATTTGCATCTGTCTTTGTGTATTTGCATCTGTCTTTGTAGTGCTTGTCCCTCTCTCTAGAGGCCCGTCGGGGCAGACTGCTGAGCGGGCAGCGGCGCCCTGAGTAGGGGGCGGAGCTAGGCTGAGGAAGGGCCTATAAAAGCGGCCGCCGAGCCGGGCAGCGGCATAGGAGCCAGCGAACAGGGGAGTTTGCGTGGGAGAGTTCCCATTGTAGGAGCAGGTATTTGGATTTGCATCTGTCTTTGTGGATTTGCATCTGTCTTTGTAATGCTTGTATCTCTCTGTAGAGGCCCGTCGGGGCAGACTGCTGAGCGGGTAGCGGCGCCCTGAGTAGGAGGCGGAGCTAGGCTGAGGAGGGGCCCATAAAAGCGGCCGCCCAGCCAGGCAGCGGCACAGAGCCAGCAAGCAGCAGCACAGGAGCCAGCGAACATGGGAGTTTGCATGGGAGAGTTCCCATTGTAAGAGCAGGTATTTGGAGGAGCATGTATTTAGATTTGCATCTGTCTTTGTGGATTTGCATCTGTCTTTGTAGTGCTTGTATCTCTCCGTAGAGGCCCGTCGGGGCTGACTGCTGAGCGGCCAGCAGCGCCCTGAGTAGGGGGCGGAGCTAGGCTGAGGAGGGGCCTATAAAAGCGGCTGCCCAGCCAGGCAGCGGCACAGGAGCCAGCGAACAGGGGAGGTTGCGTGGGAGAGTTCCCATTGGAGGAGCAGGTATTTAGATTTGCATCTGTCTTTGTGGATATGCATCTGTCTTTGTAGTGCTTGTATCTCTCTGTAGAAGCCCGTCGGGGCAGACTGCTGAGCGGGCAGCGGTGCCCTGAGTAGGGGGCGGAGCTAGGCTGAGGAGGGGCCTATATAAGCGGCCGCCCAGCCAGGCAGCGGCACAAGAGCCAGCGAGCAGCGGCACAGGAGCCAGCGAATAGGGGAGTGTGCTTCGGCGAGTTCCCATTGGAGGAGCAGGTATTTGGATTTGCACCTGTCTTTGTGGATTTGCATCTGTCTTTGTAGTGCTTGTACCTCTCTCTAGAGGCCCGTCTGGGCAGACTGCTGAGCGGGTACGGCGCCCTGAGTAGGGGGCGGAGCTAGGCTGAGGTGGGGCTTATAAATCGGCCCCCAAGCCAGGCAGCGGCAAAGGAGCCAGCAAACAGAGCGGTGAACAGGGGAGTGTTACCATTGTAGGAGCAGGTATTTGGATTTGCATCTGTCTTTGTGTATTTGCATCTGTCTTTGTAGTGCTTGTACCTCTCTCTAGAGGCCCGTCGGGGCAGACTGCTGAGCGGGCAGCGGCGCCCTGAGTAGGGGGCGGAGCTAGGCTGAGGAAGGGCCTATAAAAGCGGCCGCCGAGCCGGGCAGCGGCATAGGAGCCAGCGAACAGGGGAGTTTGCGTGGGAGAGTTCCCATTTGAGGAACAGGTATTTGGATTTGCATCTGTCTTTGTAATGCTTGTATCTCTCTGTAGAGGCCCGTCGGGGCAGACTGCTGAGCGGGCAGCGGTGCCCTGAGTAGGGGGCGGAGCTAGGGTGAGGAGGGGCCTATAAAAGCGGCCACCCAGCCAGGCAGCTGTACAGGAGACAGCAAACAGGGGAGTTTGCGTGGAGAGTTCCCATTGGAGCAGCAGGTATTTGGATTTGCATCTGTCTTTGTAGTGCTTCTATCTCTCTGTAGAGGCCCGTCGGGGCAGACTGCTGAGCGGGCAGCGGCGCCCTGAGTAGGGGGCGGAGCTAGGCTGAGGAGGGGCCTATAAATGTGGCCGCCCAGCCAGGCAGCGGCACAGGAGCCAGCGAGCAGCGGCACAGGAACCAGCGAACAGGGGCATTTGCGTGGGAGAGTTCCCATTGGAGGAACAGGTATTTGGATTTGCACCTGTCTTTGTGGATTTGCATTTGTATTTGTAGTGCTTCTATCTCTCTGTAGAGGCCCGTCTGGGCAGTCTGCTGAGCGGGCAGCGGTGCCCTAAGTAGGGGGCGGAGATAGGCAGAGGAGGGCATATAAAAGCGGCCGCCCAGCCAGGCAGCGGCACAGGAGCCAGCGAGCAGCGGCACAGGAGCGAGTGAACAGGGGCGTTTGTGTGGGAGAGTTCCCATTGGAGGAGCTGTTTTTGGATTTGAATCTATCTTTGTGGTATTCCAACTGTCTTTGTAGTGCTTGTATCTCTCTTTAGAGGCCCGTCGGTGCAGAGTGCTGAGCGGGCAGCGGCGCCCTGAGTAGGGGGCGGAGCTAGGCTGAGGAGGGGCCTATAAAAGCGGCTGACCAGCCAGGCAGCGGCACAGCTGCGAGCAGCGAACAGGGTGGCGAACAGGGGAGTTTGCGTAGTAGATTTCCCATTGGAGGAGCAGGTATTTTGGTTTGCATATCTGTCCTTGTACTGCTTTTATCTCTCTGTAGAGGCCCGTCGGGGCAGACTGCTGAGCGGGCAGCGGCGCCCTGAGTAGGGGGCGGAGCTAGGCTGAGGTGGGGCCTATAAAAGCGGCCGCCCATTCAGGCAGCAGCACAGGAGCCAGAGAACACGGGCGTTTGCGTGGGAGAGTTCCCATTGGAGGAGCAGGTATTTGGATTTGCATCTGTCTTTGTGGATTTGCATCTGTCTTTGTAGTGCTTGTATCTCTCTGTAGAGGCCCGTCGGGGCAGACTGCTGAGCAGGCAGCGGCGCCCTGAGTAGGGGGCGGAGAAAGGTTGAGAAGGGGCCTATAAAAGCAGCCGCCCTGCCTGGCAGATGCACAGGAGCCAGCGAGCAGCGGCACAGGAGCCAGTGAACAAGGGACTTTGCATGGGAGAGTTCCCATTGTAGGAGCAGGTATTTGGAATTGCATCTGTCTTTGTGAATTTGCATCTGTCTTTGTAGTGCTTGTACCTCTCTCTAGAGGCCCGTCGGGGCAGACTGCTGAGCGGACAGCGGCGCCCTGAGTAGGGGGCGGAGCTACGCTGAGGAGGGGCCTATAAAAGCGGCAGCCCAGCCAGGCAGCGGCACAGGAGCCAGCTAACAGGGGAGATTGCGTTGGAGAGTTCCCATTGGAGGAGCAGTTATTTGGATTTGCATCTGTTTTGTGGATTTGCATCTGTCTTTGTAGTGCTTGTATCTCTCTGTAGAGGCCCCTCGGGCAGTCTGCTGAGCGGACAGCGGCGCCCTGAGTAGGGGTCGGAGCTAGGCTGAGGAGGGGCTTATAAATCGGCCCCCAAGCCAGGCAGCGGCACAGGAGCCAGGAAACAGAGCGGTGAACAGGGGAGTTTGGGTGGGAGTGTTCCCATTGGAGGAGCAGTTATTTGTATTTGCATCTGTCTTTGTGGATTTGCATCTGTGGGTACGTCTACACTACGGGACTATTCCGAATTTGCATAAACCGGTTTTGTAAAACAGATTTTATAAAATCGAGTGCGCGCGGCCACACTAAGCAGATTAAATCGGTAGTGTGCCTCCATGGTCCGAGGCTAGCGTCGATTTCTGCAGCGTTGCACTGTGGGTAGCTATCCCGTAGCTATCCCATAGTTCCCGCAGCCTCCCCCGCCCCTTGGCATTTCCGGATTGAGATCCTAGTACCTGATGGGGCAAAAATCATTGTCGCGTGTGGTTCTGGGTACAGCCTCACCGCTCCCTCCCTGAGCAGCAGACAACCGTTTCGCGCCTTTTTTTGCTTGGTGAACTGTGCAGATGCCATAACACAGCAAGCATGGACCCTGCTCAGCTCCATACCGCAATCGTGGATGTTTTAAACACCTCGCGCACTCTCCTGCAGTATATGCTGAACCAGGATCTTCAATCCGAGGCGAGGAGGAGGCGGATACGGCAGTGCGGCAATGACAGTGATGAGGACATGGACACAGAATTCTCTCAAACCACGGGCCCCTGCGCTTTGGAGATCCTGATGGTAATGGGGCAGATTCTATCCATTGAACGCCGATTTTGGGCCCGGGAAACAAGCACTGACTGGTGGGACCGCATTGTGTTGCAGGTGTGGGAGGATTCCCAGTGGCTGCGAAACTTTCGCATGCGTAAGGGCACTTTCATGGAACTTTGTGAATTGCTTGCCCCTGCCCTGAAACGCCATAATACCAAGATGAGAGCAGCCCTCACAGTAGAGAAGCGAGTGGCGATAGCCCTGTGGAAGCTTGCAATGCCAGACAGCTACCGGTCAGTCGGGAATCAATTTGGAGTTGGAAAATCTACTGTGGGGGCTGCTGTGATGCAAGTAGCCAAAGCAATCACTAAGCTGCTGCTACGAAAGATTGTGACTCTGGGAAATGTGCAGGCCATAGTGGATGGCTTTGCTGCACTGGGATTCCCTAACTGTGGGGGGGCGATAGATGGAACCCATATCCCTATCTTGGCACCGCAGCGCCAGGGCACCCAGTACGTAAACCGCAAGGGGTACTTTTCAATGGTGCTGCAAGCACTGGTAGATCACAAGGGACGTTTCGCAAACATCCACGTGGGATGGCCAGGGAGAGTTCATGACGCTCGCGTCTTCAGAAGCACTACTCTGTTTAAACGGCTGCAGCAAGGGGATTACTTCCCAGACCAGAAAATAACAGTTGGGGATGTTGAAATGCCTGTCGTTATCCTGGGGGACCCAGCCTACCCCTTGATGCCATGGCTCATGAAGCCATACACAGGCAGCCTGGACAGGGGTCAGGATCTGTTCAATTACAGGCTGAGCAAGTGCAGAATGGTGGTGGAATGTGCATTTGGCCGTTTAAAGGCGCGCTGGCGGACATTACTGACTCGCTCAGACCTCAGCCAAACCAATGTCCCCTATGTTATTACTGCTTGCTGTATTCTCCACAACCTCTGTGAGAGTAAGGGGGAGACCTTTATGGCGGGGTGGGAGGCTGAGGCAAATCACCTGGCCGCTGATTACGCGCAGCCAGACACCAGGGAGATTAGAAGAGCACACCAGGAAGCGGTGCGCATCAGAGAAGCTTTGAAAACGAGCTTCATCAATGGCCAGGGTACAGTGTGACTGCTGTTTTTGTTGATGAACACCCACCCCGCCTTGACTGACTCATTCCCTGTTAGCAACTCACCCTCCCCCTTCGAGTACAGCTTACTTATGCAAATAAAGTCACTCTCATTTAAAAAGCATGAATTCTTTATTGATTCATTATAAAAAGAGGGAGAGAAGTAAGGTTGTGGTTTGGGAGGAGGATAGAAGGGATGGAGAAGGCCATTAAAAAAAATTCAGAGTAACGACATCCTTCTGGTTGGGCTGTCCACGGGGGTGGAGTGGGCGGGTGCACGGAGCCTCCCCCCACGCGTTCTTACATGTCTGGGTGAGGAGGATATGGAACATGGTGAGGGTTGAGGGTGGTTATACAGGGGCTGCAGCGGCACTCTGTGATCCTGCTGCCGTACCTGAAGCTCCACAAGACGCCGGAGCATGTCAGTTTGATCACGCAGCAGCCCCAGAGTTGCATCCCGCCACCGCTGATCTTCCTGCCGCCACCTCTCATCTCGGTTGTCCCTCCTGTCCTCACGTTCACTGGCCTCTTTCCTGTAATTTGAAACCACGTCCTTCCACTCATTCAGATGAGCTCTTTCATTGCGTGTAACTTCCATAATATCCGAGAACATCTCATCTCGCGTCTTCTTTTTCCTCCGTCTTATCTGTGCTAGCCTTTGGGATGGAGGAGGGATGGTTGATAAATTTGCAGCTGCATGAGGGAGATAAATATTTAGAAAGATACATTTTACAGAACAATGGTTATACTATTTCACAGTGAACAGCAGTATTCACCACCTAGCACATGTGATTTCCCTACAAGGTCGCATTTTTTCATCTTTTTAGTGAGTGCCTGCAGCTCTGGAGTTACAGATCTCACAGACGCAGGTCCAGGCATCATAATTCAGCTTGCTTGTGGCCATGGTAAGCCACTGTCTTTCGGCTTCTGTAGTGATTTAACCCTTCCCCCCCAACAACGCATGGCTAATACCACGCTAGCTCCCTGCTAATCAACAACCTTCCCCCCCCACCCACTGCGTGTCTGGTGCCTTGGGGAAGATCGCCGGTGACCAAACACAGAAAAGATCATCGGCATTTCACTCCTCCCCTCCCCCGCTTCGCTACGTGAAGGAAAGTTTTTTTTTAAGCTGATGCAGTCCACGAACCCAGTAGAAAAATGGCCACCCCCCTTACTTAAATTCCTGATTTTTAACCAGGTTATCCTGAACGATATCACTTTGCTGAGGATAACAGAACAAGATAAAGAACGGATGCTACTTGAATGCCAGCAGTCACCGGGACCATACGCTGCTATGCTTTGCCACGCAATGATACCTGATTACTTGCTACATGCATGGCGTGGTAAAGTGTCCTACCATGGTGGGCGGAACAAGGCTGCCTTGCCCAGAAACCTTCTGCAAAGGCTTCTGGAGTACCTACAGGAGCGCTTCATCGAGATGTCCCTGGAGGATTTCCTCTCAATCCCTGGACATGTTAACAAACTTTACTAAGTAACTATACTGTCTGCGAATGCATCCCAAGACCTCAGGGCAAATCAATCATTAAAAAAGGCTTTTTTTAAAAAAAATGTTTGATATTTGCAAAGGTACACTCACCAGAGGTCCCTTCCATGGCGTCATTGTCTGGGATAGTGGCTTGTGAGGGCTGGGAGGACGGTAATTCCGTCAGGGTGATAAAAAGCTCCTGGCTGCTGGGGCTGACGGAGTGCTGTGTGCTCTCTGCTAGGTCTTCCTCCTCTTCTTCATCTTCCTCTTCCCCGTCTGCATAATCCTCAGCCATGGCAGAGATTACAACCCCCACCTCGGAATCCACGAACAGGGGTGGGGTACTTGTGGCGCAGCCCCCTAAAATTGCATGCAGCTCAGCATAGAAGCGGCATGTTTTTCGACCTGCCCCTGACCTTCCGTTTGCTTCTTTGGTTTTCTGGTAGGCTTGTCTGAGCTCCTTAACTTTCACTCTGCACTGCACTGAGTACCGGCTGTGGCCTTTATCCGTCATAGCCTTAGAAATTCTTTCAAATACTTTTTCATTTTGTCTTTTGGAACGCAGTTCTGTTAGTACTGAATCCTCTCCCCAGATAGCGATCAGATCCAGTACCTCCCGTGTAGTCCATGCTGGGGCTCTTTTACAATTCTCAGCAGACTGCATTGTTAACGCTGATGAGCTGTGCGTGGTCACCTGTGCTGATGAGATGAGATCTCCACGCTGGGGAAGCAGGAAATGAATTTCAAAAGTTCGCGGGGCTTTTCCTGTCTACCTGGCCAGTGCATCCGAGTTCAGAATGATGTTCAGAGCGGTCACTGGTGCACTGTGGGATAGCTCCCGGAGGCCAATGCCGTCGATCAGCGTCCACACTACAGCTAATCCAATATGTTAATACCGATACTAGCGTTACTCCTCCCGTTAGGGAGGAGTACAGAAACCGGTTTAAAGAGCCATTAAAAGGTGCCATTAAAGAGCCATTATAAGGTGCCTCCTAGAATGGACGGTTGTGGCGTTAAATCGGTTTTACGCTCCTAAAACCGATTTAAACGCCTAGAGTAGACCAGGCCTGTCTTTGTTGTGCTTGTATCTCTCTGTAGAGGCCCGTCGGGGCAGACTGCTGAGCGGGCAGCGGCGCCCAGAGTAGGGGGCGGAGCTAGGTTGAGGAGCGGCCTATAAAAGCGGATGCCCAGCCAGGCAGCGGCGCAGGAGCCAGCGAGCAGCGGCACAGGAGCCAGCGAACAGCGGAGTTTGCGTGGGAGAGTTCCCATTGGAGGAGCAGGTATTTGGATTTGCATCTGTCTTTGTGGATTTGCATCTGTCTTTGTAGGGCTTGTATCTCTCTGTAGAGGCCCGTCGGGGCAGACTGCTGAGCGGGCAGCGGCGCCCTGAGTAGGGGGCGGAGCAAGGCTGAGGAGGGGCCTATAAAAGCGGCTGCCCATTCAGGCAGCGGCACAGTAGCCAGCGAGCAGCGACACAGGAGCCAGCAAACAGGGGCGTTTGCGTGGCAGAGTTCCCGTTGGAGGAGCAGGTATTTGGATTTGCATCAGTCTTTGTGGATAAGCATCTGTCTTTGTAGTGCTTGTATATCTCTCTGGAGGCCCGTCGGCGCAGACTGCTGAGCGGGCAGCGGCGACCTGAGTAGGGGTCAGACCTAGGCTGAGGAGGGGCCTATAATAGCGGATACCCAGCCAGGCAGCGGCACAGGAGCCAGTGAGCAGGGGAGTTTGCATGGGAGAGTTCCCATTGGAGGAACAGGTATTTGGATTTGCATATTTTTTGTGGATTTGCATCTGTCTTTGTAGTGCTTGTATCTCTCTGTAGAGGCCCATCGGGGCAGACTGCTGAGCGGGCAGCGGCGCCCTGAGTAGGGGGCGGAGTTAGGCTGAGGAGGGGCCTATAAAAGCGGCCGCCCAGCCAGGCAGCGGCAAAGCTGCGAGCAGCGGTACAGGAGCCGGCAAACAGGGGACTTTGCGCGGGAGAGTTCCCATTGGAGAACCAGGTATTTGGATTTCCATCTGTCTTTGTGAATTTGCATCTGCCTTTGTAGTGCTTGTATCTCTCTGTAGAGGTCCATCGGAGCAGACTGCTGAGCGGGCTGCGGCGCCCTGAGTAGGGGTCGGAGCTAGGCTGAGGAGGGGCCTATAAAAGCCGCCACCCAGCCAGGCAGCGGCACAGGAGCCAGCGAGCAGCGGCACAGGAGCCAACGAACAGAGGAGTTTGCGTGAGAGAGTTCCCATTGGAGGAGCAGGTATTGGACTTTCATCTGTCTTTGTGGATTTGCATTTGTCTTTGTAGTGCTTGCATCTCTCTGTAGAGGCCCATCGGGGCAGTCTGCTGAGCAAACACTGGCGCCCTGAGTAGGGGGCGGAGCTAGGCTGAGGAGTGGCCTATAAAAGCCGCCGCCCAGCCAGGCAGCGGCACAGGAGCCAGTGAGCAGCGGCACAGGAGCTAGCGAACAGGGGAGTTTGCGTGGGAGAGTTGCCATTGGAGGAGCAGGTTTTTGGATTTGCATCTGTCTTTGTGGATTTGCATCTGTCTTTGTAGTGCTTGTATCTCTCTGTAGAGGCCCGTCGGGGCAGACTGCTGAGCGGGCAGCGGCGCCCTGAGTAGGGGGCGGAGCTACGCTGAGGAGGGGCCTGTAAAAGCGGCCGCCCAGCCAGGCAGCGGCACAGGAGCCAGAAAACAGGGCGGTGAAAAGGGGTTTTTGAGTGGGGAAGTTCCCATTGGAGGAGCAGGTATTTGGATTTGCGTCTGTCTTTGTGGATTTGCATCTGTCTTTGTAGTACTTGTATCTCTCTGTAGAGGCCCGTCGGGGCATTCTGCTGAGCGGGCAGCGGCGCCCTGAGTAGGGGGCGGAGCTAGGCTGAGGAGGGGCCTATAAAAGCAGCCGCCAGCCAGGCAGGGGCACAGGAGCCAGCGAGCAGCGGCACAGGAGACAGTGAACAGGGGAGTTTGCGTGGGAGAGTTCCCACTGGAGGAGCAGGTATTTGGATTTGCATCTGTCTTTGTGGATTTGCATGTGTCTTTGTATTGCTTGTATCTCTCTGTAGAGGTCCGTCGGGGCAGACTGCTGAGCCGGAATAGGCGCCCTGAGTAGGGGGCGGAGCTAGCCTGAGGACGGAGCCTATGAAAGCGGCCGCCCAGCCAGTCAGCGGCACAGGAGCCAGAAAACAGGGCGGTGAAAAGGGGTTTTTGATTGGGAATGTTCCCATTGGAGGAGCAGGTATTTGGATTTGCGGTTGTCTTTGTCGATTTGCATCTGTCTTTGTAGTGCTTGTATCTCTCTGTAGAGGCCCGTCGGGGCAGACTGCTGAGCGGGCATCGGCGCCCTGAGTAGGGGGCGGAGCTAGGCTGAGGAGGGGCCTATAAAAGCGGCTGCCCATTCAGGCAGCGGCACAGTAGCCAGCGAGCAGCGGCACAGGAGCCAGCGAACAGGGGCGTTTGCGTGGGAGAGTTCCCATTGGAGGAGCAGGTATTTGGATTTGCATCTGTCTTTGTGGATTTGCATCTGTCTTTGTAGTGCTTGTATCTCTCTCTAGAGTCCCGTCGGCGCAGACTGCTGAGCGGGCAGCGGCGCCCTTAGTAGGGGGCGGAGTTAGGCTGAGGAGGGGCCTATAAAAGCGGCCGCCCAGCCCTGCAGCGGCACAGGAGCCAGCGAACAGGAGAGGTTGCATGGGAGAGTTCCCATTGGAGGAGCAGGTATTTGGATTTGCATCTGTCTTTGTGGATTTGCATCTGTCTTTAAATGCTTGTATCTCTCTGTAGAGGCCCGTCGGGGAAAATGGTGAGCGGGCAGCGGCGCCCTGAGTAGGAGGCGGAGCTAGGCTGAGGAGGGGCCTATAAAAGCGGCCACCGAGCCAGGCAGCGGCACAGTAGCCAGCGAGCAGCGGCACAGGAGACAGTGAACAGGGGACTTTGCGTGGGAGAGTTCCCATTGGAGGAGCAGGTATTTGGATTTGCAATTTTCTTGTAGTGCTTGTATCTCTCTGTAGAGGCCCGTCGGGGCAGTCTGCTGAGCGGGCAGCGGCGCCCTGAGTAGGGGGCGGAGCTAGGCTGAGGAGGAGCCTATAAAAGCGGCCGCCCAGCCAGGCAGCGGCACAGGAGCCAGCGAGCAGCGGCACAGGAGCCAACGAACAGAGGAGTTTGCGTGAGAGAGTTCCCATTGGAGGAGCAGGTATTTGGATTTGCATCTGTCTTTGTGGATTTGCATCTGTCTTTGTAGTGCTTGTATCTCTCTGTAGAGGCCCGTCGGGGCAGACTGCTGAGCGGGCAGCGGCGCCCTGAGTAGGGGGCGGAGCTAGGCTGAGGAGGGGCCTGTAAAAGCGGCCGCCCAGCCAGGCAGCGGCACAGGAGCCAGAAAACAGGGCGGTGAAAAGGGGGTTTTTGAGTGGGAAAGTTCCCATTGGAGGAGCAGGTATTTGGATTTGCGTCTGTCTTTGTGGATTTGCATCTGTCTTTGGAGTGCTTGTATCTCTCTGTAGAGGCCCGTCGGGGCAGACTGCTTAGCGGGCATCGGCGCCCTGAGTAGGGGGCGGAGCTAGGCTGAGGAGGGGCCTATAAAAGCGGCTGCCCATTCAGGTAGCCGCACAGTAGCCAGCAAACAGGGCTGCGAACAGGGGAGTTTGTGTGGGATACTACCCATTGGAGGAGCAGGTATTTGGATTTGCATCTGTCTTTGTGGATTTGCATCTGTCTTTGTAGTGCTTGTATCTCTCTGTAGTGGCCCGTCGGGGCATACTGCTGAGCGGGCAGCGGCGCCCTGAGTAGGGGGCGGAGGTAGGATGAGGAGGGGCCTATAAAAGCGGCCGCCCAGCCATGCAGCCACACAGCTGCGAGCAGCTGCACAAGAGCCAGCGAACAGGGGAGTTTGCGTGGGAGAGTTACAATTGTAGGAGCAGGTATTTGGATTTGCATGTGTCTTTGTGAATTTGCATCTGTCTTTGTAGTGCTTGTATCTCTCTGTAGAGGCCCGTCGGTGCAGACTGCTGAGCGGGCAGCGGCGCCCTGACTAGGGGGCGGAGCTAGGCTGAGGAGGGGCCTAGAAACGCGGCCGCCCAGCCAGGCAGCGGCACAGGAGACAGCGAGCAGCGGCACAGGAGACAGCGAACAGGGGCATTTGCCTGGGAGGGTTCCCATTGGAGGAGAAGGTATTTGGATATGCATCTGTCTTTGTGGATTTGCATCTGTCTTTGTAGTGCTTGTATCTCTCTGTAGAGGCCCGCCTGGGCAGACTGCTGAGCAGGAAGCGGCGCGCTGATTAGGGGGCGGACCTAGGCTGAGGAGGGGCCTATAAAAGCTGCCTCCCAGCCAGTCAGTAGCACAGGAGCCAGCGAGCAGCGGTACAGGAGCGAGGGAAAAGGGGCGTTTGCGTGGGAGAGTTCCCATTGGAGGAGCAGGTATTTGGATTTGCATCTCTGTCTTTGTAGTGCTTGTATATCTCTGTAGAGGCCCGTCGGGGCAGACTGATGAGCCGGCAGTGGCGACCTGAGTAGGGGGCGGAGCTAGGCTGAGGAGTGGCTTATTGAAGCACCCGCCCAGCCAGGCAGCGGCACAGCTGCGAGCACCGAACAGGGCGGCGAACAGGGGACTTTGCGTGGGAGAGTTCCCATTGGAGGAGTAGGTATTTGGATTTGCTTCTCTCTATGTGGATATGCATCTGTCTTTGCAGTGCTTGTATCTCTCTGTAGAAGCCCGTTGGGGGCAGACTGATGAGCGGGCAGCGGTGCCCTGAGTAGGGGGCGGAGCTAGGCTGAGGAGGGGCCTATAAAAACGGCCGCCCAGCCAGGCAGCGGCACAGGAGCCAGCGAAAAGGGCGGCGAACAGGGGAATTTGCGTGGGAGGGTTCCCATTGGAAGAGCAGGTATTTGGATTTGCATCTGCATCTTTGTAGTGCTTGTATCTCTCTGTAGAGGCCCGTCGGGGCAGACTGCTGAGCCGGCAGCTGCGCCCTGAGTAGGGGGCGGAGCTAGGCTGAGGAGGGGCCTATAAAAGCGGCCGCCCAGCCAGGCAGCGGCACAGGAGCCAACGAGCAGCGGCACAGGAGCCAGTGAACAGGGGCGTTTGCGTGGGAGAGTTCCAATTGGAGGAGCTGTTTTTGGATATGAATCTATCTTTGTGGTATTCCAACTGTCTTTGTAGTGCTTGTATCTCTCTGTAGAGGCCCGTCGGGGCAGACTGCTGAGCGGGCAGCGGCGCCCTGAGTAGGGGGCGGAGCTAGGCTGAGGAGGGGCCTATAAAAGCGGCCGACCAGCCAGGCAGCGGCACAGCTGCGAGCAGCCAACAGGGTGGCGAACAGGGGAGTTTGCGTGGGACAGTTCCCATTGGAGGAGCAGTTATTTTGGTTTGCATATCTGTCCTTTTACAGCTTGTATCTCTCTGTAGAGGCCCGTCCGGGCAGACTGCTGAGCGGGCAGCGGCGCCCTGAGTAGGGGGCGGAGCTAGGCTGAGGAGGGGCCTATAAAAGCGGCCGACCAGCCAGGCAGCGGCACAGCTGCGAGCAGCGAACAGGGTGGCGAATAGGGGAGTTTGCGTGGGACAGTTCCCATTGGAGGAGCAGTTATTTTGGTTTGCATATCTGTCCTTTTACAGCTTGTATCTCTCTGTAGAGGCCCGTCGGGGCAGACTGCTGAGCGGGCAGCAGCGCCCTGAGTAGGGGGCGGAGAAAGGCTGAGAAGGGGCCTATAAAAGCAGCCGCTCTGCCTGGCAGATGCACAGGAGCCAGCGAGCAGCGGTACAGGAGCCTGCGAACAGGGGACTTTGCGTGGGAGAGTTCCCATTGGAGGAGCAGGTATTTGGATTTGCATCTTTTTTGTGGATTTGCATCTGTCTTTGTAGTGCTTCTATCTCTCTGTAGAGGCCCGTCGGGGCAGACTGCTGAGCGGGCAGCGGCGCCCTGAGTTGGGGGCCGAGCTAGGCTGAGGAGGGGCCTATAGGCTGAGCGGGAGTTTGCATGGAGAGTTCCCATTGGAGCAGCAGGTATTTGGATTTGCATCTGTCTTTGTGTATTTTCATCTCTCTTTGTAGTGCTTGTATCTCTCTGTAGAGGCCCGTCGGGGCAGACATCTGAGCGAGCAGTGGCGCCCTGAGTAGGGGGCGGAGATAGGCTGAGGAGGGCCTATAAAAGCGGCCGCCCAGCCAGGCAGCGGCACAGGAGCCAGCAAACTGGGCGGCGAACAGGGGAGTTTGCGTGGGAGAGTTCCCATTGGAGGAGCAGGTATTTGGATTTGCATGTCTGTCTTTGTAGTGCTTGTATCTCTCTGTAGACGCCCGTCGGGGCACACTGCTGAGCGGGCAGCGGCGCCCTGAGTAGGGGGCGGAGCTATACTGAGGAGGGGCCTATAAAAGCGGCCGCCCAGCCAGGCAGCAGTACAGCTGCGAGCAGCGAACAGGGCGGCGAACAGGGGAGTTTGCGTGGGAGAGTTCCCATTGGAGGATCAGGTATTAGGATTTGCATCTGTCTTTGTGGATTTGCTTCTGTCTTTGTAGTGCTTGTATCTCTCTGTAGAGGCCCGACGGGGCAGACTGCTGAGCGGGCAGCGGCGCCCTGAGTAGGGGGCGAAGCTAGTCTGAGGAGGGGCCTATAAAAGCGGCCGCCCAGCCAGGCAGCGGCACAGGAGCCAGCAAGCAGGGCGGCGAACAGGTGAGTTTGCGTGGGACAGTTCCCATTGTAGGAGCAGGTATTTGGATTTGCATCTGTCTTTGTGGATTCGCATCTGTCTTTGTAGTGCTTGTATCTCTCTGTATGGGCCCGTCGGGGCAGAATGCTGAGCGGGCAGAGGCGCCCTGAGTGCGGGGCGGAGCTGGGCTGAGGTGGGGCCTATAAAAGCAGCCGCCCAGCCAGGCATTGGCACAGGAGCCAGCGAGCAGCGGCACAGTAGCCAGCTAACAGTGGAATTTGCGTGGGAGAGTTCCCATTGGAGGAGCAGGTATTTGGATTTGCATCTGTTTTGTGGATTTGCATCTGTCTTTGTAGTGCTTGTATCTCTCTGTAGAGGCCCGTCGGGGCAGACTGCTGAGCGGGCAGTGGCGCCCTGTGTAGGGGGCGGAGCTAGGCTGAGGAGGGGCCTATAAAAGCGGTCGCCCAGCCAGGCAGCGGCACAGGAGCCAGCGAACAGGGGAGTTTGCGTGGGAGTGTTCCCATTGGAGGAGCAGGTATTTGGATTTGCATCTTTGTCTTTGTAGTGCTTGTATCTCTCTGTAGAGGCCCGTCGGGGCAGACTGCTGAGCGGGCAGCGGCGCCCGGAGCAGGAGGCGGAGCTAGGCTGAGAAGGGGCCTATAAAAGCCGCCGCTCTGTTTGGCAGATGCACAGGAGCCAGCGAGCAGCGGCACAGGAGCCAGTGAACAGGGGACTTTGCATGGGAGAGTTCCCATTGGAGGAGCAGGTATTTGGATTGGCATCTTTTTGTGGATTTGCATCTGTCTTTGTAGTGCTTGTATCTCTCTGTAGAGGCCCGTCGGGGCAGACTGCTGAGCGGGTTGCGGCGCCCTGAGTAGGGGGCGGAGCTAGGCTGAGGAGGGGCCTATAAAAGCTGCAGCCCAGCCAGGCAGCGGCACAGGAGCCAGCGAGCAGAGGCACAGGAACCAGCGAACAGGGGCATTTGCGTGGGAGAGTTCCCATTGGAGAAGCAGGTATTTGGATTTGCATCTTTCTTCGTGGATTTGCGTCTATCTTTCAAGTGCTTGTATCTCTCTGTAGAGGCCCATCGGGGCAGACTGCTGAGCGGGCAGCGGCGCCCTGAGTAGGGAGCGGAGATAAGCTGAGGAGGGCATATAAAAGCGGCCGCCCAGCCAGGCAGCGGCACAGGAGCCAGCAAACAGGGCAGCAAACAGGGGAGTTTGCGACGGAGAGTTCCCATTGGAGGAACAGGTATTTGGATTTGCATCTGTCTTTGTGGATTTGCATCTGTCTTAGTAGTGCTTGTACCTCTCTGTAGAGGCCCGTCGGGGCAGACTGCTGAGCGGGCAGCGGCGCCCTGAGTAGGGGGCTGAGATAGGCTGAGGAGGGCCTATAAAAGCGGCCGCCCAGCCAGGCAGCGGCACAGGAGCCAGCAAACTGGGCGGCGAACAGGGGAGTTTGCGTGGGAGAGTTCCCATTTCATGAGCAGGTATTTGGATTGCATCTGTCTTTGTGTATTTGCATCTTTCTTTGTAGTGCTTGTATCTCTCTGTAGAGGCCCGTCGGGGCAGACTGCTGAGCGGGCAGCGGCGCCCTGAGTAGGGGGCGGAGCTAGGGTGAGGAGGGGCCTATAAAAGCGGCCGCCCAGCCAGGCAGCTGTACAGGAGACAGCAAACAGGGGAGTTTGCGTGGAGAGTTCCCATTGGAGCAGCAGGTATTTGGATTTGCATCTGTCTTTGTAGTGCTTGTATCTCTCTGTAGAGGCCCGTCGGGGCACACTGCTGAGCGGGCAGCGGCGCCCTGAGTAGGGTGCGGAGCTAGGCTGAGGAGGGTCCTGTAAAAGCGGCCGCCCAGCCAGGCAGCGGCAAAGCTGCGAGCAACGGTACAGGAGCCGGCGAACAGGGGACTTTGCGTGGGAGAGTTCCAATTGGAGGAGCAGGTATTTGGATTTGCATCTGTCTTTGTGAATTTGCCTCTGCCTTTGTCGTGCTTGTATCTCTCTGTAGAGGCCCGTTGGGGCAGACTGCTGAGCGGGCTGCGGCGCCCTGAGTAGGGGTCGGAGCTAGGCTGAGGAGGGGCCTATAAAAGCGGCCACCCAGCCAGGCAGCGGCACAGGAGCCAGCGAGCAGCGGCACAGGAGCCAACCAACAGAGGAGTTTGCGTGAGAGAGTTCCCATTGGAGGAGCAGGTAATTGGATTTTCATCTGTCTTTGTGGATTTGCACCTGTCTTTGTAGTGCTTGTATCTCTCTGTAGAGGCCCGTCTAGGCAGACTGCTGAGCGGGCAGAGTCCCCCTGAGTAGGGGGCGGAGTTAGGCTGAGGAGGGGCCTATAAAAGCGGCCGCCCAGACAGGCAGCAGCAAAGGAGCCAGCGAACAGGGGAGTTTGCCTGGGAGAGTTCCCAGTGGAGGAGCAGGTATTTGGATTTGCATCTCTGTCTTTGCAGTGCTTGTATCTCTCTGTAGAGGACCGTCGGGGCAGACTTCTGAGCGGGCAGCGGCGCCCTGAGTAGGGGGCAGAGCTAGGCTCAGGAGGGGCCTATAAAAGCGGCCGCCGGGCCAGGCAGCGGCACAGGAGCCAGCAAACACGGTGGAGAACAGGGGAGTTTGCGTGGGAGAGTTCCCATTAGAGGAGCAGGAATTGGATTTTCATCTGTCTTTCTGTATTTGCATCTGTCTTTGTAGTGCTTGTATCTCTCTGTAGAGGCCCGTCGGGGCAGACTGCTGAGCGGGAAGCGGCGCCCAGAGTAGGGGGCGGAGCAAGGCTGAGGAGGGGCCTATAAAAGCGGCCGCCCAGCCAGACAGCGGCAGAGGAGCCAGCGAACAGTGGAGTTTGCGTGGGAGAGTTACCATTGGAGGAGCAGGTATTTGGATTTGCATCTGTCCTTGTGGATTTGCATTTGTCTTTCTAGTGCTTGTATCTCTCTGTAGAGGCCCGTCGGGGCAGACTGCTGAGCGGGCAGCGGCGCCCTGAGTAGGGGGCGGAGAAAGGCTGAGAAGGGGCCTATAAAAGCAGCCGCTCTGCCTGGCAGATGCACAGGAGCCAGCGAGCAGCGGTACAGGAGCCTGCGAACAGGGGACTTTGCGTGGGAGAGTTCCCATTGGAGGAGCAGGTATTTGGATTTGCATCTTTTTTGTGGATTTGCATCTGTCTTTGTAGTGCTTCTATCTCTCTGTAGAGGCCCGTCGGGGCAGACTGCTGAGCGGGCAGCGGCGCCCTGAGTTGGGGGCCGAGCTAGGCTGAGGAGGGGCCTATAGGCTGAGCGGGAGTTTGCGTGGAGAGTTCCCATTGGAGCAGCAGGTATTTGGATTTGCATCTGTCTTTGTGTATTTTCATCTCTCTTTGTAGTGCTTGTATCTCTCTGTAGAGGCCCGTCGGGGCAGACATCTGAGCGAGCAGTGGCGCCCTGAGTAGGGGGCGGAGATAGGCTGAGGAGGGCCTATAAAAGCGGCCGCCCAGCCAGGCAGCGGCACAGGAGCCAGCAAACTGGGCGGCGAACAGGGGAGTTTGCGTGGGAGAGTTCCCATTGGAGGAGCAGGTATTTGGATTTGCATGTCTGTCTTTGTAGTGCTTGTATCTCTCTGTAGACGCCCGTCGGGGCACACTGCTGAGCGGGCAGCGGCGCCCTGAGTAGGGGGCGGAGCTATACTGAGGAGGGGCCTATAAAAGCGGCCGCCCAGCCAGGCAGCAGTACAGCTGCGAGCAGCGAACAGGGCGGCGAACAGGGGAGTTTGCGTGGGAGAGTTCCCATTGGAGGATCAGGTATTAGGATTTGCATCTGTCTTTGTGGATTTGCTTCTGTCTTTGTAGTGCTTGTATCTCTCTGTAGAGGCCCGACGGGGCAGACTGCTGAGCGGGCAGCGGCGCCCTGAGTAGGGGGCGAAGCTAGTCTGAGGAGGGGCCTAAAAAAGCGGCCGCCCAGCCAGGCAGCGGCACAGGAGCCAGCAAGCAGGGCGGCGAACAGGGGAGTTTGCGTGGGACAGTTCCCATTGTAGGAGCAGGTATTTGGATTTGCATCTGTCTTTGTGGATTCGCATCTGTCTTTGTAGTGATTGTATCTCTCTGTATGGGCCCGTCGGGGCAGAATGCTGAGCGGGCAGAGGCGCCCTGAGTGCGGGGCGGAGCTGGGCTGAGGTGGGGCCTATAAAAGCAGCCGCCCAGCCAGGCATTGGCACAGGAGCCAGCGAGCAGCGGCACAGTAGCCAGCTAACAGTGGAATTTGCGTGGGAGAGTTCCCATTGGAGGAGCAGGTATTTGGATTTGCATCTGTTTTGTGGATTTGCATCTGTCTTTGTAGTGCTTGTATCTCTCTGTAGAGGCCCGTCGTGGCAGACTGCTGAGCGGGCAGTGGCGCCCTGTGTAGGGGGCGGAGCTAGGCTGAGGAGGGGCCTATAAAAGCGGTCGCCCAGCCAGGCAGCGGCACAGGAGCCAGCGAACAGGGGAGTTTGCGTCGGGGAGTTTCCATTGGAGGAGCAGGTATTTGGATTTGCATCTCTGTCTTTGTAGTGCTAGTATCTTTCTTTAGACGCCGTCGGGGCAGACTGCTGAGCGGGCAGTAGCGCCCTGAGTAGGTGGCGGAGCTAGGCTGAGGAGGGGCCTATAAAAGCGGCTGCCCAGCTTGGTAGCGTCACAGGAGCCATCAAGCAGGGGCACAGGAGCCAGCGAACAGGGGAGTTTGCGTGGGAGTGTTCCCATTGGAGGAGCAGATAATGGATTTGCATCTTTGTCTTTGTAGTGCTTGTATCTCTCTGTAGAGGCCCGTCGGGGCAGACTGCTGAGCGGGCAGCGGCGCCCGGAGCAGGAGGCGGAGCTAGGCTGAGAAGGGGCCTATAAAAGCCGCCGCTCTGTTTGGCAGATGCACAGGAGCCAGCGAGCAGCGGCACAGGAGCCAGTGAACAGGGGACTTTGCATGGGAGAGTTCCCATTGGAGGAGCAGGTATTTGGATTGGCATCATTTTGTGGATTTGCATCTGTCTTTGTAGTGCTTGTATCTCTCTGTAGAGGCCCGTCGGGGCAGACTGCTGAGCGGGTTGCGGCGCCCTGAGTAGGGGGCGGAGCTAGGCTGAGGAGGGGCCTATAAAAGCTGCAGCCCAGCCAGGCAGCGGCACAGGAGCCAGCGAGCAGAGGCACAGGAACCAGCGAACAGGGGCATTTGCGTGGGAGAGTTCCCATTGGAGGAGCAGGTATTTGGATTTGCATCTTTCTTTGTGGATTTGCGTCTATCTTTCAAGTGCTTGTATCTCTCTGTAGAGGCCCATCGGGGCAGACTGCTGAGCGGGCAGCGGCGCCCTGAGTAGGGAGCGGAGATAAGCTGAGGAGGGCAAATAAAAGCGGCCGCCCAGCCAGGCAGCGGCACAGGAGCCAGCAAACAGGGCAGCAAACAGGGGAGTTTGCGACGGAGAGTTCCCATTGGAGGAACAGGTATTTGGATTTGCATCTGTCTTTGTGGATTTGCATCTGTCTTAGTAGTGCTTGTACCTCTCTGTAGAGGCCCGTCGGGGCAGACTGCTGAGCGGGCAGCGGCGCCCTGAGTAGGGGGCTGAGATAGGCTGAGGAGGGCCTATAAAAGCGGCCGCCCAGCCAGGCAGCGGCACAGGAGCCAGCAAACTGGGCGGCGAACAGGGGAGTTTGCGTGGGAGAGTTCCCATTTCATGAGCAGGTATTTGGATTGCATCTGTCTTTGTGTATTTGCATCTTTCTTTGTAGTGCTTGTATCTCTCTGTAGAGGCCCGTCGGGGCAGACTGCTGAGCGGGCAGCGGCGCCCTGAGTAGGGGGCGGAGCTAGGGTGAGGAGGGGCCTATAAAAGCGGCCGCCCAGCCAGGCAGCTGTACAGGAGACAGCAAACAGGGGAGTTTGCGTGGAGAGTTCCCATTGGAGCAGCAGGTATTTGGATTTGCATCTGTCTTTGTAGTGCTTGTATCTCTCTGTAGAGGCCCGTCGGGGCAGACTGCTGAGCGGGCAGCGGCGCCCTGAGTAGGGTGCGGAGCTAGGCTGAGGAGGGTCCTGTAAAAGCGGCCGCCCAGCCAGGCAGCGGCAAAGCTGCGAGCAACGGTACAGGAGCCGGCGAACAGGGGACTTTGCGTGGGAGAGTTCCAATTGGAGGAGCAGGTATTTGGATTTGCATCTGTCTTTGTGAATTTGCCTCTGCCTTTGTCGTGCTTGTATCTCTCTGTAGAGGCCCGTTGGGGCAGACTGCTGAGCGGGCTGCGGCGCCCTGAGTAGGGGTCGGAGCTAGGCTGAGGAGGGGCCTATAAAAGCGGCCACCCAGCCAGGCAGCGGCACAGGAGCCAGCGAGCAGCGGCACAGGAGCCAACCAACAGAGGAGTTTGCGTGAGAGAGTTCCCATTGGAGGAGCAGGTAATTGGATTTTCATCTGTCTTTGTGGATTTGCACCTGTCTTTGTAGTGCTTGTATCTCTCTGTAGAGGCCCGTCTAGGCAGACTGCTGAGCGGGCAGAGTCCCCCTGAGTAGGGGGCGGAGTTAGGCTGAGGAGGGGCCTATAAAAGCGGCCGCCCAGACAGGCAGCAGCAAAGGAGCCAGCGAACAGGGGAGTTTGCCTGGGAGAGTTCCCAGTGGAGGAGCAGGTATTTGGATTTGCATCTCTGTCTTTGCAGTGCTTGTATCTCTCTGTAGAGGACCGTCGGGGCAGACTTCTGAGCGGGCAGCGGCGCCCTGAGTAGGGGGCAGAGCTAGGCTCAGGAGGGGCCTATAAAAGCGGCCGCCGGGCCAGGCAGCGGCACAGGAGCCAGCAAACACGGTGGAGAACAGGGGAGTTTGCGTGGGAGAGTTCCCATTAGAGGAGCAGGAATTGGATTTTCATCTGTCTTTCTGTATTTGCATCTGTCTTTGTAGTGCTTGTATCTCTCTGTAGAGGCCCGTCGGGGCAGACTGCTGAGCGGGAAGCGGCGCCCAGAGTAGGGGGCGGAGCAAGGCTGAGGAGGGGCCTATAAAAGCGGCCGCCCAGCCAGACAGCGGCAGAGGAGCCAGCGAACAGTGGAGTTTGCGTGGGAGAGTTACCATTGGAGGAGCAGGTATTTGGATTTGCATCTCTCTTTGTGGATTTGCATCTGTCTTTGTAGTCCTTGTATCTCTCTGTAGAGGCCCGTCGGGGCAGACTGCTGAGCGGGCAGCGGCGCCCTGAGTAGGGGGCGGAGCTAGGTTGAGGAGGGGCCTATAAAAGCGGCTGACCATTCAGGCAGCGGCACTGTAGCCAGCGAGCAGCGGCACAGGAGCCAGCGAACAGGGGCGTTTGCGTGGGAGAGTTCCCATTGGAGGAGCAGGTATTTGGATTTGCATCTGTTTTGTGGATTTGCATCTGTCTTTGTAGTGCTTGTATCTCTCTGTAGAGGCCCGTCGGGGCAGACTGCTGAGCAGGCAGCGGTGCCCTGAGTACCGGCGGAGCTAGGCTGAGGAGGGGCCTATAAAAGCGGCTGCCCAGCCAGGCAGCGGCACAGGAGCCAGCAAAAAGGGGACTTTGCGTGCGAGATTTCCCATTGGAGGAGCAGGTATATGGATTTACATCTGTCTTTGTGGATCGCATCTGTCTTTGTAGTGCTTGTATCTCTCTGTAGAGGCCCGTCGGGGCAGACTGCTGAGCGGGCAGCGGCGCCCTGAGTAGGGGGCGGAGGTAGGCTGAGGAGGGGCTTATAAATCGGCCCCCAAGCCAAGCAGCGACACAGGAGCCAGCAAACAGAGTGGTGAACAGGGAAGTTTGGGTGGGAGTGTTCCCATTGTAGGAGCAGGTATTTGGATTTGCATCTCTATTTGTGGATTTGCATCTGTATTTGTAGTGCTTGTATCTCTCTGTAGAGGCCCGTTGGGGCAGACTGCTGAGCGGGCAGCGGCGCCCTGAGTAGGGGGCGGAGCTAGGCTGAGGACGGGCCTATAAAAGCGGCCGCCCATTCAGGCAGCGGCACAGGAGCCAGCTAACAGGGGAGATTGCGTTGGAGAGTTCCCATTGGAGGAGCAGTTATTTGGATTTGCATCTGTTTTGTGGATTTGCATCTGTCTTTGTAGTGCTTGTATCTCTCTGTAGAGGCCCCTCGGGCAGTCTGCTGAGCGGACAGCGGCGCCCTGAGTAGGGGTCGGAGCTAGGCTGAGGAGGGGCTTATAAATCGGCCCCCAAGCCAGGCAGCGGCACAGGAGCCAGGAAACAGAGCGGTGAACAGGGGAGTTTGGGTGGGACTGTTCCCATTGGAGGAGCAGTTATTTGTATTTGCATCTGTCTTTGTGGATTTGCATCTGTGGGTACGTCTACACTACGGGACTATTCCGAATTTGCATAAACCGGTTTTGTAAAACAGATTTTATAAAATCGAGTGCGCGCGGCCACACTAAGCAGATTAAATCGGTAGTGTGCCTCCATGGTCCGAGGCTAGCGTCGATTTCTGGAGCGTTGCACTGTGGGTAGCTATCCCGTAGCTATCCCATAGTTCCCGCAGCCTCCCCCGCCCCTTGGCATTTCCGGATTGAGATCCTAGTACCTGATGGGGCAAAAATCATTGTCGCGTGTGGTTCTGGGTACAGCCTCACCGCTCCCTCCCTGAGCAGCAGACAACCGTTTCGCGCCTTTTTTTGCTTGGTGAACTGTGCAGATGCCATAACACAGCAAGCATGGACCCTGCTCAGCTCCATACCGCAATCGTGGATGTTTTAAACACCTCGCGCACTCTCCTGCAGTATATGCTGAACCAGGATCTTCAATCCGAGGCGAGGAGGAGGCGGATACGGCAGTGCGGCAATGACAGTGATGAGGACATGGACACAGAATTCTCTCAAACCACGGGCCCCTGCGCTTTGGAGATCCTGATGGTAATGGGGCAGATTCTATCCATTGAACGCCGATTTTGGGCCCGGGAAACAAGCACTGACTGGTGGGACCGCATTGTGTTGCAGGTGTGGGAGGATTCCCAGTGGCTGCGAAACTTTCGCATGCGTAAGGGCACTTTCATGGAACTTTGTGAATTGCTTGCCCCTGCCCTGAAACGCCATAATACCAAGATGAGAGCAGCCCTCACAGTAGAGAAGCGAGTGGCGATAGCCCTGTGGAAGCTTGCAATGCCAGACAGCTACCGGTCAGTCGGGAATCAATTTGGAGTTGGAAAATCTACTGTGGGGGCTGCTGTGATGCAAGTAGCCAAAGCAATCACTAAGCTGCTGCTACGAAAGATTGTGACTCTGGGAAATGTGCAGGCCATAGTGGATGGCTTTGCTGCACTGGGATTCCCTAACTGTGGGGGGGCGATAGATGGAACCCATATCCCTATCTTGGCACCGCAGCGCCAGGGCACCCAGTACGTAAACCGCAAGGGGTACTTTTCAATGGTGCTGCAAGCACTGGTAGATCACAAGGGACGTTTCGCAAACATCCACGTGGGATGGCCAGGGAGAGTTCATGACGCTCGCGTCTTCAGAAGCACTACTCTGTTTAAACGGCTGCAGCAAGGGGATTACTTCCCAGACCAGAAAATAACAGTTGGGGATGTTGAAATGCCTGTCGTTATCCTGGGGGACCCAGCCTACCCCTTGATGCCATGGCTCATGAAGCCATACACAGGCAGCCTGGACAGGGGTCAGGATCTGTTCAATTACAGGCTGAGCAAGTGCAGAATGGTGGTGGAATGTGCATTTGGCCGTTTAAAGGCGCGCTGGCGGACATTACTGACTCGCTCAGACCTCAGCCAAACCAATGTCCCCTATGTTATTACTGCTTGCTGTATTCTCCACAACCTCTGTGAGAGTAAGGGGGAGACCTTTATGGCGGGGTGGGAGGCTGAGGCAAATCACCTGGCCGCTGATTACGCGCAGCCAGACACCAGGGAGATTAGAAGAGCACACCAGGAAGCGGTGCGCATCAGAGAAGCTTTGAAAACGAGCTTCATCAATGGCCAGGGTACAGTGTGACTGCTGTTTTTGTTGATGAACACCCACCCCGCCTTGACTGACTCATTCCCTGTTAGCAACTCACCCTCCCCCTTCGAGTACAGCTTACTTATGCAAATAAAGTCACTCTCATTTAAAAAGCATGAATTCTTTATTGATTCATTATAAAAAGAGGGAGAGAAGTAAGGGTGTGGTTTGGGAGGAGGATAGAAGGGATGGAGAAGGCCATTAAAAAAAATTCAGAGTAACGACATCCTTCTGGTTGGGCTGTCCACGGGGGTGGAGTGGGCGGGTGCACGGAGCCTCCCCCCACGCGTTCTTACATGTCTGGGTGAGGAGGATATGGAACATGGTGAGGGTTGAGGGTGGTTATACAGGGGCTGCAGCGGCACTCTGTGATCCTGCTGCCGTACCTGAAGCTCCACAAGACGCCGGAGCATGTCAGTTTGATCACGCAGCAGCCCCAGAGTTGCATCCCGCCACCGCTGATCTTCCTGCCGCCACCTCTCATCTCGGTTGTCCCTCCTGTCCTCACGTTCACTGGCCTCTTTCCTGTAATTTGAAACCACGTCCTTCCACTCATTCAGATGAGCTCTTTCATTGCGTGTAACTTCCATAATATCCGAGAACATCTCATCTCGCGTCTTCTTTTTCCTCCGTCTTATCTGTGCTAGCCTTTGGGATGGAGGAGGGATGGTTGATAAATTTGCAGCTGCATGAGGGAGATAAATATTTAGAAAGATACATTTTACAGAACAATGGTTATACTATTTCACAGTGAACAGCAGTATTCACCACCTAGCACATGTGATTTCCCTACAAGGTCGCATTTTTTCATCTTTTTAGTGAGTGCCTGCAGCTCTGGAGTTACAGATCTCACAGACGCAGGTCCAGGCATCATAATTCAGCTTGCTTGTGGCCATGGTAAGCCACTGTCTTTCGGCTTCTGTAGTGATTTAACCCTTCCCCCCCAACAACGCATGGCTAATACCACGCTAGCTCCCTGCTAATCAACAACCTTCCCCCCCCACCCACTGCGTGTCTGGTGCCTTGGGGAAGATCGCCGGTGACCAAACACAGAAAAGATCATCGGCATTTCACTCCTCCCCTCCCCCGCTTCGCTACGTGAAGGAAAGTTTTTTTTTAAGCTGATGCAGTCCACGAACCCAGTAGAAAAATGGCCACCCCCCCTTACTTAAATTCCTGATTTTTAACCAGGTTATCCTGAACGATATCACTTTGCTGAGGATAACAGAACAAGATAAAGAACGGATGCTTCTTGAATGCCAGCAGTCACCGGGACCATACGCTGCTATGCTTTGCCACGCAATGATACCTGATTACTTGCTACATGCATGGCATGGTAAAGTGTCCTACCATGGTGGGCGGAACAAGGCTGCCTTGCCCAGAAACCTTCTGCAAAGGCTTCTGGAGTACCTACAGGAGTGCTTCATCGAGATGTCCCTGGAGGATTTCCTCTCAATCCCTGGACATGTTAACAAACTTTACTAAGTAACTATACTGTCTGCGAATGCATCCCAAGACCTCAGGGCAAATCAATCATTAAAAAAGGCTTTTTTTAAAAAAAATGTTTGATATTTGCAAAGGTACACTCACCAGAGGTCCCTTCCATGGCGTCATTGTCTGGGATAGTGGCTTGTGAGGGCTGGGAGGACGGTAATTCCGTCAGGGTGATAAAAAGCTCCTGGCTGCTGGGGCTGACGGAGTGCTGTGTGCTCTCTGCTAGGTCTTCCTCCTCTTCTTCATCTTCCTCTTCCCCGTCTGCATAATCCTCAGCCATGGCAGAGATTACAACCCCCACCTCGGAATCCACGAACAGGGGTGGGGTACTTGTGGCGCAGCCCCCTAAAATTGCATGCAGCTCAGCATAGAAGCGGCATGTTTTTCGACCTGCCCCTGACCTTCCGTTTGCTTCTTTGGTTTTCTGGTAGGCTTGTCTGAGCTCCTTAACTTTCACTCTGCACTGCACTGAGTACCGGCTGTGGCCTTTATCCGTCATAGCCTTAGAAATTCTTTCAAATACTTTTTCATTTTGTCTTTTGGAACGCAGTTCTGTTAGTACTGAATCCTCTCCCCAGATAGCGATCAGATCCAGTACCTCCCGTGTAGTCCATGCTGGGGCTCTTTTACAATTCTCAGCAGACTGCATTGTTAACGCTGATGAGCTGTGCGTGGTCACCTGTGCTGATGAGATGAGATCTCCACGCTGGGGAAGCAGGAAATGAATTTCAAAAGTTCGCGGGGCTTTTCCTGTCTACCTGGCCAGTGCATCCGAGTTCAGAATGATGTCCAGAGCGGTCACTGGTGCACTGTGGGATAGCTCCCGGAGGCCAATGCCGTCGATCAGCGTCCACACTACAGCTAATCCGATATGTTAATACCGATACTAGCGTTACTCCTCTCGTTAGGGAGCAGTACAGAAACCCGTTTAAAGAGCCATTAAAATCGATATAAGGTGCCTCCTAGAATGGACGGTTGTGGCGTTAAATCGGTTTTACGCTCCTAAAACCGATTTAAACGCCTAGTGTAGACCAGGCCTGTCTTTGTTGTGCTTGTATCTCTCTGTAGAGGCCCGTCGGGGCAGACTGCTGAGCGGGCAGCGGCCCCCTGAGTAGGGGGCGGAGCTAGGCTGAGGAGGGGCCTATAAAAGCGGCCGCCCAGCCTGGCAGCGGCAAAGGAGCCAGCGAGCAGCGCCACAGGAGCCAGCGAACAGGGGAGTTTGCATGGGAGAGTTCCCATTGGAGAAGCAGGTATTTGGATTTGCATCTGTCTTTGTGTATTTGCATCTCTCTTTGTAGTGCTTGTATCTCTCTCTAGAGGCCCGTCGGGGCAGACTGCTGAGCAGGCAGCGGCGCCCTGAGTAGGGGGCGGAGCTAGGCTGATGAGGGGCCTATAAAAGCGGCCGCCCAGCCAGGCAGCAGCACAGGAGCCAGCAAATAGGGGAGTTTGCGTGGGAGAGTTCGCATTGGAGGAGCAGGTAATTGGATTTGCATCTGTCTTTGTAGTGCTTGTATCTCTCTGTAGAGGTCCGTCGGGGCAGACTCCTGAGCGGGCAGCGGTGCCCTGAGTAGGGGGGGGAGCTAGGCTGAGGAGGGGCCTATAAAAGCGGCCGCCCAGCCAGGGAGTGGCACAGGAGCCAGCAAACAGGGCGACAAAAAGGGGAGTTTGCGTGGGAGAGTTCCCATTGTAGTAGCAGGTATTTGGATTTGCATCTGTCTTTGTGTATTTGCATCTGTCTTTGTAGGGCTTGTATCTCTCTGTAGAGGCCCTTCGGGGCAGACTGCTGAGCGGGCAGCGGCGCCCTGAGTAGGGGGCGGAGCTAGGCTGAGGAGGGGCCTATAAAAGTGGCCGCCTAGCCAGGCAGCGGCACAGGAGCCAGCAAAGAGGGTGGTGAACAGGCGAGTTTGCGTGGGAGAGTTCCCATTGGAGGAGCAGGTATTTGGATTTGTATCTGTTTTTGTAGTGCTTGTATCTCTCTATAGAGGCCCGTCGGGGCAGACTGCTGAGCGGACAGCGGCGCCCTGAGTACGGGGCGGAGCTAGCCTGAGGAGGGGCTTATAAAAGCGGCCGCCCAGCCAGGCTGTGGCACAGTAGCCAGCAAACAGGGGAGTTTGCATGGGAGAGTTCCCATTGGAGGAGCAGGTATTTGGATTTGCATCTGTCTTTGTGTATTTGCATCTGTCTTTGTAGTGCTTGTATCTCTCTGTAAAGGCCCGTCGGGGCAGACTGCTGAGCGGGCAGCGGCGCCCTGAGTAGGGGGCGGAGCTAGGCTGAGGAGGGGCCTATAAAAGCGGCCGGCCAGCCAGGCAGCGGCACAGGAGCCAGCGAGCAGCGGCACAGGAGCCAGCAAACAGGGCAGAGAACAAGGGAGTTTGCGTGGGAGAGTTCCCATTGGAGGAGCAGGTATTTCGATTTGAATCTCTGTCTTTGTAGTGCTTGTATCTCTCTGTAGAGGCCCGTCGGGGCAGACTGCTGAGCGGACAGCGGCGCCCTGAGTAGGGGGTGGAGCTAGGCTGAGGAAGGGCCTATAAAAGCAGCCGCCCAGCCAGGCAGCGGCACTGGAGCCAGTGAGCAGCGGCACAGGAGCCAGGGAACAGGGGCGTTTGCGTGGGAGAGTTCCCATTAGAAAAGCAGGTATTTGGATTTGCATCTCTCTTGGTGGATTTGCATCTGTCTTTGTAGTGCTTGTATCATACTGTAGAATCCCTCGTGGCAGACTGCTGAGCGGGCAGCGGCGCCATAGTAGGGGGCGGAGCTCGGCTGAGGAGGGGCCTATAAAAGCGGAAGCCCAGCCAGGCAGCGGCACAGGTGCCAGCGAGCCGCGGCACAGGAGCCAGAGAACAGGGAAGAGTTTTCGTGGGAGAGTTCCCATCGGAGGAGCACGTATTTGGATTTGCACCTCTCTTTGTGGATTTGCACCTCTCTTTGTAGAGCTTGTATCTTTCTGTAGAGGCCCGTCGCGGCAGACTGCTGAGCGGGTAGCGGCGCCCTGAGTAGGGGGCGGAGCTAGGCTGAGGAGCGGCCTATAAAAGCGGCCGCCCAGCCAGGCAGCGGCACAGGAGCCAGCGAACAAGGGAGTTTGCGTGGGAGAGTTCCCATTGGAGGAGCAGGTATTTGGATTTGCATGTATGTTTTTGTAGTGCTTGTATCTCTCTGTAGACGCCCGTCGCGGCAGACTGCTGAGCGGGCAGCGGCGCCCTGAGTAGGGGGCGGAGCTATACTGAGGATGGGCCTATAAAAGCGGCCGCCCAGTCAGGCAGCGGTACAGCTGCGAGCAGCGAACAGGGCGGCGAACAGGGGAGTTTGCGTGGGAGAGTTCCCATTGAAGGAGCAGGTATTTGGATTTGCATCTGTCTTTGCGGATTTGCATCTGTCTTTGTGGATTTGCGTCTGTCTTTGTAGTGCTTGTATCTCTCTGTAGAGGCCCGTCGGGGCAGACTGCTGAGCGGGGTAGCGGCGCCCTGAGTAGGAGGTGGAGCTAGGCTGAGGAGGGGCCTATAAAAGCGGCCACCCATCCAGGCAGCGGCACAGGAGCCAGCGAGCAGCGGCACAGGAGCCAGTGAACAGGGGAGTTTGCGTGGGAGAGTTCCCATTGGAGCAGCAGGTATTTGGATTTGCATCTGTCCTTGTGGATTTGCATCTGTCTATGTAGTGCTTGTATCTCTCTTTAGAGGCCCGTCGGGGCAGACTGCTGAGCGGGCAGCGGCGCCCAGCGTAGGGGGCGGAGCTAGGCTGAGGAGGGGCCTAGAAAAGCAGCCGCCCAGCCAGGCAGCGGCACAGGAGCCAGCGAGCAGCGGCACAGGAGGCAGCGAGCAGTTGCACAGGAGCCAGTGAACAGGGGAGTTTGCATGGGAGAGATCCCATTGGAGGGGCAGGTATTTGGATTTGCAAAATTTTTGTGGACTTGCATCTGTCTTTGTAGTGCTTGTATCTCACTCTAGAGGCCCGTCGGGGCAGACTGCTGAGCGGGCTGCGGCGCCCTGAGTAGAGGGCGGAGCTAGGCAGAGGAGGGCCCTATAAAAGCGGCGCCCAGCCAGGCAGCGGCACAGGAACCAGCAAACAGGGCTGCGAACAGGGGAGTTTGCGTGGGATAGTTCCCATTGAAGGAGCAGGTATTTGGGTTTGCATCTGTCTTTGTGGATTTGCATCTGTCTTTGTAGTTCTTGCATGTCTCTATAGAGGCCCGTCAGGACAGACTGCTGAGCGGCCAGCGGTGCCCTGAGTAGGGAGCAGAGCTAGGCTGAGGAAGGGCCTATAAAAGCGGCTGCCCAGCCAGGCAGCGACACAGGAGCCACGAGCAGCGGCACAGGAGCCAGCGAACATGGGAGTTTGCATGGGAGATTTTCCATTGTAGGAGCAGATATTTTGGTTTGCATATCTGTCCTTGTACTGCTTTAATCTCTCTGTAGAGGCCCGTCGGGGCAGACTGCTGAGCCGGCAGCGGCGCCCTGAGTAGCGGCGGAGCTAGGCTGAGGAGGGGCCTATAGAAGCACCCGCCCAGCCACGCAGCGGCACAGCTGCGAGCAGCGGGACAGGAGCCAGCAAACAGGGGAGTTTGCGTGGGAGAGTTCTCATTGGAGAAGCAGGTATTTGGATTTGCATCTTTCTTTGTAGAATTTGCATCTGTCTTTTTAGTGCTTGAATCTCTCTGTAGAGGCCCGTCAGGGCAGACTGCTGAGCGGGCAGCGGCGCCCTGAGTAGGGGGCGGAGCTAGGCTAAGGAAGGGCCTATAAAAGCAGCCCCCCAGCCAGGCAGCGGCACAGGAGCCAGCGAGCCAGCAAACAGGGCAGCGAACAGGTGAAATGCGACAGAGAGTTCCCATTGGAGGAGCAGGTATTTGGATTTTCATCTGTCTTTGTGGATTTGCATCTGTCTTTGTAGTGCTTGTATCTCTCAGTAGAGTCCCTCGTCGCAGACTGCTGAGGCGGGCAGCGGCGCCCTGAGTAGGGGGCGGAGCTAGGCTGAGGAGGGGCCTATAAAAGCGGCCGTCCAGGCAGGCAGCGGCACAGGAGCCAGCGAACAGGGCTGCGGACAGGGGTGTTTGCGGGGGAGAATTCCCAGTGCAGGAGCAGGTATTTTGATTTGCATCAGTCTTTGTGGATTTGCGTCTGTCTTTGTAGTGCTTGTATCTCTCTGTAGAGGCCCGTAGGGGTAGACTGCTGAGCCGGCAGCGGTGCCCTGAGTGGGCGGCGGAGCTAGGCTGAGGAGGGGCCCATAAAAGCGGCCGCCCAGCCAGGCAGCGGCACAGCTGCGAGCAGCGAACAGGGCGGCGAACAGGGGAGTTTGTGTGGGAGATTTCCCACTGGAGGAGCAGGTATTTAGATTTGCATCTGTCTTTGTGGATTTGCATCTGTCATTGTAGTGCTTTATCTCTCTGTAGATGTTCGTCGGGGCAGACCGCTGAGCGGGCAGCGGCGCCCTGAGTGGGGGCGGAGCTAGGCTGAGGAGGGGCCTATAAAAGCGGCCCCCCAGGCAGGTAGCGGCACAGGAGCCAGCGAACAGGGCTGCGAACAGGGGTGTTTGCGTGGGAGAATTCCCAGTGGAGGAGCAGGTATTTGGTTTTGCATCTCTGTCTTTGTAGTGCTTGTATCTCTCTATAGAGGCCCGTAGGGGTAGACTGCTGAGCGGGCAGCGGCGCCCTGAGTAGGGGGCGGAGCTAGGCTGAGGAGGGGCCTATAAAAGCGGCCGCCCAGCCACGCAGCCGCACACGAGCTAGCGAGCAGCGGCACAGGAACCAGCGAAACAGGGGCATTTGCGTGGGAGAGTTCCCATTGGAGGAGCAGGTATTTGGATTTGCATCTTTCTTTGTGGAATTGCGTCTATCTTTCCAGTGCTTGTATCTCTCTGTAGAGGCCCGTCGGGGCAGACTGCTGAGCGGGCAGCGGCGCCCTGAGTAGGGGGCGGAGCTACGCTGAGGAAGGGGCCTATAAAAGCGGCCGCCCAGCCAGGCAGCGGCACAGGAGCCAGAGAACAGGGGAGTTTGTGTGGGAGAGTTCCCATTGGAGGAGCAGGTATTTGGATTTGCATCTGTCTTTGTGGATTTGCATCTGTCTTTTTAGTGCTTGTATCTCTCTGTAGAGGCCCGTCAGGGCAGGACTGCTGAGCGGGCAGCGTCCCCCTGAGTAGGGGGCGGAGATAGCGTGAGGAGGGGCCTATAAAAGCGGCCGCCCTACCAGGCAGCAGCAAAGGAGCCAGCGAACAGGTGAGTTGGCGTGGGAGAGTTCCCATTGGAGGAGCAGGTATTTGGATTTGCATCTCTGTCTTTGTAGTGCATGTATATCTCTGTAGTGGACCTTCGGGGCAGACTGCTTAGCGGGCAGCGTCGCCCTGAGTAGGGGGCGGAGCTAGGCTGAGGAGGGGCCTATAAAAACGGCCGCCCAGCCAGGCAGCGGCACAGCTGCGAGCAGCGGTTCAGGAGCCAGCGAACAGGGGAGTTTGCGTGGGAGAGTTCCCACTGGAGGAGCAGGTATTTGGATTTGCATCTGTCTTTGTGTATTTCCATCTGTCTTTGTAGTGCTTGTATCTCTCTGTAGAGGCCCATCGGGCAGTCTGCTGAGTGGGCAGCGGTGCACTGAGTAGGGGCGGAGCTAGGCTGAGGAGGGGCCTATAATAGCGGCCGCCCAGCCAGGCAGCGGCACAGGAGCCAGCAAACAGAGCGGCAAAGAGGGAGTTTGCGTGGGAGAGTTTCCATTGGAGGAGCAGGTATTTGGATTTGCATCTGTCTTTGTGTACTTCATGTGTCTTTGTAGTGCTTGTATCTCTCTATAGAGGCCCGTTGGGGCAGACTGCTGTGCGGGCAGCGGCGCCCAGAGTAGGGGGCGGAGCTAGGCTCAGGACGGACCGATAAAAGCGGCCGCCCAGCCAGGGAGCGGCACAGGAGCCAGCGAGCAGCGGCACAGGAGCCAGCGAGCAGGGGAGTTTGTGTGGGAGAGTTCCCATTGGAGGAGCAGGTATTTGGATATGCATCTGTCTTTGTGGATTTGCATCTGTCTTTGTAGTGCTTGTATCTCTCTGTATATGCCCGTCGGGTAGTCTCCTGAGCGGGCAGCGGCGCCCTGAGTAGCGGGCGGAGCAAGGCTGAGAAGGGGCCCATAAAAGCGGACGCTCTTCCTGGCAGATGCACAGGAGCCAGCGAGCAGCGGCACAGGAGCCAGTGAACACGGGAGTTTGCATGGGAAAGTTCCCATTGGGGGAGCAGGTATTTGGATTTGCATTTTTTTTGTGAATTTGCATATGTCTTTGTAGTGGTTGTATCTCTCTGTAGAGGCCCGTCGGGGCAGACAGCTGAGCGGGCAGCGGCGCCCTGAGTAGGGGGCGGAGATAGGCTGAGGAGGGCCTATAAAAGTGGCTGCCCAGCCAGGCAGCGGCACAGGAGCCACCGAGCAGCGGCACAGGAGCCATGAAATATGGCGTTTGCGTGGGAGAGTTCCCATTGGAGGAGCTGGTATTTGGGTTTGCATCCCTCTTAGTGGATTTGCCTTTGTCTTTTGAGTGTTTGTATGTCTCTATAGAGGCCCGTCGGGGCAGACTGCTGAGCGGGTAGCGACGCCCTGAGTAGGAGGCGGAGCTAGGCTGAGGAGGGGCCTATAACAGCGGCCGCCCAGCCTGGCAGCGGCACAGAGCCAGCAAGCAGCGGCACAGGAGCCAGCGAACATGGGAGTTTGCATGGGAGAGTTCCCATTGGAGGAGCAGGTATTTGGATTTGAATCTGTCTTTGTGGATTGCATCTGTCTTTGTAGTGCTTGTATCTCTCTGTAGAGGCCCGTCGGGGCAGACTGCTGAGCGGGCCGCGGCGCCCTGAGTAGGGGCGGAGCTAGGCTGAGGAGGGGCCTATAAAAGGGGCTGCCCAGTCAGGCAGTGGCACAGGAGCCAGCAAACAGGGCGGCGAACAGGGGAGTTTGCGTGGGAGATTTCCCATGGGAGGAGCAGGTATATGGATTTGCACCTGTCTTTGTGGATGGCATCTGTCTTTGTAGTGCTTGTATCTCTCTATAGAGGCCCGTCGGGGCAGACTGCTGAGCGGGCAGCGGCGCCCTGAGTAGGGGGCGGAGCTAGGCTGAGGAGGGGCCTATAAAAAGCGGGCCGCCCAGCCACGCAGCGGCACAGGAGCCAGCGAACAGGGGAGTTTGCGTGGGAGAGTTCCCATTGGAGGAGCATTTATTTGGATTTGCATCTGTCTTTGTGGATTTGCATCTGTCTTTGTAATGCTTGTATCTCTCTGTATAGGCCCGTCGGGGCAGAATGCTGAGCGGGCAGCGTCGCCCTGAGTAGGAGGCGGAGCTAGGCTGAGGAGGGGCCTATAAAAGCGGCCACCCAGCAGGCAGCGGCACAGGAGCCAGCGAGCAGCTGCACAGGAGCCAGCGAACAGGGCGGAGAACAGGGGAGTTTGCGTGAGAGAGTTCCCATTGGAGGAGCAGGTATTTGGATTTGCATCTGTCTTTGTGCTTTTGGATCTGTCTTTGTAGTGCTTGTACCTCTCTCTAGAGGCCCGTCGGGGCAGACTGCTGAGCGGGTACGGCGCCCTGAGTAGGGGGCGGAGCTAGGCTGAGGAGGGGCTTATAAATCCGCCCCCAAGCCAGGCAGCGGCACAGGAGCCAGCAAACAGAGCGGTGAACAGGGGAGTTTGGGTGGGAGTGTTCCCATTGTAGGAGCAGGTATTGGATTTGTATCTGTCTTTGTGCATTTGCATCTGTCTTTGTAGTGGTTGTACCTCTCTCTAGAGGCCCGTCGGGGCAGACTGCTGAGCGGGCAGCGGCGCCCTGTGTAGGGGGCGGAGCTAGGCTGAGATGGGGCGTAGAAAAGCAGCCGCCCAGCCAGGCAGCGGCACAGGAGCCAGCGAGCAGCGGCACAGGAGGCAGCGAGCAGTGGCACAGGAGCCAGTGAACAGGGGAGTTTGCGTGGGAGAGTTTCCATTGGAGGAGCAGGTATTTGGATTTGCATCTGTCTTTGTGTACTTCATGTGTCTTTGTAGTGCTTGTATCTCTCTGTAGAGGCCCGTCGGGGCAGACTGCTGAGCGGGCAGCGGCGCCCTGAGTAGGGCTCGCAGCTAGGCCTAGGAGGGGCCTATAAAAGCGGCCGCCCATTCAGGCAGCGGCAGAGGAGCCAGCGAACAGGGGCGTTTGCGTGGAAGAGTTCCCATTGGAGGAGCAGGTATTTGGATTTGCATCTGTCTTTGTGGATTTGCATCTGTCTTTGTAGTGCTTGTATCTCTCTGTAGAGGCCCGTCGGGACAGACTGCTGAGCGGGCAGCGACGCCCTGAGTAGGGGGCGGAGCAAGGCTGAGGAGGGGCCTATAAAAGCGGCCCCCAAGCCAGGCAGCGGCACAGGAACCAGCATTCAGGCCTGCGAACAGGGGAGTTTGCGAGGGATACTTCCCATTGGAGGAGCAGGTATTTGGATTTGCATCTCTTTTTGTGGATTTGCATTTGTCTTTTTAGTGCTTGTATCTCTCTGTAGAGGCCCGTGGGGGCAGACTGCTGAGCGGGCAGCGGCGCCCTGCGTAGGGTGCGGAGCTAGGCTGAGGAGGGGCCTATAAAAGCGGCCGCCCAGACAGGCAGCGGCACAGGAGCCAGCGAGCAGCGGCACAGGAGGCAGCGAACAGGGGAGTTTGCGTGGGAGAGTTCCCATTGGAGGAGCAGGTATTTGGATTTGCATCTGTCTTTGTGGATTTGCATTTGTCTTTGTAGTGCTTGTATCTGTCTGTAGATGCCCGTCCGGGCAGTCTGCTGAGCGGGCAGCGGCGCCCTGAATAGGGGCCGAGCAAGGCTGAGACGGGTCTATAAAAGCGGCCGCTCTGCCTGGCAGATGCACAGGAGCCAGCGAGCAGCGGCATAGGAGCCAGTGAACAGGGGAGTTGGTGTGGGAGAGTTCCCACTGGAGAAGCAGGTATTTGGATTTGCATCTCTGTCTTTGTAGTGCATGTAAACTCTCTGTAGAGGCCCGTCGGGCCAGACTGCTGAGCGGGCAACGGGGCCCTGAGTAGGGGGCGGAACTAGGCTGAGGAAGGGCCTATAAAAGCGGCCGCCCAGCCAGGCAGAGACACAGGAGCCAGGGAGCAGCGGCACAGGAGCCAGCGAACAGGGGAGTTTGCGTGGGAGAGTTCCCATTGGAGGAACAGGTATTTGAATTTGCATCTGTCTTTGTGGATTTGCATCTGTCTTTGTAGTGCTTGTATATCTCTGTAGAGGCCCGTCGGGGCAGACTGCTGAGCGGGCAGCGGCGCCCTGAGTATGGGTCGGAGCTAGGATGAGGAGGGGCCTATGAAAGCGGCCGCCCAGCCAGGCAGCGGCACAGGAGCCAGCAAGAAGCGGCACAGGAGCCAGCGACCAGGGGAAGTTTTGCGTGGGAGAGTTCCCATTGGAGGAGCATGTATTTGGATTTGCATCTCTCTTTGTGGATTTGAATCTGTCTTTGTAGAGCTTGTATCTCTCTGTAGAGGCCCGTCGGGGCAGACTACTGATCGGGCAGCGGTGCCCTGAGTAGGGGGTGGAGCTAGGCTGAGGAGGGGCCTATAAAAGCGGCCGCCCATTCAGGCAGCGGCAGAGAAGCCAGCGAACAGGCGAGTTTGCGTGGGAGAGTTCCCATTCGAGGAGCAGGTATTTTGATTTGCATCTGTCTTTATGGATTTGCATCTGTCTTTGTAGTGCTTCTATCTCTCTGTAGAGGCCCGTCGGGGCAGACTGCTGAGCGGGCAGCGGCGCCTGAGTTGGGGGCCGAGCTAGGCTGAGGAGGGGCCTATAGGCTGAGCGGGAGTTTGCGTGGAGAGTTCCCATTGGAGCAGCAGGTATTTGGATTTGCATCTGTCTTTGTGTATTTTCATCTCTCTTTGTAGTGCTTGTATCTCTCTGTAGAGGCCCGTCGGGGCAGACATCTGAGCGAGCAGTGGCGCCCTGAGTAGGGGGCGGAGATAGGCTGAGGAGGGCCTATAAAAGCGGCCGCCCAGCCAGGCAGCGGCACAGGAGCCAGCAAACTGGGCGGCGAACAGGGGAGTTTGCGTGGGAGAGTTCCCATTGGAGGAGCAGGTATTTGGATTTGCATGTCTGTCTTTGTAGTGCTTGTATCTCTCTGTAGACGCCCGTCGGGGCACACTGCTGAGCGGGCAGCGGCGCCCTGAGTAGGGGGCGGAGCTATACTGAGGAGGGGCCTAAAAAAGCGGCCGCCCAGCCAGGCAGCAGTACAGCTGCGAGCAGCGAACAGGGCGGCGAACAGGGGAGTTTGCGTGGGAGAGTTCCCATTGGAGGATCAGGTATTAGGATTTGCATCTGTCTTTGTGGATTTGCTTCTGTCTTTGTAGTGCTTGTATCTCTCTGTAGAGGCCCGACGGGGCAGACTGCTGAGCGGGCAGCGGCGCCCTGAGTAGGGGGCGAAGCTAGTCTGAGGAGGGGCCTAAAAAAGCGGCCGCCCAGCCAGGCAGCGGCACAGGAGCCAGCAAGCAGGGCGGCGAACAGGGGAGTTTGCGTGGGACAATTCCCATTGTAGGAGCAGGTATTTGGATTTGCATCTGTCTTTGTGGATTCGCATCTGTCTTTGTTAGTGATTGTATCTCTCTGTATGGGCCCGTCGGGGCAGAATGCTGAGCGGGCAGAGGCGCCTGAGTGCGGGGCGGAGCTGGGCTGAGGTGGGGCCTATAAAAGCAGCCGCCCAGCCAGGCATTGGCACAGGAGCCAGCGAGCAGCGGCACAGTAGCCAGCTAACAGTGGAATTTGCGTGGGAGAGTTCCCATTGGAGGAGCAGGTATTTGGATTTGCATCTGTTTTGTGGATTTGCTTCTGTCTTTGTATTGAGTGTATCTCTCTGTAGAGGCACGTCGAGGCAGACTGCTGAGGCGGGCAGTGGCGCCCTGTGTAGGGGGCGGAGCTAGGCTGAGGAGGGGCTTATAAAAGCGGTCGCCAGCCAGGCAGCGGCACAGGAGCCAGCGAACAGGGGATTTTGCGTGGGTGAGTTTCCATTGGAGGAGCAGGTATTTGGATTTGCATCTCTGTCTTTGTAGTGCTAGTATCTTTCTTTAGACGCCGTCGGGGCAGACTGCTGAGCGGGCAGTAGCGCCCTGAGAAGGTGGCGGAGCTAGGCTGAGGAGGGGCCTATAAAAGCGGCTGCCCAGCTTGTAGCGTCACAGGAGCCATCAAGCAGGGGCACAGGAGCCAGCGAACAGGGGAGTTTGCGTGGGAGTGTTCCCATTGGAGGAGCAGATAATGGATTTGCATCTTTGTCTTTGTAGTGCTTGTATCTCTCTGTAGAGGCCCGTCGGGGCAGACTGCTGAGCGGGCAGCGGCGCCCGGAGCAGGAGGCGGAGCTAGGCTGAGAAGGGGCCTATAAAAGCCGCCGCTCTGTTTGGCAGATGCACAGGAGCCAGCGAGCAGCGGCACAGGAGCCAGTGAACAGGGGACTTTGCATGGGAGAGTTCCCATTGGAGGAGCAGGTATTTGGATTGGCATCATTTTGTGGATTTGCATCTGTCTTTGTAGTGCTTGTATCTCTCTGTAGAGGCCCGTCGGGGCAGACTGCTGAGCGGGTTGCGGCGCCCTGAGTAGGGGGCGGAGCTAGGCTGAGGAGGGGGGCCTATAAAAGCTGCAGCCCAGCCAGGCAGCGGCACAGGAGCCAGCGAGCAGAGGCACAGGAACCAGCGAACAGGGGCATTTGCGTGGGAGAGTTCCCATTGGAGGAGCAGGTATTTGGATTTGCATCTTTCTTTGTGGATTTGCGTCTATCTTTCAAGTGCTTGTATCTCTCTGTAGAGGCCCATCGGGGCAGACTGCTGAGCGGGCAGCGGCGCCCTGAGTAGGGAGCGGAGATAAGCTGAGGAGGGCAAATAAAAGCGGCCGCCCAGCCAGGCAGCGGCACAGGAGCCAGCAAACAGGGGAGCAAACTGGCGAGTTCGCGTCGGAGAGGTACCATTGGAGGATCAGGTATTTGGATTTGCATCTGTCTTTGTGGATTTGCATCTGTCTTAGTAGTGCTTGTACCTCTCTGTAGAGGCCCGTCGGGGCAGACTGCTGAGCGGGCAGCGGCGCCCTGAGTAGGGGGCTGAGATAGGCTGAGGAGGGCCATTAAAAGCGGCCGCCCAGCCAGGCAGCGGCACAGGAGCCAGCAAACTGGGCGGCGAAACAGGGGAGTTTGCGTGGGAGAGTTCCCATTTCATGAGCAGGTATTTGGATTGCATCTGTCTTTGTGTATTTGCATCTTTCTTTGTTAGTGCTTGTATCTCTCTGTAGAGGCCCGTCGGGGCAGACTGCTGAGCGGGCAGCGGCGCCCTGAGTAGGGGGCGGAGCTAGGGTGAGGAGGGGCCTATAAAAGCGGGCCGCCCAGCCAGGCAGCTGTACAGGAGACAGCAAACAGGGGAGTTTGCGTGGAGAGTTCCCATTGGAGCAGCAGGTATTTGGATTTGCATCTGTCTTTGTAGTGCTTGTATCTCTCTGTAGAGGCCCGTCGGGGCAGACTGCTGAGCGGGCAGCGGCGCCCTGAGTAGGGTGCGGAGCTAGGCTGAGGAGGGTCCTGTAAAAGCGGCCGCCCAGCCAGGCAGCGGCAAAGCTGCGAGCAACGGTACAGGAGCCGGCGAACAGGGGACTTTGCGTGGGAGAGTTCCAATTGGAGGAGCAGGTATTTGGATTTGCATCTGTCTTTGTGAATTTGCCTCTGCCTTTGTCGTGCTTGTATCTCTCTGTAGAGGCCCGTTGGGGCAGACTGCTGAGCGGGCTGCGGCGCCCTGAGTAGGGGTCGGAGCTAGGCTGAGGAGGGGCCTATAAAAGCGGCCACCCAGCCAGGCAGCGGCACAGGAGCCAGCGAGCAGCGGCACAGGAGCCAACCAACAGAGGAGTTTGCGTGAGAGAGTTCCCATTGGAGGAGCAGGTAATTGGATTTTCATCTGTCTTTGTGGATTTGCACCTGTCTTTGTAGTGCTTGTATCTCTCTGTAGAGGCCCGTCTAGGCAGACTGCTGAGCGGGCAGAGTCCCCCTGAGTAGGGGGCGGAGTTAGGCTGAGGAGGGGCCTATAAAAGCGGCCGCCCAGACAGGCAGCAGCAAAGGAGCCAGCGAACAGGGGAGTTTGCCTGGGAGAGTTCCCAGTGGAGGAGCAGGTATTTGGATTTGCATCTCTGTCTTTGCAGTGCTTGTATCTCTCTGTAGAGGACCGTCGGGGCAGACTTCTGAGCGGGCAGCGGCGCCCTGAGTAGCGGGCAGAGCTCAGGCTCAGGAGGGGCCTATAAAAGCGGCCGCCGGGCCAAGGCAGCGGCACAGGAGCCAGCAAACACGGTGGAGAACAGGGGAGTTTGCGTGGGAGAGTTCCCATTAGAGGAGCAGGAATTGGATTTTCATCTGTCTTTCTGTATTTGCATCTGTCTTTGTAGTGCTTGTATCTCTCTGTAGAGGCCCGTCGGGGCAGACTGCTGAGCGGGAAGCGGCGCCCAGAGTAGGGGGCGGAGCAAGGCTGAGGAGGGGCCTATAAAAGCGGCCGCCCAGCCAGACAGCGGCAGAGGAGCCAGCGAACAGTGGAGTTTGCGTGGGGAGAGTTACCATTGGAGGAGCAGGTATTTGGATTTGCATCTCTCTTTGTGGATTTGCATCTGTCTTTGTAGTCCTTGTATCTCTCTGTAGAGGCCCGTCGGGGCAGACTGCTGAGCGGGCAGCGGCCGCCCTGAGTAGGGGGCGGAGCTAGGTTGAGGAGGGGCCTATAAAAGCGGCTGACCATTCAGGCAGCGGCACTGTAGCCAGCGAGCAGCGGCACAGGAGCCAGCGAACAGGGGCGTTTGCGTGGGAGAGTTCCCATTGGAGGAGCAGGTATTTGGATTTGCATCTGTTTTGTGGATTTGCATCTGTCTTTGTAGTGCTTGTATCTCTCTGTAGAGGCCCGTCGGGGCAGACTGCTGAGCAGGCAGCGGTGCCCTGAGTACCGGGCGGAGCTAGGCTGAGGAGGGGCCTATAAAAGCGGCTGCCCAGCCAGGCAGCGGCACAGGAGCCAGCAAAAAGGGGACTTTGCGTGCGAGATTTCCCATTGGAGGAGCAGGTATATGGATTTACATCTGTCTTTGTGGATCGCATCTGTCTTTGTAGTGCTTGTATCTCTCTGTAGAGGCCCGTCGGGGCAGACTGCTGAGCGGGCAGCGGCGCCCTGAGTAGGGGGCGGAGGTAGGCTGAGGAGGGGCTTATAAATCGGCCCCCAAGCCAAGCAGCGACACAGGAGCCAGCAAACAGAGTGGTGAACAGGGAAGTTTGGGTGGGAGTGTTCCCATTGTAGGAGCAGGTATTTGGATTTGCATCTCTATTTGTGGATTTGCATCTGTATTTGTAGTGCTTGTATCTCTCTGTAGAGGCCCGTTGGGGCAGACTGCTGAGCGGGCAGCGGCGCCCTGAGTAGGGGGCGGAGCTAGGCTGAGGACGGGCCTATAAAAGCGGCCGCCCATTCAGGCAGCGGCACAGGAGCCAGCTAACAGGGGAGATTGCGTTGGAGAGTTCCCATTGGAGGAGCAGTTATTTGGATTTGCATCTGTTTTGTGGATTTGCATCTGTCTTTGTAGTGCTTGTATCTCTCTGTAGAGGCCCCTCGGGCAGTCTGCTGAGCGGACAGCGGCGCCCTGAGTAGGGGTCGGAGCTAGGCTGAGGAGGGGCTTATAAATCGGCCCCCAAGCCAGGCAGCGGCACAGGAGCCAGGAAACAGAGCGGTGAACAGGGGAGTTTGGGTGGGATGTTCCCATTGGAGGAGCAGTTATTTGTATTTGCATCTGTCTTTGTGGATTTGCATCTGTGGGTACGTCTACACTACGGGACTATTCCGAATTTGCATAAACCGGTTTTGTAAAACAGATTTTATAAAATCGAGTGCGCGCGGCCACACTAAGCAGGATTAAATCGGTAGTGTGCCTCCATGGTCCGAGGCTAGCGTCGATTTCTGGAGCGTTGCACTGTGGGTAGCTATCCCGTAGCTATCCCATAGTTTCCCGCAGCCTCCCCCGCCCCTCTGGCATTTCCGGATTGAGATCCTAGTACCTGATGGGGCAAAAATCATTGTCGCGTGTGGTTCTGGGTACAGCCTCACCGCTCCCTCCCTGAGCAGCAGACAACCGTTTCGCGCCTTTTTTTGCTTGGTGAACTGTGCAGATGCCATAACACAGCAAGCATTGGACCCTGCTCAGCTCCATACCGCAATCGTGGGATGTTTTAAAACACCTCGCGCACTCTCCTGCAGTATATGCTGAACCAGGATCTTCAATCCGAGGCGGAGGAGGAGGCGGATACGGCAGTGCGGCAATGACAGTGATGAGGACATGGACACAGAATTCTCTCAAACCACGGGCCCCTGCGCTTTGGAGATCCTGATGGTAATGGGGCAGATTCTATCCATTGAACGCCGATTATTGGGCCCGGGAAACAAGCACTGACTGGTGGGACCGCATTGTGTTGCAGGTGTGGGAGGATTCCCAGTGGCTGCGAAACTTTCGCATGCGTAAGGGCACTTTCATGGAACTTTGTGAATTGCTTGCCCCTGCCCTGAAACTGCCATAATACCAAGATGAGAGCAGCCCTCACAGTAGAGAAGCGAGTGGCGATAGCCCTGTGGAAGCTTTGCAAATGCCAGACAGCTACCGGTCAGTCGGGAATCAATTTGGAGTTGGAAAATCTACTGTGGGGGCTGCTGTGATGCAAGTAGCCAAAGCAATCACTAAGCTGCTGCTACGGAAAGATTGTGACTCTGGGAAATGTGCAGGCCATAGTGGATGGCTTTGCTGCACTGGGGATTCCCTAACTGTGGGGGGGCGATAGATGGAACCCATATCCCTATCTTGGTCACCGCAGCGCCAGGGCACCCAGTACGTAAACCGCAAGGGGTACTTTTCAATGGTGCTGCAAGCACTGGTAGATCACAAGGGACGTTTCGCAAACATCCACGTGGGATGGCCAGGGAGAGTTCATGACGCTCGCGTCTTCAGAAGCACTACTCTGTTTAAACGGCTGCAGCAAGGGGATTACTTCCCAGACCAGAAAATAAACAGTTGGGGATGTTGAAATGCCTGTCGTTATCCTGGGGGACCCAGCCTACCCCTTGATGCCATGGCTCATGAAGCCATACACAGGCAGCCTGGACAGGGGTCAGGATCTGTTCAATTACAGGCTGAGCAAGTGCAGAATGGTGGTGGAATGTGCATTTGGCCGTTTAAAGGCGCGCTGGCGGACATTACTGACTCGCTCAGACCTCAGCCAAACCAATGTCCCCTATGTTATTACTGCTTGCTGTATTCTCCACAACCTCTGTGAGAGTAAGGGGGAGACCTTTATAGGCGGGGTGGGAGGCTGAGGCAAATCACCTGGCCGCTGATTACGCGCAGCCAGACACCAGGGAGATTAGAAGAGCACACCAGGAAGCGGTGCGCATCAGAGAAGCTTTGAAAACGAGCTTCATCAATGGCCAGGGTACAGTGTGGACTGCTGTTTTTGTTGATGAACACCCACCCCGCCTTGACTTGACTCATTCCCTGTTAGCAACTCACCCTCCCCTTCGAGTACAGCTTACTTATGCAAATAAAGTCACTCTCATTTAAAAAGCATGAATTCTTTATTGATTCATTATAAAAAGAGGGAGAGAAGTAAGGGTGTGGTTTGGGAGGAGGATAGAAGGGATGGAGAAGGCCATTAAAAAAAATTCAGAGTAACGACATCCTTCTGGTTGGGCTGTCCACGGGGGTGGAGTGGGCGGGTGCACGGAGCCTCCCCCCACGCGTTCTTACATGTCTGGGTGAGGAGGATATGGAAACATGGTGAGGGTTGAGGGTGGTTATACAGGGGCTGCAGCGGCACTCTGTGATCCTGCTGCCGTACCTGAAGCTCCACAAGACGCCGGAGCATGTCAGTTTGATCACGCAAGCAGCCCCAGAGTTGCATCCCGCCACGCTTGATCTTCCTGCCGCCACCCTCTCATCTCGGTTGTCCCTCCTGTCCCTCACGTTCACTGGCCTCTTTCCTGTAATTTGAAACCACGTCCTTCCACTCATTCAGATGAGGCTCTTTCATTGCGTGTAACTTCCATAATATCCGAGAACATCTCATCTCGCGTCTTCTTTTTCCTCCGTCTTATCTGTGCTAAGCCTTTGGGATGGAGGAGGGATGGTTGATAAATTTGCAGCTGCATGAGGGAGATAAATATTTAGAAAGATACATTTTACAGAACAATGGTTATACTATTTCACAGTGAAACAGCAGTATTCCACCACCTAGCACATGTGATTTCCCTACAAGGTCGCATTTTTTCATCTTTTTAGTGAGTGCCTGCAGCTCTGGAGTTACAGATCTCACAGACGCAGGTCCAGGCATCATAATTCAGCTTGCTTGTGGCCATGGTAAGCCACTGTCTTTCGGCTTCTGTAAGTGATTTAACCCTTCCCCCCCAACAACGCATGGCTAATACCACGCTAGCTCCCTGCTAATCAACAACCTTCCCCCCCCACCCACTGCGTGTCTGGTGCCTTGGGGAAGATCGCCGGTGACCAAACACAGAAAAGATCATCGGCATTTCACTCCTCCCCGCCCCGCTTCGCTACGTGAAGGAAAGTTTTTTTTTAAGCTGATGCAGTCCACGAACCCAGTAGAAAAATGGCCACCCCCCCTTACTTAAATTCCTGATTTTTAACCAGGTTATCCTGAACGATATCACTTTGCTGAGGATAACAGAACAAGATAAAGAACGGATGCTTCTTGAATGCCAGCAGTCACCGGGACCATACGCTGCTATGCTTTGCCACGCAATGATACCTGATTACTTGCTACATGCATGGCATGGTAAAGTGTCCTACCATGGTGGGCGGAACAAGGCTGCCTTGCCCAGAAACCTTCTGCAAAGGCTTCTGGAGTACCTACAGGAGTGCTTCATCGAGATGTCCCTGGAGGATTTCCTCTCAATCCCTGGACATGTTAACAAACTTTACTAAGTAACTATACTTGTCTGCGAATGCATCCCAAGACCTCAGGGCAAATCAATCATTAAAAAAGGCTTTTTTTAAAAAAAATGTTTGATATTTGCAAAGGTACACTCACCAGAGGTCCCTTCCATGGCGTCATTGTCTGGGATAGTGGCTTGTGAGGGCTGGGAGGACGGTAATTCCGTCAGGGTGATAAAAAGCTCCTGGCTGCTGGGGCTGACGGAGTGCTGTGTGCTCTCTGCTAGGTCTTCCTCCTCTTCTTCATCTTCCTCTTCCCCGTCTGCATAATCCTCAGCCATGGCAGAGATTACAACCCCCACCTCGGAATCCACGAACAGGGGTGGGGTACTTGTGGCGCAGCCCCCTAAAATTGCATGCAGCTCAGCATAGAAGCGGCATGTTTTTCGACCTGCCCCTGACCTTCCGTTTGCTTCTTTGGTTTTCTGGTAGGCTTGTCTGAGCTCCTTAACTTTCACTCTGCACTGCACTGAGTACCGGCTGTGGCCTTTATCCGTCATAGCCTTAGAAATTCTTTCAAATACTTTTTCATTTTGTCTTTTGGAACGCAGTTCTGTTAGTACTGAATCCTCTCCCCAGATAGCGATCAGATCCAGTACCTCCCGTGTAGTCCATGCTGGGGCTCTTTTACAATTCTCAGCAGACTGCATTGTTAACGCTGATGAGCTGTGCGTGGTCACCTGTGCTGATGAGATGAGATTCTCCACGCTGGGGAAGCAGGAAATGAATTTCAAAAGTTCGCGGGGCTTTTCCTGTCTACCTGGCCAGTGCATCCGAGTTCAGAATGATGTCCAGAGCGGTCACTGGTGCACTGTGGGATAGCTCCCGGAGGCCAATGCCGTCGATCAGCGTCCACACTACAGCTAATCCGATATGTTAATACCGATACTAGCGTTACTCCTCTCGTTAGGGAGCAGTACAGAAACCGTTTTAAAGAGCCATTAAAATCGATATAAGGTGCCTCCTAGAATGGACGGTTGTGGCGTTAAATCGGTTTTACGCTCCTAAAACCGATTTAAACGCCTAGTGTAGACCAGGCCTGTCTTTGTTGTGCTTGTATCTCTCTGTAGAGGCCCGTCGGGGCAGACTGCTGAGCGGGCAGCGGCCCCCTGAGTAGGGGGCGGAGCTAGGCTGAGGAGGGGCCTATAAAAGCGGCCGCCCAGCCTGGCAGCGGCAAAGGAGCCAGCGAGCAGCGCCACAGGAGCCAGCGAACAGGGGAGTTTGCATGGGAGAGTTCCCATTGGAGAAGCAGGTATTTGGATTTGCATCTGTCTTTGTGTATGTGCATCTCTCTTTTTTGTGCTTTTATGTGTCTCTCGAGGCCCGTCGGGGGAGCGTGCTGTCCGGGCAGCGGCGCCCTGAGTAGGGGGCGGAGCTAGGCTGATGAGGGGCCTATAAAAGCGGCCGCCCAGCCAGGCAGCAGCACAGGAGCCAGCAAATAGGGGAGTTTGCGTGGGAGAGTTCCCATTGGAGGAGCAGGTAATTGGATTTGCATCTGTCTTTGTAGTGCTTTGTATCTCTCTGTAGAGGTCCGTCGGGGCAGACTCCTGAGCGGGCAGCGGTGCCCTGAGTAGGGGGGGGAGCTAGGCTGAGGAGGGGCCTATAAAAAGCGGCCGCCCAGCCAGGGAGTGGCACAGGAGCCAGCAAACAGGGCGACAAAAAGGGGAGTTTGCGTGGGAGAGTTCCCATTGTAGTAGCAGGTATTTGGAATTTGCATCTGTCTTTGTGTATTTGCATCTGTCTTTGTAGGGCTTGTATCTCTCTGTAGAGGCCCTTCGGGGCAGGACTGCTTGAGCGGGCAGCGGCGCCCTGAGTAGGGGCGGAGCTAGGCTGAGGAGGGGCCTATAAAAGTGGCCGCCTAGCCAGGCAGCGGCACAGGAGCCAGCAAAGAGGGTGGTGAACAGGCGAGTTTGCGTGGGAGAGTTCCCATTGGAGGAGCAGGTATTTGGATTTGTATCTGTTTTTGTAGTGCTTGTATCTCTCTATAGAGGCCCGTCGGGTCAGACTGCTGAGCGGACAGCGGCGCCCTGAGTACGGGGCGGAGCTAGCCTGAGGAGGGGCTTATAAAAGCGGCCGCCCAGCCAGGCTGTGGCACAGTAGCCAGCAAACAGGGGAGTTTGCATGGGAGAGTTCCCATTGGAGGAGCAGGTATTTGGATTTGCATCTGTCCTTTGTGTATTTGCATCTGTCTTTGTAGTGCTTGTATCTCTCTGTAAAGGCCCGTCGGGGCAGACTGCTGAGCGGGCAGCGGCGCCCTGAGTAGGGGGCGGAGCTAGGCTGAGGAGGGGCCTATAAAAGCGGCCGGCCAGCCAGGCAGCGGCACAGGAGCCAGCGAGCAGCGGCACAGGAGCCAGCAAACAGGGCAGAGAACAAGGGAGTTTGCGTGGGAGAGTTCCCATTGGAGGAGCAGGTATTTCGATTTGAATCTCTGTCTTTGTAGTGCTTGTATCTCTCTGTAGAGGCCCGTCGGGGCAGACTGCTGAGCGGACAGCGGCGCCCTGAGTAGGGGGTGGAGCTAGGCTGAGGAAGGGCCTATAAAAGCAGCCGCCCAGCCAGGCAGCGGCACTGGAGCCAGTGAGCAGCGGCACAGGAGCCAGGGAACAGGGGCGTTTGCGTGGGAGAGTTCCCATTAGAAAAGCAGGTATTTGGATTTGCATCTCTCTTGGTGGATTTGCATCTGTCTTTGTAGTGCTTGTATCATACTGTAGAATCCCTCGTGGCAGACTGCTGAGCGGGCAGCGGCGCCCATAGTAGGGGGCGGAGCTCGGCTGAGGAGGGGCCTATAAAAGCGGAAGCCCAGCCAGGCAGCGGCACAGGTGCCAGCGAGCCGCGGCACAGGAGCCAGAGAACAGGGAAGAGTTTTCGTGGGAGAGTTCCCATCGGAGGAGCACGTATTTGGATTTGCACCTCTCTTTGTGGATTTGCACCTCTCTTTGTAGAGCTTGTATCTTTCTGTAGAGGCCCGTCGCGGCAGACTGCTGAGCGGGTAGCGGCGCCCTGAGTAGGGGGCGGAGCTAGGCTGAGGAGCGGCCTATAAAAGCGGCCGCCCAGCCAGGCAGCGGCACAGGAGCCAGCGAACAAGGGAGTTTGCGTGGGAGAGTTCCCATTGGAGGAGCAGGTATTTGGATTTGCATGTATGTTTTTGTAGTGCTTGTATCTCTCTGTAGACGCCCGTCGCGGCAGACTGCTGAGCGGGCAGCGGCGCCCTGAGTAGGGGGCGGAGCTATACTGAGGATGGGCCTATAAAAGCGGCCGCCCAGTCAGGCAGCGGTACAGCTGCGAGCAGCGAACAGGGCGGCGAACAGGGGAGTTTGCGTGGGAGAGTTCCCATTGAAGGAGCAGGTATTTGGATTTGCATCTGTCTTTGCGGATTTGCATCTGTCTTTGTGGATTTGCGTCTGTCTTTGTAGTGCTTGTATCTCTCTGTAGAGGCCCGTCGGGGCAGACTGCTGAGCGGGCAGCGGCGCCCTGAGTAGGAGGTGGAGCTAGGCTGAGGAGGGGCCTATAAAAGCGGCCACCCATCCAGGCAGCGGCACAGGAGCCAGCGAGCAGCGGCACAGGAGCCAGTGAACAGGGGAGTTTGCGTGGGAGAGTTCCCATTGGAGCAGCAGGTATTTGGATTTGCATCTGTCCTTGTGGATTTGCATCTGTCTATGTAGTGCTTGTATCTCTCTTTAGAGGCCCGTCGGGGCAGCAGACTGCTGAGCGGGCAGCGGCGCCCAGCGTAGGGGGCGGAGCTAGGCTGAGGAGGGGCCTAGAAAAGCAGCCGCCCAGCCAGGCAGCGGCACAGGAGCCAGCGAGCAGCGGCACAGGAGGCAGCGAGCAGTTGCACAGGAGCCAGTGAACAGGGGAGTTTGCATGGGAGAGATCCCATTGGAGGGGCAGGTATTTGGATTTGCAAAATTTTTGTGGACTTGCATCTGTCTTTGTAGTGCTTGTATCTCACTCTAGAGGCCCGTCGGGGCAGACTGCTGAGCGGGCTGCGGCGCCCTGAGTAGAGGGCGGAGCTAGGCAGAGGAGGGCCCTATAAAAGCGGCCGCCCAGCCAGGCAGCGGCACAGGAACCAGCAAACAGGGCTGCGAACAGGGGAGTTTGCGTGGGATAGTTCCCATTGAAGGAGCAGGTATTTGGGTTTGCATCTGTCTTTGTGGATTTGCATCTGTCTTTGTAGTTCTTGCATGTCTCTATAGAGGCCCGTCAGGACAGACTGCTGAGCGGCCAGCGGTGCCCTGAGTAGGGAGCAGAGCTAGGCTGAGGAAGGGCCTATAAAAGCGGCTGCCCAGCCAGGCAGCGACACAGGAGCCACCGAGCAGCGGCACAGGAGCCAGCGAACATGGGAGTTTGCATGGGAGATTTTCCATTGTAGGAGCAGATATTTTGGTTTGCATATCTGTCCTTGTACTGCTTTAATCTCTCTGTAGAGGCCCGTCGGGGCAGACTGCTGAGCCGGCAGCGGCGCCCTGAGTAGCGGCGTAGCTATGATGAGGAGTCTCAACTACAAGCACCCGCCCAGCCACGCAGCGGCCCAGCTGCGAGCAGCGGGACAGGAGCCAGGCAAACAGGGGAGTTTGCGTGGGAGAGTTCTCATTGGAGAAGCAGGTATTTGGATTTGCATCTTTCTTTGTAGAATTTGCATCTGTCTTTTTAGTGCTTGAATCTCTCTGTAGAGGCCCGTCAGGGCAGACTGCTGAGCGGGCAGCGGCGCCCTGAGTAGGGGGCGGAGCTAGGCTAAGGAAGGGCCTATAAAAGCAGCCCCCCAGCCAGGCAGCGGCACAGGAGCCAGCGAGCCAGCAAACAGGGCAGCGAACAGGTGAAATGCGACAGAGAGTTCCCATTGGAGGAGCAGGTATTTGGATTTGCATCTGTCTTTGTGGATTTGCATCTGTCTTTGTAGTGCTTGTATCTCTCAGTAGAGTCCCTCGTCGCAGACTGCTGAGCGGGCAGCGGCGCCCTGAGTAGGGGGCGGAGCTAGGCTGAGGAGGGGCCTATAAAAGCGGCCGTCCAGGCAGGCAGCGGCACAGGAGCCAGCGAACAGGGCTGCGGACAGGGGTGTTTGCGGGGGAGAATTCCCAGTGCAGGAGCAGGTATTTTGATTTGCATCAGTCTTTGTGGATTTGCGTCTGTCTTTGTAGTGCTTGTATCTCTCTGTAGAGGCCCGTAGGGGTAGACTGCTGAGCCGGCAGCGGTGCCCTGAGTGGGCGGCGGAGCTAGGCTGAGGAGGGGCCCATAAAAGCGGCCGCCCAGCCAGGCAGCGGCACAGCTGCGAGCAGCGAACAGGGCGGCGAACAGGGGAGTTTGTGTGGGAGATTTCCCACTGGAGGAGCAGGTATTTAGATTTGCATCTGTCTTTGTGGATTTGCATCTGTCATTGTAGTGCTTTATCTCTCTGTAGATGTTCGTCGGGGCAGACCGCTGAGCGGGCAGCGGCGCCCTGAGTGGGGGCGGAGCTAGGCTGAGGAGGGGCCTATAAAAGCGGCCCCCCAGGCAGGTAGCGGCACAGGAGCCAGCGAACAGGGCTGCGAACAGGGGTGTTTGCGTGGGAGAATTCCCAGTGGAGGAGCAGGTATTTGGTTTTTGCATCTCTGTCTTTGTAGTGCGTGTATCTCTCTCTCGAGGCCCGTAGGGGTAGACTGCTGAGCGGGCAGCGGCGCCCTGAGTAGGGGGCGGAGCTAGGCTGAGGAGGGGCCTATAAAAGCGGCCGCCCAGCCACGCAGCCGCACACGAGCTAGCGAGCAGCGGCACAGGAACCAGCGAACAGGGGCATTTGCGTGGGAGAGTTCCCATTGGAGGAGCAGGTATTTGGATTTGCATCTTTCTTTGTGGAATTGCGTCTATCTTTCCAGTGCTTGTATCTCTCTGTAGAGGCCCGTCGGGGCAGACTGCTGAGCGGGCAGCGGCGCCCTGAGTAGGGGGCGGAGCTACGCTGAGGAAGGGGCCTATAAAAGCGGCCGCCCAGCCAGGCAGCGGCACAGGAGCCAGAGAACAGGGGAGTTTGTGTGGGAGAGTTCCCATTGGAGGAGCAGGTATTTGGATTTGCATCTGTCTTTGTGGATTTGCATCTGTCTTTTTAGTGCTTGTATCTCTCTGTAGAGGCCCGTCAGGGCAGACTGCTGAGCGGGCAGCGTCCCCCTGAGTAGGGGGCGGAGTTAGCGTGAGGAGGGGCCTATAAAAGCGGCCGCCCTACCAGGCAGCAGCAAAGGAGCCAGCGAACAGGTGAGTTGGCGTGGGAGAGTTCCCATTGGAGGAGCAGGTATTTGGATTTGCATCTCTGTCTTTGTAGTGCATGTATATCTCTGTAGAGGCCCGTCGGGGCAGACTGCTTAGCGGGCAGCGGCGCCCTGAGTAGGGGGCGGAGCTAGGCTGAGGAGGGGCCTATAAAAACGGCCGCCCAGCCAGGCAGCGGCACAGCTGCGAGCAGCGGTTCAGGAGCCAGCGAACAGGGGAGTTTGCGTGGGAGAGTTCCCACTGGAGGAGCAGGTATTTGGATTTGCATCTGTCTTTGTGTATTTCCATCTGTCTTTGTAGTGCTTGTATCTCTCTGTAGAGGCCCATCGGGGCAGTCTGCTGAGTGGGCAGCGGTGCACTGAGTAGGGGCGGAGCTAGGCTGAGGAGGGGCCTATAATAGCGGCCGCCCAGCCAGGCAGCGGCACAGGAGCCAGCAAACAGAGCGGCAAAGAGGGGAGTTTGCGTGGGAGAGTTTCCATTGGAGGAGCAGGTATTTGGATTTGCATCTGTCTTTGTGTACTTCATGTGTCTTTGTAGTGCTTGTATCTCTCTATAGAGGCCCGTTGGGGCAGACTGCTGTGCGGGCCGCGGCGCCCAGAGTAGGGGCGGAGCTAGGCTCAGGACGGACCGATAAAAGCGGCCGCCCAGCCAGGGAGCGGCACAGGAGCCAGCGAGCAGCGGCACAGGAGCCAGCGAGCAGGGGAGTTTGTGTGGGAGAGTTCCCATTGGAGGAGCAGGTATTTGGATATGCATCTGTCTTTGTGGATTTGCATCTGTCTTTGTAGTGCTTGTATCTCTCTGTATATGCCCGTCGGGGTAGTCTCCTGAGCGGGCAGCGGCGCCCTGAGTAGCGGGCGGAGCAAGGCTGAGAAGGGGCCCATAAAAGCGGACGCTCTTCCTGGCAGATGCACAGGAGCCAGCGAGCAGCGGCACAGGAGCCAGTGAACACGGGAGTTTGCATGGGAAAGTTCCCATTGGGGGAGCAGGTATTTGGATTTGCATTTTTTTTGTGAATTTGCATATGTCTTTGTAGTGGTTGTATCTCTCTGTAGAGGCCCGTCGGGGCAGACAGCTGAGCGGGCAGCGGCGGCCCTGAGTAGGGGGCGGAGATAGGCTGAGGAGGGCCTATAAAAGTGGCTGCCCCAGCCAGGCAGCGGCACAGGAGCCACCGAGCAGCGGCACAGGAGCCAGTGAAATATGGCGTTTGCGTGGGAGAGTTCCCATTGGAGGAGCTGGTATTTGGGTTTGCATCCCTCTTAGTGGATTTGCCTTTGTCTTTTGAGTGTTTGTATGTCTCTATAGAGGCCCGTCGGGGCAGACTGCTGAGCGGGTAGCGACGCCCTGAGTAGGAGGCGGAGCTAGGCTGAGGAGGGGCCTATAACAGCGGCCGCCCAGCCTGGCAGCGGCACAGAGCCAGCAAGCAGCGGCACAGGAGCCAGCGAACATGGGAGTTTGCATGGGAGAGTTCCCATTGGAGGAGCAGGTATTTGGATTTGAATCTGTCTTTGTGGATTGCATCTGTCTTTGTAGTGCTTGTATCTCTCTGTAGAGGCCCGTCGGGGCAGACTGCTGAGCGGGCCGCGGCGCCCTGAGTAGGGGCGGAGCTAGGCTGAGGAGGGGCCTATAAAAGGGGCTGCCCAGTCAGGCAGTGGCACAGGAGCCAGCAAACAGGGCGGCGAACAGGGGAGTTTGCGTGGGAGATTTCCCATGGGAGGAGCAGGTATATGGATTTGCACCTGTCTTTGTGGATGGCATCTGTCTTTGTAGTGCTTGTATCTCTCTATAGAGGCCCGTCGGGGCAGACTGCTGAGCGGGCAGCGGCGCCCTGAGTAGGGGGCGGATCTAGGCTGAGGAGGGGCCTATAAAAGCGGCCGCCCAGCCACGCAGCGGCACAGGAGCCAGCGAACAGGGGAGTTTGCGTGGGAGAGTTCCCATTGGAGGAGCATTTATTTGGATTTGCATCTGTCTTTGTGGATTTGCATCTGTCTTTGTAATGCTTGTATCTCTCTGTATAGGCCCGTCGGGGCAGAATGCTGAGCGGGCAGCGTCGCCCTGAGTAGGAGGCGGAGCTAGGCTGAGGAGGGGCCTATAAAAGCGGCCACCCAGCCAGGCAGCGGCACAGGAGCCAGCGAGCAGCTGCACAGGAGCCAGCGAACAGGGCGGAGAACAGGGGAGTTTGCGTGAGAGAGTTCCCATTGGAGGAGCAGGTATTTGGATTTGCATCTGTCTTTGTGCTTTTGGATCTGTCTTTGTAGTGCTTGTACCTCTCTCTAGAGGCCCGTCGGGGCAGACTGCTGAGCGGGTACGGCGCCCTGAGTAGGGGGCGGAGCTAGGCTGAGGAGGGGCTTATAAATCCGCCCCCAAGCCAGGCAGCGGCACAGGAGCCAGCAAACAGAGCGGTGAACAGGGGAGTTTGGGTGGGAGTGTTCCCATTGTAGGAGCAGGTATTGGATTTGTATCTGTCTTTGTGCATTTGCATCTGTCTTTGTAGTGGTTGTACCTCTCTCTAGAGGCCCGTCGGGGCAGACTGCTGAGCGGGCAGCGGCGCCCTGTGTAGGGGGCGGAGCTAGGCTGAGATGGGGCGTAGAAAAGCAGCCGCCCAGCCAGGCAGCGGCACAGGAGCCAGCGAGCAGCGGCACAGGAGGCAGCGAGCAGTGGCACAGGAGCCAGTGAACAGGGGAGTTTGCGTGGGAGAGTTTCCATTGGAGGAGCAGGTATTTGGATTTGCATCTGTCTTTGTGTACTTCATGTGTCTTTGTAGTGCTTGTATCTCTCTGTAGAGGCCCGTCGGGGCAGACTGCTGAGTGGGCAGCGGTGCACTGAGTAGGGGCGGAGCTAGGCTGAGGAGGGGCCTATAAAAGCGGCCGCCCATTCAGGCAGCGGCAGAGGAGCCAGCGAACAGGGGCGTTTGCGTGGAAGAGTTCCCATTGGAGGAGCAGGTATTTGGATTTGCATCTGTCTTTGTGGATTTGCATCTGTCTTTGTAGTGCTTGTATCTCTCTGTAGAGGCCCGTCGGGACAGACTGCTGAGCGGGCAGCGACGCCCTGAGTAGGGGGCGGAGCAAGGCTGAGGAGGGGCCTATAAAAGCGGCCCCCAAGCCAGGCAGCGGCACAGGAACCAGCATTCAGGCCTGCGAACAGGGGAGTTTGCGAGGGATACTTCCCATTGGAGGAGCAGGTATTTGGATTTGCATCTCTTTTTGTGGATTTGCATTTGTCTTTTTAGTGCTTGTATCTCTCTGTAGAGGCCCCGTGGGGGCAGACTGCTGAGCGGGCAGCGGCGCCCTGCGTAGGGTGCGGAGCTAGGCTGAGGAGGGGCCTATAAAAGCGGCCGCCCAGACAGGCAGCGGCACAGGAGCCAGCGAGCAGCGGCAGTGGAGGCAGAGAAACAGGGGAGTTTGCGTGGGAGAGTTCCCATTGGAGGAGCAGGTATTTGGATTTGCATCTGTCTTTGTGGATTTGCATTTGTCTTTGTAGTGCTTGTATCTGTCTGTAGATGCCCGTCCGGGCAGTCTGCTGAGCGGGCAGCGGCGCCCTGAATAGGGGGCGGAGCAAGGCTGAGAAGGGTCTATAAAAGCGGCCGCTCTGCCTGGCAGATGCACAGGAGCCAGCGAGCAGCGGCATAGGAGCCAGTGAACAGGGGAGTTGGTGTGGGAGAGTTCCCACTGGAGAAGCAGGTATTTGGATTTGCATCTCTGTCTTTGTAGTGCATGTAACTCTCTGTAGAGGCCCGTCGGGCCAGACTGCTGAGCGGGCAACGGGGCCCTGAGTAGGGGGCGGAACTAGGCTGAGGAAGGGCCTATAAAAGCGGCCGCCCAGCCAGGCAGAGACACAGGAGCCAGGGAGCAGCGGCACAGGAGCCAGCGAACAGGGGAGTTTGCGTGGGAGAGTTCCCATTGGAGGAACAGGTATTTGAATTTGCATCTGTCTTTGTGGATTTGCATCTGTCTTTGTAGTGCTTGTATATCTCTGTAGAGGCCCGTCGGGGCAGACTGCTGAGCGGGCAGCGGCGCCCTGAGTATGGGTCGGAGCTAGGATGAGGAGGGCCTATGAAAGCGGCCGCCCAGCCAGGCAGCGGCACAGGAGCCAGCAAGAAGCGGCACAGGAGCCAGCGAACAGGGGAGTTTGCGTGGGAGAGTTCCCATTGGAGGAGCATGTATTTGGATTTGCATCTCTCTTTGTGGATTTGAATCTGTCTTTGTAGAGCTTGTATCTCTCTGTAGAGGCCCGTCGGGGCAGACTACTGATCGGGCAGCGGTGCCCTGAGTAGGGGGTGGAGCTAGGCTGAGGAGGGGCCTATAAAAGCGGCCGCCCATTCAGGCAGCGGCAGAGAAGCCAGCGAACAGGCGAGTTTGCGTGGGAGAGTTCCCATTCGAGGAGCAGGTATTTTGATTTGCATCTGTCTTTATGGATTTGCATCTGTCTTTGTAGTGCTTCTATCTCTCTGTAGAGGCCCGTCGGGGCAGACTGCTGAGCGGGCAGCGGCGCCCTGAGTTGGGGGCCGAGCTAGGCTGAGGAGGGGCCTATAGGCTGAGCGGGAGTTTGCGTGGAGAGTTCCCATTGGAGCAGCAGGTATTTGGATTTGCATCTGTCTTTGTGTATTTTCATCTCTCTTTGTAGTGCTTGTATCTCTCTGTAGAGGCCCGTCGGGGCAGACATCTGAGCGAGCAGTGGCGCCCTGAGTAGGGGGCGGAGATAGGCTGAGGAGGGCCTATAAAAGCGGCCGCCCAGCCAGGCAGCGGCACAGGAGCCAGCAAACTGGGCGGCGAACAGGGGAGTTTGCGTGGGAGAGTTCCCATTGGAGGAGCAGGTATTTGGATTTGCAATGTCTGTCTTTGTAGTGCTTGTATCTCTCTGTAGACGCCCGTCGGGGCACACTGCTGAGCGGGCAGCGGCGCCCTGAGTAGGGGGCGGAGCTATACTGAGGAGGGGCCTATAAAAGCGGCCGCCCAGCCAGGCAGCAGTACAGCTGCGAGCAGCGAACAGGGCGGCGAACAGGGGAGTTTGCGTGGGAGAGTTCCCATTGGAGGATCAGGTATTAGGATTTGCATCTGTCTTTGTGGATTTGCTTCTGTCTTTGTAGTGCTTGTATCTCTCTGTAGAGGCCCGACGGGGCAGACTGCTGAGCGGGCAGCGGCGCCCTGAGTAGGGGGCGAAGCTAGTCTGAGGAGGGGCCTAAAAAAGCGGCCGCCCAGCCAGGCAGCGGCACAGGAGCCAGCAAGCAGGGCGGCGAACAGGGGAGTTTGCGTGGGACAGTTCCCATTGTAGGAGCAGGTATTTGGATTTGCATCTGTCTTTGTGGATTCGCATCTGTCTTTGTAGTGATTGTATCTCTCTGTATGGGCCCGTCGGGGCAGAATGCTGAGCGGGCAGAGGCGCCCTGAGTGCGGGGCGGAGCTGGGCTGAGGTGGGGCCTATAAAAGCAGCCGCCCAGCCAGGCATTGGCACAGGAGCCAGCGAGCAGCGGCACAGTAGCCAGCTAACAGTGGAATTTGCGTGGGAGAGTTCCCATTGGAGGAGCAGGTATTTGGATTTGCATCTGTTTTGTGGATTTGCATCTGTCTTTGTAGTGCTTGTATCTCTCTGTAGAGGCCCGTCGGGGCAGACTGCTGAGCGGGCAGTGGCGCCCTGTGTAGGGGGCGGAGCTAGGCTGAGGAGGGGCCTATAAAAGCGGTCGCCCAGCCAGGCAGCGGCACAGGAGCCAGCGAACAGGGGAGTTTGCGTCGGGGAGTTTCCATTGGAGGAGCAGGTATTTGGATTTGCATCTCTGTCTTTGTAGTGCTAGTATCTTTCTTTAGACGCCGTCGGGGCAGACTGCTGAGCGGGCAGTAGCGCCCTGAGTAGGTGGCGGAGCTAGGCTGAGGAGGGGCCTATAAAAGCGGCTGCCCAGCTTGGTAGCGTCACAGGAGCCATCAAGCAGGGGCACAGGAGCCAGCGAACAGGGGAGTTTGCGTGGGAGTGTTCCCATTGGAGGAGCAGATAATGGATTTGCATCTTTGTCTTTGTAGTGCTTGTATCTCTCTGTAGAGGCCCGTCGGGGCAGACTGCTGAGCGGGCAGCGGCGCCCGGAGCAGGAGGCGGAGCTAGGCTGAGAAGGGGCCTATAAAAGCCGCCGCTCTGTTTGGCAGATGCACAGGAGCCAGCGAGCAGCGGCACAGGAGCCAGTGAACAGGGGACTTTGCATGGGAGAGTTCCCATTGGAGGAGCAGGTATTTGGATTGGCATCATTTTGTGGATTTGCATCTGTCTTTGTAGTGCTTGTATCTCTCTGTAGAGGCCCGTCGGGGCAGACTGCTGAGCGGGTTGCGGCGCCCTGAGTAGGGGGCGGAGCTAGGCTGAGGAGGGGCCTATAAAAGCTGCAGCCCAGCCAGGCAGCGGCACAGGAGCCAGCGAGCAGAGGCACAGGAACCAGCGAACAGGGGCATTTGCGTGGGAGAGTTCCCATTGGAGGAGCAGGTATTTGGATTTGCATCTTTCTTTGTGGATTTGCGTCTATCTTTCAAGTGCTTGTATCTCTCTGTAGAGGCCCATCGGGGCAGACTGCTGAGCGGGCAGCGGCGCCCTGAGTAGGGAGCGGAGATAAGCTGAGGAGGGCAAATAAAAGCGGCCGCCCAGCCAGGCAGCGGCACAGGAGCCAGCAAACAGGGCAGCAAACAGGGGAGTTTGCGACGGAGAGTTCCCATTGGAGGAACAGGTATTTGGATTTGCATCTGTCTTTGTGGATTTGCATCTGTCTTAGTAGTGCTTGTACCTCTCTGTAGAGGCCCGTCGGGGCAGACTGCTGAGCGGGCAGCGGCGCCCTGAGTAGGGGGCTGAGATAGGCTGAGGAGGGCCTATAAAAGCGGCCGCCCAGCCAGGCAGCGGCACAGGAGCCAGCAAACTGGGCGGCGAACAGGGGAGTTTGCGTGGGAGAGTTCCCATTTCATGAGCAGGTATTTGGATTGCATCTGTCTTTGTGTATTTGCATCTTTCTTTGTAGTGCTTGTATCTCTCTGTAGAGGCCCGTCGGGGCAGACTGCTGAGCGGGCAGCGGCGCCCTGAGTAGGGGGCGGAGCTAGGGTGAGGAGGGGCCTATAAAAGCGGCCGCCCAGCCAGGCAGCTGTACAGGAGACAGCAAACAGGGGAGTTTGCGTGGAGAGTTCCCATTGGAGCAGCAGGTATTTGGATTTGCATCTGTCTTTGTAGTGCTTGTATCTCTCTGTAGAGGCCCGTCGGGGCAGACTGCTGAGCGGGCAGCGGCGCCCTGAGTAGGGTGCGGAGCTAGGCTGAGGAGGGTCCTGTAAAAGCGGCCGCCCAGCCAGGCAGCGGCAAAGCTGCGAGCAACGGTACAGGAGCCGGCGAACAGGGGACTTTGCGTGGGAGAGTTCCAATTGGAGGAGCAGGTATTTGGATTTGCATCTGTCTTTGTGAATTTGCCTCTGCCTTTGTCGTGCTTGTATCTCTCTGTAGAGGCCCGTTGGGGCAGACTGCTGAGCGGGCTGCGGCGCCCTGAGTAGGGGTCGGAGCTAGGCTGAGGAGGGGCCTATAAAAGCGGCCACCCAGCCAGGCAGCGGCACAGGAGCCAGCGAGCAGCGGCACAGGAGCCAACCAACAGAGGAGTTTGCGTGAGAGAGTTCCCATTGGAGGAGCAGGTAATTGGATTTTCATCTGTCTTTGTGGATTTGCACCTGTCTTTGTAGTGCTTGTATCTCTCTGTAGAGGCCCGTCTAGGCAGACTGCTGAGCGGGCAGAGTCCCCCTGAGTAGGGGGCGGAGTTAGGCTGAGGAGGGGCCTATAAAAGCGGCCGCCCAGACAGGCAGCAGCAAAGGAGCCAGCGAACAGGGGAGTTTGCCTGGGAGAGTTCCCAGTGGAGGAGCAGGTATTTGGATTTGCATCTCTGTCTTTGCAGTGCTTGTATCTCTCTGTAGAGGACCGTCGGGGCAGACTTCTGAGCGGGCAGCGGCGCCCTGAGTAGGGGGCAGAGCTAGGCTCAGGAGGGGCCTATAAAAGCGGCCGCCGGGCCAGGCAGCGGCACAGGAGCCAGCAAACACGGTGGAGAACAGGGGAGTTTGCGTGGGAGAGTTCCCATTAGAGGAGCAGGAATTGGATTTTCATCTGTCTTTCTGTATTTGCATCTGTCTTTGTAGTGCTTGTATCTCTCTGTAGAGGCCCGTCGGGGCAGACTGCTGAGCGGGAAGCGGCGCCCAGAGTAGGGGGCGGAGCAAGGCTGAGGAGGGGCCTATAAAAGCGGCCGCCCAGCCAGACAGCGGCAGAGGAGCCAGCGAACAGTGGAGTTTGCGTGGGAGAGTTACCATTGGAGGAGCAGGTATTTGGATTTGCATCTCTCTTTGTGGATTTGCATCTGTCTTTGTAGTCCTTGTATCTCTCTGTAGAGGCCCGTCGGGGCAGACTGCTGAGCGGGCAGCGGCGCCCTGAGTAGGGGGCGGAGCTAGGTTGAGGAGGGGCCTATAAAAGCGGCTGACCATTCAGGCAGCGGCACTGTAGCCAGCGAGCAGCGGCACAGGAGCCAGCGAACAGGGGCGTTTGCGTGGGAGAGTTCCCATTGGAGGAGCAGGTATTTGGATTTGCATCTGTTTTGTGGATTTGCATCTGTCTTTGTAGTGCTTGTATCTCTCTGTAGAGGCCCGTCGGGGCAGACTGCTGAGCAGGCAGCGGTGCCCTGAGTACCGGGCGGAGCTAGGCTGAGGAGGGGCCTATAAAAGCGGCTGCCCAGCCAGGCAGCGGCACAGGAGCCAGCAAAAAGGGGACTTTGCGTGCGAGATTTCCCATTGGAGGAGCAGGTATATGGATTTACATCTGTCTTTGTGGATCGCATCTGTCTTTGTAGTGCTTGTATCTCTCTGTAGAGGCCCGTCGGGGCAGACTGCTGAGCGGGCAGCGGCGCCCTGAGTAGGGGGCGGAGGTAGGCTGAGGAGGGGCTTATAAATCGGCCCCCAAGCCAAGCAGCGACACAGGAGCCAGCAAACAGAGTGGTGAACAGGGAAGTTTGGGTGGGAGTGTTCCCATTGTAGGAGCAGGTATTTGGATTTGCATCTCTATTTGTGGATTTGCATCTGTATTTGTAGTGCTTGTATCTCTCTGTAGAGGCCCGTTGGGGCAGACTGCTGAGCGGGCAGCGGCGCCCTGAGTAGGGGGCGGAGCTAGGCTGAGGACGGGCCTATAAAAGCGGCCGCCCATTCAGGCAGCGGCACAGGAGCCAGCTAACAGGGGAGATTGCGTTGGAGAGTTCCCATTGGAGGAGCAGTTATTTGGATTTGCATCTGTTTTGTGGATTTGCATCTGTCTTTGTAGTGCTTGTATCTCTCTGTAGAGGCCCCTCGGGCAGTCTGCTGAGCGGACAGCGGCGCCCTGAGTAGGGGTCGGAGCTAGGCTGAGGAGGGGCTTATAAATCGGCCCCCAAGCCAGGCAGCGGCACAGGAGCCAGGAAACAGAGCGGTGAACAGGGGAGTTTGGGTGGGACTGTTCCCATTGGAGGAGCAGTTATTTGTATTTGCATCTGTCTTTGTGGATTTGCATCTGTGGGTACGTCTACACTACGGGACTATTCCGAATTTGCATAAACCGGTTTTGTAAAACAGATTTTATAAAATCGAGTGCGCGCGGCCACACTAAGCAGATTAAATCGGTAGTGTGCCTCCATGGTCCGAGGCTAGCGTCGATTTCTGGAGCGTTGCACTGTGGGTAGCTATCCCGTAGCTATCCCATAGTTCCCGCAGCCTCCCCCGCCCCTTGGCATTTCCGGATTGAGATCCTAGTACCTGATGGGGCAAAAATCATTGTCGCGTGTGGTTCTGGGTACAGCCTCACCGCTCCCTCCCTGAGCAGCAGACAACCGTTTCGCGCCTTTTTTTGCTTGGTGAACTGTGCAGATGCCATAACACAGCAAGCATGGACCCTGCTCAGCTCCATACCGCAATCGTGGATGTTTTAAACACCTCGCGCACTCTCCTGCAGTATATGCTGAACCAGGATCTTCAATCCGAGGCGAGGAGGAGGCGGATACGGCAGTGCGGCAATGACAGTGATGAGGACATGGACACAGAATTCTCTCAAACCACGGGCCCCTGCGCTTTGGAGATCCTGATGGTAATGGGGCAGATTCTATCCATTGAACGCCGATTTTGGGCCCGGGAAACAAGCACTGACTGGTGGGACCGCATTGTGTTGCAGGTGTGGGAGGATTCCCAGTGGCTGCGAAACTTTCGCATGCGTAAGGGCACTTTCATGGAACTTTGTGAATTGCTTGCCCCTGCCCTGAAACGCCATAATACCAAGATGAGAGCAGCCCTCACAGTAGAGAAGCGAGTGGCGATAGCCCTGTGGAAGCTTGCAATGCCAGACAGCTACCGGTCAGTCGGGAATCAATTTGGAGTTGGAAAATCTACTGTGGGGGCTGCTGTGATGCAAGTAGCCAAAGCAATCACTAAGCTGCTGCTACGAAAGATTGTGACTCTGGGAAATGTGCAGGCCATAGTGGATGGCTTTGCTGCACTGGGATTCCCTAACTGTGGGGGGGCGATAGATGGAACCCATATCCCTATCTTGGCACCGCAGCGCCAGGGCACCCAGTACGTAAACCGCAAGGGGTACTTTTCAATGGTGCTGCAAGCACTGGTAGATCACAAGGGACGTTTCGCAAACATCCACGTGGGATGGCCAGGGAGAGTTCATGACGCTCGCGTCTTCAGAAGCACTACTCTGTTTAAAACGGCTGCAGCAAGGGGATTACTTCCCAGACCAGAAAATAACAGTTGGGGATGTTGAAATGCCTGTCGTTATCCTGGGGGACCCAGCCTACCCCTTGATGCCATGGCTCATGAAGCCATACACAGGCAGCCTGGACAGGGGTCAGGATCTGTTCAATTACAGGCTGAGCAAGTGCAGAATGGTGGTGGAATGTGCATTTGGCCGTTTAAAGGCGCGCTGGCGGACATTACTGACTCGCTCAGACCTCAGCCAAACCAATGTCCCCTATGTTATTACTGCTTGCTGTATTCTCCACAACCTCTGTGAGAGTAAGGGGGAGACCTTTATGGCGGGGTGGGAGGCTGAGGCAAATCACCTGGCCGCTGATTACGCGCAGCCAGACACCAGGGAGATTAGAAGAGCACACCAGGAAGCGGTGCGCATCAGAGAAGCTTTGAAAACGAGCTTCATCAATGGCCAGGGTACAGTGTGACTGCTGTTTTTGTTGATGAACACCCACCCCGCCTTGACTGACTCATTCCCTGTTAGCAACTCACCCTCCCCCTTCGAGTACAGCTTACTTATGCAAATAAAGTCACTCTCATTTAAAAAGCATGAATTCTTTATTGATTCATTATAAAAAGAGGGAGAGAAGTAAGGGTGTGGTTTGGGAGGAGGATAGAAGGGATGGAGAAGGCCATTAAAAAAAATTCAGAGTAACGACATCCTTCTGGTTGGGCTGTCCACGGGGGTGGAGTGGGCGGGTGCACGGAGCCTCCCCCCACGCGTTCTTACATGTCTGGGTGAGGAGGATATGGAACATGGTGAGGGTTGAGGGTGGTTATACAGGGGCTGCAGCGGCACTCTGTGATCCTGCTGCCGTACCTGAAGCTCCACAAGACGCCGGAGCATGTCAGTTTGATCACGCAGCAGCCCCAGAGTTGCATCCCGCCACCGCTGATCTTCCTGCCGCCACCTCTCATCTCGGTTGTCCCTCCTGTCCTCACGTTCACTGGCCTCTTTCCTGTAATTTGAAACCACGTCCTTCCACTCATTCAGATGAGCTCTTTCATTGCGTGTAACTTCCATAATATCCGAGAACATCTCATCTCGCGTCTTCTTTTTCCTCCGTCTTATCTGTGCTAGCCTTTGGGATGGAGGAGGGATGGTTGATAAATTTGCAGCTGCATGAGGGAGATAAATATTTAGAAAGATACATTTTACAGAACAATGGTTATACTATTTCACAGTGAACAGCAGTATTCACCACCTAGCACATGTGATTTCCCTACAAGGTCGCATTTTTTCATCTTTTTAGTGAGTGCCTGCAGCTCTGGAGTTACAGATCTCACAGACGCAGGTCCAGGCATCATAATTCAGCTTGCTTGTGGCCATGGTAAGCCACTGTCTTTCGGCTTCTGTAGTGATTTAACCCTTCCCCCCCAACAACGCATGGCTAATACCACGCTAGCTCCCTGCTAATCAACAACCTTCCCCCCCCACCCACTGCGTGTCTGGTGCCTTGGGGAAGATCGCCGGTGACCAAACACAGAAAAGATCATCGGCATTTCACTCCTCCCCTCCCCCGCTTCGCTACGTGAAGGAAAGTTTTTTTTTAAGCTGATGCAGTCCACGAACCCAGTAGAAAAATGGCCACCCCCCCTTACTTAAATTCCTGATTTTTAACCAGGTTATCCTGAACGATATCACTTTGCTGAGGATAACAGAACAAGATAAAGAACGGATGCTTCTTGAATGCCAGCAGTCACCGGGACCATACGCTGCTATGCTTTGCCACGCAATGATACCTGATTACTTGCTACATGCATGGCATGGTAAAGTGTCCTACCATGGTGGGCGGAACAAGGCTGCCTTGCCCAGAAACCTTCTGCAAAGGCTTCTGGAGTACCTACAGGAGTGCTTCATCGAGATGTCCCTGGAGGATTTCCTCTCAATCCCTGGACATGTTAACAAACTTTACTAAGTAACTATACTGTCTGCGAATGCATCCCAAGACCTCAGGGCAAATCAATCATTAAAAAAGGCTTTTTTTAAAAAAAATGTTTGATATTTGCAAAGGTACACTCACCAGAGGTCCCTTCCATGGCGTCATTGTCTGGGATAGTGGCTTGTGAGGGCTGGGAGGACGGTAATTCCGTCAGGGTGATAAAAAGCTCCTGGCTGCTGGGGCTGACGGAGTGCTGTGTGCTCTCTGCTAGGTCTTCCTCCTCTTCTTCATCTTCCTCTTCCCCGTCTGCATAATCCTCAGCCATGGCAGAGATTACAACCCCCACCTCGGAATCCACGAACAGGGGTGGGGTACTTGTGGCGCAGCCCCCTAAAATTGCATGCAGCTCAGCATAGAAGCGGCATGTTTTTCGACCTGCCCCTGACCTTCCGTTTGCTTCTTTGGTTTTCTGGTAGGCTTGTCTGAGCTCCTTAACTTTCACTCTGCACTGCACTGAGTACCGGCTGTGGCCTTTATCCGTCATAGCCTTAGAAATTCTTTCAAATACTTTTTCATTTTGTCTTTTGGAACGCAGTTCTGTTAGTACTGAATCCTCTCCCCAGATAGCGATCAGATCCAGTACCTCCCGTGTAGTCCATGCTGGGGCTCTTTTACAATTCTCAGCAGACTGCATTGTTAACGCTGATGAGCTGTGCGTGGTCACCTGTGCTGATGAGATGAGATCTCCACGCTGGGGAAGCAGGAAATGAATTTCAAAAGTTCGCGGGGCTTTTCCTGTCTACCTGGCCAGTGCATCCGAGTTCAGAATGATGTCCAGAGCGGTCACTGGTGCACTGTGGGATAGCTCCCGGAGGCCAATGCCGTCGATCAGCGTCCACACTACAGCTAATCCGATATGTTAATACCGATACTAGCGTTACTCCTCTCGTTAGGGAGCAGTACAGAAACCCGTTTAAAGAGCCATTAAAATCGATATAAGGTGCCTCCTAGAATGGACGGTTTGTGGCGTTAAATCGGTTTTACGCTCCTAAAACCGATTTAAACGCCTAGTGTAGACCAGGCCTGTCTTTGTTGTGCTTGTATCTCTCTGTAGAGGCCCGTCGGGGCAGACTGCTGAGCGGGCAGCGGCCCCCTGAGTAGGGGGCGGAGCTAGGCTGAGGAGGGGCCTATAAAAGCGGCCGCCCAGCCTGGCAGCGGCAAAGGAGCCAGCGAGCAGCGCCACAGGAGCCAGCGAACAGGGGAGTTTGCATGGGAGAGTTCCCATTGGAGAAGCAGGTATTTGGATTTGCATCTGTCTTTGTGTATTTGCATCTCTCTTTGTAGTGCTTGTATCTCTCTCTAGAGGCCCGTCGGGGCAGACTGCTGAGCAGGCAGCGGCGCCCTGAGTAGGGGGCGGAGCTAGGCTGATGAGGGGCCTATAAAAGCGGCCGCCCAGCCAGGCAGCAGCACAGGAGCCAGCAAATAGGGGAGTTTGCGTGGGAGAGTTCCCATTGGAGGAGCAGGTAATTGGATTTGCATCTGTCTTTGTAGTGCTTGTATCTCTCTGTAGAGGTCCGTCGGGGCAGACTCCTGAGCGGGCAGCGGTGCCCTGAGTAGGGGGGGGAGCTAGGCTGAGGAGGGGCCTATAAAAGCGGCCGCCCAGCCAGGGAGTGGCACAGGAGCCAGCAAACAGGGCGACAAAAAGGGGAGTTTGCGTGGGAGAGTTCCCATTGTAGTAGCAGGTATTTGGATTTGCATCTGTCTTTGTGTATTTGCATCTGTCTTTGTAGGGCTTGTATCTCTCTGTAGAGGCCCTTCGGGGCAGACTGCTGAGCGGGCAGCGGCGCCCTGAGTAGGGGGCGGAGCTAGGCTGAGGAGGGGCCTATAAAAGTGGCCGCCTAGCCAGGCAGCGGCACAGGAGCCAGCAAAGAGGGTGGTGAACAGGCGAGTTTGCGTGGGAGAGTTCCCATTGGAGGAGCAGGTATTTGGATTTGTATCTGTTTTTGTAGTGCTTGTATCTCTCTATAGAGGCCCGTCGGGGCAGACTGCTGAGCGGACAGCGGCGCCCTGAGTACGGGGCGGAGCTAGCCTGAGGAGGGGCTTATAAAAGCGGCCGCCCAGCCAGGCTGTGGCACAGTAGCCAGCAAACAGGGGAGTTTGCATGGGAGAGTTCCCATTGGAGGAGCAGGTATTTGGATTTGCATCTGTCTTTGTGTATTTGCATCTGTCTTTGTAGTGCTTGTATCTCTCTGTAAAGGCCCGTCGGGGCAGACTGCTGAGCGGGCAGCGGCGCCCTGAGTAGGGGCGGAGCTAGGCTGAGGAGGGGCCTATAAAAGCGGCCGGCCAGCCAGGCAGCGGCACAGGAGCCAGCGAGCAGCGGCACAGGAGCCAGCAAACAGGGCAGAGAACAAGGGAGTTTGCGTGGGAGAGTTCCCATTGGAGGAGCAGGTATTTCGATTTGAATCTCTGTCTTTGTAGTGCTTGTATCTCTCTGTAGAGGCCCGTCGGGGCAGACTGCTGAGCGGACAGGCGGCGCCCTGAGTAGGGGGTGGAGCTAGGCTGAGGAAGGGCCTATAAAAGCAGCCGCCCAGCCAGGCAGCGGCACTGGAGCCAGTGAGCAGCGGCACAGGAGCCAGGGAACAGGGGCGTTTGCGTGGGAGAGTTCCCATTAGAAAAGCAGGTATTTGGATTTGCATCTCTCTTGGTGGATTTGCATCTGTCTTTGTAGTGCTTGTATCATACTGTAGAATCCCTCGTGGCAGACTGCTGAGCGGGCAGCGGCGCCCATAGTAGGGGGCGGAGCTCGGCTGAGGAGGGGCCTATAAAAGCGGAAGCCCAGCCAGGCAGCGGCACAGGTGCCAGCGAGCCGCGGCACAGGAGCCAGAGAACAGGGAAGAGTTTTCGTGGGAGAGTTCCCATCGGAGGAGCACGTATTTGGATTTGCACCTCTCTTTGTGGATTTGCACCTCTCTTTGTAGAGCTTGTATCTTTCTGTAGAGGCCCGTCGCGGCAGACTGCTGAGCGGGTAGCGGCGCCCTGAGTAGGGGGCGGAGCTAGGCTGAGGAGGGGCCTATAAAATCGTCCGCCCACCCAGGCAGCGGAACAGGCGCCAGCGAACAAGGGAGTTTGCGTGGGAGAGTTCCCATTGGAGGAGCAGGTATTTGGATTTGCATGTATGTTTTTGTAGTGCTTGTATCTCTCTGTAGACGCCCGTCGCGGCAGACTGCTGAGCGGGCAGCGGCGCCCTGAGTAGGGGGCGGAGCTATACTGAGGATGGGCCTATAAAAGCGGCCGCCCAGTCAGGCAGCGGTACAGCTGCGAGCAGCGAACAGGGCGGCGAACAGGGGAGTTTGCGTGGGAGAGTTCCCATTGAAGGAGCAGGTATTTGGATTTGCATCTGTCTTTGCGGATTTGCATCTGTCTTTGTGGATTTGCGTCTGTCTTTGTAGTGCTTGTATCTCTCTGTAGAGGCCCGTCGGGGCAGACTGCTGAGCGGGCAGCGGCGCCCTGAGTAGGAGGTGGAGCTAGGCTGAGGAGGGGCCTATAAAAGCGGCCACCCATCCAGGCAGCGGCACAGGAGCCAGCGAGCAGCGGCACAGGAGCCAGTGAACAGGGGAGTTTGCGTGGGAGAGTTCCCATTGGAGCAGCAGGTATTTGGATTTGCATCTGTCCTTGTGGATTTGCATCTGTCTATGTAGTGCTTGTATCTCTCTTTAGAGGCCCGTCGGGGCAGACTGCTGAGCGGGCAGCGGCGCCCAGCGTAGGGGGCGGAGCTAGGCTGAGGAGGGGCCTAGAAAAGCAGCCGCCCAGCCAGGCAGCGGCACAGGAGCCAGCGAGCAGCGGCACAGGAGGCAGCGAGCAGTTGCACAGGAGCCAGTGAACAGGGGAGTTTGCATGGGAGAGATCCCATTGGAGGGGCAGGTATTTGGATTTGCAAAATTTTTGTGGACTTGCATCTGTCTTTGTAGTGCTTGTATCTCACTCTAGAGGCCCGTCGGGGCAGACTGCTGAGCGGGCTGCGGCGCCCTGAGTAGAGGGCGGAGCTAGGCAGAGGAGGCCCTATAAAAGCGGCCGCCCCAGCCAGGCAGCGGCACACGAACCAGCAAACAGGGCTGCGAACAGGGAGTTTGCGTGGGATAGTTCCCATTGAAGGAGCAGGTATTTGGGTTTGCATCTGTCTTTGTGGATTTGCATCTGTCTTTGTAGTTCTTGCATGTCTCTATAGAGGCCCGTCAGGACAGACTGCTGAGCGGCCAGCGGTGCCCTGAGTAGGGAGCAGAGCTAGGCTGAGGAAGGGCCTATAAAAGCGGCTGCCCAGCCAGGCAGCGACACAGGAGCCACCGAGCAGCGGCACAGGAGCCAGCGAACATGGGAGTTTGCATGGGAGATTTTCCATTGTAGGAGCAGATATTTTGGTTTGCATATCTGTCCTTGTACTGCTTTAATCTCTCTGTAGAGGCCCGTCGGGGCAGACTGCTGAGCCGGCAGCGGCGCCCTGAGTAGCGGCGGAGCTAGGCTGAGGAGGGGCCTATAGAAGCACCCGCCCAGCCACGCAGCGGCACAGCTGCGAGCAGCGGGACAGGAGCCAGCAAACAGGGGAGTTTGCGTGGGAGAGTTCTCATTGGAGAAGCAGGTATTTGGATTTGCATCTTTCTTTGTAGAATTTGCATCTGTCTTTTTAGTGCTTGAATCTCTCTGTAGAGGCCCGTCAGGGCAGACTGCTGAGCGGGCAGCGGCGCCCTGAGTAGGGGGCGGAGCTAGGCTAAGGAAGGGCCTATAAAAGCAGCCCCCCAGCCAGGCAGCGGCACAGGAGCCAGCGAGCCAGCAAACAGGGCAGCGAACAGGTGAAATGCGACAGAGAGTTCCCATTGGAGGAGCAGGTATTTGGATTTGCATCTGTCTTTGTGGATTTGCATCTGTCTTTGTAGTGCTTGTATCTCTCAGTAGAGTCCCTCGTCGCAGACTGCTGAGCGGGCAGCGGCGCCCTGAGTAGGGGGCGGAGCTAGGCTGAGGAGGGGCCTATAAAAGCGGCCGTCCAGGCAGGCAGCGGCACAGGAGCCAGCGAACAGGGCTGCGGACAGGGGTGTTTGCGGGGGAGAATTCCCAGTGCAGGAGCAGGTATTTTGATTTGCATCAGTCTTTGTGGATTTGCGTCTGTCTTTGTAGTGCTTGTATCTCTCTGTAGAGGCCCGTAGGGGTAGACTGCTGAGCCGGCAGCGGTGCCCTGAGTGGGCGGCGGAGCTAGGCTGAGGAGGGGCCCATAAAAGCGGCCGCCCAGCCAGGCAGCGGCACAGCTGCGAGCAGCGAACAGGGCGGCGAACAGGGGAGTTTGTGTGGGAGATTTCCCACTGGAGGAGCAGGTATTTAGATTTGCATCTGTCTTTGTGGATTTGCATCTGTCATTGTAGTGCTTTATCTCTCTGTAGATGTTCGTCGGGGCAGACCGCTGAGCGGGCAGCGGCGCCTGAGTGGGGGCGGAGCTAGGCTGAGGAGGGGCCTATAAAAGCGGCCCCCCAGGCAGGTAGCGGCACAGGAGCCAGCGAACAGGGCTGCGAACAGGGGTGTTTGCGTGGGAGAATTCCCAGTGGAGGAGCAGGTATTTGGTTTTGCATCTCTGTCTTTGTAGTGCTTGTATCTCTCTATAGAGGCCCGTAGGGGTAGACTGCTGAGCGGGCAGCGGCGCCCTGAGTAGGGGGCGGAGCTAGGCTGAGGAGGGGCCTATAAAAGCGGCCGCCCAGCCACGCAGCCGCACACGAGCTAGCGAGCAGCGGCACAGGAACCAGCGAACAGGGGCATTTGCGTGGGAGAGTTCCCATTGGAGGAGCAGGTATTTGGATTTGCATCTTTCTTTGTGGAATTGCGTCTATCTTTCCAGTGCTTGTATCTCTCTGTAGAGGCCCGTCGGGGCAGACTGCTGAGCGGGCAGCGGCGCCCTGAGTAGGGGGCGGAGCTACGCTGAGGAAGGGGCCTATAAAAGCGGCCGCCCAGCCAGGCAGCGGCACAGGAGCCAGAGAACAGGGGAGTTTGTGTGGGAGAGTTCCCATTGGAGGAGCAGGTATTTGGATTTGCATCTGTCTTTGTGGATTTGCATCTGTCTTTTTAGTGCTTGTATCTCTCTGTAGAGGCCCGTCAGGGCAGACTGCTGAGCGGGCAGCGTCCCCCTGAGTAGGGGGCGGAGTTAGCGTGAGGAGGGGCCTATAAAAGCGGCCGCCCTACCAGGCAGCAGCAAAGGAGCCAGCGAACAGGTGAGTTGGCGTGGGAGAGTTCCCATTGGAGGAGCAGGTATTTGGATTTGCATCTCTGTCTTTGTAGTGCATGTATATCTCTGTAGAGGCCCGTCGGGGCAGACTGCTTAGCGGGCAGCGGCGCCCTGAGTAGGGGGCGGAGCTAGGCTGAGGAGGGGCCTATAAAAACGGCCGCCCAGCCAGGCAGCGGCACAGCTGCGAGCAGCGGTTCAGGAGCCAGCGAACAGGGGAGTTTGCGTGGGAGAGTTCCCACTGGAGGAGCAGGTATTTGGATTTGCATCTGTCTTTGTGTATTTCCATCTGTCTTTGTAGTGCTTGTATCTCTCTGTAGAGGCCCATCGGGGCAGTCTGCTGAGTGGGCAGCGGTGCACTGAGTAGGGGCGGAGCTAGGCTGAGGAGGGGCCTATAATAGCGGCCGCCCAGCCAGGCAGCGGCACAGGAGCCAGCAAACAGAGCGGCAAAGAGGGGAGTTTGCGTGGGAGAGTTTCCATTGGAGGAGCAGGTATTTGGATTTGCATCTGTCTTTGTGTACTTCATGTGTCTTTGTAGTGCTTGTATCTCTCTATAGAGGCCCGTTGGGGCAGACTGCTGTGCGGGCAGCGGCGCCCAGAGTAGGGGGCGGAGCTAGGCTCAGGACGGACCGATAAAAGACACCCCCCAGCCAGGGAGCGGCACAGGAGCCAGCGAGCAGCGGCACAGGAGCCAGCGAGCAGGGGAGTTTGTGTGGGAGAGTTCCCATTGGAGGAGCAGGTATTTGGATATGCATCTGTCTTTGTGGATTTGCATCTGTCTTTGTAGTGCTTGTATCTCTCTGTATATGCCCGTCGGGGTAGTCTCCTGAGCGGGCAGCGGCGCCCTGAGTAGCGGGCGGAGCAAGGCTGAGAAGGGGCCCATAAAAGCGGACGCTCTTCCTGGCAGATGCACAGGAGCCAGCGAGCAGCGGCACAGGAGCCAGTGAACACGGGAGTTTGCATGGGAAAGTTCCCATTGGGGGAGCAGGTATTTGGATTTGCATTTTTTTTGTGAATTTGCATATGTCTTTGTAGTGGTTGTATCTCTCTGTAGAGGCCCGTCGGGGCAGACAGCTGAGCGGGCAGCGGCGCCCTGAGTAGGGGGCGGAGATAGGCTGAGGAGGGCCTATAAAAGTGGCTGCCCAGCCAGGCAGCGGCACAGGAGCCACCGAGCAGCGGCACAGGAGCCAGTGAAATATGGCGTTTGCGTGGGAGAGTTCCCATTGGAGGAGCTGGTATTTGGGTTTGCATCCCTCTTAGTGGATTTGCCTTTGTCTTTTGAGTGTTTGTATGTCTCTATAGAGGCCCGTCGGGGCAGACTGCTGAGCGGGTAGCGACGCCCTGAGTAGGAGGCGGAGCTAGGCTGAGGAGGGGCCTATAACAGCGGCCGCCCAGCCTGGCAGCGGCACAGAGCCAGCAAGCAGCGGCACAGGAGCCAGCGAACATGGGAGTTTGCATGGGAGAGTTCCCATTGGAGGAGCAGGTATTTGGATTTGAATCTGTCTTTGTGGATTGCATCTGTCTTTGTAGTGCTTGTATCTCTCTGTAGAGGCCCGTCGGGGCAGACTGCTGAGCGGGCCGCGGCGCCCTGAGTAGGGGCGGAGCTAGGCTGAGGAGGGGCCTATAAAAGGGGCTGCCCAGTCAGGCAGTGGCACAGGAGCCAGCAAACAGGGCGGCGAACAGGGGAGTTTGCGTGGGAGATTTCCCATGGGAGGAGCAGGTATATGGATTTGCACCTGTCTTTGTGGATGGCATCTGTCTTTGTAGTGCTTGTATCTCTCTATAGAGGCCCGTCGGGGCAGACTGCTGAGCGGGCAGCGGCGCCCTGAGTAGGGGGCGGATCTAGGCTGAGGAGGGGCCTATAAAAGCGGCCGCCCAGCCACGCAGCGGCACAGGAGCCAGCGAACAGGGGAGTTTGCGTGGGAGAGTTCCCATTGGAGGAGCATTTATTTGGATTTGCATCTGTCTTTGTGGATTTGCATCTGTCTTTGTAATGCTTGTATCTCTCTGTATAGGCCCGTCGGGGCAGAATGCTGAGCGGGCAGCGTCGCCCTGAGTAGGAGGCGGAGCTAGGCTGAGGAGGGGCCTATAAAAGCGGCCACCCAGCCAGGCAGCGGCACAGGAGCCAGCGAGCAGCTGCACAGGAGCCAGCGAACAGGGCGGAGAACAGGGGAGTTTGCGTGAGAGAGTTCCCATTGGAGGAGCAGGTATTTGGATTTGCATCTGTCTTTGTGCTTTTGGATCTGTCTTTGTAGTGCTTGTACCTCTCTCTAGAGGCCCGTCGGGGCAGACTGCTGAGCGGGTACGGCGCCCTGAGTAGGGGGCGGAGCTAGGCTGAGGAGGGGCTTATAAATCCGCCCCCAAGCCAGGCAGCGGCACAGGAGCCAGCAAACAGAGCGGTGAACAGGGGAGTTTGGGTGGGAGTGTTCCCATTGTAGGAGCAGGTATTGGATTTGTATCTGTCTTTGTGCATTTGCATCTGTCTTTGTAGTGGTTGTACCTCTCTCTAGAGGCCCGTCGGGGCAGACTGCTGAGCGGGCAGCGGCGCCCTGTGTAGGGGGCGGAGCTAGGCTGAGGTGGGGCGTAGAAAAGCAGCCGCCCAGCCAGGCAGCGGCACAGGAGCCAGCGAGCAGCGGCACAGGAGGCAGCGAGCAGTGGCACAGGAGCCAGTGAACAGGGGAGTTTGCGTGGGAGAGTTTCCATTGGAGGAGCAGGTATTTGGATTTGCATCTGTCTTTGTGTACTTCATGTGTCTTTGTAGTGCTTGTATCTCTCTGTAGAGGCCCGTCGGGGCAGACTGCTGAGCGGGCAGCGGCGCCCTGAGTAGGGGGCGCAGCTAGGCCTAGGAGGGGCCTATAAAAGCGGCCGCCCATTCAGGCAGCGGCAGAGGAGCCAGCGAACAGGGGCGTTTGCGTGGAAGAGTTCCCATTGGAGGAGCAGGTATTTGGATTTGCATCTGTCTTTGTGGATTTGCATCTGTCTTTGTAGTGCTTGTATCTCTCTGTAGAGGCCCGTCGGGACAGACTGCTGAGCGGGCAGCGACGCCCTGAGTAGGGGGCGGAGCAAGGCTGAGGAGGGGCCTATAAAAGCGGCCCCCAAGCCAGGCAGCGGCACAGGAACCAGCATTCAGGCCTGCGAACAGGGGAGTTTGCGAGGGATACTTCCCATTGGAGGAGCAGGTATTTGGATTTGCATCTCTTTTTGTGGATTTGCATTTGTCTTTTTAGTGCTTGTATCTCTCTGTAGAGGCCCGTGGGGGCAGACTGCTGAGCGGGCAGCGGCGCCCTGCGTAGGGTGCGGAGCTAGGCTGAGGAGGGGCCTATAAAAGCGGCCGCCCAGACAGGCAGCGGCACAGGAGCCAGCGAGCAGCGGCACAGGAGGCAGCGAACAGGGGAGTTTGCGTGGGAGAGTTCCCATTGGAGGAGCAGGTATTTGGATTTGCATCTGTCTTTGTGGATTTGCATTTGTCTTTGTAGTGCTTGTATCTGTCTGTAGATGCCCGTCCGGGCAGTCTGCTGAGCGGGCAGCGGCGCCCTGAATAGGGGGCGGAGCAAGGCTGAGAAGGGTCTATAAAAGCGGCCGCTCTGCCTGGCAGATGCACAGGAGCCAGCGAGCAGCGGCATAGGAGCCAGTGAACAGGGGAGTTGGTGTGGGAGAGTTCCCACTGGAGAAGCAGGTATTTGGATTTGCATCTCTGTCTTTGTAGTGCATGTAACTCTCTGTAGAGGCCCGTCGGGCCAGACTGCTGAGCGGGCAACGGGGCCCTGAGTAGGGGGCGGAACTAGGCTGAGGAAGGGCCTATAAAAGCGGCCGCCCAGCCAGGCAGAGACACAGGAGCCAGGGAGCAGCGGCACAGGAGCCAGCGAACAGGGGAGTTTGCGTGGGAGAGTTCCCATTGGAGGAACAGGTATTTGAATTTGCATCTGTCTTTGTGGATTTGCATCTGTCTTTGTAGTGCTTGTATATCTCTGTAGAGGCCCGTCGGGGCAGACTGCTGAGCGGGCAGCGGCGCCCTGAGTATGGGTCGGAGCTAGGATGAGGAGGGGCCTATGAAAGCGGCCGCCCAGCCAGGCAGCGGCACAGGAGCCAGCAAGAAGCGGCACAGGAGCCAGCGAACAGGGGAGTTTGCGTGGGAGAGTTCCCATTGGAGGAGCATGTATTTGGATTTGCATCTCTCTTTGTGGATTTGAATCTGTCTTTGTAGAGCTTGTATCTCTCTGTAGAGGCCCGTCGGGGCAGACTACTGATCGGGCAGCGGTGCCCTGAGTAGGGGGTGGAGCTAGGCTGAGGAGGGGCCTATAAAAGCGGCCGCCCATTCAGGCAGCGGCAGAGAAGCCAGCGAACAGGCGAGTTTGCGTGGGAGAGTTCCCATTCGAGGAGCAGGTATTTTGATTTGCATCTGTCTTTATGGATTTTCATCTGTTTTTGTAGTGCTTGCATCTCTCTGTAGAGGCCCGTCGGGGCAGACTGCTGAGCGGGCAGCGGCGCCCTGAGTAGGGCGCGGTGCTAGGCTGAGGAGGGAGCTATAAAAGAGGCCGCCAAGGCAGGCAGCTGCACAGCTGCGAGCAGCGGGACAGGAGCCAGCAAACAGGGGAGTTTGCGTGGGAGAGTTCCCAGTGGAGGAGCAGGTATTTGGATTTGCATCTCTCTTTGTGGATTTGCATCTGTCTTTGTAGTGCTTGTATCTCTCTGTAGAGGTGCGTCGAGGCAGACTGCTGAGCGGGCAGCGGCGCCATGACTAGGGGGCGGAGCTAGGCTGAGGAGGGGCCTATAAAAGCGGCCGCCCAGCCAGGCAGCGGCACAGGATCCAGCGATCAGGGGAGTTTGCGTTGGAGAGTTCCCATTGGAGGAGGAGGTATTTGGATTTGCGTCTGTCTTTCTGGATTTGCATCTGTCTTTGTAGTGCTTGTATCTCTCTGTAGAGGCCCGTCGGGGCAGACTGCTAAGCGGCGCCCTGAGTAGGGGGCGGAGCTAGGCTGCGGAGGGGCCTATGAAAGAGGCAGCCCAGAGAGGCAGCGGCACAGGAGCCTGCAAATAGGGCCGCAAACAGAGGGGTTTGCGTGGGAGAGTTCCCATTGGAGCAGCAGGTATTTAGCTTTGCATCTCTGTCTTTGTGGATTTGTATCTGTCTTTGTAGGGCTTGTATCTCTCTGTAGAGGCCCGTTGGGGCAGACTGCTGAGCGGGCAGAGGTGCCCTGAGTAGGGGGCGGAGCTAGGCTGAGGAGGGGGCCTATAAAAGCGGCCGCCCAGCCAGGCAGAGGGACAGATGTGAGCAGCGAACAGGGCGGCGAACAGGGGAGTTTGCGTGGGAGAGTTCCCATTGGAGGAGCAGGTATTTGTATTTGCATCTGTCTTTGTGGATTTGTATCTGTCTTTGTAGGGCTTGTATCTCTCTGTAGAGGCCCGTCGGGGCAGACTGCTGAGCGGGCAGCGGCGCCCTGAGTAGGGGGTGGAGCTAGGCTGAGGAGGGGCCTATAAAAGCGGCCGCCCAGACAGGAGCCAGCGAACAGGGCGGCGAACAGGGGAGATTGTGTAGGATAGTTCCCATTGGAGGAGCAGCTATTTGGATTTGAATCTGTCTTTGTTTATGTGCATCTGTCTTTGTAGTGCTTGTATCTCTCTGTAGAGGCCCATCGGGGCAGACTGCTGAGCGGGCAGCGGCGCCCTGAGTAGGGGGCGGAGCTAGGCTGAGGAGGAGCCTATAAAAGCGGCCGCCCAACCGGGCAGCGGCACAGGAGCCAGCGAGCAGCGGCACAGGAGCCAGGGCACAGGGGAGTTTGTGTGGGAGAGTTCCCATTGGAGAAGCAGGTATTTGGATTTGCATCATACTTTGTGGATTTGCATCTGTCTTTGTAGTGCTTATATCTCTCTGTAGAGGCCCGTCGGAGCAGAATGCTGAGCGAGCATTGGCGCCCTGAGTAGGGGGCGTAGCTAGGCTGAAGAGGGCCTATAGAAGAACCTGCCCAGCCAGGCAGCGGCAGAGCTGCGAGCAGCGGGACAGGAGGCAGCAAACAGGGGAGGTTGCGTGGGAGAGTTCCCAGTGGAGGAGCAGGTATTTGGATTTGCATCTTCTTTGTGGATTTGCATCTGTCTTTGTAGTGCTTGTATCTCTCTGTAGAGGCGCGTCGAGGCAGACTGCTGAGCGGGCAGCGGCGCCCTGAAGGGGGGCGGGGCTAGGCTGAGGAGGGGCCTATAAAAGCGGCACCCAGCCAGGCAGCGGCACAGTTGCCAGCAACAGGGCTGCGAACAGGGGAGTTTGCGTGGGAGAGTTCCCATTGGAGCAGCTGGTATTTGGATTTGCATAGTGTCTTTGTGGATTTGCATTTGTCTTTGTAGTGCTTGTATCTCTCTGTAGAGGCCCGTCGGGGCAGTCTGCTGAGCGGACAGCTGCGACCTGAGTAGGGGGCGGAGAAAGGCTGAGGGGGGCCTATAAAAGCGGCCGCCCATTCAGGCAGCGGCACAGGAGCCAGCTAACAGGGGCGTTTGCGTGGGAGAATTCCCACTGGAGGCGCAGGCTTTTTGATTTGCATCTGTCTTTCTGTATTTGCATTTGTCTTTGTAGTGCTTGTATCTCTGTGTAGATGCCCGTCGGGGCAGTCTGCTGAGCGGGCAGCTGCGCCCTGAGTAGGGGGCGGAGAAAGGCTGAGAAGGGGCCTATAAATGCGGCCGCTCTGCCTGGCAGATGCACAGGAGCCAGCGACCAGCGGCACAGGTGCCAGTGAACAGGGCAGTTTGCGTGGGAGAGTTCCCATTGGAGGAGCAGGTATTTGGATTTGCATCTGTCTTTGTTTATTTGCATCTGTCTTTGTAGTGCTTGTATCTCTCTGTAGAGGCCCGTCGGGGCAGACTGCTGAGCGGGCAGCGGCGCCCTGAGTAGGGGGCGGAGCTACGCTGAGGAGGGGCCTATAAAAGCGGCCGCCCAGCCAGGCAGCGGCACAGGAGCCAGCGAACAGGGACGTTTGCGTGTGAGAGTTACCATTGGAGGAGCAGGTATTGGGACTTGCATCTTTCTTTATGGATTTGCATCTGTCTTTGTAGGGCTTGTATCTCTCTGTAGAGGCCCGTCGGGGCAGACTGCTGAGCGGGCAGCGGCGGCCTGAGTAGGGGGCGGAGCTACGCTGAGGAGGGGCCTATAAAAGCGGCCGCCCAGCCAGGCAGCGGCACAGTAGGCAGCGAACAGGGGAGTTTGCGTGTGAGAGTTACCATTGGAGGAGCAGGTATTGGGACTTGCATCTTTCTTTATGGATTTGCATCTGTCTTTGTAGGGCTTGTATCTCTCTGTAGAGGCCCGTCGGGGCAGACTGCTGAGCGGGCAGCGGCGCACCGAGTAGGGGGCGGAGCTAGGCTGAGGAGGGGCCTATAAAAGCGGCCTCCCAGCCAGGCAGCGGCACATGATCCAGCGAGCAGCGGCACTGGAGCCAGCGAACAGGGGAGTTTCCATGGCAGATTTCCAATTAGAGGAGCAGGTATTTCGATTTGCATCTGTCTTTGTGTATTTGCATCTGTCTTTTTTGTGCTTGTATCTTTCTGTAGAGGCCCGTCGGGGCAGACTGCTGAGCGGGCAGCGGCGCCCTGAGTAGTGGGCGGAGCTAGGCTGAGGAGGGGCCTATAAAAGCCGTCGCCCAGCCAGGCAGCGACACAGCTGCGAGCAGCGTCACAGGAGCCAGCGAACAGGAGAGTTTGCGTGGAAGAGTTCCCATTGGAGGAGCAGGTATTTGGATTTGCATTGTCTTTGTGGATTTGCATCTGTCTTTGTAGTGCTTGTATCTCTCTGTACAGGCCCTTCGGGGCAGACTGCTGAGCGGGCAGCTGCGCCCTGAGTAGGGGGCAGAGCTAGGCTGAGGAGGGGCCTACAAAAGCGGCCTCCCAGGCAGGAAGCGTCATAGGAGCCAGCAAGTAGCGGCACAGGAGCCAGCAAACAGGGGAGTTTACTTGGGAGAGTTCCCATTGGAGGAGCAGGTATTTGGATTTGCATCTGTCTTTGTGGATTTGCATCTGTCTTTGTAGTGCTTGTATCTCTCTGTAGAGGCCCGTCGGGGCAGACTGCTGAGGCGGGCAGCGGCGCCCTGAGTAGGGGGCTTAGTTAGGCTGAGAAGGGGCCCTTAAATGCGGCCGCCCAGCCAGGCAGCGGCACAGGATGCCAGCGAGCAGCGGCACATGAGCCAGGGCACAGGGGAGTTTGTGTGGGACAGTTCCCATTGGAGAAGCAGGTATTTGGATTTGCATCATTCTTTGTGGATTTGCAACTGTCTTTGTAGTGCTTGTATCTCTGTGTAGAGGCCCGTCGGGGCAGTCTGCTGAGCGGGCAGCTGCGCCCTGAGTAGGGGGCGGAGAAAGGCTGAGAAGGGGCCTATAAAAGCGGCCGCCCAGCCAAGCAGCGGCACAGGAGCCAGCGAGCAGCGGCACAGGAGCCAGAGAACAGGGCGGAGAACAGGGAAGATTGCGTGGGAGAGTTCCCATTGGAGGAGCAGGTATTTGGATTTGCATCTGTCTTTGTGGGTTTCCAATTGTCTTTGTAGTGCTTGTATCTCTCTGTAGAGGCCCGTCGGGGCAGACTGCTGAGCGGGCAGCGGCGCCCTGAGTAGGGGGCGGAGCTAGGCTGAGGAGGGGCCTGTAAAAGCGGCCCCCCAGCCAGGCAGCGGCACAGGAGCCAGAAAACAGGGCGGTGAAAAGGGGTTTTTGAGTGGGAAAGTTCCCATTGGAGGAGCAGGTATTTGGATTTGCGTCTGTCTTTGTGGATTTGCATCTGTCTTTGGAGTGCTTGTATCTCTCTGTAGAGGCCCGTCGGGGCAGACTGCTGAGCGGGCAGCGGCGCCCTGAGTAGGGGGCGGAGCTATGCTCAGGAGGGGCCTATAAAAGTGGCCACCGAGCCAGGCAGCGGCACAGGAGCCAGCGAGCAGCGGCACAGGAGACAGTGAACAGGGGAGTTTGCGTGGGAGAGTTCCCATTGGAGGAGCAGGTATTTGGATTTGCATCTGTCTTTGTGGATTTGCATCTGTCTTTGTAGTGCTTGTATCTCTCTGTAGAGGCCCGTCGGGGCAGACTGCTGAGCGGGCAGCGGCGCCCTGAGTAGGGGGCGGAGCTAGGCTGAGGAGGGGCCTATAAAAGCGGCCGCCCAGCCAGGCAGCGGCAAAGCTGCGAGCAGCGGTACAGGAGCCGGCGAACAGGGGACTTTGCGTGGGAGAGTTCCCATTGGAGGAGCAGGAATTTGGATTTGCATCTGTCTTTGTGAATTTGCATCTGTCTTTGCAGTGCTTGTATCTCTCTGTAGAGGCCCGTCGGGGCAGACTGATGAGCGGGCTGCGGCGCCCTGAGTAGGGGTCTGAGCTAGGCTGAGGAGGGGCCTATAAAAGCATCCACCCAGCCAGGCAGCGGCACAGGAGCCAGCGAGAAGCGGCACAGGAGTCAGTGAGCAGGGGACTTTGCATGAGCGAGTTCCCATTGGAGGAGCAGGTATTTGGATTTGCATCTGTCTTTGTGGATTTGCATCTGTCTTTGTAGTGCTTGTATCTCTCTGTAGAGGCCCGTCGGGGCAGACTGCTGAGCGGGCTGCGGCGCCCTGAGTAGGGGGCGGAGCTAGGCTGAGGAGGGGCCTATAAAACCGGCCACCCAGCCAGGCAGCTGCACAGGAGCCAGCAAACAGGGTTGCGAACAGGGGAGTTTGAGTGGGAGAGTTCCCATTGGAGGAGCAGGTATTGGATTTTCACCTGTGTTTGTGGATTTCCAATTCTTTGTAGTGCTTGCATATCTCTCTAGAGGCCCGTCGGGGCAGACTGCTGAGCGGGCTGTGGAGCCCTGAGTAGGGAGCGGAGCTAGGCTGAGGAGGGGCCTATAAAAGCGGCTGCTCTGCCTGGCAGATGCACAGGAGCTAGCGAGCAGCGGCACAGGAGCCAGTGACCAGGGGACTTTGCGTGGGAGAGTTCCCATTGGAGGAGCAGGTATTTGGATTTGCAATTTTCTTGTAGTGCTTGTATCTCTCTGTAGAGGCCCGTCGGGGCAGTCTGCTGAGCGGGCAGCGGCGCCCTGAGTAGGGGGCGGAGCTAGGCTGAGGAGGAGCCTATAAAAGCGGCCGCCCAGCCAGGCAGCGGCACAGGAGCCAGCGAGCAGCGGCACAGGAGCCAACGAACAGAGGAGTTTGCGTGAGAGAGTTCCCATTGGAGGAGCAGGTATTTGGATTTGCGTCTGTCTTTGTGGATTTGCATCTGTCTTTGGAGTGCTTGTATCTCTCTGTAGAGGCCCGTCGGGGCAGACTGCTGAGCGGGCAGCGGCGCCCTGAGTAGGGGGCGGAGCTATGCTCAGGAGGGGCCTATAAAAGTGGCCACCGAGCCAGGCAGCGGCACAGGAGCCAGCGAGCAGCGGCACAGGAGACAGTGAACAGGGGAGTTTGCGTGGGAGAGTTCCCATTGGAGGAGCAGGTATTTGGATTTGCGTCTGTCTTTGTGGATTTGCATCTGTCTTTGTAGTGCTTGTATCTCTCTGTAGAGGCCCGTCGGGGCAGACTGCTGAGCGGGCATCGGCGCCCTGAGTAGGGGGCGGAGCTAGGCTGAGGAGGGGCCTATAAAAGCGGCTGCCCATTCAGGCAGCCGCACAGTAGCCAGCAAACAGGGCTGCGAACAGGGGAGTTTGTGTGCGATACTACCCATTGGAGGAGCAGGTATTTGGATTTGCATCTCTCTTTGTGGATTTGCATCTGTCTTTGTAGTCCTTGTATCTCTCTGTAGAGGCCCGTCGGGGCAGACTGCTGAGCGGGCAGCGGCGCCCTGAGTAGGGGGCGGAGGTAGGCTGAGGAGGGGCTTATAAATCGGCCCACAAGCCAAGTAGCGGCACAGGAGCCAGCAAACAGAATGGTGAACAGGGAAGTTTGGGTGGGAGTGTTCCCATTGTAGGAGCAGGTGTTTGGAATTGCATCTGTCTTTGTGCATTTGCATCTGTCTTTGTAGTGCTTGTACCTCTCTCTAGAGGCCCGTCGGGGCAGACTGCTGAGCGGGCAGCGGCGCCCTGAGTAGGGGGCGGAGCTACGCTGAGAAGGGGCCTATAAAAGCGGCCGCCCAGCCAGGCAGCGGCACAGGAGCCAGCTAGCAGGGGAGATTGCGTTGGAGAGTTCCCATTGGAGGAGCAGGTATTTGGATTTGCATCTGTTTTGTGGATTTGCATCTGTCTTTGTAGTGCTTGTATCTCTCTGTAGAGGCCCGTCGGGGCAGACTGCTGAGCGGGCAGCGGTGCCCTGAGTAGCGGGCGGAGCTAGGCTGAGGAGGGGCCTATAAAAGCTGCCGCCCAGCGAGGCAGCGGCACAGGAGCCAGGTAACAGGGGAGTTTGCGTGGGACAGTTCCCATTGGAGGAGCAGGTATTTGGATTTTCATCTGTCTTTGTAGTGCTTGTATCTCTCTCTAGAGGCCCGTCGGGGCAGACTGCTGAGCGGGCAGCGGCGCCCTGAGTAGGGGGCGGAGCTAGGCTGAGGAGGGGCTTATAAATCGGCCCCCAAGCCAGGCAGCGGCACAGGAGCCAGGAAACAGAGCGGTGAACAGGGGAGTTTGGGTGGGAGTGTTCCCATTGTAGGAGCAGGTATTTGGATTCGAATCTGTCTTTGTGCATTTGCATCTGTCTTTGTAGTGCTTGTACCTCTCTCTAGAGGCCCGTCGGTGCAGACTGCTGAGCGGGCAGCGGCGCCCTGAGTAGGGGGCGGAGCTAGGCTGAGGAGGGGCCTATAAAAGCAGCCGCCCAGCCAGGCAGTGGCACAGGAGCCAGCAAACAGGGCTGCGAACAGGGGAGTTTGCGAGGGAGAGTTCCCATTGGAGGAGCACGTATTTGGATTTGCATCTGTCTTTGTATATTTGTATCTGTCATTGTAGTGCTTCTATCTCTCTGTAGAGGCCCGTCGGGGCAGACTGCTGAGCGGGCAGCGGTGCACTTAGTAGGGAGCTAGGCTGAGGAGGGGCCTATAAAAGCGGCCGCCCAGCCAGGCAGCGGCACAGGAGCCAGGGAACAGGAGAGTTTGCGTGGGAGAGTTACCATTGGAGGAGCAGGTGTCTGGATTTGCATCTGTCTTTGTGCATTTGTATCTGTCTTTGTAGTGCTTGTATCTCTCTGTAGAGGCCCGTCGGTGCAGACTGCTGAGCGGGCAGCGGCGCCCTGACTAGGGGGCGGAGCTAGGCTGAGGAGGGGCCTATAAAAGCGGCCGCCCAGCCAGGCAGCGGCACAGGAGCCAGCGAGCAGCGGCACAGGAGCCAGCGAACATGGGTGTTTGCATGGGAGAGTTCCCATTGGAGGAGCTAGTATTTGGATTTGCATCTGTCTTTGTGGATTTGCATCTGTCTTTGTAGTGCTTGTATCTCTCTGTAGTGGCCCGTCGGGCAGACTGCTGAGCGGGCAGCGGCGCCCTGAGTAGGGGGCGGAGGTAGGATGAGGAGGGGCCTATAAAAGCGGCCGCCCAGCCATGCAGCCACACAGCTGCGAGCAGCTGCACAAGAGCCAGCGAACAGGGAGCTTGCGTGGGAGATTAACCATAGTAGGCGCAGGTATTTGGATTTGCATGTGTCTTTGTGAATTTGCATCTGTCTTTGTAGTGCTTGTATCTCTCTGTAGAGGCCCGTCGGTGCAGACTGCTGAGCGGGCAGCGGCGCCCTGACTAGGGGGCGGAGCTAGGCTGAGGAGGGGCCTAGAAAAGCGGCCGCCCAGCCAGGCAGCGGCACAGGAGACAGCGAGCAGCGGCACAGGAGCGAGGGAAAAGGGGCGTTTGCGTGGGAGAGTTCCCATTGGAGGAGCAGGTATTTGGATTTGCATCTCTGTCTTTGTAGTGCTTGTATATCTCTGTAGAGGCCCGTCGGGGCAGACTGCTGAGCCGGCAGTGGCGACCTGAGTAGGGGGCGGAGCTAGGCTGAGGAGGGGCTTATAGAAGCACCCGCCCAGCCAGGCAGCGGCACAGCTGCGAGCACCGAACAGGGCGGCGAACAGGGGACTTTGCGTGGGAGAGTTCCCATTGGAGGAGTAGGTATTTGGATTTGCTTCTCTCTATGTGGATATGCATCTGTCTTTGCAGTGCTTGTATCTCTCTGTAGAAGCCCGTTGGGGCAGACTGATGAGCGGGCAGCGGCGCCCTGAGTAGGGGGCGGAGCTAGGCTGAGGAGGGGCCTATAAAAACGGCCGCCCAGCCAGGCAGCGGCACAGGAGCCAGCGAAAAGGGCGGCGAACAGGGGAATTTGCGTGGGAGGGTTCCCATTGGAAGAGCAGGTAATTGGATTTGCATCTGCATCTTTGTAGTGCTTGTATCTCTCTGTAGAGGCCCGTCGGGGCAGACTGCTGAGCCGGCAGCTGCGCCCTGAGTAGGGGGCGGAGCTAGGCTGAGGAGGGGCCTATAAAAGCGGCCGCCCAGCCAGGCAGTGGCACAGGAGCCAACGAGCAGCGGCACAGGAGCCAGTGAACAGGGGCGTTTGCGTGGGAGAGTTCCAATTGGAGGACCTGTTTTTGGATTTGAATCTATCTTTGTGGTATTCCAACTGTCTTTGTAGTGCTTGTATCTCTCTGTAGAGGCCCGTCGGGGCAGACTGCTGAGCGGGCAGCGGCGCCCTGAGTAGGGGGCGGAGCTAGGCTGAGGAGGGGCCTATAGAAGCGGCCGACCAGCCAGGCAGCGGCACAGCTGCGAGGAGCGAACAGGGTGGCGAACAGGGGAGTTTGCGTGGGACAGTTCCCATTGGAGGAGCAGTTATTTTGGTTTGCATATCTGTCCTTTTACAGCTTTTATCTCTCTGTAGAGGCCCGTCGGGGCAGACTGCTGAGCGGGCAGCGGTGCCCTGAGTAGGGGGCGGAGCTATGCTGAGGAGGGGCCTATAAAAGCGGCCGCCCATTCAGGCAGCGGCACAGGAGCCAGCGAGCAGCGGCACAGGAGCCAGCGAACACGGGCGTTTGCGTGGGAGAGTTCCCATTGGAGGAGCAGGTATTTGGATTTGAACTGTCTTTGTGGATTTGCATCTGTCTTTGTAGTGCTTCTATCTCTCTGCAGAGGCCCGTCGGCGCAGACTGCTGAGCAGGCAGCGGCGCCCTGAGTAGGGGGCGGAGAAAGGCTGAGAAGGGGCCTATAAAAGCAGCCGCTCTGCCTGGCAGATGCACAGGAGCCAGCGAGCAGCGGTACAGGAGCCTGCGAACAGGGGACTTTGCGTGGGAGAGTTCCCATTGGAGGAGCAGGTATTTGGATTTGCATATTTTTTGTGGATTTGCATCTGTCTTTGTAGTGCTTCTATCTCTCTGTAGAGGCCCGTCGGGGCAGACTGCTGAGCGGGCAGCGGCGCCCTGAGTTGGGGGCCGAGCTAGGCTGAGGAGGGGCCTATAGGCTGAGCGGGAGTTTGCGTGGAGAGTTCCCATTGGAGCAGCAGGTATTTGGATTTGCATCTGTCTTTGTGTATTTTCATCTCTCTTTGTAGTGCTTGTATCTCTCTGTAGAGGCCCGTCGGGGCAGACATCTGAGCGAGCAGTGGCGGCCTGAGTAGGGGGCGGAGATAGGCTGAGGAGGGCCTATAAAAGCGGCTGCCCAGCCAGGCAGCGGCACAGGAGCCAGCAAACTGGGCGGCGAACAGGGGAGTTTGCGTGGGAGAGTTCCCATTGGAGGAGCAGGTATTAGGATTTGCATCTGTCTTTGTGGATTTGCTTCTGTCTTTGTAGTACTTGTATCTCTCTGTAGAGGCCCGACGGGGCAGACTGCTGAGCGGGCAGCGGCGCCCTGAGTAGGGGGCGAAGCTAGTCTGAGGAGGGGCCTAAAAAAGCGGCCGCCCAGCCAGGCAGCGGCACAGGAGCCAGCGAGCAGCGGCACAGGAGCCAGCGAACAGGGGCGTTTGAGTTGGAGAGTTCCCATTGGAGGAGCAGGTATTTGGATTTGCATCTGTCTTTGTGGATAAGCAATTGTCTTTGTAGTGCTTGTATCTCTCTCTAGAGGCTCGTCGGCGCAGACTGCTGAGCGGGCTGCGGCGCCCTGAGTAGGGGGCGGAGCTAGGCTGAGGAGGACCCTATAAAAGCGGCCGCCCAGCCAGGCAGCGGCACAGGAGCCAGCGAGCAGCGGCACAGGAGCCAACGAACAGAGGAGTTTGCGTGAGAGAGTTCCCATTGGAGGAGCAGGTATTTGGATTTGCATCTGTCTTTGTGGATTTGCATCTGTCTTTGTAGTGCTTGTATCTCTCTGTAGAGGCCCGTCGGGGCAGACTGCTGAGCGGGCAGCGGCGCCCTGAGTAGGGGGCGGAGCTAGGCTGAGGAGGGGCCTGTAAAAGCGGCCGCCCAGCCAGGCAGCGGCATAGAAGCCAGCGAGCAGCGGCACAGGAGCCAGCGAACAGTGCGGCGAACAGGGGAGATTGCGTGGGAGAGTTCCCATTGGAGGAGCAGGTATTTGGATTTGCATCTGTTTTCTGGATTTGCATCTGTCTTTGTTGTGCTTGTACCTCTCTCTAGAGGCCCGTCGGGGCAGACTGCTGAGCGGGCAGCGGCGCCCTGAGTAGGGGGCGGAGTTAGGCTGAGGAGGGGCCTATAAAAGCAGCCGCCCAGCCAGGCAGCGGCACAGGAGCCAGCTAACAGGGGAGTTTGCGTGGGACAGTTCCCATTGGAGGAGCAGGTATTTGGATTTGCATCTGTCTTTGTAGTACTTGTACCTCTCTCTAGAGGCCCGTCGGGGCAGACTGCTGAGCGGGCAGCGGCGCCCTGAGTAGGGGGCGGAGCTAGGCTGAGGAGGGCCTTATAAATCGGCCCCCAAGCCAGGCAGCGGCACAGGAGCCAGGAAACAGAGCGGTGAACAGGGGAGTTTGTGTGGGAGTGTTCCCATTGTAGGAGCAGGTATTTGGATTCGAATCTGTCTTTGTGCATTTGCATCTGTCTTTGCAGTGCTTGTACCTCTCTCTAGAGGCCCGTCGGGGCAGACTGCTGAGCGGGCAGCGGCGCCCTGAGTAGGGGGCGGAGTTAGGCTGAGGAGGGGCCTATAAAAGCAGCCGCCCAGCCAGGCAGTGGCACAGGAGCCAGCAAACAGGGCTGCGAACAGGGGAGTTTGCGAGGGAGAGTTCCCATTGGAGGAGCAGGTATTTGGATTTGCATCTGTCTTTGTGCTTTTGCATCTGTCTTTTTAGTGCTTGTACCTCTCTCTAGAGGCCCGTCGGGGCAGACTGCTGAGCGGGTAGGGGCTCCCTGAGTAGGGGGCTTAGTTAGGCTGAGAAGGGGCCCTTAAATGCGGCCGCCCAGCCAGGCAGCGGCACAGGAGCCAGCGAGCAGCGGCACATGAGCCAGGGCACAGGGGAGTTTGTGTGGGACAGTTCCCATTGGAGAAGCAGGTATTTGGATTTGCATCATTCTTTGTGGATTTGCAACTGTCTTTGTAGTGCTTGTATCTCTGTGTAGAGGCCCGTCGGGGCAGTCTGCTGAGCGGGCAGCTGCGCCCTGAGTAGGGGGCGGAGAAAGGCTGAGAAGGGGCCTATAAAAGCGGCCGCCCAGCCAAGCAGCGGCACAGGAGCCAGCGAGCAGCGGCACAGGAGCCAGAGAACAGGGCGGATTAAAGGGAAGATTGCGTGGGAGAGTTCCCATTGGAGGAGCAGGTATTTGGATTTGCATCTGTCTTTGTGGGTTTCCAATTGTCTTTGTAGTGCTTGTATATCTCTGTAGAGGCCCGTCGGGGCAGACTGCTGAGCGGGCTGTGGAGCCCTGAGTAGGGGGCGGAGCTAGGCTGAGGAGGGGCCTATAAAAGTGGCCGCCCAGCCAGGCAGCGGCACAGGAGCCAGCGAACAGGGGAATTTGCGTGGGAGAGTTCCCATTGGAGGAGCAGGTATTTGGATTTGCATCTTTATTGTAGTGCTTGTGTCTCTCTGTAGAGGCCCGTCGGGGCAGTCTGCTGAGCGGGCAGCGGCGCCCTGAGTAGGGGGCTGAGCTAGGCTGAGGAGGAGCCTATAAAAGCGGCCGCCCAGCCAAGCAGCGGCACAGGAGCCAGCGAGCAGCGGCACAGGAGCCAGAGAACAGGGCGGAGAACAGGGAAGATTGCGTGGGAGAGTTCCCATTGGAGGAGCAGGTATTTGGATTTGCATCTGTCTTTGTGGATTTCCAATTGTCTTTGTAGTGCTTGTATATCTCTGTAGAGGCCCGTCGGGGCAGACTGCTGAGCGGGCTGTGGAGCCCTGAGTAGGGGGCGGAGCTAGGCTGAGGAGGGGCCTATAAAAGCGGCCTCCCAGCCAGGCAGCGGCACATGATCCAGCGAGCAGCGGCACTGGAGCCAGCGAACAGGGGAGTTTCCATGGCAGATTTCCAATTGGAGGAGCAGGTATTTCGATTTGCATCTGTCTTTGTGGATTTGCATCTGTCTTTGTAGTGCTTGTATCTCTCTGTAGAGGCCCGTCGGGGCAGACTGCTGAGCGGGCAGCGGCGCCCTGAGTAGGGGGCTTAGTTAGGCTGAGAAGGGGCCCTTAAATGCGGCCGCCCAGCCGGGCAGCGGCACAGGAGCCAGCGAGCAGCGGCACATGAGCCAGGGCACAGGGGAGTTTGTGTGGGACAGTTCCCATTGGAGAAGCAGGTATTTGGATTTGCATCATTCTTGTAGTGCTTGTGTCTCTCTGTAGAGGCCCGTCGGGGCAGTCTGCTGAACGGGCAGCGGCGCCCTGAGTAGGGGGCGGAGCTAGGCTGAGGAGGAGCCTATAAAAGCGGCCGCCCAGCCAAGCAGCGGCACAGGAGCCAGCGAGCAGCGGCACAGGAGCCAGAGAACAGGGCGGAGAACAGGGAAGATTGCGTGGGAGAGTTCCCATTGGAGGAGCAGGTATTTGGATTTGCATCTGTCTTTGTGGATTTCCAATTGTCTTTGTAGTGCTTGTATATCTCTGTAGAGGCCCGTCGGGGCAGACTGCTGAGCGGGCTGTGGAGCCCTGAGTAGGGGGCGGAGCTAGGCTGAGGAGGGGCCTGTAAAAGCGGCCGCCCAGCCAGGCAGCGGCACAGCTGCGAGCAGAGAACAAGGCGGCGAACAGGGGAGTTTGCGTGGGAGAGTTCCCATTGGAGGAGGAGATATATTGGTTTGCATCTGTCTTTGTGGATTTCCAATTGTCTTTGTAGTGCTTGTATCTCTCTGTACAGGCCCGTCGAGGCAGACTGATGAGAGAGCAGCGGCGCCCTGATTAGGGGGCGGAGCTAGTCTGAGGAGGGTCCTATAAAAGCGGCCGCCCAGCCAGGCAGCGGCACAGGAGCCAGTGAGCAGAGGCACAGTAGGCAGCGAACAGGGGAGTTTGCGTGGGAGAGTTCCCATTGGAGGAGCAGGTATTTGGATTTGCATCTTTCTTTGTGGATTTGCATCTGTCTTTGTAGTGCTTGTATCTCTCTGTAGAGGCCCGTCGGGGCAGACTGCTAAGCGGGCTGCGGTGCCCTACGTAGGGGGCGGATATAGGCTGAGGAGGGGCTTATAAAAGCGGCCGCCCAGCCAGGCAGCGGCACAGGAGCCAGCGAGCAGCGGCACAGGAGCCAGTGAACAGGGGAGTTTGCATGAGAGAGTTCCCATTGGAGGAGCAGGTATTTGCTGTTTAGAAAAGACCGATGCAAAGGTAAAGGTGGGGGAGTAGCATTGTATATCAATAATGAGGTGAAATGTAATGAAATAACTAGCAATGCAATGGTTAATACGGAGTCTGTGTGGGCAATGGTCACGTTAGGGAAGAAAACTACCAGAGCCTCACCCGGGATTGTGATTGGGGTGTGCTATAGACCGCCGGGATCTAGCTTGGAGACGGATAGAGAGCTCTTTAATGTTTTTAAGGAGGTAAACACTAATAGGAACTGCTTGATCATGGGAGACTTTAACTTCCCAGATATAGATTGGGAAACAAATGCTAGTAATAACAATAGGGCTCAGCTTTTCCTAGACGTGATAGCTGATGAATTCCTACATCAAGTGGTTGCTGAACCGACGAGGGGGGATGCCATTTTAGATCTGATTTTGGTGAGTAGTGAGGACCTTGTTGAGGAAATAGTAGTAGGGGACAACCTTGGCTCGAGTGATCACGAGCTAATTCGTTTCAAAATTAATGAGAGGATAATTAATATTGCATCTGAGACTAGGGTTTACGATTTCAAAAGGGCTAACTTTACTAAATTAAGACGACTAGTTAGGGAAGTGGACTGGACCAACATATTTAGGAATCTAAAGGTAGATGACGCCTGGGTTACTTCAGGTTGAAATTGCAGGAGTTGTCAGAGGCATGTATCCCGAGAAAGGGAAAACGGCTCGTAGGTAGCAGTTTTAGACCGAGCTGGATGACCAAGCGTCTTAGAGGGGTCATTAAGAAAAAACAGAAAGCGTACCGGGAGTGGAAAATGGGAGGGATCAGCAAAGAAACCTACCTTATTGAGGTCAGAGGGTGTAGGGATGCAGTGAGAAAGGCAAAGCGACGGGTGGAGATGGACTTAGCGAAGGGGATTAAAACCAATAGCAAAAGGTTTTTTAGCCATATAAATAGGAAGAAAACCAAGAAGGAAGAAGTGGGACCGCTTTAAAACTTTAAACGGAGTGGAGATTAGGGATAATCTTGGAATGGCACAATATCTGAATGAATATTTTGCCACGGTCTTTAATGAGGCTAATGAAGGGCTAAGGAATAGTGATAGAGGGACCGATGGGAATGAAGATATGGGGGTAGACATTACGGTATCTGAGGTGGAGGCCAAACTTGAACTGCTTAACGGAAGTAAATCGGGGGGCCCGGATAATCTTCATCCTAGAATATTAAGGGAATTGGCGAGTGATATTGCTAGCCCGTTAGCGATGATTTTTAATAAATCTCTAAATTCGGGGATAGTACCGTTGGACTGGAGATTAGCTAATGTAGTTCCTATATTCAAGAAGGGGAAAAAAGTGACCCGGGTAACTACAGGCCTGTTAGTTTAACATCTGTAGTATGCAAAGTAATGGAAAAAATTTTGAAAGAGAGAGTGGTTAAGGAGCAGGAGGCCGATGACAACTGGGATAGATTACAGCATGGATTTACGAAAGGTAGATCGTGCCAAACCAATCTGATCTCCTTCTTTGAGAAAGTAACAGATTTTTTAGACAAGGGAAATGCGGTGGATCTAATATATCTGGATTTCAGTAAGGCGTTTGATACGGTACCGCATGAGGAATTATTGGTTAAATTGGAAAAGATGGGGATCGAAATGAAAATCCAGAGGTGGATAAGGAGTTGGTTAAAGGGGAGACTGCAGAGGGTAGTACTGAAAGGGGAACTGTCGGGTTGGAGGGGGGTTACCAGTGGAGTTCCTCAAGGTTCGGTTTTGGGTCCTATTTTATTCAATCTATTTATTGCTGACCTGGGAACCAAGAGTAGGAGTGGGCTGATAAAGTTTGCGGACGACACCAAGTTGGGAGGTATTGCCAATTCGGAGAAGGATCGGGATATCCTCCAGGGAGATTTGGATGACCTTGTAAACTGGAGTATTAGTAACAGGATGAAATTCAATAGTGAGAAGTGTAAGGTTATGCATTTAGGGATGACTAACAAGAATTTTAGTTATAAGCTAGGGACGCACCAGTTGGAAGTAACGGAGGAGGAGAAGGACCTGGGAGTCCTGGTTGATCGTAGGATGACTATGAGTAGGCAATGTGATGTGGCCGTTAAAAAAGCTAATGCGGTCTTGGGTTGCATTAGGCGGGGTATTTCTAGTAGGGATAAGGAAGTGCTAGTCCCGTTATATAAGGCGTTGGTGAGACCTCATTTGGAGTATTGTGTGCAGTTTTGGTCTCCCATGTTTAAGAAGGATGAGTTAAAACTGGAACGGGTACAAAGAAGGGCCACTAGAATGATCCGAGGAATGGAAGGCCTGTCGTATGACAGGAGACTTGAGGAGCTCGGTTTGTTTTCCTTAACCAAAAGAAGGATAAGGGGAGATATGATTGCACTCTTTAAATATATCAGAGGGATAAATACCAGGGAAGGAGAGGAATTATTTCAGCTCAGTGCTAATGTAGACACGAGGACAAACGGATATAAATTGTCAGTCAGGAAATTTAGGCTTGAAATTAGACGAAGGTTTCTAACCATCAGGGGAGTGCAATACTGGAACAGCCTACCGAGGGAAACAGTAGGGGCGAAGGACCTCCATGACTTTAAGATTAAGCTAGATAAGTTTATGGAGGAGATGGTATAATAGGATAACGGGCTTAGTCAATAGGTCAATTGAGTGCCAAACTGGTACTTAATTGGGTCAAATTGGGTCAATAATATGATATTCTTAACCTCTTTCAGAGGGTATGGCTGGAGAGTCTTGCCCGCATGCTCGGGGTTCAGCTGACCGCCATATTTGGGGTCGGGAAGGAATTTTCCTCCAGGGCAGATTGGCAGTGTCCCTGGAGGTTTTTCGCCTTCCTCCGAAGCATGGGGCAGGGGTCGCTTGCTAAAAGAGTGGGTAGATCGGCTAATGTGGCCTGCATCTTGCAGGAGGTCAGACTAGATGATCATAATGGTCCCTTCTGATCTTGAATTCTATGATTCTATGATTTGGATTTGTATCTTTTTTGTGGATTTGCATCTGTCTTTTTAGTGCTTGTATCTCTCTCTAGAGGCCCGTCGGCGCAGATTGCTGAGCGGGCAGCGGCGACCTGAGTAGGGGTCGGAGCTAGGCTGAGGAGGGGCCTATAAAAGCGGCCACCCAGCCAGGCAGCGGCACAGGAGCCAGCGAGCAGCGGCAGAGGAGCCAGTGAACAGGGGAGTTTGCATGGGAGAGTTCCCATTGGAGGACCAGGTATTTGGATTTGCATCTTTTTTGGGGATTTGCATATGTCTTTGTAGTGCTTGTATCTCTCTCTAGAGGCCCGTCTGGGCAGACTGCTGTGCGGGCAGCGGCGCCCAGAATAGGGGGCGGAGCTAGGCTGAGGAGGGGCCTATAAAAGCGGCCGCCCAGCCAGCCAGCCAGTGGCACAGGAGCCAGCGAGCAGCGGCACAGGAGGCAGCGAACAGGCGAGTTTGCGTGGGAGAGTTCCCATTGGAGGAGCAGGTATTTGGATTTGCATCTGTCTTTGTGGATTTGCATCTGTCTTTGTAGTGCTTGTATCTCTCTGTAGAGGCCCGTCGGGGCAGACTGCTGAGCGGGCAGCGGCGCCCTGAGTAGGGGGCGGAGCTAGGCTGAAGAGGGGCCTATAAAAGCGGCCGCTCTGCCTGGCAGCCGCACAGGAGCCAGCGAGCAGCGGCACAGGAGCCAGTGAACAGGCGCCTTTGCATGGGACAGTTCCCATTGGAGGAGCAAATTTGGATTTGCATAATTTTTGTGGATTTGCATCTGTCTTTGTAGTCCTTGTATCTCTCTGTAGAGGCCCGTCGGGGCAGACTGCTGAGCGGGCAGCGGCGCCCAGAGTAGGGAGCGGAGCTAGGCTGAGGAGGGGCCTATAAAAGCGGCTGCCCATTCAGGCAGAGGCACAGTAGCCAGCGAGCAGCGGCACAGGAGCCAGCGAACAGGGGCGTTTGCGCGGGAGAATTCCCATTGGAGGAGCAGGTATTTGGATTTGCATCTGTCTTTGTGGATAAGCATCTGTCTTTGTAGTGCTTGTATCTCTCGCTAGAGGCCCGTCGGGGCAGACTGCTGAGCGGGTAGCGGCGACCTGAGTAGGGGTCGGAGCTAGGCTGAGGAGGGGCCTATAAAAGCGGCCACCCAGCCAGGCAGCGGCACAGGAGCCAGTGAACAGGGGAGTTTGCATGGGAGAGTTCCCATTGGAGGAGCAGTATTTGGATTTGCATCCTTTTTGTGGATTTGCATCTGTCTTTGTAGTGCTTGTATCTCTCTGTAGAGGCCCGTCGGGGCAGACTGCTGAGCGGGCTGCGGTTGCCCTACGTAGGGGGCGGATATAGGCTGAGGAGGGGCTTATAAAAGCGGCCACCCAGCCAGGCAGCGGCACAGGAGCCAGCGAGCAGCGGCACAGGAGCCAACGAACAGAGGAGTTTGCGTGAGAGAGTTCCCATTGGAGGAGCAGGTTATTGGATTTGCATCTGTCTTTGTGGATTTCATCTGTCTTTGTAGTGCTTGTATCTCTCTGTAGAGGCCCGTCGGGGCAGACTGCTGAGCGGGCAGCGGCGCCCTGAGTAGGGGGCGGAGCTAGGCTGAGGAGGGGCCTATAGAAGCGGCCGCCCAGCCAGGCAGCGGCACAGGAGCCAGCGAGCAGCGGCACAGGAGCAAGCGAAGAGGGGAGTTTGTGTGGGAGAGTTCCCATTGGAGGAGCAGCGATTGGATTTTCATCTGTGTTTGTGGATTTCCAATTCTTTGTAGTGCTTGCATATCTCTCTAGAGGCCCGTCGGGGCAGACTGCTGAGCGGGCTGTGGAGCCCTGAGTAGGGAGCGGAGCTAGGCTGAGGAGGGGCCTATAAAAGCGGCTGCTCTGCCTGGCAGATGCACAGGAGCTAGCGAGCAGCGGCACAGGAGCCAGTGACCAGGGGACTTTGCGTGGGAGAGTTCCCATTGGAGGAGCAGGTATTTGGATTTGCAATTTTCTTGTAGTGCTTGTATCTCTCTGTAGAGGCCCGTCGGGGCAGTCTGCTGAGCGGGCATCGGCGCCCTGAGTAGGGGGCGGAGCTAGGCTGAGGAGGAGCCTATAAAAGCGGCCGCCCAGCCAGGCAGCGGCACAGGAGCCAGCGAGCAGCGGCACAGGAGCCAACGAACAGAGGAGTTTGCGTGAGAGAGTTCCCATTGGAGGAGCAGGTATTTGGATTTGCATCTGTCTTTGTGGATTTGCATCTGTCTTTGTAGTGCTTGTATCTCTCTGTAGAGGCCCGTCGGGGCAGACTGCTGAGCGGGCAGCGGCGCCCTGAGTAGGGGGCGGAGCTAGGCTGAGGAGGGGCCTGTAAAAGCGGCCCCCCAGCCAGGCAGCGGCACAGGAGCCAGAAAACAGGGCGGTGAAAAGGGGTTTTTGAGTGGGAAAGTTCCCATTGGAGGAGCAGGTATTTGGATTTGCGTCTGTCTTTGTGGATTTGCATCTGTCTTTGGAGTGCTTGTATCTCTCTGTAGAGGCCCGTCGGGGCAGACTGCTGAGCGGGCAGCGGCGCCCTGAGTAGGGGGCGGAGCTATGCTCAGGAGGGGCCTATAAAAGTGGCCACCGAGCCAGGCAGCGGCACAGGAGCCAGCGAGCAGCGGCACAGGAGACAGTGAACAGGGGAGTTTGCGTGGGAGAGTTCCCATTGGAGGAGCAGGTATTTGGATTTGCATCTTTCCTTGTGGATTTGCATCTGTCTTTCTAGTGCTTGTATCTCTCTGTAGAGGCCCGTCGGGGCAGACTGCTGAGCGGGCATCGGCGCCCTGAGTAGGGGGCGGAGCTAGGCTGAGGAGTGGCCTATAAAAGCGGTTGCCCATTCAGGCAGCCGCACAGTTGCCAGCAAACAGGGCTGCGAACAGGGGAGTTTGTGTGGGATACTACCCATTGGAGGAGCAGGTATTTGGATTTGCATCTCTCTTTGTGGATTTGCATCTGTCTTTGTAGTCCTTGTATCTCTCTGTAGAGGCCCGTCGGGGCAGACTGCTGAGCGGGCAGCGGCGCCCTGAGTAGGGGGCGGAGGTAGGCTGAGGAGGGGCTTATAAATCGGCCCACAAGCCAAGCAGCGGCACAGGAGCCAGCAAACAGAATGGTGAACAGGGAAGTTTGGGTGGGAGTGTTCCCATTGTCGGAGCAGGTATTTGGAATTGCGTCTGTCTTTGTGCATTTGCATCTGTCTTTGTAGTGCTTGTACCTCTCTCTAGAGGCCCGTCGGGGCAGACTGCTGAGCGGACAGCGGCGCCCTGAGTAGGGGGCGGAGCTACGCTGAGGAGGGGCCTATAAAAGCGGCCGCCCAGCCAGGCAGCGGCACAGGAGCTAGCTAGCAGGGGAGATTGCGTTGGAGAGTTCCCATTGGAGGAGCAGGTATTTGGATTTGCATCTGTTTTGTGGATTTGCATCTGTCTTTGTAGTGCTTGTATCTCTCTGTAGAGGCCCGTCGGGGCAGACTGCTGAGCGGGCAGCGGTGCCCTGAGTAGCGGGCGGAGCTAGGCTGAGGAGGGGCCTATAAAAGCTGCCGCCCAGCCAGGCAGCGGCACAGGAGCCAGCTAACAGGGGAGTTTGCGTGGGACAGTTCCCATTGGAGGAGCAGGTATTTGGATTTGCATCTGTCTTTGTAGTGCTTGTACCTCTCTCTAGAGGCCCGTCGGGGCAGACTGCTGAGCGGGCAGCGGCGCCCTGAGTAGGGGGCGGAGCTAGGCTGAGGAGGGGCCTATAAAAGCAGCCGCCCAGCCAGGCAGTGGCACAGGAGCCAGCAAACAGGGCTGCGAACAGGGGAGTTTGCGAGGGAGAGTTCCCATTGGAGGAGCAGGTATTTGGATTTGCATCTGTCTTTGTATATTTGTATCTGTCATTGTAGTGCTTCTATCTCTCTGTAGAGGCCCGTCGGGGCAGACTGCTGAGCGGGCAGCGGTGCACTTAGTAGGGAGCTAGGCTGAGGAGGGGCCTATAAAAGCGGCCGCCCAGCCAGGCAGCGGCACAGGAGCCAGGGAACAGGAGAGTTTGCGTGGGAGAGTTACCATTGGAGGAGCAGGTGTCTGGATTTGCATCTGTCTTTGTGGATTTGTATCTGTCTTTGTAGTGCTTGTATCTCTCTGTAGAGGCCCGTCGGTGCAGACTGCTGAGTGGGCAGCGGCGCCCTGACTAGGGGGCGAAGCTAGGCTGAGGAGGGGCCTATAAAAGCGGCCGCCCAGCCAGGCAGCGGCACAGGAGCCAGCGAGCAGCGGCACAGGAGCCAGCGAACAGGGGAGTTTGCGTGGGAGAGTTCCCATTGGAGGAGCAGGTATTTGGATTTGCATGTGTCTTTGTGGATTTGCATCTGTCTTTGTAGTGCTTCTATCTCTCTGCAGAGGCCCGTCGGCGCAGACTGCTGAGCAGGCAGCGGCGCCCTGAGTAGGGGGCGGAGAAAGGCTGAGAAGGGGCCTATAAAAGCAGCCGCTCTGCCTGGCAGATGCACAGGAGCCAGCGAGCAGCGGTACAGGAGCCTGCGAACAGGGGACTTTGCGTGGGAGAGTTCCCATTGGAGGAGCAGGTATTTGGATTTGCATCTTTTTTGTGGATTTGCATCTGTCTTTGTAGTGCTTGTATCTCTCTGTAGACGCCCGTCGGGGCAGACTGCTGAGCGGGCAGCGGCGCCCTGAGTTGGGGGCCGAGCTAGGCTGAGGAGGGGCCTATAGGCTGAGCGGGAGTTTGCGTGGAGAGTTCCCATTGGAGCAGCAGGTATTTGGATTTGCATCTGTCTTTGTGTATTTTCATCTCTCTTTGTAGTGCTTGTATCTCTCTGTAGAGGCCCGTCGGGGCAGACATCTGAGCGAGCAGTGGCGCCCTGAGTAGGGGGCGGAGATAGGCTGAGGAGGGCCTATAAAAGCGGCCGCCCAGCCAGGCAGCGGCACAGGAGCCAGCAAACTGGGCGGCGAACAGGGGAGTTTGCGTGGGAGAGTTCCCATTGGAGGAGCAGGTATTTGGATTTGCATGTCTGTCTTTGTAGTGCTTGTATCTCTCTGTAGACGCCCGTCGGGGCACACTGCTGAGCGGGCAGCGGCGCCCTGAGTAGGGGGCGGAGCTATACTGTGGAGGGGCCTATAAAAGCGGCCGCCCAGCCAGGCAGCAGTACAGCTGCGAGCAGCGAACAGGGCGGCGAACAGGGGAGTTTGCGTGGGAGAGTTCCCATTGGAGGATCAGGTATTAGGATTTGTATCTGTCTTTGTGGATTTGCTTCTGTCTTTGTAGTGCTTGTATCTCTCTGTAGAGGCCCGACGGGGCAGACTGCTGAGCGGGCAGCGGCGCCCTGAGTAGGGGGCGAAGCTAGTCTGAGGAGGGGCCTAAAAAAGCGGCCGCCCAGCCAGGCAGCGGCACAGGAGCCAGCAAGCAGGGCGGCGAACAGGGGAGTTTGCGTGGGACAGTTCCCATTGTAGGAGCAGGTATTTGGATTTGCATCTGTCTTTGTGGATTCGCATCTGTCTTTGTAGTGCTTGTATCTCTCTGTATGGGCCCGTCGGGGCAGAATGCTGAGCGGGCAGAGGCGCCCTGAGTGGGGGGCGGAGCTGGGCTGAGGTGGGGCCTATAAAAGCAGCCGCCCAGCCAGGCACTGGCACAGGAGCCAGCGAGCAGCGGCACAGTAGCCAGCTAACAGTGGAATTTGCGTGGGAGAGTTCCCATTGGAGGAGCAGGTATTTGGATTTGCATCTTTCTTTGTGGATTTGCGTCTATCTTTCAAGTGCTTGTATCTCTCTGTAGAGGCCCATCGGGGCAGACTGCTGAGCGGGCAGCGGCGCCCTGTGTAGGGAGCGGAGATAAGCTGAGGAGGGCATATAAAAGCGGCCGCCCAGCCAGGCAGCGGCACAGGAGCCAGCAAACAGGGCAGCAAACAGGGGAGTTTGCGACGGAGAGTTCCCATTGGAGGAACAGGTATTTGGATTTGCATCTGTCTTTGTGGATTTGCATCTGTCTTAGTAGTGCTTGTACCTCTCTGTAGAGGCCCGTCGGGGCAGACTGCTGAGCGGGCAGCGGCGCCCTGAGTAGGGGGCTGAGATAGGCTGAGGAGGGCCTATAAAAGCGGCCGCCCAGCCAGGCAGCGGCACAGGAGCCAGCAAACTAGGACGCTAACACGCGAGTATGAGATCCAGAGTTCCCATTTCATGAGCAGGTATTTGGATTGCATCTGTCTTTGTGTATTTGCATCTTTCTTTGTAGTGCTTGTATCTCTCTGTAGAGGCCCGTCGGGGCAGACTGCTGAGCGGGCAGCGGCGCCCTGAGTAGGGGGCGGAGATAAGCTGAGGAGGGCATATAAAAGCGGCCGCCCAGCCAGGCAGCGGCACAGGAGCCAGCAAACAGGGCAGCGAACAGGGGAGTTTGCGACGGAGAGTTCCCATTGGAGGAACAGGTATTTGGATTTGCACCTGTCTTTGTGGATTTGCATTTGTATTTGTAGTGCTTGTATCTCTCTGTAGAGGCACGTCCTGGCAGTCTGCTGAGCGGGCAGCGGCGCCCTGAGTAGGGGGCGGAGATCGGCTGAGGAGGGCATATAAAAGCGGCCGCCCAGCCAGGCAGCGGCACAGGAGCCAGCAAACAGGGCAGCGAACCGGGGAGTTTGTGACGGAGAATTCCCATTGGAGGAACAGGTATTTCGATTTGCACCTGTCTTTGTGGATTTGCATTTGTATTTGTAGTGCTTGTAACTCTCTGTAGAGGCCCGTCGGGGCAGACTGCTGAGCGGGCAGCGGCGCCCTGAGTAGGGGGCGGAGCTAGGGTGAGGAGGGGCCTATAAAAGCGGCCGCCCAGCCAGGCAGCTGTACAGGAGACAGCAAACAGGGGAGTTTGCGTGGAGAGTTCCCATTGGAGCAGCAGGTATTTGGATTTGCATCTTTCTTTGTGGATTTGCGTCTATCTTTCCAGTGCTTGTATCTCTCTGTAGAGGCCCATCGGGGCAGACTGATGAGCGGGCAGCGGCACCCTGAGTAGGGAGCGGAGATAAGCTGAGGAGGGCATATAAAAGCAGCCGCCCAGCCAGGCAGCGGCACAGGAGCCAGCAAACAGGGCAGCGAACAGGGGAGTTTGCGACGGAGAGTTCCCATTGGAGGAACAGGTATTTGGATTTGCACCTGTCTTTGTGGATTTGCATCTGTCTTTGTAGTGCTTGTATCTCTCTGTAGAGGCCCGTCGGCGCAGACTGCTGAGCGGGCAGCGGAGCCCTGAGTAGGGGGCGGAGCTAGGCTGAGGAGGGGCCTATAAAAGCGGCCACCCATTCAGGCAGCAGCACAGGAGCCAGAGAACACGGGCGTTTGCGTGGGAGAGTTCCCATTGGAGGAGCAGGTATTTGGATTTGCATCTGTCTTTGTGGATTTGCATCTGTCTTTGTAGTGCTTGTATCTCTCTGTAGAGGCCCGTCGGCGCAGACTGCTGAGCAGGCAGCGGCGCCCTGAGTAGGGGGCGGAGAAAGGTTGAGAAGGGGCCTATAAAAGCAGCCGCCCTGCCTGGCAGATGCACAGGAGCCATCGAGCAGCGGCACAGGAGCCAGTGAACAAGGGACTTTGCATGGGAGAGTTCCCATTGGAGGAGCAGGTATTTGGATTTGCATATTTTTTGTGGATTTGCATCTCTCTTTGTAGTGCTTGTATCTCTCTGTAGAGGCCCGTCGGGGCAGACTGCTGAGCGGGCTGCGGCGCCCTGAGTAGGGGGCGGAGCTAGGCTGAGGAGGGGCCTATAAAAGCGGCAGCCCAGCCAGGCGTAGGCACAGTAGCCAGCGAGCAGTGGCAGAGAAGCCAGCGAACGGGGGCGTTTGCGTGGGAGAGTTCCCATTGGAGGAGCAGGTATTTGCATTTGCATCTGTCTTTGTGGATTTGCATCTGTCTTTGTAGTGCTTCTATCTTTCTGTAGAGGCCCGTCGGCGCAGACTGCTGAGCAGGCAGCGGCGCCCTGAGTAGGGGGCGGAGCTAGGGTGAGGAGGGGCCTATAAAAGCGGCCGCCCAGCCAGGCAGCTGTACAGGAGCCAGCAAACAGGGGAGTTTGCGTGGAGAGTTCCCATTGGAGCAGCAGGTATTTGGATTTGCATCTGTCTTTCTGTATTTTCATCTGTCTTTGTAGTGCTTGTATCTCTCTGTAGAGGCCCGTCGGGGCAGACTGCTTAGCGGGCAGTGGCGCCCTGAGTAGGGGGCGGAGATAGGCTGAGGGGGGCCTATAAAAGCGGCCGCCCAGCCAGGCAGCGGCACAGGAGCCAGCGAACAGGGGAGTTTGCGTGGGAGAGTTCCCACTGGAGGAGCAGGTATTTGGATTTGCATCTTTCTTTGCGGATTTGCATCCGTCTTTGTAGTGCTTGTATATCTCAGTAGAGTCCCTCGTCGCAGACTGCTGAGCGGGCAGCGGCGCCCTGAGTAGGGGGCGGAGCTAGGCTGAGGAGGGGCCTATAAAAGTGGCTGCCCAGCCAGGGAGCGGCACAGGAGCCAGTGAGCAGGGGGGTTTGCGTGGGAGAGTTCCCATTGGTGGAGCAGGTATTCGGACTTGCATCTCTGTCTTGGTAGTGCTTGTATCTCTCTGTAGAGGCCCGTCGGGGCAGATTGCTGAGCGGGTAGGGGCTCCCTGATTAGGGAGCGGAGCTAGGCTGAGGAGGGGCCTATAAAAGTGGCTGCCCAGCCAGGCAGCGGCACAGGAGCCAGCGAACAGGGTGGTGAACAGGGGGGTTTGCGTGGGAGAGTTCCCATTGGAGGAGCAGGTATTCGGACTTGCATCTCTGTCTTGGTAGTGCTTGTATCTCTCTGTAGAGGCCCGTCGGGGCAGATTGCTGAGCGGGTAGGGGCTCCCTGAGTAGGGGGCGGAGCTAGGCTGAGGAGGGGCCTATAAAAGCGGCCGCCCAGCCAGGCGGCGGCACAGCTGCGAGCAGTGGCACCTAAGCCAGCGAACAGGGGCGTTTGCGTGGGAGAGTTCCCATTGGAGGAGCATGTATTTGGATTTGCATCATTTTTGTGGATTTGCGTCCATCTTTCCAGTGCTTGTATGTCTCTGTAGAGGCCCGTCGGGGCAGACTGCTGAGCGTGCAGCGGTGCCCTGAGTAGGGGGCGGAGATAGGCTGAGGAGGGCATATAAAAGCGGCCGCCCAGCCAGGCAGTGGCACAGGAGCCAGCAAACAGGGCAGCGAACAGGGGAGTTTGTGACGGAGAGTTCCCATTGGAGGAACAGGTATTTGGATTTGCACCTGTCTTTGTGGATTTGCATTTGTATTTGTAGTGCTTGTATCTCTCTGTAGAGGCCCGTCCGGGCAGTCTGCTGAGCGGGCAGCGGCGCCCTGAGTAGGGGGCGGAGATAGGCTGAGGAGGGCCTATAAAAGCGGCCGCCCAGCCAGACAGCGGCACAGGAGCCAGGAAACTGGGCGGCGAACAGGGGAGTTTGTGTGGGAGAGTTCCCATTTCAGGAGCAGGTATTTGGATTGCATCTGTCTTTGTGTATTTGCATCTTTCTTTGTAGTGCTTGTATCCGTCTGTAGTGGCCCGTCGGGGCAGACTGCTGAGCGGGCAGCGGCGCCCTGAGTAGGGGGCGGAGCTAGGCTGAGGAGGGGCCTATAAAAGCGGCCGCCCAGCCAGGGAGCGGCACAGGAGCCAGCGAACAGGGGAGTTTGTGTGGGAGAGTTCCCATTGCAGGAGCAGGTATTTGGATTTGCATCTGTCTTTGTGGATTTGCATCTGTCTTTGTAGTACTTGTATCTCTCTGTAAAGGCCCGTCGGGGCAGTTTGCTGAGCGGGCAGCGGCGCCCTGAGTAGGGGGCGGAGCTAGGCTGAGGAGGGGCCTATAAAAGCGGCCGCCCAGCCAGGCAGCGGCACAGCAGCCACCGAGCAGCGGCACAGGAGCCAGCGAACAGGGGAGTTTGCGTGGGAGAGTTCCCACTGGAGGAGAAGGTATTTGGATTTGCATCTGTCTTTGCGGATTTGCATCTGTCTTTGTAGTGCTTGTATCTCTCAGTAGAGGCCCGTCGGGGCAGACTGCTGAGCGGGCAGCGGCGCCCTGAGTAGGGGGCGGAGCTACGCTGAGGAGGGGCCTATAAAAGCGGCCGCCCAGCCAGGCAGCGGCACAGGAGCCAGAGAACAAGTGAGTTTGTGCGGGAGAGTTCCATTGGAGGAGCAGGTATTTGGTTTTGCATCTGTCTTTTTGGATTTTCATCTGTCTTTTAGTGCTTGTTTCTCTCTATAGAGGCCCGTCAGGGCAGACTGCTGAGCGGGCAGCGACGCCCTGAGTAGGGGGCGGAGATAGGCTGAGGAGGGCGTATAAAAGCGGCCGCCCAGCTAGGCAGCGGCACAGGAGCCAGAGAGCAGCGGCACAGGAGCCAGCGAACAGGGGAGTTTGCGTGGGAGTGTTCCCATGGGAGGAGCAGGTATATGGATTTGCATCTGTCTTTGTGGATGGTATCTGTCTTTGTAGTGCTTGTATCTCTCTGTAGAGGCCCGTCGGGGCAGACTGCTGATCCGGCTGCGGCACCCTGAGTAGGGGGCGGAGCTATGCTGAGGAGGGGCCTATAAAAGCGGCAGCCCAGCCAGGCAGCGGCACAGCTGTGAGCAGCGGTACAGGAGCCTGCGAACAGGGGACTTTGCGTGGGAGAGTTCCCATTGGAGGAGCATGTATTTGGATTTGCATCATTTTTGTGGATTTGCGTCCATCTTTCCAGTGCTTGTATCTCTCTGTAGAGGCCCGTCGGGGCAGACTGCTGAGCGTGCAGCGGTGCCCTGAGTAGGGGGCGGAGATAGGCTGAGGAGGGCATATAAAAGCGGCCGCCCAGCCAGGCAGTGGCACAGGAGCCAGCAAACAGGGCAGCGAACAGGGGAGTTTGTGACGGAGAGTTCCCATTGGAGGAACAGGTATTTGGATTTGCACCTGTCTTTGTGGATTTGCATTTGTATTTGTAGTGCTTGTATCTCTCTGTAGAGGCCCGTCCGGGCAGTCTGCTGAGCGGGCAGCGGCGCCCTGAGTAGGGGGCGGAGATAGGGTGAGGAGGGCCTATAAAAGCGGCCGCCCAGCCAGACAGCGGCACAGGAGCCAGCAAACTGGGCGGCGAACAGGGGAGTTTGTGTGGGAGAGTTCCCATTTCAGGAGCAGGTATTTGGATTGCATCTGTCTTTGTGTATTTGCATCTTTCTTTGTAGTGCTTGTATCCGTCTGTAGAGGCCCGTCGGGGCAGACTGCTGAGCGGGCAGCGGCGCCCTGAGTAGGGGGCGGAGCTAGGCTGAGGAGGGGCCTATAAAAGCGGCCGCCCAGCCAGGGAGCGGCACAGGAGCCAGCGAACAGGGGAGTTTGTGTGGGAGAGTTCCCATTGCAGGAGCAGGTATTTGGATTTGCATCTGTCTTTGTGGATTTGCATCTGTCTTTGTAGTACTTGTATCTCTCTGTAAAGGCCCGTCGGGGCAGTTTGCTGAGCGGGCAGCGGCGCCCTGAGTAGGGGGCGGAGCTAGGCTGAGGAGGGGCCTATAAAAGCGGCCGCCCAGCCAGGCAGCGGCACAGCAGCCACCGAGCAGCGGCACAGGAGCCAGCGAACAGGGGAGTTTGCGTGGGAGAGTTCCCACTGGAGGAGAAGGTATTTGGATTCGCATCTGTCTTTGCGGATTTGCATCTGTCTTTGTAGTGCTTGTATCTCTCAGTAGAGGCCCGTCGGGGCAGACTGCTGAGCGGGCAGCGGCGCCCTGAGTAGGGGGCGGAGCTACGCTGAGGAGGGGCCTATAAAAGCGGCCGCCCAGCCAGGCAGCGGCACAGGAGCCAGAGAACAAGGGAGTTTGTGCGGGAGAGTTCCATGGGAGGAGCAGGTATTTGGTTTTGCATCTGTCATTTTGGATTTTCATCTGTCTTTTAGTGCTTGTTTCTCTCTATAGAGGCCCGTCAGGGCAGACTGCTGAGCGGGCAGCGACGCCCTGAGTAGGGGGCGGAGCTAGGCTAAGGAAGGGCGTATAAAAGCGGCCGCCCAGCTAGGCAGCGGCACAGGAGCGAGAGAGCAGCGGCACAGGAGCCAGCGAACAGGGGAGTTTGCGTGGGAGTGTTCCCATGGGAGGAGCAGGTATATGGATTTGCATCTGTCTTTGTGGATGGTATCTGTCTTTGTAGTGCTTGTATCTCTCTGTAGAGGCCCGTCGGGGCAGACTGCTGATCCGGCTGCGGCACCCTGAGTAGGGGGCGGAGCTATGCTGAGGAGGGGCCTATAAAAGCGGCAGCCCAGCCAGGCAGCGGCACAGCTGTGAGCAGCGGTACAGGAGCCTGCGAACAGGGGACTTTGCGTGGGAGAGTTCCCATTGGAGGAGCATGTATTTGGATTTGCATCATTTTTGTGGATTTGCGTCCATCTTTCCAGTGCTTGTATCTCTCTGTAGAGGCCCGTCGGGGCAGACTGCTGAGCGTGCAGCGGTGCCCTGAGTAGGGGGCGGAGATAGGCTGAGGAGGGCCTATAAAAGCGGCCGCCCAGCCAGGCAGCGGCACAGGAGCCAGCAAACTGGGCGGCGAACAGGGGAGTTTGTGTGGGAGAGTTCCCATTTCAGGAGCAGGTATTTGGATTGCATCTGTCTTTGTGTATTTGCATCTTTCTTTGTAGTGCTTGTATCTCTCTGTAGAGGCCCGTCGGGGCAGACTGCTGAGCGGGCAGCGGCGCCCTGAGTAGGGGGCGGAGCTAGGCTGAGGAGGGGCCTATAAAAGCGGCCGCCCAGCCAGGGAGCGGCACAGGAGCCAGCGAACAGGGGAGTTTGTGTGGGAGAGTTCCCATTGCAGGAGCAGGTATTTGGATTTGCATCTGTCTTTGTGGATTTGCATCTGTCTTTGTAGTACTTGTATCTCTCTGTAAAGGCCCGTCGGGGCAGTTTGCTGAGCGGGCAGCGGCGCCCTGAGTAGGGGGCGGAGCTAGGCTGAGGAGGGGCCTATAAAAGCGGCCGCCCAGCCAGGCAGCGGCACAGCAGCCACCGAGCAGCGGCACAGGAGCCAGCGAACAGGGGAGTTTGCGTGGGAGAGTTCCCACTGGAGGAGAAGGTATTTGGATTTGCATCTGTCTTTGCGGATTTGCATCTGTCTTTGTAGTGCTTGTATCTCTCAGTAGAGTCCCTCGTCGCAGACTGCTGAGCGGGCAGCGGCGCCCTGAGTAGGGAGCGGAGCTAGGCTGAGGAGGGGCCTATAAAAGTGGCTGCCCAGCCAGGGAGCGGCACAGGAGCCAGCGAGCAGGGGGGTTTGCGTGGGAGAGTTCCCATTGGAGGAGCAGGTATTTGGACTTGCATCTCTGTCTTGTTAGTGCTTGTATCTCTCTGTAGATGCCCGTCGGGGCAGATTACTGAGCGGGTAGGGGCTCCCTGAGTAGGGGCGGAGCTAGGCTGAGGAGGGGCCTATAAAAGCGGCTGCCCAGCCAGGCAGCGGCACAGGAGCCAGCGAACAGGGTGGTGAACAGGGGAGTTTGCGTGGGAGAGTTCCCATTGGAGGAGCAGGTATTTGGATTTGCATCTGTCTTTGTGGATTTGCATCTGTCTTTGTAGTGCTTGTATCTCTCTGTAGAGGCCCGTCGGGGCAGACTGCTGAGCGGACTGCGGCGCCTGGGTAGTGGGCGGAGTTATTCTGAGGAGAGGCCTATAAAAGCGGCCGCCCAGCCAGGCAGCGGCGCAGGAGCCAGCGAGCAGCGGCACAAGGGCCAGCGAACAGGGGAGTTTGCGTGGGAGAGTTCCCACTGGAGGAGCATTATTTGGATTTGCATCTGTCTTTGTGGATTTGCATCTGACTTTGTAGTGCTTGTATCTCTCTGTAGAGACCCGTCGGGGCAGACTGCTGAGCCGGCTGCGGTGCCCTACGTAGAGGGCGGTCTAAGCTGAGGAGGGGCTTATAAAAGCGGCCGCCCAGCCAGGCAGCGGCACAGGAGCCAGCGAGCAGCGGCACAGGAGGAAACGAACAGAGGAGTTTGCGTGAGAGAGTTCCCATTGGAGGAGCAGGTAATTGGATTTTCATCTGTCTTTGTGGATTTGCATCTGTCTTTGTAGTGCTTGTATCTCTCTGTAGAGGCCCGTCGGGGCAGACTGTTTAGCGGGAAGCGGCGCCCTCAATAGGGGGCGCAGCTAGGCTGAGGAGGGGCCTATAAAAGCGGCCACTCTGCCTGGCAGCCGCACAGGAGCCAGCGAACAGCGGCACAGGAGCCAGTGACCAGGGGCGTTTGCATGGGAGAGTTCCCATTGGAGAAGCAGGTATTTGGATTTGCATCATTTTTGAGGATTTGCATCTGTCTTTGTAGTCCTTGTATCTCACGCTAGAGGCCCGTCGGCGCAGACTGCTGAGCGGGCAGCGGCGACCTGAGTAGGGGTCGGAGTTAGGCTGAGGAGGGGCCTATAAAAGCGGCCACCCAGCCAGGCAGTGGCACAGGAGCCAGTGAGCAGCGGCACAGGAGCCAGTGAACAGGGGAGTTTGCATGGGAGAGTTCTCATTGGAGGAGCAGGTATTTGGATTTGCATTTTTTTAATGGATTTGAATCTGTCTATGTAGTGCTTGTATCTCTCTGTAGAGGCCCGTCGGGGCAGACTGCTGAGCGGGCTGCGGCGCCCTGAGTAGGGGGCGGAGTTAGGCTGAGGAGAGGCCTATAAAAGCGGCCGCCCAGCCAGGCAGCGGCAAAGAAGCCAGCGAGCAGCGGCACAGTAGTCAATGAGCAGGGGAGTTTGCATGGGAGAGTTCCCATTGGAGGAGCAGGTATTTGGATTTGCATCTTTTTTGTGGATTTGCATCTGTCTTTGTAGTGCTTGTATCTCTCTGTAGAGGCCCGTCGAGGAGGACTGCTGAGCGGGCTGCGGTGCCCTACGTAGGGGGCGGATCTAGGCTGAGGAGGGGCTTATAAAAGCTGCCTCCCAGCCAGGCAGCGGCACAGGAGCCAGCGAACAGGGCAGCGAACAGGGGAGTTTGCGTGCGAGAGTTCCGATTGGAGGAGCAGGTATTTGGAATTGCAATTTTCTTTGTGTATTTCTATCTGTCTTTTTAGTGCTTGTGTCTCTCTGTAGAGGCCCGTCGGGGCAGACTGCTGAGCGGGTAGCTGCGCCCTGAGTAGGGGGCAGAGCTCGGCTGAGGAGGGGCCTATAAAAGCGGCACCCCATTCAGGCAGCGGCACAGGAGCCAGCGAGCAGCGGCACAGGAGCCAGCGAACAGGGGCGTTTGAGTTGGAGAGTTCCCATTGGAGGAGCAGGTATTTGGATTTGCATCTGTCTTTGTGGATAAGCAATTGTCTTTGTAGTGCTTGTATCTCTCTCTAGAGGCTCGTCGGCGCAGACTGCTGAGCTGGCTGCGGCGCCCTGAGTAGGGGGCGGAGCTAGGCTGAGGAGGACCCTATAAAAGCGGCCGCCCAGCCAGGCAGCGGCACAGGAGCCAGCGAGCAGCGGCACAGGAGCCAACGAACAGAGGAGTTTGCGTGAGAGAGTTCCCATTGGAGGAGCAGGTATTTGGATTTGCATCTGTCTTTGTGGATTTGCATCTGTCTTTGTAGTGCTTGTATCTCTCTGTAGAGGCCCGTCGGGGCAGACTGTTGAGCGGGCAGCGGCGCCCTGAGTAGGGGGCGGAGCTAGGCTGAGGAGGGGCCTATAGAAGCGGTCGCCCAGCCAAGCAGCGGCACAGGAGCCAACGAGCAGCGGCACAGCACTACAAAGTCAGATGCAAATCCACAAAGACAGATTCAAATCCAAATACCTGCTCCTCCAATGGGAACTCTCCCACGCAAACTCCCCTGTTCACCGCTCTGTTTGCTGGCTCCTGTGCCGCTGACTGGCTGGGCGGCCGCTTTCATAGGCTCCTTCCTCAGCCTAGCTCCGCCCCCTACTCAGGGCGCCTATTCCGGCTCAGCAGTCTGCCCCGACGGACCTCTACAGAGAGACACAAGCAATACAAAGACACATGCAAATCCACAAAGACAGATGCAAATCCAAATACCTGCTCCTCCAGTGGGAACACTCCCACGCAAACTCCCCTGTTCACTGTCTCCTGTGCCGCTGCTCGCTGGCTCCTGTGCCGCTGCCTGGCTCGGTGGCCGCTTTTATAGGCCCCTCCTCAGTCTAGCTCCGCCTCCTACTCAGGGCGCCGCTGCCCGCTCAGCAGTCTGTCCCATCGGGCCTCTACAGAGAGATACAAGCACTAAAAAGACAGAGATGCAAATCCAAATACCTGATCCTCCAATGGGAACTCTCCCACGCAAACTTCCCTGGTCGCCGCCCTGATTGCTGGTTTCTGTGCCGCTGCCTGGCTGGGCGGCCGCTTTTATAGGCCCCTCCCCAGCCTAGCTCCCCCGCCTACTCAGGGCGCCTCTGCCCGCTCAGCAGTCTGCGCCTTCGGGCCTCTACAGAGAGATACAAGCACTACAAAGACAGATGCAAATCCACAAAAAAGATGCAATCCAAATACCTGCTCCTCCAATGGGAACTCTCCCACACAAACTCCCCTGTTCGCTGGCTCCTGTGCCGCTGCAGGGCTGGGCGGGCGCTTTTATAGGCCCCTCCGCAGCCTAGCTCCGCCCCCTACTCAGGGCGCCGCTGCCCGCTCAGCAGTCTGCGCCGACGGGCCTCTAGAGAGAGATACAAGCACTACAAAGACAGATGCAAATCCACAAAGACAGATGCAAATCCAAATACCTGCTCCTCCAATGGGAACTCTCCTACGCAAACGCCCCTGTTCGCTGGCTCCTCTGCCGCTGCTCGCTGGTTCCTGTGCCGCTGCCAGGCTGGCGGCTGCTTTTATAGGCCCCTCCTCAGCCTAGCTCCGCCCCCTACTCAGGGCGCCGCTGCCCGCTCAGCAGAATGCCCCGACGGGCCTCTACAGAGAGATACAAGTACTACAAAGACAGATGCAAATCCACAAAGACAGACGCAAATCCAAATACCTTCTCCTCCAATGGGAACTTTCCCACTCAAAAACCCCTTTTCACCGCCCTGTTTTCTGGATCCTGTGCCGCTGCCTGGCTGGGCGGCCGCTTTTACAGGCCCCTCCTCAGCGTAGCTCCGCCCCCTACTCAGGGCGCCGCTGCCCGCTCAGCAGTCTGCCCCGACGGGCCTCTACAGAGAGATACAAGCACTACAAAGACAGATGCAAATCCACAAAGACAGATGCAAATCCAAAAACCTGCTGCTCCAATGGGAACTCTCCCACGCAAACTCCCCTGTTCACTGGCTCCTGTGCCGCTGCTCGCTGGCTCCTGTGCCGCTGCCTGGATGGGTGGCCGCTTTTATAATCCCCTCCTCAGCCTAGCTCCACCTCCTACTCAGGGCTCCTCTGCCCGCTCAGCAGTCTGCCCCGACGGGCCTCTACAGAAAGATACAAGCACTACAAAAACACATGCAAATACACAAAGAGAGATGCAAATCCAAATACCTTCTCCTCCAATGGGAACTCTCCCACGCAAACTCCACTGTTCTCTGCCTCCTGTGCCACTGACTGGCTGGGCGGCTTCTTTTATAGGCCCCTCCTCAGCCTAGCTCCGCCCCCTACACAGGGCGCCGCTGCCCGCTCAGCAGTCTGCCCCGACGGGCCTCTAGAGAGAGGTACAAGCACTACAAGGACAGATGCAAATACACAAAGACAGATGCAAATCCAAATACCTGCTCCTACTATGGTAACACTCCCACCCAAACTCCCCTGTTCACCGCTCTGTTTGCTGGCTCCTTTGCCGCTGCCTGGCTTGGGGGCCGATTTATAAGCCCCACCTCAGCCTAGCTCCGCCCCCTACTCAGGGCGCCGCTACACGCTCAGCAGTCTGCCCCGACGGGCCTCCACAGAGAGATACAAGCACTGCTTAGACAGATGCAAATCCACAAAGACAGATGCAAATCCAAATACCTGCTCCTCCAATGGGAAGTCTCCCACACAAACTCCCCTGTTTGCTCGCTCCTGTTCCGCTGCCTGGCCGGGAGGCCACTTTTATAGTCCCCTCCTCAGCCTACCTCCGCACCCTACTCAGGGCGCAGCTACCCGCTCAGCAGTCTGCCCCGACGGGCCTCTACAGAGAGATGAAGCACTACAGAGACAGAGATGCAAACCAAAATCCCTGCTCCTCCAATGGGAACTCTCACACACAAACTCCCCTGTTCACCACCCTGTTTGATGGCTCCTGTGCCGCTGCTCGCTGGCTCTTGTGCCGCTGCCTGGCTGGGCGGCCGCTTATATAGGCCCCTCCTCAGCCTAGCTCCGCCCCTACTCTGGGCACCGCTGCCCGCTCAGCAGACTGCCCCGACGGGCCTCTACAGAGAGATACAAGCACTACAAAGACAGATGCAAATCCACAAAGACAGGTGCAAATCCAAATACCTGCTCCTCCAATGGGAACTCGCCGAAGCACACTCCCCTATTCGCTGGCTCCTGTGCCGCTGCTCGCTGGCTCTTGTGCCGCTGCCTGGCTGGGCGGCCGCTTATATAGGCCCCTCCTCAGCCTAGCTCCGCCCCCTACTCAGGGCTCCGCTGCCCGCTCAGCAGTCTGCCCCGACGGGCTTCTACAGAGAGATACAAGCACTACAAAGACAGATGCATATCCACAAAGACAGATGCAAATCTAAATACCTGCTCCTCCAATGGGAACTCTCCCACGCAAGCTCCCCTGTTCGCTGCTCGCATCTGTGCCGGTGCCTGGCTGGGCAGCCGCTTTTATAGGCCCCTCCTCAGCCTAGCTCCGCCCCCTACTCAGGGCGCTGCTGGCCGCTCAGCAGTCTGCCCCGACGGGCCTCTACGGAGAGATACAAGCACTACAAAGACAGATGCAAATCCACAAAGACAGATGCAAATCTAAATACATGCTCCTCCACAGGGAAATCTCCGACGCAAACTACCCTGTTTGCCGCTCGCAGCTGTGCCGCTGCCTGGCTGGGCGGCCGCTTTTATGGGCCCCTCCTCAGCCTAGCTCCGCCCCCTACTCAGGGCGCCGCTGCACGCTCAGCAGTCTGCCCCGACGGGCTTCTACAGAGAGATACAAGCACTACAAAGACAGATGCATATCCACAAAAACAGAAGCAAGTCCAAATACCTGCTCCTCCAATGGGAACTCTCCCACGCAAGCTCCCCTGTTCGCTGCTCGCAGCTGTGCCGGTGCCTGGCTGGGCAGCCGCTTTTATAGGCCCCTCCTCAGCCTAGCAACGCCACCTACTCAGGGCGCTGCTGGCCGCTCAGCAGACTGCCCCGACGGGCATCTACAGAGAGATACAAGCACTAGAAAGACAGATGAAAATCCAGTAAGACAGATGCAAATCCAAATACCTGCTCCTCCAATTGGAACTCTCCCACGCAAACTCCCCTGTTCGCTGGCTCCTGTGCCGCTGTCTAGCTGGGCGGCTGCTTTTATAGGCCCCGCCTCAGCCTTGCTCCGCCCCCTACACAGGGCACCGCTGCCCGCTCAGCAGTCTGCCCCGACGGGCCTCTACAGAGAGATACATGCACTACAAAGACAGAGATGCAAATCCAAATACCTGCTCCTCCAATGGGAACTCTCCCACGCAAACTTCCCTATTCGCTGGCTCCTGTGCCTATCCCTGCCTGGGTGGCTGCTTTTATAGGCCCCTCCTCAACCTAGCTCCGCCCCCTACTCAGGGCGCCGCTGCCCGCTCAGCAGTCTGCCCCGACGTGCCTCTACAGAGAGATACAAGCACTAAAAAGACAGATGCAAATCCACAAAGACAGATGCAAATCCAAATACCTGCTCCTCCAATGGGAACTCTCCCACGAAAGCTCCCCTGTTCGCCGCCCTGTTCGCTGCTCGCAGCTGTGCCGCTGCCTGGCTGGGCGGCCACTTTTATAGGCCCCTCCTCAGCCTAGCTCCGCCCCCTACTCAGGGCGCCGCAGCCCAATCAGCAGTCTGCCCCGACGGGCCTCTACAGAGAGATACAAGCACTACAAAGACAGATGCAAATCCACAAAAAAATGCAAATCCAAATACCTGCTCCTCCAATGGGAACTCTCCCACACAAACTCCCCTCTTCGCTTGCTCCTGTGCCGCTGCTGCCTGGCTCCTGTGCCGCTGCCTGGCTGGGCGGCCGCATTTATAAGCCCCTCCTCAGCCTAGATCCGCCCCCTACGTAGGGCACCGCAGCCCGCTCAGCAGTCCGCCTCGACGGGCCTCTACAGAGAGATACAAGCACTACAAAGACAGATGCAAATCCACAAAAAAGATGCAAATCCAAATACCTGCTCCTTCAATGGGAACTCTCCCATGCAAACTCCCCTGCTCACTGACTACTGTGCCGCTGCTCGCTGGCTTCTGTGCCGCTGCCTGGCTGGGCGGCCGCTTTTATAGGCCCCTCCTCAGCCTAACTCCGCCCCCTACTCAGGGCGCCGCAGCCCGCTCAGCAGTCTGCCCCGACGGGCCTCTACAGAGAGATACAAGCACTACAAAGACAGATGCAAATCCACAAAAAAGATGCAAATCCAAATACCTGCTCCTCCAATGAGAACTCTCCCATGCAAACTCCCCTGTTCACTGGCTCCTGTGCCGCTGCCTTGCTGGGTGGCCGCTTTTATAGGCCCCTTCTCATCCTTGCTCCGCCCCCTACTCAGGGCGCCGCTGCCTGCTCAGCAGACTGACCCGACGGGCATCTACAGAGAGATACAAGCACTACAAACACAAATGCAAATCCACAAAGACAGATGCAAATCCAAATACCTGCTCCTCCAATGGGAACTCTCCCACGCAAACTCCCCTGTTCGCTGCCTCCTGCGCCGCTGCTCGCTGGCTCCTGTGCCGCTGCCTGGCTGGGCAGCCTCTTTTATAGGCCGCTCCTCAACCTAGCTCCGCCCCCTACTCTGGGCGCCGCTGCCCGCTCAGCAGTCTGCCCCGACGTGCCTCTACAGAGAGATACAAGCACTACAAAGACAGATGCAAATCCACAAAGACAGATGCAAATCCAATAACCTGCTCCTCCAATGGGAACTCTCTCACACAAACTCCTCTGTTCGTTGGCTCCTGTGCCGCTGCTCGCTGGCTCCTGTGCCGCTGCCTGGCTGGGCGGCCGCTTTTATAGGCTCCTCCTCAGCCTAGCTCCGCCCCCTACTCAGGGCGCCGATGCCCGCTCAGCAGACTGCCCCGACGGGCCTCTACAGAGAGATACAAGCACTACAAGAAAATTGCAAATCCAAATACCTGCTCCTCCAATGGGAACTCTCCCACGCAAAGTCCCCTGGTCACTGGCTCCTGTGCCGCTGCTCGCTAGCTCCTGTGCATCTGCCAGGCAGAGCAGCCGCTTTTATAGGCCCCTCCTCAGCCTAGCTCCGCTCCCTACTCAGGGCTCCACAGCCCGCTCAGCAGTCTGCCCCGACGGGCCTCTAGAGAGATATGCAAGCACTACAAAGAATTGGAAATCCACAAACACAGATGAAAATCCAATCCCTGCTCCTCCAATGGGAACTCTCCCACACAAACTCCCCTCTTCGCTTGCTCGTGTGCCGCTGCTCGCTGGCTCCTGTGCCGCTGCCTGGCTGGGCGGCCGCTTCTATAGGCCCCTCCTCAGCCTAGCTCCGCCCCCTACTCAGGGCGCCGCTGCCCGCTCAGCAGTCTGCCCCGACGGGCCTCTACAGAGAGATACAAGCACTACAAAGACAGATGAAATCCACAAAGACAGATGCAAATCCAATAACCTGCTCCTCCAATGGGAACTCTCTCACGCAAACTCCTCTGTTCGTTGGCTCCTGTGCCGCTGCTCGCTGGCTCCTGTGCCGCTGCCTGGCTGGGTGGCCGCTTTTATAAGCCCCTCCTCAGCCTATATCCGCCCCCTACGTAGGGCACCGCAGCCCGCTCAGCAGTCTGCCCCGGCGGGCCTCTACAGAGAGATACAAGCACTACAAAGACAGATGCAAATCCACAAAAAGGATGCAAATCCAAATACTGCTCCTCCAATGGGAACTCTCCCATGCAAACTCCCCTGTTCACTGGCTCCTGTGCCGCTGCCTGGCTGGGTGGCCGCTTTTATAGGCCCCTCCTCAGCCTAGCTCCGACCCCTACTCAGGTCGCCGCTACCCGCTCAGCAGTCTGCCCCGACGGGCCTCTAGCGAGAGATACAAGCACTACAAAGACAGATGCTTATCCACAAAGACAGATGCAAATCCAAATACCTGCTCCTCCAATGGGAATTCTCCCGCGCAAACGCCCCTGTTCGCTGGCTCCTGTGCCGCTGCTCGCTGGCTACTGTGCCTCTGCCTGAATGGGCAGCCGCTTTTATAGGCCCCTCCTCAGCCTAGCTCCGCTCCCTACTCTGGGCGCCGCTGCCCGCTCAGCAGTCTGCCCCGACGGGCCTCTACAGAGAGATACAAGGACTACAAAGACAGATGCAAATCCACAAAAATTATGCAAATCCAAATTTGCTCCTCCAATGGGAACTGTCCCATGCAAAGGCGCCTGTTCACTGGCTCCTGTGCCGCTGCTCGCTGGCTCCTGTGCGGCTGCCAGGCAGAGCGGCCGCTTTTATAGGCCCCTCTTCAGCCTAGCTCCGCCCCCTACTCAGGGCGCCGCTGCCCGCTCAGCAGTCTGCCCCGACGGGCCTCTACAGAGAGATACAAGCACTACAAAGACAGATGCAAATCCACAAAGACAGATGCAAATCCAAATACCTGCTCCTCCAATGGGAACTCTCCCACGCAAACTCGCCTGTTCACTGGCTCCTCTGCCGCTGCTCGCTGGCTCCTGTGCCGCTGCCTGGCTGGGTGGCCGCTTTTATAGGCCCCTCCTCAGCCTAGCTCCGACCCCTACTCAGGTCGCCGCTGCCCGCTCAGCAATCTGCGCCGACGGGCCTCTAGAGAGAGATACAAGCACTAAAAAGACAGATGCAAATCCACAAAAAAGATACAAATCCAAATACCTGCTCCTCCAATGGGAACTCTCTCATGCAAACTCCCCTGTTCACTGGCTCCTGTGCCGCTGCTCGCTGGCTCCTGTGCCGCTGCCTGGCTGGGCGGCCGCTTTTATAAGCCCCTCCTCAGCCTATATCCGCCCCCTACGTAGGGCACCGCAGCCCGCTTAGCAGTCTGCCCCGACGGGCCTCTACAGAGAGATACAAGCACTACAAAGACAGATGCAAATCCACAAAGAAAGATGCAAATCCAAATACCTGCTCCTCCAATGGGAACTCTCCCACGCAAACTCCCCTGTTCGCTGCCTACTGTGCCTCTGCTCACTGGCTCCTGTGCCGCTGCCTGGCTGGGCGGCCGCTTTTATAGGACCCTCCTCAGACTAGCTCCGCCCCCTAATCAGGGCGCCGCTGCTCTCTCATCAGTCTGCCTCGACTGGCCTGTACAGAGAGATACAAGCACTACAAAGACAATTGGAAATCCACAAAGACAGATGCAAACCAATATATCTCCTCCTCCAATGGGAACTCTCCCACGCAAACTCCCCTGTTCGCCGCCTTGTTCTCTGCTCGCAGCTGTGCCGCTGCCTGGCTGGGCGGCCGCTTTTACAGGCCCCTCCTCAGCCTAGCTCCGCCCCCTACTCAGGGCTCCACAGCCCGCTCAGCAGTCTGCCCCGACGGGCCTCTACAGAGATATACAAGCACTACAAAGACAATTGGAAATCCACAAAGACAGATGCAAATCCAAATACCTGCTCCTCCAATGGGAACTCTCCCACGCAATCTTCCCTGTTCTCCGCCCTGTTCTCTGGCTCCTGTGCCGCTGCTCGCTGGCTCCTGTGCCGCTGCTTGGCTGGGCGGCCGCTTTTATAGGCTCCTCCTCAGCCTAGCTCCGCCCCCTACTCAGGGCGCCGCTGCCCGTTCAGCAGACTGCCCCGACGGGCCTCTACAGAGAGACACAAGCACTACAAGAATGATGCAAATCCAAATACCTGCTTCTCCAATGGGAACTGTCCCACACAAACTCCCCTGTGCCCTGGCTCATGTGCCGCTGCTCGCTGGCTCCTGTGCCGCTGCCTGGCTGGGCGGCCGCATTTAAGGGCCCCTTCTCAGCCTAACTAAGCCCCCTACTCAGGGCGCCGCTGCCCGCTCAGCAGTCTGCCCCGACGGGCCTCTACAGAGAGATACAAGCACTACAAAGACAGATGCAAATCCACAAAGACAGATGCAAATCGAAATACCTGCTCCTCCAATTGGAAATCTGCCATGGAAACTCCCCTGTTCGCTGGCTCCAGTGCCGCTGCTCGCTGGATCATGTGCCGCTGCCTGGCTGGGAGGCCGCTTTTATAGGCCCCTCCTCAGCCTAGCTCCGCCCCCTACTCAGGGCTCCACAGCCCGCTCAGCAGTCTGCCCCGACGGGCCTCTACAGAGATATACAAGCACTACAAAGACAATTGGAAATCCACAAAGACAGATGCAAATCCAAATACCTGCTCCTCCAATGGGAACTCTCCCACGCAATCTTCCCTGTTCTCCGCCCTGTTCTCTGGCTCCTGTGCCGCTGCTCGCTGGCTCCTGTGCCGCTGCTTGGCTGGGCGGCCGCTTTTATAGGCTCCTCCTCAGCCTAGCTCAGCCCCCTACTCAGGGCGCCGCTGCCCGCTCAGCAGACTGCCCCGACGGGCCTCTACAGAGAGACACAAGCACTACAATAAAGATGCAAATCCAAATACCTGCTCCTCCAATGGGAACTCTCCCACGCAAATTCCCCTGTTCGCTGGCTCCTGTGCCGCTGCCTGGCTGGGCGGCCACTTTTATAGGCCCCTCCTCAGCCTAGCTCCGCCCCCTACTCAGGGCTCCACAGCCCGCTCAGCAGTCTGCCCCGACGGGCCTCTACAGAGATATACAAGCACTACAAAGACAATTGGAAACCCACAAAGACAGATGCAAATCCAAATACCTGCTCCTCCAATGGGAACTCTCCCACGCAATCTTCCCTGTTCTCCGCCCTGTTCTCTGGCTCCTGTGCCGCTGCTCGCTGGCTCCTGTGCCGCTGCTTGGCTGGGCGGCCGCTTTTATAGGCCCCTTCTCAGCCTTTCTCCGCCCCCTACTCAGGGCGCAGCTGCCCGCTCAGCAGACTGCCCCGACGGGCCTCTACACAGAGATACAAGCACTACAAAGACAGTTGCAAATCCACAAAGAATGATGCAAATCCAAATACCTGCTTCTCCAATGGGAACTGTCCCACACAAACTCCCCTGTGCCCTGGCTCATGTGCCGCTGCTCGCTGGCTCCTGTGCCGCTGCCTGGCTGGGCGGCCGCATTTAAGGGCCCCTTCTCAGCCTAACTAAGCCCCCTACTCAGGGAGCCCCTACCCGCTCAGCAGTCTGCCCCGACGGGCCTCTAGAGAGAGGTACAAGCACTAAAAAGACAGATGCAAAAGCACAAAGACAGATGCAAATCCAAATACCTGCTCCTCCAATGGGAACTCTCCCTCGCAAACTCCCCTGTTCGCAGCCCTGTTTGCTGGCTCCTGTGCCACTGCCTGGCTGGGCGGCTGCTTTTATAGGCCCCTCCTCAGCCTAACTCCGCCCCCTACTCAGGGCGCCGCTGCCCGCTCAGCAGTCTGCCCCGACGGGCCTCTAGAGAGAGGTACAAGCACTGCAAAGACAGATGCAAATGCACAAAGACAGATTCGAATCCAAATACCTGCTCCTACAATGGGAACACTCCCACACAAACTCCCCTGTTCACCGCTCTGTTTCCTGGCTCCTGTGCCGCTGCCTGGCTTGGGGGCCGATTTATAAGGCCCTCCTCAGCCTAGCTCCGCCCCCTACTCAGGGCGCCGCTGCCCGCTCAGCAGTCTGCCCCGACGGGCCTCTAGAGAGAGGTACAAGTACTACAAAGACAGATGCAAATCCAAATACCTGCTCCTCCAATGGGAACTGTCCCACGCAAACTCCCCTGTTAGCTGGCTCCTGTGCCGCTGCCTGGCTGGGCGGCTGCTTTTATAGGCCCCTCCTCAGCCTAACTCCGCCCCCTACTCAGGGCGCGCCGCTGCCCGCTCTGCAGTCTGCCCCGACGGGCCTCTAGAGAGAGGTACAAGCACAACAAAGACAGATGCAAATCCAGAAAACAGATGCAAATCCAAATACCTGCTCCTCCAATGGGAACTCTCCCACGCAATCTCCCCTGTTCGCCGCACTGTTCGCTGGCTCCTGTGCCGCTGCTCGCTGGCTTCTATGCCGCTGCCTGGCTGGGCGGCCGCTTTTACAGGCCCCTCCTCAGCCTAGCTCCGCCCCCTACTCAGGGCGCCGCTGCCCGCTCAGCAGTCTGCCCCGACGGGCCTCTACAGAGAGATACAAGCACTACAAAGACAGATGCAAATCCACAAAGACAGATGCAAATCCAAATACCTGCTCCTCCAATGGGAACTCTCTCACGCAAACTCCTCTGTTCGTTGGCTCCTGTGCCGCTGCTCGCTGGCTCCTGTGCCGCTGCCTGGCTGGGCGGCCGCTTTTATAGGGTCCTCCTCAGCCTAGCTCCGCCCCCTACTCAGGGCGCCGCAGCCCGCTCAGCAGTCTGCGCCGACGAGCCTCTAGAGAGAGATACAAGCACTACAAAGACAATTGCTTATCCACAAAGACAGATGCAAATCCAAATACCTGCTCCTCCAATGGGAACTCTCCAACTCAAACGCCCCTGTTCGCTGGCTCCTGTGCCGCTGCTCGCTGGCTCCTGTGCCGCTGCCTGAATGGGGTGCCGCTTTTATAGGCCCCTCCTCAGCCGAGCTCTGCCCCCTACTCAGGGCGCCACTGCCCTCTCAGCAGTCTGCCCCGACGGGCCTCTACAGAGAGATACAAGAACTACAAAGACAGATGCAAATTCACAAAAAAATTGCAAATCCAAATACCTGCTCCTCCAATGGGAACTCTCCCATTCAAAGTCTCGTGTTCACCGGCTCTTGTGCCGCTGCTCGCTAGCTTTGCCGCTGCCTGGCTGGGCGGCCGCTTTTATAGGCCCCTGCTCAGCCTAACTCCGCCCCCTACTCTGGGCGCCGCTGCCCACTCAGCAGTCTGCCCCTACGGGCCTCTATAGAGAGATACAAGCACTACAAAGACAGATGCAAATCCAGAAAAAAGATGCAAATCCAAATACCAGCTCCTGCAATGGGAACTCTCCCATGCAAACTCCCCTGTTCACTGGCTCCTCTGCCGCTGCTCACTGGCTCCTGTGCCGCTGCCTGGCGGGGGGGGGCCGCTTTTATAGGCCCCTCCTCATCCTAGCTCCGCCCCCTACTCAGGGCGCCGCTGCCCGCACAGCAGTCTGCCCCGACGGGCCTCTACAGAGAGATACAAGGACTACAAAGACAGATGCAAATCCACAAAAATGATGCAAATCCAAATACCTGCTCCTCCAATGGGAACTCTCCCATGCAAACGCCCCTGTTCACTGGCTCCTGTGCTGCTGCTCGCTGGCTCCTGTGCGGCTGCCAGGCAGAGCGGCCGCTTTTATAGGCCCCTCCTCAGCCTAGCTCCGCCCCCTACTCAGGGCGCCGCTGCCCGCTCACCAGTCTGCCCCGACGGGCCTCTACAGAGAGATACAAGGACTACAAAGACAGATGCAAATCCACAAAGACAGATGCAAATCCAAATACCTGCTCCTCCAATGGGAACTCTCCCACGCAAAGTCCCCTTTTCGCCGGCTCCTGTACCGCTGCTCGCAGCTTTGCCGCTGCCTGGCTGGGCAGCCGCTTTTATAGGCCCCTCCTCAGCCTAACTCCGCCCCCTACTCAGGGCGCCGCTGCCCGCTCACCAGTCTGCCCCGACGGGCCTCTACAGAGAGATACAAGGACTACAAAGACAGATGCAAATCCACAAAAAAAATGCAAATCCAAATAACTGCTCCTCCAATGGGAACTCTCCCACTCAAACTCCCCTGTTCGCAACCCTGTTTGCTGGCTCCTGTGCCGCTGCCTGGCTGGGTGCCGCTTTTATAGGCCGCTCCTCAGCCGAGCTCCGCCCCCTACTCAGGGCGCCGCTGCCCGCTAAGCAGTCTGCGCCGACGGGCATCTACAGAGAGATACAAGCATTACAAAGACAGATGCAAATCCACAAAGACAGATGCAAATCCAAATACCTGTTCCTCAAATGGGAACTCTCCGTCGCAAACTCCCCTGTTCGCTGCCCTGTTTGCTGGCTCCTGTGCCAATGCCTGGCTGGGCGGCCGCTTTTATAGGCCCTCCTCAGCCTATCTCCGCCCCCTACTCAGGGCGCCGCTGCCCGCTCAGCAGTCTGCCCCGACGGGCCTCTACAGAGTGATACAAGCACTACAAATACAAATGCAAATCCACAAAGACAGGTGCAAATCCAAATACCTGTTCCTCCAATGGGAACTCTCCGTCGCAAACTCCCCTGTTCGCTGCTCTGTTTGCTGGCTCCTGTGCCGCTGCCTGGCTGGGCGGCCGCTTTTACATGCCCTCCTCAGCCTATCTCCGCTCCCTACTCAGGGAGCCGCTGCCCGGTCAGCAGACTGCCCGGACGGGCCTCTACCGAGAGATACAAGCACTACAAATACAAATGCAAATCCACAAAGACAGGTGCAATCCAAATACCTGTTCCTCCAATGGGAACTCTCCGTCACAAACTCCCCGGTTCGCTGCCCTGTTTGCTGGCTCCTGTGCCGCTGCCTGGCTGGGCGGCCGCTTTTATATGCCCTCCTCAGCCGATCTCCGCCCCCTACTCAGGACGCCGCTGCCCGCTCAGCAGTCTGCCCCGACGGGCCTCTACAGAGAGATACAAGCACTACAAAGAAAGATGCAAATACACAAAGACAGATGCAATCCAAATACCTGCTCATGAAATGGGAACTCTCCCACGCAAACTCCCCTGTTCGCCGCCCAGTTTGCTGGCTCCTGTGCCGCTGCCTGGCTGGGCGGCCGCTTTTATAGGCCCTCCTCAGCCTATCTCAGCCCCCTACTCAGGGCGCCGCTGCCCGCTCAGCAGTCTGCCCCGACGGGCCTCTACAGAGAGGTACAAGCACTACTAAGACAGATGCAAATCCACAAAGACAGATGCAAATCCAAATACCTGTTCCTCCAATGGGAACTCTCCGTCGCAAACTCCCCTGTTTGCTGCCCTGTTTGCTGGCTCCTGTGCCGCTGCCTGGCTGGGCGGCCGCTTTTATATGCCCTCCTCAGCTTATCTCCGCTCCCTACTCAGGGCGCCGCTGCCCGCTCAGCAGTCTGCCCCGATGGGCCTCTACAGAGAGATACAAGCACTTGAAAGATAGACGCAAATCCACAAAGAAAGATGCAAATCCAAATACCTGCTCCTCCAATGGGAACTCTCCCACGCAAATGCCCCTGTTCGCTGGGTCCTGTGCCTCTGCTCGCTGGCTCCTGTGCCGCTGCCTGGCTGGGCTGCAGCTTTTATAGGCCCCTCCTCAGCCTAGCTCCGCCCCCTACTCAGGGCGCCGCAACCCGCTCAGCAGTCTGCCCCGACGGGCCTCTACAGAGAGATAAAAGCACTACAAAGACAGATGCAAATCCACAAAAAGATGCCAATCCAAATACCTGCTCCTCCAATGGGAACTCTCCCATGCAAAGTCCCCTGTTCACTGGCTCCTGTGCCGCTGCTCGCTGGCTCCTGTGCATCTGCCAAACAGAGCGGCGGCTTTTATAGGCCCCTTCTCAGCCTAGCTCCGCCTCCTGCTCCGGGCGCCGCTGCCCGCTCAGCAGTCTGCCCCGACGGGCCTCTACAGAGAGATACAAGCACTACAAAGACAGAGATGCAAATCCATTATCTGCTCCTCCAATGGGAACACTCCCACGCAAACTCCCCTGTTCGCTGGCTCCTGTGCCCCTGCTTGATGGCTCCTGTGACGCTACCAGGCTGGGCAGCCGCTTTTATAGGCCCCTCCTCAGCCTAGCTCCGCCACCTACTCAGGGCGCTACTGCCCGCTCAGCAGTCTGCCCCGACGGCGTCTAAAGAAAGATACTAGCACTACAAAGACAGAGATGCAAATCCAAATACCTGGTCCTCCAATGGAAACTCTCCGACGCAAACTCCCCTGTTCGCTGGCTCCTGTGCCGCTGCCTGGCTGGGCGACCGCTTTTATAGGCCCCTCCTCAGCCTAGCTCCGCCCCCTACACAGGGCGCCACTGCCCGCTCAGCAGTCTGCCCCGACGGGCCTCTACAGAGAGATACAAGCACTACAAAGACAGATGCAAATCCACAAAACAGATGCAAATCCAAATACCTGCTCCTCCAATGGGAACTCTCCCACGCAAATTCCACTGTTAGCTGGCTCCTGTGCCAGTGCCTGGCTGGGCGGCTGCTTTTATAGGCCCCACCTCAGCCCAGCTCCGCCCCCCACTCAGGGCGCCTCTGCCCGCTCAGCATTCTGCCCCGACGGGCCTCTACAGAGAGATACAAGCACTACAAAGACAGTTGGAATACCACAAAGATAGATTCAAATCCAAAAACAGGTCCTCCAATTGGAACTCTCCCACGCAAACGCCCCTGTTCACTGGCTCCTGTGCCGCTGCTCGTTGGCTCCTGTGCCACTGCCTGGCTGGGCGGCCGCTTTTATAGGCCCCTCCTCAGCCTAGCTCCGCCCCCTACTCAGGGCGCAGCTGCCGGCTCAGCAGTCTGCCCCGACGGGCCTCTACAGAGAGATACAAGCACTACAAAGATGCAGATGCAAATCCAATTACCTGCTCTTCCAATGGGAACCCTCCCACGCAAATTCCCCTGTTCGCCGCCCTTTTCGCTGGCTCCTGTGCCGCTGCCTGGCTGGGCGGCCGTTTTTATAGGCCCCTCCTCAGCCTAGCTCCGCCCCCTACTCAGGGCGCCGCTGCCCGCTCATCAGTCTGCCCCAACGGGCTTCTACAGAGAGATACAAGCACTGCAAAGACAGATGCATATCCACATAGAGAGAAGCAAATCCAAATACCTACTCCTCCAATGGGAACTCTCCCACGCAAAGTCCCCTGTTCGCCGCCCTGTTCGGTGCTCGCAGCTGTGCCGCTGCCTGGCTGGGCGGGTGCTTCTATAAGCCCCTCCTCAGCCTAGCTCCGCCCCCTACTCAGGTCGCCACTGCCGGCTCAGCAGTCTGCCCCGACGGGCCTCTACAGAGATATACAAGCACTACAAAGACAGAGATGCAAATCCAAATACCTGCTCCTCCAATGGGAACTCTCCCACGCAAACGCCCCTTTTCCCTCGCTCCTGTGCCGCTGCTCGCTGTCTCCTGTGCCGCTGCCTGGCTGGGCGGCCGCTTTTCTAGGCCCCTCCTCAGCCTAGCTCCGCCCCCTAGTCAGGGCGCCGCTGCCCGCTCAGCAGTCTGCACCGACGGGCCTCTACAGAGAGATACAAGCACTACAAAGACAGATGCAAATTCACAAAGACACATGCAAATCCAAATACCTGCTCCTACAATTGTAACTCTCCCACGCAAACTCCCCTGTTCGCTGGCTCTTGTGCAGCTGCTCGCAGCTGTGTGGCTGCATGGCTGGGCGGCCGCTTTTATAGGCCCCTCCTCATCCTACCTCCGCCCCCTACTCAGGGCGCCGCTGCCCGCTCAGCAGTCTGCCCGACGGGCCACTACAGAGAGATACAAGCACTACAAAGACAGATGCAAATCCACAAAGACAGATGCAAATCCAAATACTAGCTCCTCCAATGGGAACTCTCCCATGCAAACACCCATGTTCGCTGGCTCCTGTGCCGCTGCTCGCTGGCTCCTGTGCCGCTGCCTGGCTGGGCGGCCGCTTTTATAGGCCCCTCCTCAGCCTAGGTCCGCCCCCTAGTCAGGGCGCCGCTGCCCGCTCAGCAGTCTGCACCGACGGGCCTCTACAGAGAGATACAAGCACTACAAAGACAGATACAAATCCACAAAGACAGATGCAAATCCAGACACCTGCTCCTCCAATGGTAACTCTCCCACGCAAACTCTCCTGTTCCCTGGCTCCTGTGCCGCTGCCTGGCTGGGCGGCCGCTTTTATAGGCCCCTCCTCAGCCTAGCTCCCTACTAAGTGCACCGCTGCCCGCTCAGCAGTCTGCCCCGACGGGCCTCTACAGAGAGATAGAAGCACTACAATGACAGATACAAATATACAAAGACAGATGCAAATCCAAATACCTGCTCCTCCAATGGGAACTCTCCCTCGCAAACTCCCCTGTTCGCAGCCCTGTTTGCTGGCTCCTGTGCCACTGCCTGGCTGGGCGGCTGCTTTTATAGGCCCCTCCTCAGCCTAGCTCCGCCCCCTACTCAGGGCGCCGCTGCCCGCTCAGCAGTCTGCACCGACGGGCCTCTAGAGAGAGGTACAAGCACTACAAAGACAGATGCAAATGCACAAAGACAGATTCGAATCCAAATACCTGCTCCTACAATGGGAACACTCCCACCCAAACTCCCCTGTTCACCGCTCTGTTTCCTGGCTCCTGTGCCGCTGCCTGGCTTGGGGGCCGATTTATAAGCCCCTCCTCAGCCTAGCTCCGCCCCCTACTCAGGGCGCCGCTGCCCGCTCAGCAGTCTGCCCCGACGGGCCTCTAGAGAGAGATACAAGCACTACAAAGACAGATGAAAATCCAAATACCTGCTCCTCCAATGGGAACTGTCCCACGCAAACTCCCCTGTTAGCTGGCTCCTGTGCCGCTGCCTCGCTGGGCGGCAGCTTTTATAGGCCCCTCCTCAGCCTAGCTCCGCCCGCTACTCAGGGCACCGCTGCCCGCTCAGCAGTCTGCCCCGACGGGCCTCTACAGAGAGATACAAGCACTACAAAGACAGATGCAAATCCACAAAACAGATGCAAATCCAAATACCTGCTCCTCCAATGGGAACTCTCCAACGCAATCTCCCCTGCTAGCTTGCTCCTGTGCCGCTGCCTGGCTGGGCGGCCGCTTTTATAGGCCCCTCCTCAGCGTAGCTCCGCCCCCTACTCAGGGCGCCGCTGTCCGCTCAGCAGTCTGCCCCGACGGGCCTCTAGAGAGAGGTACAAGCACTACAAAGACAGGTGCAAATGCACAAAGACAGATGCAATTCCAAATACCTGCTCCTACAATGGGAACACTCCCACCCAAACTTCCCTGTTCACCATTCTGTTTGCTGGCTCCTGTGCCGCTACTTGGCTTGTGGGCCGATTTATAAGCCCCTCCTCAGCCTACCTCCGCCCCCTACTCAGGGCGCCGCTGCCCGCTCAGCAGTCTGCCCCGACGGGCCTCTACAGAGAGATACAAGGACTACAAAGACAGATGCAAATCCACAAAGAGAGATGCAAATCCAAATACCTGCTCCTCCAATGGGTAGTATCGCACACAAACTCCCCTGTTCGCAGCCCTGTTTGCTGGCTACTGTGCGGCTGCCTGAATGGGCAGCCGCTTTTATAGGCCCCTCCTCAGCCTAGCTCCGCCCCCTACTCAGGGCGCCGATGCCCGCTCAGCAGTCTGCCCCGACGGGCCTCTACAGAGAGATACAAGCACTACAAAGACAGATGCAAATCCACAAAGACAGACGCAAATCCAAATACCTGCTCCTCCAATGGGAACTCTCCCACGCAAACTCCCCTGTTCACTGTCTCCTGTGCCGCTGCTCGCTGGCTCCTGTGCCGCTGCCTGGCTCGGTGGCCACTTTTATAGGCCCCTCCTGAGCATAGCTCCGCCCCCTACTCAGGGCGCCGCTGCCCGCTCAGCAGTCTGCCCCGACGGGCCTCTACAGAGACATACAAGCACTCCAAAGACAGATGCAAATCCACAAAGACAGACGCAAATCCAAATACCTGCTCCTCCAATGGGAACTTTCCCACTCAAAAACCCCTTTCACCGCCCTGTTTTCTGGCTCCTGTGCCGCTGCCTGGCTGGGCGGCCGCTTTTACAGGCCCCTCCTCAGCCTAGCTCCGCCCCCTACTCAGGGCGCCGCTGCCCGCTCAGCAGTCTGCCCCGACGGGCCTCTACAGAGAGATACAAGCACTACAAAGACAGATGCAAATCCACAAAGACAGATGCAAATCCAAATACCTGCTCCTCCAATGGGAACTCTCTCACGCAAACTCCTCTGTTCGTTGGCTCCTGTTCCGCTGCTCGCTGGCTCCTGTGCCGCTGCCTGGCTGGGCGGCCGCTTTTATAGGCTCCTCCTCAGCCTAGCTCCGCCCCCTACTCAGGGCGCCGCTGCCCGCTCAGCAGACTGCCCCGACGGGCCTCTACAGAGAGATACAAGCACTACAAGAAAATTGCAAATCCAAATACCTGCTCCTCCAATGGGATCTCTCCCACGCAAAGTCCCCTGGTCACTGGCTCCTGTGCCGCTGCTCGCTAGCTCCTGTGCATCTGCCAGGCAGAGCAGCCGCTTTTATAGGCCCCTCCTCAGCCTAGCTCCGCTCCCTACTCAGGGCTCCACAGCCCGCTCAGCAGTCTGCCCCGACGGGCCTCTAGAGAGATATGCAAGCACTACAAAGAATTGGAAATCCACAAACACAGGTGAAAATCCAATACCTGCTCCTCCAATGGGAACTCTCCCACTCAAACTCCCCTGTTCGCAACCCTGTTTGCTGGCTCCTGTGCAGCTGCCTGGCTGGGTGGCCGGTTTTATAGGCCCCTCCTCAGCCTAGCTCCGCCCCCTACTCAGGGCGCCGCAGCCCGCTCAGCAGTCTGCCCCGACGGGCCTCTACAGAGAGATACAAGCACTACAAAGACAGATGCAAATCCACAAAGACAGATGCAAATCCAAATACCTTGCTCCTCCAATGGGAACTCGCTCATGCAAAGTCCCCTGCTCACTGACTCCTGTGCCGCTTCTCGCTGGCTCCTGTGCCGCTGCCTGGCTGGGTGGATGCTTTTATAGGCCCCTCCTCAGCCTAGCTCAGACCCCTACTCAGGGCGCCGCAGCCCGCTCATCAGTCTGCCCCGACGGGCCTCTACAGAGAGATACAAGCACTGCAAAGACAGATGCAAATTCACAAAGACAGATGCAAATCCAAATTCCTGCTCCTCCAATGGGAACTCTCCCACGCAAAGTCCCCTGTTCGCCGGCTCCTGTACCGCTGCTCGCAGCTTTGCCGCTGCCTGGCTGGGCGGCCGCTTTTATAGGCCCCTCCTCAGCCTAGCTCCGCCCCCTACTCAGGGCGCCGCTGCCCGCTCAGCAGTCTGCCCCGACGGGCCTCTACAGAGAGATACAAGCACTACAAAGACAGATGCAAATCCACAAAGACAGATGCAAATCCAAATACCTGCTCCTCCAATGGGAACTCTCCCACGCAAACTCCCCTGTTCACTGGCTCCTGTGCCGCTGCTCACTGGCTCCTGTGCCGCTGCCTGGCCGGGTGGCCGCTTTTATAGGCCCCTCCTCAGCCTAGCTCCGACCCCTACTCAGGTCGCCGCTGCCCGCTCAGCAGTCTGCGGCGACGGGCCTCTAGAGAGAGATACAAGCACTACAAAGACAGATGCTTATCCACAAAGACAGATGCAAATCCAAATACATGCTCCTCCAATGGGAACTCTCCCACGCAAACTCCCCTGTTCGCTGCCTCCTGTGCCGCTGCTAGCTGGCTCCTGTGCGGTTGCCAGGCAGAGCGGCCGCTTTTATAGGCCCCTCCTCAGCCTAGCTCCGCCCCCTACTCAGGGCGCCGCTGCCCGCTCAGCAGTCTGCCCCGACGGGCCACTACAGAGAGACACAAGCACTACAAAGACAGATGCAAATCCACAAAGACAGAGGGAAATCCAAATACCTGCTCCTCCAATGGGAACTCTCCCATGCAAACTCCCCTGTTCGCTGCCTCCTGTGCCGCTGCTCGCTGGCTCCTGTGCCGCTGCCTGGCTCGGTGGCCGCTTTTATAGTCCCCTCCTCAGCCTAGCTCCGCCTCCTACTCAGGGCGCCTCTGCCCGCTCAGCATTCTGCCCCGACGGGCCTCTACAGAGAGATACAAGCATTACAAAGACAGATGCAAATCCACAAAGACAGATGCAAATACAAATACCTGCTCCTCCAATGGGAACTTTCCCACGCAAACTCCCCTGTCCGCTGGCCCCTGTGCCGCTGCCTGGCTGGGCGGCCGCTTTTATAGGCCCCTCCTCAGCCTAGCTCCGCCCCCTACTCAGGGCGCCGCTGCCCGCTCAGCAGTCTGCGCCGACGGGCCTCTAGAGAGAGATACAAGCACTAAAAAGACAGATGCAAAAGCACAAAGAAAGATGCAAATCCAAATACCTGCTCCTCCAATGGGAACTCTCCCACACAAACTCCCCTCTTCGCTTGCTCCTGTGCCGCTGCTCGCTGGCTCCTGTGCCGCTGCCTGGCTGGGCGGCCGCTTCTATAGGCCCCTCCTCAGCCTAGCTCCGCCCCCTACTCAGGGCGCCGCTGTCCGTTCAGCAGTCTGCCCCGACGGGCCTCTACAGAGAGATACAAGCACTACAAGAAACATGCAAATCCAAATACCTGCTCCTCCAATGGGAACTCTCCCACGCAAATTCCCCTGTTCGCTGGCACCTTTGCCGCTGCCTGCCTGGGTGACCGCTTTTATAGGCCCCTAATCAGCCTAGCTCCGCCCCCTACTCAGGGCTCCACAGCCCGCTCAGCTGTCTGCCCCGACGGGCCTCTACAGAGAGATACAAGCACTACAAAGACAGATGCAAATACAAAAAAACAGATGCAAATCCAAATACCTGCTCCTCCAATGGGAACTCTCCCACGCAAACTCCCCTCTTTGCCGCACTGTTTGCTGGCTCCTGTGCCGCTGCCTGGCTGGGCGGCCGTTTTTATAAGCCCCTCCTCAGCCTAGATCCCCCCCCACGTAGGGCACCGCAGCCCGCTCAGCAGTCTGCCCCGACGGGCCTCTACAGAGAGATACAAGGACTGCAAAGACAGATGCAAATCCACAAAAATGATGCAAATCCAAATACCTGCTCCTCCCACGGGAACTCTCCCATGCAAACACCCCTGTTCGCTGGCTCCTGTGCCGCTGCTCGCTGGCTCCTGTGCCGCTGCCTGGCTGGGCAGCCGCTTTTATAGGCCCCTCCTCAGCCTAGCTCCGCCCCCTACTCAGGGAGCCCCTACCCGCTCAGCAGTCTGCCCCGACGGGCCTCTAGAGAGAGGTACAAGCACTAAAAAGACAGATGCAAAAGCACAAAGAAAGATGCAAATCCAAATACCTGCTCCTCCAATGGGAACTCTCTCACGCAAAGTCCCCTGTTAGCTGGCTCCTGTGCCGCTGTCTGGCTGGGCGGCCGCTTTTATAGGCCCCTCCTCAGCCTAGCTCCGCCCCCTACTCAGGGCACCGCTTCCCGCTCAGCAGTCTGCCCCGACGGTCCTCTACAGAGAGATACAAGCACGACAAAGACAGATGCGAATCCACAAAGACAGATGCAAATCCAAATACCTGCTCCTCCAATGGGAACTCTCCCTCGCAAACTCCCCTGTTCGCAGCCCTGTTTGCTGGCTCCTGTGCCACTGCCTGGCTGGGCGGCTGCTTTTATAGGCCCCTCCTCAGCCTAACTCCGCCCCCTACTCAGGGCGCCGCTGCCCGCTCAGCAGTCTGCCCCGACGGGCCTCTAGAGAGAGGTACAAGCACTACAAAGACAGATGCAAATGCACAAAGACAGATTCGAATCCAAATACCTGCTCCTACAATGGGAACACTCCCACACAAACTCCCCTGTTCACCGCTCTGTTTCCTGGCTCCTGTGCCGCTGCCTGGCTTTGGGGCCGATTTATAAGGCCCTCCTCAGCCTAGCTCCGCCCCCTACTCAGGGCGCCGCTGCCCGCTCAGCAGCCTGCCCCGACGGGCCTCTAGAGAGAGGTACAAGTACTACAAAGACAGATGCAAATCCAAATACCTGCTCCTCCAATGGGAACTGTCCCACGCAAACTCCCCTGTTAGCTGGCTCCTGTGCCGCTGCTCGCTGGCTTCTATGCCGCTGCCTGGCTGGGCGGCCGCTTTTACAGGCCCCTCCTCAGCCTAGCTCCGCCCCCTACTCAGGGCGCCGCTGCCCGCTCAGCAGTCTGCCCCGACGGGCCTCTACAGAGAGATACAAGCACTACAAAGACAGATGCAAATCCACAAAGACAGATGCTAATCCAAATACCTGCTCCTCCAATGGGAACTCTCTCACGCAAACTCCTCTGTTCGTTGGCTCCTGTGCCGCTGCTCGCTGGCTCCTGTGCCGCTGCCTGGCTGGGCGGCCGCTTTTATAGGGTCCTCCTCAGCCTAGCTCCGCCCCCTACTCAGGGCGCCGCAGCCCGCTCAGCAGTCTGCGCCGACGAGCCTCTAGAGAGAGATACAAGCACTACAAAGACAATTGCTTATCCACAAAGACAGATGCAAATCCAAATACCTGCTCCTCCAATGGGAACTCTCCAACTCAAACGCCCCTGTTCGCTGGCTCCTGTGCCGCTGCTCGCTGGCTCCTGTGCCGCTGCCTGAATGGGGTGCCGCTTTTATAGGCCCCTCCTCAGCCGAGCTCTGCCCCCTACTCAGGGCGCCGCTGCCCTCTCAGCAGTCTGCCCCGACGGGCCTCTACAGAGAGATACAAGAACTACAAAGACAGATGCAAATTCACAAAAAAATTGCAAATCCAAATACCTGCTCCTCCAATAGGAACTCTCCCATTCAAAGTCTCGTGTTCACCGGCTCTTGTGCCGCTGCTCGCTAGCTTTGCCGCTGCCTGGCTGGGCGGCCGCTTTTATAGGCCCCTGCTCAGCCTAACTCCGCCCCCTACTCTGGGCGCCGCTGCCCGCTCAGCAGTCTGCCCCTACGGGCCTCTATAGAGAGATACAAGCACTACAAAGACAGATGCAAATCCAGAAAAAAGATGCAAATCCAAATACCAGCTCCTGCAATGGGAACTCTCCCATGCAAACTCCCCTGTTCACTGGCTCCTCTGCCGCTGCTCACTGGCTCCTGTGCCGCTGCCTGGCGGGGGGGGGCCGCTTTTATAGGCCCCTCCTCAGCCTAGCTCCGCCCCCTACTCAGGGCGCCGCTGCCCGCACAGCAGTCTGCCCCGACGGGCCTCTACAGAGAGATACAAGGACTACAAAGAGAGATGCAAATCCACAAAAAAGATGCAAATCCAAATACCTGCTCTTCCAATGGGAACTCTCCCATGCAAACGCCCCTGTTCACTGGCTCCTGTGCCGCTGCTCGCTGGCTCCTGTGCGGCTGCCAGGCAGAGCGGCCGCTTTTATAGGCCCCTCCTCAGCCTAGCTCCGCCCCCTACTCAGGGCGCCGCTGCCCGCTCAGCAGTCTGCCCCGACAGGCCTCTATAGAGAGATACAAGCACTACAAAGAGAGATGCAAATCCACAAAGACAGATGCAAATCCAAATACCTGCTCCTGCAATGGGAACTCTCCCACGCAAAGTCCCCTTTTCGCCGGCTCCTGTACCGCTGCTCGCAGCTTTGCCGCTGCCTGGCTGGGCAGCCGCTTTTATAGGCCCCTCCTCAGCCTAACTCCGCCCCCTACTCAGGGCGCCGCTGCCCGCTCACCAGTCTGCCCCGACGGGCCTCTACAGAGAGATAAAAGCTGTAAAAGGACAGATATGCAAACCAAAATAACTGCTCCTCCAATGGGAACTGTCCCACGCAAACTCCCCTGTTCGCCACCCTGTTCGCTGCTCGCAGCTGTGCCGCTGCCTGGCTGGTCGGCCGCTTCTATAGGCCCCTCCTCAGCCTAGCTCCGCCCCCTACTCAGGGCGCCGCTGCCCGCTCAGCAGTCTGCCCCGACGGGCCTTTACAGAGAGATACAAGCACTACAAAGACAGTTGGAATACCACAAAGATAGATTCAAATCCAAAAACAGGTCCTCCAATTGGAACTCTCCCACGCAAACGCCCCTGTTCACTGGCTCCTGTGCCGCTGCTCGTTGGCTCCTGTGCCACTGCCTGGCTGGGCGGCCGCTTTTATAGGCCCCTCCTCAGCCTAGCTCCGCCCCCTACTCAGGGCGCAGCTGCCGGCTCAGCAATCTGCCCCGACGGGCCTCTACAGAGAGATACAAGCACTACAAAGATGCAGATGCAAATCCAAATACCTGCTCTTCCAATGGGAACCCTCCCACGCAAATTCCCCTGTTCGCCGCCCTTTTCGCTGGCTCCTGTGCCGCTGCCTGGCTGGGCGGCCGTTTTTATAGGCCCCTCCTCAGCCTAGCTCCGCCCCCTACTCAGGGCGCCGCTGCCCGCTCATCAGTCTGCCCCAACGGGCTTCTACAGAGAGATACAAGCACTGCAAAGACAGATGCATATCCACATAGAGAGAAGCAAATCCAAATACCTACTCCTCCAATGGGAACTCTCCCACGCAAAGTCCCCTGTTCGCCGCCCTGTTCGGTGCTCGCAGCTGTGCCGCTGCCTGGCTGGGCGGGTGCTTCTATAAGCCCCTCCTCAGCCTAGCTCCGCCCCCTACTCAGGTCGCCACTGCCGGCTCATCAGTCTGCCCCGACGGGCCTCTACAGAGATATACAAGCACTACAAAGACAGAGATGCAAATCCAAATACCTGCTCCTCCAATGGGAACTCTCCCACGCAAACGCCCCTTTTCCCTCGCTCCTGTACCGCTGCTCGCTGGCTCCTGTGCTGCTGACTGGCTGGGAGGCAGCTTTTATAGGCCCCTCCTCAGCCTAGGTCCGCCCCCTAATCAGCGCGCCGCTTCCTGCTCAGCAGTCTGCCCAGGCGGGCCTCTACAGAGAGATACAAGCACTACAAAGACAGATGCAAATCCACAAAGACAGATGCATATCCAAATACCTTCTCCTCCAATGGGAACCCTCCCAGGCAAATGCCCCTGTTCGCTGTCTCCTGTGCCGCTGCTCGCTGTCTCCTGTGCCGCTGCCTGGCTGGGCGGCCGCTTTTCTAGGCCCCTCCTCAGCCTAGCTCCGCCCCCTAGTCAGGGCGCCGCTGCCCGCTCAGCAGTCTGCACCGACGGGCCTCTACAGAGAGATACAAGCACTACAAAGACAGATGCAAATTCACAAAGACACATGCAAATCCAAATACCTGCTCCTACAATTGTAACTCTCCCACGCAAACTCCCCTGTTCGCTGGCTCTTGTGCAGCTGCTCGCAGCTGTGTGGCTGCATGGCTGGGCGGCCGCTTTTATAGGCCCCTCCTCATCCTACCTCCGCCCCCTACTCAGGGCGCCGCTGCCCGCTCAGCAGTCTGCCCGACGGGCCACTACAGAGAGATACAAGCACTACAAAGACAGATGCAAATCCACAAAGACAGATGCAAATCCAAATACTAGCTCCTCCAATGGGAACTCTCCCATGCAAACACCCATGTTCGCTGGCTCCTGTGCCGCTGCTCGCTGGCTCCTGTGCCGCTGCCTGGCTGGGCGGCCGCTTTTATAGGCCCCTCCTCAGCCTAGCTCCGCCCCCTAGTCAGGGCGCCGCTGCCCGCTCAGCAGTCTGCACCGACGGGCCTCTACAGAGAGATACAAGCACTACAAAGACAGATACAAATCCACAAAGACAGATGCAAATCCAGACACCTGCTCCTCCAATGGTAACTCTCCCACGCAAACTCTCCTGTTCCCTGGCTCCTGTGCCGCTGCCTGGCTGGGCGGCCGCTTTTATAGGCCCCTCCTCAGCCTAGCTCCCTACTAAGTGCACCGCTGCCCGCTCAGCAGTCTGCCCCGACGGGCCTCTACAGAGAGATAGAAGCACTACAATGACAGATACAAATATACAAAGACAGATGCAAATCCAAATACCTGCTCCTCCAATGGGAACTCTCCCTCGCAAACTCCCCTGTTCGCAGCCCTGTTTGCTGGCTCCTGTGCCACTGCCTGGCTGGGCGGCTGCTTTTATAGGCCCCTCCTCAGCCTAGCTCCGCCCCCTACTCAGGGCGCCGCTGCCCGCTCAGCAGTCTGCACCGACGGGCCTCTAGAGAGAGGTACAAGCACTACAAAGACAGATGCAAATGCACAAAGACAGATTCGAATCCAAATACCTGCTCCTACAATGGGAACACTCCCACCCAAACTCCCCTGTTCACCGCTCTGTTTCCTGGCTCCTGTGCCGCTGCCTGGCTTGGGGGCCGATTTATAAGCCCCTCCTCAGCCTAGCTCCGCCCCCTACTCAGGGCGCCGCTGCCCGCTCAGCAGTCTGCCCCGACGGGCCTCTAGAGAGAGATACAAGCACTACAAAGACAGATGAAAATCCAAATACCTGCTCCTCCAATGGGAACTGTCCCACGCAAACTCCCCTGTTAGCTGGCTCCTGTGCCGCTGCCTCGCTGGGCGGCAGCTTTTATAGGCCCCTCCTCAGCCTAGCTCCGCCCGCTACTCAGGGCACCGCTGCCCGCTCAGCAGTCTGCCCCGACGGGCCTCTACAGAGAGATACAAGCACTACAAAGACAGATGCAAATCCACAAAACAGATGCAAATCCAAATACCTGCTCCTCCAATGGGAACTCTCCAACGCAATCTCCCCTGCTAGCTTGCTCCTGTGCCGCTGCCTGGCTGGGCGGCCGCTTTTATAGGCCCCTCCTCAGCGTAGCTCCGCCCCCTACTCAGGGCGCCGCTGTCCGCTCAGCAGTCTGCCCCGACGGGCCTCTAGAGAGAGGTACAAGCACTACAAAGACAGGTGCAAATGCACAAAGACAGATGCAATTCCAAATACCTGCTCCTACAATGGGAACACTCCCACCCAAACTTCCCTGTTCACCATTCTGTTTGCTGGCTCCTGTGCCGCTACTTGGCTTGTGGGCCGATTTATAAGCCCCTCCTCAGCCTACCTCCGCCCCCTACTCAGGGCGCCGCTGCCCGCTCAGCAGTCTGCCCCGACGGGCCTCTACAGAGAGATACAAGGACTACAAAGACAGATGCAAATCCACAAAGAGAGATGCAAATCCAAATACCTGCTCCTCCAATGGGTAGTATCGCACACAAACTCCCCTGTTCGCAGCCCTGTTTGCTGGCTACTGTGCGGCTGCCTGAATGGGCAGCCGCTTTTATAGGCCCCTCCTCAGCCTAGCTCCGCCCCCTACTCAGGGCGCCGATGCCCGCTCAGCAGTCTGCCCCGACGGGCCTCTACAGAGAGATACAAGCACTACAAAGACAGATGCAAATCCACAAAGACAGACGCAAATCCAAATACCTGCTCCTCCAATGGGAACTCTCCCACGCAAACTCCCCTGTTCACTGTCTCCTGTGCCGCTGCTCGCTGGCTCCTGTGCCGCTGCCTGGCTCGGTGGCCACTTTTATAGGCCCCTCCTGAGCATAGCTCCGCCCCCTACTCAGGGCGCCGCTGCCCGCTCAGCAGTCTGCCCCGACGGGCCTCTACAGAGACATACAAGCACTCCAAAGACAGATGCAAATCCACAAAGACAGACGCAAATCCAAATACCTGCTCCTCCAATGGGAACTTTCCCACTCAAAAACCCCTTTTCACCGCCCTGTTTTCTGGCTCCTGTGCCGCTGCCTGGCTGGGCGGCCGCTTTTACAGGCCCCTCCTCAGCCTAGCTCCGCCCCCTACTCAGGGCGCCGCTGCCCGCTCAGCAGTCTGCCCCGACGGGCCTCTACAGAGAGATACAAGCACTACAAAGACAGATGCAAATCCACAAAGACAGATGCAAATCCAAATACCTGCTCCTCCAATGGGAACTCTCTCACGCAAACTCCTCTGTTCGTTGGCTCCTGTTCCGCTGCTCGCTGGCTCCTGTGCCGCTGCCTGGCTGGGCGGCCGCTTTTATAGGCTCCTCCTCAGCCTAGCTCCGCCCCCTACTCAGGGCGCCGCTGCCCGCTCAGCAGACTGCCCCGACGGGCCTCTACAGAGAGATACAAGCACTACAAGAAAATTGCAAATCCAAATACCTGCTCCTCCAATGGGATCTCTCCCACGCAAAGTCCCCTGGTCACTGGCTCCTGTGCCGCTGCTCGCTAGCTCCTGTGCATCTGCCAGGCAGAGCAGCCGCTTTTATAGGCCCCTCCTCAGCCTAGCTCCGCTCCCTACTCAGGCTCCACAGCCCGCTCAGCAGTCTGCCCCGACGGGCCTCTAGAGAGATATGCAAGCACTACAAAGAATTGGAAATCCACAAACACAGGTGAAAATCCAATACCTGCTCCTCCAATGGGAACTCTCCCACTCAAACTCCCCTGTTCGCAACCCTGTTTGCTGGCTCCTGTGCAGCTGCCTGGCTGGGTGGCCGGTTTTATAGGCCCCTCCTCAGCCTAGCTCCGCCCCCTACTCAGGGCGCCGCAGCCCGCTCAGCAGTCTGCCCCGACGGGCCTCTACAGAGAGATACAAGCACTACAAAGACAGATGCAAATCCACAAAGACAGATGCAAATCCAAATACCTTGCTCCTCCAATGGGAACTCGCTCATGCAAAGTCCCCTGCTCACTGACTCCTGTGCCGCTTCTCGCTGGCTCCTGTGCCGCTGCCTGGCTGGGTGGATGCTTTTATAGGCCCCTCCTCAGCCTAGCTCAGACCCCTACTCAGGGCGCCGCAGCCCGCTCATCAGTCTGCCCCGACGGGCCTCTACAGAGAGATACAAGCACTGCAAAGACAGATGCAAATTCACAAAGACAGATGCAAATCCAAATTCCTGCTCCTCCAATGGGAACTCTCCCACGCAAAGTCCCCTGTTCGCCGGCTCCTGTACCGCTGCTCGCAGCTTTGCCGCTGCCTGGCTGGGCGGCCGCTTTTATAGGCCTCTCCTCTGCCTAGCTCCGCCCCCTACTCAGGGCGCCGCTGCCCGCTCAGCAGTCTGCCCCGACGGGCCTCTACAGAGAGATACAAGCACTACAAAGACAGATGCAAATCCACAAAGACAGATGCAAATCCAAATACCTGCTCCTCCAATGGGAACTCTCCCACGCAAACTCCCCTGTTCGCTGCCTCCTGTGCCGCTGCTAGCTGGCTCCTGTGCGGTTGCCAGGCAGAGCGGCCGCTTTTATAGGCCCCTCCTCAGCCTAGCTCCGCCCCCTACTCAGGGCGCCGCTGCCCGCTCAGCAGTCTGCCCCGACGGGCCACTACAGAGAGACACAAGCACTACAAAGACAGATGCAAATCCACAAAGACAGAGGGAAATCCAAATACCTGCTCCTCCAATGGGAACTCTCCCATGCAAACTCCCCTGTTCGCTGCCTCCTGTGCCGCTGCTCGCTGGCTCCTGTGCCGCTGCCTGGCTCGGTGGCCGCTTTTATAGTCCCCTCCTCAGCCTAGCTCCGCCTCCTACTCAGGGCGCCTCTGCCCGCTCAGCATTCTGCCCCGACGGGCCTCTACAGAGAGATACAAGCATTACAAAGACAGATGCAAATCCACAAAGACAGATGCAAATACAAATACCTGCTCCTCCAATGGGAACTTTCCCACGCAAACTCCCCTGTCCGCTGGCCCCTGTGCCGCTGCCTGGCTGGGCGGCCGCTTTTATAGGCCCCTCCTCAGCCTAGCTCCGCCCCCTACTCAGGGCGCCGCTGCCCGCTCAGCAGTCTGCGCCGACGGGCCTCTAGAGAGAGATACAAGCACTAAAAAGACAGATGCAAAAGCACAAAGAAAGATGCAAATCCAAATACCTGCTCCTCCAATGGGAACTCTCCCACACAAACTCCCCTCTTCGCTTGCTCCTGTGCCGCTGCTCGCTGGCTCCTGTGCCGCTGCCTGGCTGGGCGGCCGCTTCTATAGGCCCCTCCTCAGCCTAGCTCCGCCCCCTACTCAGGGCGCCGCTGTCCGTTCAGCAGTCTGCCCCGACGGGCCTCTACAGAGAGATACAAGCACTACAAGAAACATGCAAATCCAAATACCTGCTCCTCCAATGGGAACTCTCCCACGCAAATTCCCCTGTTCGCTGGCACCTTTGCCGCTGCCTGCCTGGGTGACCGCTTTTATAGGCCCCTAATCAGCCTAGCTCCGCCCCCTACTCAGGGCTCCACAGCCCGCTCAGCTGTCTGCCCCGACGGGCCTCTACAGAGAGATACAAGCACTACAAAGACAGATGCAAATACAAAAAAACAGATGCAAATCCAAATACCTGCTCCTCCAATGGGAACTCTCCCACGCAAACTCCCCTCTTTGCCGCACTGTTTGCTGGCTCCTGTGCCACTGCCTGGCTGGGCGGCCGTTTTTATAAGCCCCTCCTCAGCCTAGATCCCCCCCCACGTAGGGCACCGCAGCCCGCTCAGCAGTCTGCCCCGACGGGCCTCTACAGAGAGATACAAGGACTGCAAAGACAGATGCAAATCCACAAAAATGATGCAAATCCAAATACCTGCTCCTCCCACGGGAACTCTCCCATGCAAACACCCCTGTTCGCTGGCTCCTGTGCCGCTGCTCGCTGGCTCCTGTGCCGCTGCCTGGCTGGGCAGCCGCTTTTATAGGCCCCTCCTCAGCCTAGCTCCGCCCCCTACTCAGGGAGCCCCTACCCGCTCAGCAGTCTGCCCCGACGGGCCTCTAGAGAGAGGTACAAGCACTAAAAAGACAGATGCAAAAGCACAAAGAAAGATGCAAATCCAAATACCTGCTCCTCCAATGGGAACTCTCTCACGCAAAGTCCCCTGTTAGCTGGCTCCTGTGCCGCTGTCTGGCTGGGCGGCCGCTTTTTTCGTGCCCTCCTCTGCCTAGCTCCGCCCCCTACTCAGGGCACCGCTTCCCGCTCAGCAGTCTGCCCCGACGGTCCTCTACAGAGAGATACAAGCACGACAAAGACAGATGCGAATCCACAAAGACAGATGCAAATCCAAATACCTGCTCCTCCAATGGGAACTCTCCCTCGCAAACTCCCCTGTTCGCAGCCCTGTTTGCTGGCTCCTGTGCCACTGCCTGGCTGGGCGGCTGCTTTTATAGGCCCCTCCTCAGCCTAACTCCGCCCCCTACTCAGGGCGCCGCTGCCCGCTCAGCAGTCTGCCCCGACGGGCCTCTAGAGAGAGGTACAAGCACTACAAAGACAGATGCAAATGCACAAAGACAGATTCGAATCCAAATACCTGCTCCTACAATGGGAACACTCCCACACAAACTCCCCTGTTCACCGCTCTGTTTCCTGGCTCCTGTGCCGCTGCCTGGCTTGGGGGCCGATTTATAAGGCCCTCCTCAGCCTAGCTCCGCCCCCTACTCAGGGCGCCGCTGCCCGCTCAGCAGCCTGCCCCGACGGGCCTCTAGAGAGAGGTACAAGTACTACAAAGACAGATGCAAATCCAAATACCTGCTCCTCCAATGGGAACTGTCCCACGCAAACTCCCCTGTTAGCTGGCTCCTGTGCCGCTGCTCGCTGGCTTCTATGCCGCTGCCTGGCTGGGCGGCCGCTTTTACAGGCCCCTCCTCAGCCTAGCTCCGCCCCCTACTCAGGGCGCCGCTGCCCGCTCAGCAGTCTGCCCCGACGGGCCTCTACAGAGAGATACAAGCACTACAAAGACAGATGCAAATCCACAAAGACAGACGCTAATCCAAATACCTGCTCCTCCAATGGGAACTCTCTCACGCAAACTCCTCTGTTCGTTGGCTCCTGTGCCGCTGCTCGCTGGCTCCTGTGCCGCTGCCTGGCTGGGCGGCCGCTTTTATAGGGTCCTCCTCAGCCTAGCTCCGCCCCCTACTCAGGGCGCCGCAGCCCGCTCAGCAGACTGCCCCGACGGGCCTCTACAGAGAGATACAAGCACTACAAGAAAATTGCAAATCCAAATACCTGCTCCTCCAATGGGAACTCTCCCACGCAAAGTCCCCTGGTCACTGGCTCCTGTGCCGCTGCTCGCTAGCTCCTGTGCATCTGCCAGGCAGAGCAGCCGCTTTTATAGGCCCCTCCTCAGCCTAGCTCCGCTCCCTACTCAGGGCTCCACAGCCCGCTCAGCAGTCTGCCCCGACGGGCCTCTAGAGAGATATGCAAGCACTACAAAGAATTGGAAATCCACAAACACAGGTGAAAATCCAATACCTGCTCCTCCAATGGGAACTCTCCCACTCAAACTCCCCTGTTCGCAACCCTGTTTGCTGGCTCCTGTGCAGCTGCCTGGCTGGGTGGCCGGTTTTATAGGCCCCTCCTCAGCCTAGCTCCGCCCCCTACTCAGGGCGCCGCAGCCCGCTCAGCAGTCTGCCCCGACGGGCCTCTACAGAGAGATACAAGCACTACAAAGACAGATGCAAATCCACAAAGACAGATGCAAATCCAAATACCTGCTCCTCCAATGGGAACTCGCTCATGCAAAGTCCCCTGCTCACTGACTCCTGTGCCGCTTCTCGCTGGCTCCTGTGCCGCTGCCTGGCTGGGTGGATGCTTTTATAGGCCCCTCCTCAGCCTAGCTCAGACCCCTACTCAGGGCGCCACAGCCCGCTCATCAGTCTGCCCCGACGGGCCTCTACAGAGAGATACAAGCACTGCAAAGACAGATGCAAATTCACAAAGACAGATGCAAATCCAAATTCCTGCTCCTCCAATGGGAACTCTCCCACGCAAAGTCCCCTGTTCGCCGGCTCCTGTACCGCTGCTCGCAGCTTTGCCGCTGCCTGGCTGGGCGGCCGCTTTTATAGGCCCCTCCTCAGCCTAGCTCCGCCCCCTACTCAGGGCGCCGCTGCCCGCTCAGCAGTCTGCCCCGACGGGCCTCTACAGAGAGATACAAGCACTACAAAGACAGATGCAAATCCACAAAGACAGATGCAAATCCAAATACCTGCTCCTCCAATGGGAACTCTCCCACGCAAACTCCCCTGTTCACTGGCTCCTGTGCCGCTGCTCACTGGCTCCTGTGCCGCTGCCTGGCCGGGTGGCCGCTTTTATAGGCCCCTCCTCAGCCTAGCTCCGACCCCTACTCAGGTCGCCGCTGCCCGCTCAGCAGTCTGCGCCGACGGGCCTCTAGAGAGAGATACAAGCACTACAAAGACATATGCTTATCCACAAAGACAGATGCAAATCCAAATACATGCTCCTCCAATGGGAACTCTCCCACGCAAACTCCCCTGTTCGCTGCCTCCTGTGCCGCTGCTAGCTGGCTCCTGTGCGGTTGCCAGGCAGAGCGGCCGCTTTTATAGGCCCCTCCTCAGCCTAGCTCCGCCCCCTACTCAGGGCGCCGCTGCCCGCTCAGCAGTCTGCCCCGACGGGCCACTACAGAGAGACACAAGCACTACAAAGACAGATGCAAATCCACAAAGACAGAGGGAAATCCAAATACCTGCTCCTCCAATGGGAACTCTCCCATGCAAACTCCCCTGTTCGCTGCCTCCTGTGCCGCTGCTCGCTGGCTCCTGTGCCGCTGCCTGGCTCGGTGGCCGCTTTTATAGTCCCCTCCTCAGCCTAGCTCCGCCTCCTACTCAGGGCGCCTCTGCCCGCTCAGCATTCTGCCCCGACGGGCCTCTACAGAGAGATACAAGCATTACAAAGACAGATGCAAATCCACAAAGACAGATGCAAATACAAATACCTGCTCCTCCAATGGGAACTTTCCCACGCAAACTCCCCTGTCCGCTGGCCCCTGTGCCGCTGCCTGGCTGGGCGGCCGCTTTTATAGGCCCCTCCTCAGCCTAGCTCCGCCCCCTACTCAGGGCGCCGCTGCCCGCTCAGCAGTCTGCGCCGACGGGCCTCTAGAGAGAGATACAAGAAATACAAAGATGCAAATCCACAAAGACAGATGCAAATCCAAATACCTGCTCTTCCAATGGGAACTCTCCCACACAAACGCCCCTGTTCGCTGGCTCCTGTGCCGCTGCTCGCTGGCTCCTGTGCCGCTGCCAGTCTGGCGGCCGCTTTTATAGGCCCCTCCTCAGCCTAGCTCCGCCCCCTACTCAGGGCGCCGCTGCCCTCTCAGCAGTCTGCCCCGACGGGCCTCTACAGAGAGATACAAGCACTACAAAGACAGATGCAAATCCACAAAAACAGACGCAAATCCAAATACCTGCTCCTCCAATGGGAACTTTCCCACTCAAAAACCCCTTTTCACCGCCCTGTTTTCTGGCTCCTGTGCCGCTGCCTGGCTGGGAGGCCGCTTTTACAGGCCCCTCCTCAGCCTAGCTCCGCCCCCTACTCAGGGCGCCGCTGCCCGCTCAGCAGTCTGCCCCGACGGGCCTCTACAGAGAGATACAAGCACTACAAAGTCAGATGCAAATCCACAAAGAGAGATGCAAATCCAATACCTGCTCCTCCAACGGGAACTCTCCCACGCAATCTCCCCTGTTCTCCGCCCTGTTCGCTGGCTCCTGTGCCGCTGCTCGCTGGCTCCTGTGCCGCTGCCTGGCTGGGCGGCCGCTTTTATAGGCTCCTCCTCAGCCTAGCTCCGCCCCCTACTCAGGGCGCCGCTGCCCGCTCAGCAGACTGCCCCGACGAGCCTCTACAGAGAGATACAAGCACTACAAGAAAGATGCAAATCCAAATACCTGCTCCTCCAATGGGAACTCTCCCACACAAATTCCCCTGTTCGCTGGCGCCTGTGCCGCTGCTCGCTGGCTCCTGTGCCGCTGCCTGGCTGGGTGACCGTTTTATAGGCCCCTAATCAGCCTAGCTCCGCCCCCTACTCACTGCGCCGCTGCCCGCTCAGCAGTCTGCCCCGACGGGCCTCAACAGAGAGATACAAGAACTACAAAAACAGATGCAAATCCACAAAGACAGACGCAAATCCAAATACCTGCTCCTGCAATGGGAACTTTCCCACTCAAGAACCCCTTTTCACCGCCCTCTTTTCTGGCTTCTGTGCTGCTGCCTGGCTGGGCGCCCGCTTTATAGGCCCCTCCTCAGCCTAGCTCCGCCCCCTACTCAGGGCGCCGCTGCCCGCTCAGCAGTCTGCCCCGACGCGCCTCTACAGAGAGATACAAGCACTACAAAGACAGATGCAAATCCACAAAACAGATGCAAATCCAAATACCTGCTCCTCCAATGGGAACTCTCCCACGTAATCTCCCCTGTTCTCCGCCCTGTTCGCTGGCTCCTGTGACGCTGCTCGCTGGCTCCTGTGCCGCTGCCTGGCTGGGCGGCTGCTTTTATAGGCTCCTCCTCAGCCTAGCTCCGCCCCCTACTCAGGGCGCCGCTACCCGCTCAGCAGTCTGCCCCGACGGGCCTCTATAGAGAGATACAAGCACTACAAAGACAGATGCAAATCCACAAAGACAGATGCAAATCCAAATAACTGCTCCTCCAAAGGGAACTCTCCCACGCAAACTCCCCTGTTCGCTGGCTCCTGTGCCGCTGCAGGGCTGGGCGGCCGCTTTTATAGGCCCCTCCTCAGCCTAGCTCCGCCCCCTACTCAGGGCTCCACAGCCGGCTCAGCAGTCTGCCCCGACGGGCCTCTACAGAGATATACAAGCACTACAAAGACAATTGGAAATCCAAAAAGACAGATGCAAATCCAAATACCTGCACCTCCAATGGGAACTCTCCCTTTCAAAGTCCCCTGTTCACTGGCTCCTGTTCCGCTGCTCGCTAGCTCCTGTGCATCTGCCAGGCAGAGCGGCCGCTTTTATAGGCCCCTTCTCAGCCCTGCTCCGCCCCCTACTCAGGGCGCCGCTGCCTGCTCAGCAGACTGACCCGACGGGCATCTACAGAGAGATACAAGCACTACAAAGACAAATGCAAATCCACAAAGACAGATGCAAATCCAAATACCTGCTCCTCCAATGGGAAATCTACCACGCAAACTCCCCTGTTCGCTGCCTCCTGCGCCGCTGGCTCCTGTGCCGCTGCCTGGCTGGGCATCCTCTTTTATAGGCCGCTCCTCAACCTAGCTCCGTCCCCTACACTGGGCGCCGCTGCCCGCTCAGCAGTCTGCCCCGACGGGCCTCTACAGAGTGATACAAGCACTACAAAGACAGATGAAATCCAGAAAGACAGATGCAAATCCAATAACCTGCTCCTCCAATGGGAACTCTCTCACGCAAACTCCTCTGTTCGTTGGCTCCTGTGCCGCTGCTCGCTGGCTCCTGTGCCGCTGCCTGGCTGGGTGGCCGCTTTTATAAGCCCCTCCTCAGCCTATATCCGCCCCCTACGTAGGGCACCGCAGCCCGCTCAGCAGTCTGCCCCGACGGGCCTCTACAGAGAGATACAAGCACTACAAAGACAGATGCAAATCCACAAAAAGGATGCAAATCCAAATACTGCTCCTCCAATGGGAACTCTCCCATGCAAACTCCCCTGTTCACTGGCTCCTGTGCCGCTGCCTGGCTGGGTGGCCGCTTTTATAGGCCCCTCCTCAGCCTAGCTCCGACCCCTACTCAGGTCGCCGCTACCCGCTCAGCAGTCTGCCCCGACGGGCCTCTAGCGAGAGATACAAGCACTACAAAGACAGATGCTTATCCACAAAGACAGATGCAAATCCAAATACCTGCTCCTCCAATGGGAATTCTCCCGCGCAAACGCCCCTGTTCGCTGGCTCCTGTGCCGCTGCTCGCTGGCTACTGTGCCGCTGCCTGAATGGGCAGCCGCTTTTATAGGCCCCTCCTCAGCCTAGCTCCGCTCCCTACTCAGGGCACCGCTCCCCGCTCAGCAGTCTGCCCCGACGGGCCTCTACAGAGAGATACAAGGACTACAAAGACAGATGCAAATCCACAAAAATTATGCAAATCCAAATTTGCTCCTCCAATGGGAACTCTCCCATGCAAACGCCCCTGTTCACTGGCTCCTGTGCCGCTGCTCGCTGGCTCCTGTGCGGCTGCCAGGCAGAGCGGCCGCTTTTATAGGCCCCTCTTCAGCCTAGCTCCGCCCCCTACTCAGGGCGCCGCTGCCCGCTCAGCAGTCTGCCCCGACGGGCCTCTACAGAGAGATACAAGCACTACAAAGACAGATGCAAATCCACAAAGACAGATGCAAATCCAAATACTTGCTCCTCCAATGGGAACTCTCCCATGCAAACTCCCCTGTTCACTGTTTCCTGTGCCGCTGCTCGCTGGCTCCTGTGCCGCTGGCTGGCTGGGCGGCCGCTTTTATAGGCCCCTCCTCAGCCTAGCTCCGCCCCCTATTCTGGGCGCCGCTGCCCGCACAGCAGTCTGCCCAGACGGGCCTCTAGAGAGAGATACAAGCACTACAAAGACATATGCAAATCCACAAAAAAGATGCAAATCCAAATACCTGCTCCTCCAATGGGAACTCTCCCATGCAAACTCCCCTGTTCACTGGCTCCTCTGCCGCTGCTCGCTGGCTCCTGTGCCGCTGCCTGGCTGGGTGGCCGCTTTTATAGGCCCCTCCTCAGCCTAGCTCCGACCACTACTCAGGTCGCCGCTGCCCGCTCAGCAGTCTGCGCCGACGGGCCTCTAGAGAGAGATGATGATGATGATGTTCGTCCATCGTTTTCGAAGAAGACCTTAACATCTATCAGGTTGTGAGCTGTCCACAGTGCGTCCGCAAATGGCTGGTAAGGCCAATACGGGCACGGAATGTTCTGCCACATGTCGGGCAGACATGCGTGGGCACCACTGTTACAACATTTGCAGCTCTGGCTTTACGGAGTGCTCGCTTCTCTTGTGCTAGTGTTATCCTTCTAGCTTCAGATGTCTGGCAGCCTTGGTGGATCAGCGTACGCCATGTCGATCGGTCTTGTGCCAGGGTTTCCCAGGAGGTGATGTCGATATCCAGGGACTTAAGAGAGGCTTTCAGCGTATCTTTGTATCGCTTCTTTTGTCCCCCGTGCGATCGCTTTCCTTGAGACAGCTCACCATAGAAGAGCTGTTTGGGGATGCGGTGGTCTGGCATCCTCACAACATGGCCTGCCCAGCGTGTCTGGGCTTTCATAAGCAGAGTGTAAACTGATGGCAGGCCTGCTCTGGAAAGGACTTCTGTGTCAGGCACCTTATCCTGCCACCGAATCCTCAGAAGTCTGCGGAGGCAAGTCGTGTGGAAGTGGTTCAATTGCCTAGCGTGCCTCCTGTATACAGTCCAGGTCTCACTGGCATACATCAAGGTAGTTAGCACTACTGCTCGGTAGACTTTAAGCTTTGTAGCAAGGCTTATTCCACGGCGGTCCCACACGTTGGTCAGCAGTCCGCCAAATGCAGAGCTTGCCTTGGCGATTCTGCAGTTGACCTCGATGTCAATTGTCACTGCACGGGAGAGGGTGCTGCCAAGGTATGTAAATTGGTCCACTGCTTGCAGCTTTTGCCCCTTCACTGTGATGATGGGCTCTTGGTGTTGGGCTTTCGGAGCTGGCTGGTGCATCACTTCGGTTTTCTTTATGTTGATAAGAAGGCCAAAGTTATCGCATGCTGCTGCGAATTTGTCCATGCTGGCTTGCATTTCCTGCTCTGATCCAGCATTCAGGGCACAATCGTCAGCAAAAAGGAGGTCTCGTAGCACAGTCTCCTTTATCTTGGTGACAGCCTGGAGTCTTCGCAGGTTGAACAGTTTCCCATCAGTCCTGTATCTCAGGCTGACTCCCAAGGAACTGTTCTGAAAGGCGTCTGACAGCATGGCTGAAAACATCATGCTGAACAGGGTCGGTGCCAACACACACCCTTGCTTGACACCATTTGTGACGGGAAAGGCCTCTGAAGCTACTCCGTCGTCCAGAACACGAGCCGTCATGCCGTCGTGGAACTGACGTACCATCAGGATGAATCTATCAGGGCACCCAAACTTCGACATGATACGCCACAGACCTTCACGACTGACAGTGTCAAAAGCCTTAGTGAGATCCACAAAGATGGTGTACAGTTCACGATTCTGCTCTTGACACTTCTCTTGGAGCTGTCGGACTGCGAAGATCATGTCCACAGTGCCACGCTCTTTACGAAAGCCGCACTGTGTCTCGGGTAATAGACCCTGTTCCAGGTGGTCAATCAGGCGATTCAGCAACACTCGTGCAAGGATCTTGCCTGCGCTGGAAAGCAATGATATTCCTCTATGATTGTCGCAGACTTTTCGATTTCCTTTCCTCTTGTAGAGGTGTACGATGGATGCATCTTTCAATTCCTGAGGAATAGACCCTTGATTCCAGAAGGACTGAAACAGTTGAGTGAGTTTGTCAACAAGCACTGCACCACCATCCTTATAAACTTCTGCTGGGATCGCATCAGATCCTGAGGCCTTGCCACTGGACAGCTGGCTGATGGCCTGTAGGATTTCAGACTCTGATGGTGGAACGTCCAGACTGTGGTTGATATCCGCCTGGGGCATTCTATCAATCGCCTCGTTATTAATGGAAGATGGGCGGTTCAGTACGGATTGAAAATGCTCAGCCCAACGCTGTAGAATCAGAGTCTTCTCAGTAATGAGAGTTACACCATCTAAATCCAGTAAAGGAGAGCTCCCTGAGGGCCGAGGTCCGTACAAGGATCTGAGGGCTTCGTAGAACCGTTTGGCATCGTTTCTATCAGCAAACATCTGGATTTCACCTGCCTTGGCACTCAACCAGGAGTCCTGCATCTTGCGAAGCTTGTTCTGTACGGTCCTGCGAGTGTTGTTAAAGGCATTTTTCTTAGCTGATGACGACGGGTCGTTCTGATGAGCACGGTAAAGGCGGTGCTTTTCAGCAAGTAAGGCCTTGATCTCTTCATCGTTTTCATCAAACCAGTCCTGCTGTTTCCTGTGTGAGGGTCCAAGAACCTTTAGTGCAGAAGAGTGCACAATATTCCGGAAGCGTTCCCAGTCCTTCTCAGCATTTTCCTCTAATTGCAGCTCTAAGAGTTGGTTGTCAAGATCTTCTGCTAGTAAAGCTGCTGTATTGGGGTTCCTCAGTTTACTGACGTTAATCTTTTTCACCACAGCTCTGTTTCCCTGCGGACGTCTCTTTGGCTTGATGTAAAGGCTTAATTTAGAGATGATGAGTCTATGATCAGTCCAACAGTCAGCACTCGGCATGGCCTTAGTCACCCTTACATCCTGTCTATCTTTCCTCCGCACGATGACATAATCAATGAGATGCCAGTGCTTGGAGCGTGGATGCATCCAGGACGTCTTTTTGCGAGTGGGCAGGCGGAAGATAGTATTGGTAATGATCAGATCATGAGCCACACATGTCTTCAGGAGTAGTAGGCCATTGCTGTTACATTTGCCGATTCCATTTTTTCCAATGACGCCATCCCAGGCAGAGTGATCAGATCCTACTCTCGCGTTAAAATCGCCAAGTAGAATCAGCCTGTCGGTACGCTTCACGGATGAGAGTAGGGCATCAAGATCTTCATAAAACTTGTCCTTTACTTCATCCGGATTCGTCATTGTGGGTGCGTAAGCGCTGATTAGTATAGCTTGCTTTCCTCTCGGTAGTGGAAGATGCAGTGTCATGAGTCGGTCGTTCACACCCTTGGGAAGACTGGCAAATTTGCGGACAAGTTGATTCTTAACCGCAAAGCCAACTCCAGATTCACGACGTTCGTCACTGCTACGTCCACACCAGAAGAATGTGTAACCACCCCCTATTTCTGTGAGCTGACCTTCGTTGGCTAGACGAGTTTCACACAAGGCTGCAATATCGATGTTAAATCTTGCGAGCTCTCTAGCGACCAGGGCTGTTCTTCTTTCTGGTCGATCTGCTGAGGGGTTGTCTTGAAGCGTGCGTACGTTCCATGTACCAATAATGAGTGGTGTCACCTTGCGGTTTGTTATTTGAAGTTTTGTTGTTCGACCGCGTAAGATGGGATCCCCTCCAGCCGCGGTAAGCTGGCCAGGGTTCCGTGAAGCAAACAATGTTTAGGGCACCTTTTCTAGCCCCTTCCTCTTGCTACGGAGGTGAGCAGTGCGGTCCTAAAAAGGGCTGCTCAGTCACTCAGGTAGACGCCGAATCCAGCTGTTGCTTCGATCAGCAAGAAGACGACCATTAGACCTGAGCCGCCTGTGTGCAGGTCCACGGCTACAGCTCCCAGTGTATCCACACCTGCTGCTTCGTCGCTCGCCCATCGCCACAGGACTTTGAAATTTACGGAAGTTAGATGTCAAGACTTGCGCGTGAATTGGATTAAAGTGAGGGAGAGGTGCGCATAGTCAGCCTCACTCTCTCTTCCCAGATCCCATCTTGCTCCAATGGCAGGACAAGAGTCGAGACGGTTGGAGATGGGCTGGGCGCAGTGGTTGACCAGGGCATCTTTCGTGTCTTGCCGTGCTCTTAGCGTACCACGTCGCTTGCAGAAACCGCCTTCATGACCGTTGGTCTTATTCCAAAAGGTCTCATCCGCTCAATCCGCCGGAGTCTGTCTTCACATGCTCGGGATAGACAAAGCCCTATCTCACCGGAGGTCTAAGCCCAACGGCTACCCTCAACCTGGTTTGGCCAGCCTGTCGAAGCTGTTGCCCGGGGTGTGGCCGCTGCGCATGCTACAGCTACAGGGAGCCACAGGTGAGAGCTGAGTGACAGGTGGGGACCAAAGGTGGACGAGCTGCCCTGAAGGGACACGACGTGCCCCCACACCAGAGGTGCTACCCCTCCCTGAACACCCCATACACCCCAAGAGAGAGATACAAGCACTACAAAGGCAGATGCAAACCCACAAAAAAGATACAAATCCAAATACCTGCTCCTCCAATGGGAACTCTCTCATGCAAACTCCCCTGTTCACTGGCTCCTGTGCCGCTGCTCGCTGGCTACTGTGCCGCTGCCTGAGTGGGCAGCCGCTTTTATAGGCCCCTCCTCAGCCTAGCTCCGCCCCCTACTCAGGGCGCCGCTGCCTGCTCAGCAGACTGACCCGACGGGCATCTACAGAGAGATACAAGCACTACAAAGACAAATGCAAATCCACAAAGACAGATGCAAATCCAAATACCTGCTCCTCCAATGGGAAATCTACCACGCAAACTCCCCTGTTCGCTGCCTCCTGCGCCGCTGGCTCCTGTGCCGCTGCCTGGCTGGGCATCCTCTTTTATAGGCCGCTACTCAACCTAGCTCCGCCCCCTACTCTGGGCGCCGCTGCCCGCTCAGCAGTCTGCCCCGACGGGCCTCTACAGAGAGATACAAGCACTACAAAGACAGATGCAAATCCACAAAGACAGAAGCAAATCCAAATACCTGCTCCTCCAATGGGAACTCTCCCACACAAACTCCCCTCTTCGCTTGCTCCTGTGCCGCTGCTCGCTGGCTCCTGTGCCGCTGCCTGGCTGGGCGGCCGCTTCTATAGGCCCCTCCTCAGCCTAGCTCCGCCCTCTACTCAGGGCGCCGCTGCCCGCTCAGCAGTCTGCCCCGACGGGCCTCTACAGAGAGATACAAGCACTACAAAGACAGATGCAAATCCACAAAGACAGATGCAAATCCAAAAATTGCTCCTCCAATGGGAAATCTCTCACGCAAACTCCTCTGTTCGTTGGCTCCTGTGCCGCTACTCGCTGGCTCCTGTGCCGCTGCCTGGCTGGGCGGCCGCTTTTATAAGCCCCTCCTCAGCCTATATCCGCCCCCTACGTAGGGCACCGCAGCCCGCTTAGCAGTCTGCCCCGACGGGCCTCTACAGAGAGATACAAGCACTACAAAGACAGATGCAAATCCAAAAAAAGGATGGAAATCCAAATACTGCTCCTCCAATGGGAACTCTCCCACGCAAACTCCCCTGTTCACTGGCTCCTGTGCCGCTGCCTGGCTGGGTGGCCGCTTTTATAGGCCCCTCCTCAGCCTAGCTCCGACCCCTACTCAGGTCGCCGCTGCCCGCTCAGCAGTCTGCGCCGACGGGCCTCTAGCGAGAGATACAAGCACTACAAAGACAGATGCTTATCCACAAAGACAGATGCAAATCAAAATACCTGCTCCTCCAATGGGAATTCTCCCGCGCAAACGCCCCTGTTCGCTGGCTCCTGTGCCGCTGCTCGCTGGCTACTGTGCCGCTGCCTGAATGGGCAGCCGCTTTTATAGGCCCCTCCTCAGCCTAGCTCCGCCCCCTACTAAGGGCGCCGCTCCCCGCTCAGCAGTCTGCCCCGACGGGTCTCTACAGAGAGATACAAGGACTACAAAGACAGATGCAAATCCACAAAAATGATGCAAATCCAAATACCTGCTCCTCCAATGGGAACTCTCTCATGCAAACGCCCCTGTTCACTGGCTCCTGTGCCGCTGCTGTCTGGCTCCTGTGCGGCTGCCAGGCAGAGCGGCCGCTTTTATAGGCCCCTCCTCAGCCTAGCTCCGCCCCCTACTCAGGGCGCCGCTGCCCGCTCAGCAGTCTGCCCCGACGGGCCTCTACAGAGAGATACAAGCACTACAAAGACAGATGCAAATCCACAAAGACAGATGCAAATCCAAATACCTGCTCCTCCAATGGGAACTCTCCCACGCAAACTCCCCTGTTCGCTGCCTACTGTGCCTCTGCTCACTGGCTCCTGTGCCGCTGCCTGGCTGGGCGGCCGCTTTTATAGGACCCTCCTCAGACTAGCTCCGCCCCCTACTCAGGGCGCCGCTGCTCTCTCATCAGTCTGCCCCGACGGGCCTGTACAGAGAGATACAAGCACTACAAAGACAGATATGCAAACCAATATATCTCCTCCTCCAATGGGAACTCTCCCACGCAAACTCCCCTGTTCGCCGCCTTGTTCTCTGCTCGCAGCTGTGCCGCTGCCTGGCTGGGCGGCCGCTTTTACAGGCCCCTCCTCAGCCTAGCTCCGCCCCCTACTCAGGGCTCCACAGCCCGCTCAGCAGTCTGCCCCGACGGGCCTCTACAGAGATATACAAGCACTACAAAGACAATTGGAAATCCACAAAGACAGATGGAAATCCAAATACCTGCTCCTCCAATGGGAACTCTCCCACGCAATCTTCCCTGTTCTCCGCCCTGTTCTCTGGCTCCTGTGCCGCTGCTCGCTGGCTCCTGTGCCGCTGCTTGGCGGGGCGGCCGCTTTTATAGGCTCCTCCTCAGCCTAGCTCCGCCCCCTACTGAGGGCGCCGCTGCCCGTTCAGCAGACTGCCCCGACGGGCCTCTACAGAGAGACACAAGCACTACAAGAATGATGCAAATCCAAATACCTGCTTCTCCAATGGGAACTGTCCCACACAAACTCCCCTGTGCCCTGGCTCATGTGCCGCTGCTCGCTGGCTCCTGTGCCGCTGCCTGGCTGGGCGGCCGCATTTAAGGGCCCCTTCTCAGCCTAACTAAGCCCCCTACTCAGGGCGCCGCTGCCCGCTCAGCAGTCTGCCCCGACGGGCCTCTACAGAGAGATACAAGCACTACAAAGACAGATGCAAATCCACAAAGACAGATGCAAATCCAAATACCTGCTCCTCCAATGGGAACTCTCCCAAGTAAACTCCCCTGTTTGCTGGCTCCTGTGCCGCTACTTGCTGGCTCCTATGACGCTTCCTGGCTGGGAGGCCGCTTTTGTAGGCCCCTCCTCAGCCTAGCTATGCCCCCTACTCAGGGCGCAGCTGCACGCTCAGCAGTCTGCCCCGAAGGGCCTGTACAGAGAGATACAAGCACTACAAAGACAGATGCAAATCCACAAAGACAATGCAAATCGAAATACCTGCTCCTCCAATTGGAAATCTGCCATGGAAACTCCCCTGTTCGCTGGCTCCAGTGCCGCTGCTCGCTGGATCATGTGCCGCTGCCTGGCTGGGAGGCCGCTTTTATAGGCCCCTCCTCAGCCTAGCTCCGCCCCCTACTCGGTGCGCCGCTGCCCGCTCACCAGTCTGCCCCGACGGGCCTCTACAGAGAGATACAAGCCCTACAAAGACAGATGCAAATCCATAAAGACAGATGCAAGTCCCAATACCTGCTCCTCCAATGGTAACTCTCACACGCAAACGTCCCTGTTCGCTGGCTCCTGTGCCGCTGCCTGGCTGGGCGGCCGCTTTTATAGGCCCCTCCTCAGCGTAGCTCCGCCCCCTACTCAGGGCGCCGCTGCCCGCTCAGCAGTCTGCCCCGACGGGCCTCTACAGAGAGATACAAGCACTACAAAGACAGATGCAAATAAACAAAGACAGATTCAAATCCAAATAGCTGCTCCTCCAATGGGAACTATCCTACACAATCTCCCCTGTTCGCCGCCCTGTTCTCTGGCTCCTGTCTGGGCGGCCGCTTTTATAGGCCCCTCCTCAGCCTAGCTCCGCCCACTACCCAGGGCGCCGCTGCCTGCTCAGCAGTCTGCCGCGACGGGCTTCTACAGAGAGATACAAGCACTACAAAGAAGATGGAAATACACAAAGAAAGATGCAAATCCAAATACCTGCTCCTCCAATGGGAACTCTCCCATGCAAACTGCCCTGTTCACTGGCACCTGTGCCGCTGGTCGCTGGCTCCTGTGCATCTGCCAGGCAGAGCGGCCGCATGTATAGGCCCCTTCTCAGCCTTTCTCCGCCCCCTACTCAGGGCGCAGCTGCCCGCTCAGCAGACTGCCCCGACGGGCATCTACACAGAGATACAAGCACTACAAAGACAAATGCAAATCCACAAAGACACTATGCAAATCCAAATACCAGCTGCTCCAATGGGAACTCTCCCACGCAAACTCCCCTGTTCGCAGCCCTGTAGCTGGCAACTGTGCCGCTGCCTGGCTGGGTGCCGCTTTTATAGGCCCCTCCTCAGCCTAGCCCCGCCCCCCTTCAGGGCGCCGCTGCCCGCTCAGCAGTCTGCCTCGACGCGCCTCTACAGAGAGATACAAGCACTACAAAGACAGATGCAAATCCACAAAGACAGATGCAAATCCAAATACCTGCTCCTCCAATGGGAACTCTCCCACGCAAACGCCCCTGTTCGCTGGCTCCTGTGCCGCTGCCTGAATGGGCAGCCGCTTTTATAGGCCCCTCCTCAGCCTAGCTCCGCCCCCTACTCAGGGCGCCGCTGCCCGCTCAGCAGTCTGCCCCGACGGGCCTCTACAGAGAGATACAAGCACTACAAAGACAGATGCAAATCCACAAAGACAGATGCAAATCCAAATACCTGCTCCTCCAATGGGAACATTCCCAATCAAAAACCCCTTTTCACCGCCCTGTTTTCTGGCTCCTGTGCCGCTGCCTGGCTGGGCGGCCGCTTTTACAGGCCCCTCCTCAGCCTAGCTCCGCCCCCTACTCAGGGCGCCGCTGCCCGCCCAGCAGTCTGCCCCGACGGGCCTCTACAGAGAGATACAAGCACTAGAAAGACAGATGCAAATCCACCAGGACAGATGCAAATCCAAATTCCTGCTCCTCCAATGGGAACTCTCCCACGCAAACTCCCCTGTTCACTGTCTCCTGTGCCGCTGCTCGCTGGCTCCTGTGCCCCTGCCTGGCTGGGCGGCTGCTTTTATAGGCCCCTCCTCAGCCTAGCTCCGCCCCCTACTCAGGGCTCCGCTTCCCGCTCAGCAGTCTGCCCCGACGGGCCTCTACAGAGAGATACAAGCACTACAAAGTCAGATGCAAATACACAAAGACAGATGCAAATCCAAACACCTGCTCCTCCAATGGGAACTCTCCGACGCAAACTCCCCTGTTCGCTGGCTCCTGTGCCGCTGCTCGCAGCTGTGCCGCTGCCTGGCTGGGCGGCCGCTTTGATAGGCCCCTCCTCAGCCTAGCTCCGCCCCCTACTCTGGCACCGCTGCCCGCTCAGCAGTCTGCCCCGAAGGGCCTCTACAGAGAGATACAAGCACTAAAAAGACAGATGCAAATCCAGAAAAACAGATGCAAACCCAAATACCTGCTCCTCCAATGGGAACACTCCTGCACAAACTCCCCTGTTCACCGCCCTGTTTGCTGGCTCCTGTGCCGCTGCCTGACTGGTCGCCCGCTTTTTTAGGCCCCTCCTCAGCCTAGCTGCGCCCCCTACTAAGGGCGCCGCTGACCGCTCAGCAGTCTGCCCCGACGGGCCTCTACAGAGAGATACAAACCCTACAAAGACAGGTGCAAATCCACAAAGACAAATGCAAATACAAATACCTGCTCCTCCAATGGGAACTCTCCCACGGAAACTCCCCTGTTCGCCGCCCTGTTCGCTGCTCGCATCTGTGCCACTGCCTGGCTGGGCAGCCGCTTTTATGGGCCCCTCCTCAGCCTAGCTCCGCCCCCTACTCTGGCACCACTGCCAGCTCAGCAGTCTGCCCCGACGGTCGTCTACAGAGAGATACAAGCACTACAAACGCAGATGCAAATCCACAAAGACAGATGCAAATCCAAATACCTGCTCCTCCAATGGGAACTCCCGCATGCAAACTCACTTGTTCGCTGGCTCCTGTGCCGCTGCCTGGCTGGGCGGCAGCTTTTATAGGCCCTTCCTCAGCCTAGCTCCGCCCTCTACTCATGGCGCCGCTGCCCGCTCAGCTGTCTGTCCCGACGGGCCACTACAGAGAGATACAAGCCCTACAAAGACAGATGCAAATCCACAAAGACAGATGCAAATCCAAATACCTGCTCCTCCAATGGGAACTCTCCCACGCAAACTCCCCTGTTCACCGCTCTGTTTGCTGGCTCCTGTGCCGCTGACTGGCTGGGCGGCCGCTTTCATAGGCCCCGTCCTCAGCCTAGCACCGCCCCCTACTCAGGGCGCCTCTTCCGGCTCAGCAGTCTGCCCCGACGGACCTCTACAGAGAGATACAAGCAATACAAAGACACATGCAAATCCACAAAGACAGATGCAAATCCAAATACCTGCTCCTCCAGTGGGAACACTCCCACGCAAACTCCCCTGTTCACTGTCTCCTGTGCCGCTGCTCGCTGGCTCCTGTGCCGCTGCCTGGCTCGGTGGCCGCTTTTATAGGCCCCTCAGTCTAGCTCCGCCTCCTACTCAGGGCGCCGCTGCCCGCTCAGCAGTCTGTCCCATCGGGCCTCTACAGAGAGATACAAGCACTACAAAGACAGAGATGCAAATCCAAATACCTGATCCTCCAATGGAAACTCTCCCACGCAAACTTCCCTGGTCGCCGCCCTGATTGCTGGTTTCTGTGCCGCTGCCTGGCTGGGCGGCCGCTTTTATAGGCCCCTCCCCAGCCTAGCTCCGCCGCCTACTCAGGGCGCCTCTGCCCGCTCAGCAGTCTGCCCCTTCGGGCCTCTACAGAGAGATACAAGCACTACAAAGACAGATGCAAATCCACAAAAAAGATGCAATCCAAATACCTGCTCCTCCAATGGGAACTCTCCCACACAAACTCCCCTGTTCGCTGGCTCCTGTGCCGCTGCAGGGCTGGGCGGGCGCTTTTATAGGCCCCTCCGCAGCCTAGCTCCGCCCCCTACTCAGGGCGCCGCTGCCCGCTCAGCAGTCTGCGCCGACGGGCCTCTAGAGAGAGATACAAGCACTACAAAGACAGATGCAAATCCACAAAGACAGATGCAAATCCAAATACCTGCTCCTCCAATGGGAACTCTCCCACGCAAACGCCCCTGTTCGCTGGCTCCTCTGCCGCTGCTCGCTGGCTCCTGTGCCGCTGCCAAGCTGGCGGCTGCTTTTATAGGCCCCTCCTCAGCCTAGCTCCGCCCCCTACTCAGGGCGCCGCTGCCCGCTCTGCAGAATGCCCCGACGGGCCTCTACAGAGAGATACAAGTACTACAAAGACAGATGCAAATCCACAAAGACAGACGCAAATCCAAATACCTGCTCCTCCAATGGGAACTTTCCCACTCAAAAACCCCTTTTCACCGCCCTGTTTTCTGGCTCCTGTGCCGCTGCCTGGCTGGGCGGCCGCTTTTACAGGCCCCTCCTCAGCGTAGCTCCGCCCCCTACTCAGGGCGCCGCTGCCCGCTCAGCAGTCTGCCCCGACGGGCCTCTACAGAGAGATACAAGCACTACAAAGACAGATGCAAATCCACAAAGACAGATGCAAATCCAAAAACCTGCTCCTCCAATGGCAACTCTCCCACGCAAACTCCCCTGTTCGCTAGCTCCTGTGCCGCTGCTCACTGGCTCCTGTGCCGCTGCCTGGCTGGGCGGCGGCTTTTATAGGCCACTCCTCAGCCTAGCTCCGCCCCCTACTCAGGGCGCCAGTGTTTGCTCAGCAGACTGCCCCGATGGGCCTCTACAGAGAGATACAAGCACTACAAAGACAAATGCAAATCCACAAAGACAGATGAAAGTCCAATTACCTGCTCCTCCAATGGGAACTCTCTCACGCAAACTCCTCTGTTCGTTGGCTCCTGTGCCGCTGCTCGCTGGCTCCTGTGCCGCTACCTGGCTGGGTGGCGGCTTTTATAGGCCCCTCCTCAGCCTAGCTCCGACCCCTACTCAGGGCGCCGCAGCCCGCTCAGCAGTCTGCTCCGACGGACCTCTACAGAGAGATACAAGCACTACAAACGCAGATGCAAATTCACAAAGACAGACGCAAATCCAAATACCTGGTTCTCCAATGGGGACTCTCCCGTGCAAAGTCCCCTGTTTGCCGGCTCCTGTACCGCTGCTCGCAGCTTTGCCGCTGCCTGGCTGGGCGGCCGCTTTTATAGGCCCCTCCTCAGCCTAACTCCGCCCCCTACTCAGGGCGGCGCTGCCCGCTCAGCAGTCTGCCCCGACGGGCCTCTACAGAGAGATACATGCACTACAAAGACAGATGCAAATCCACAAAAAATATGCAAATCCAAATACCTGTTCCTCCAATGGGAACTCTCCCATGCAAACTCCCCTGCTCACTGGCTCCTGTGCCGCTGCCTGGCTGGGTGTCCGCTTTTATAGGCCCCTCCTCATCCTAGGTCTGACCCCTACTCAGTTCGCCGCTGCCCGCTCAGCAGTCTGCGCCGACGGGCCTCCAGAGAGATATGCAAGCACTACAAAGACAGATGCTTATCCACAAAGACTGATGCAAATCCAAATACCTGCTCCTCCAACGGGAACTCTGCCACGCAAACGCCCCTGTTTGCTGGCTCCTGTGTCGCTGCTCGCTGGCTACTGTGCCGCTGTTTGGCTGCGCGGCCGTTTTATAGGCCCCTCCTCAGCCTTGTTCCGCCCCCTACACAGGGCGCCGATGCCTGCTCAGCAGACTGACCCGACGGGCATCTATAGAGAGATACAAGCACTACAAAGACAAATGCAAATCCACAAAGACAGATGCAAATCCAAATACCTGCTCCTCCAATGGGAACTCTCCCACGCAAACTCCGCTGTTCGCTGCCTCCTCCGCCTCTGCTCGCTGGCTCCTGTGCCGCTGCCTGGCTGGGCATCCGCTTTTATAGGCCGCTCCTCAACCTAGCTCCGCCCCCTACTCTGGGCGCCGCTGCCCGCTCAGCAGTCTGCCCCGACGGGCCTCTACAGAGAGATACAAGCACAACAAAGACAGGCCTGGTCTACACTAGGCGTTTAAATCGGTTTTAGGAGCGTAAAACCGATTTAACGCCACAACCGTCCATTCTAGGAGGCACCTTATATCGATTTTAATGGCTCTTTAAACCGGTTTCTGTACTGCTCCCTAACGAGAGGAGTAACGCTAGTATCGGTATTAACATATCGGATTAGCTGTAGTGTGGACGCTGATCGACGGCATTGGCCTCCGGGAGCTATCCCACAGTGCACCAGTGACCGCTCTGAACATCATTCTGAACTCGGATGCACTGGCCAGGTAGACAGGAAAAGCCCCGCGAACTTTTGAAATTCATTTCCTGCTTCCCCAGCGTGGAGATCTCATCTCATCAGCACAGGTGACCACGCACAGCTCATCAGCGTTAACAATGCAGTCTGCTGAGAATTGTAAAAGAGCCCCAGCATGGACTACACGGGAGGTACTGGATCTGATCGCTATCTGGGGAGAGGATTCAGTACTAACAGAACTGCGTTCCAAAAGACAAAATGAAAAAGTATTTGAAAGAATTTCTAAGGCTATGACGGATAAAGGCCACAGCCGGTACTCAGTGCAGTGCAGAGTGAAAGTTAAGGAGCTCAGACAAGCCTACCAGAAAACCAAAGAAGCAAACGGAAGGTCAGGGGCAGGTCGAAAAACATGCCGCTTCTATGCTGAGCTGCATGCAATTTTAGGGGGCTGCGCCACAAGTACCCCACCCCTGTTCGTGGATTCCGAGGTGGGGGTTGTAATCTCTGCCATGGCTGAGGATTATGCAGACGGGGAAGAGGAAGATGAAGAAGAGGAGGAAGACCTAGCAGAGAGCACACAGCACTCCGTCAGCCCCAGCAGCCAGGAGCTTTTTATCACCCTGACGGAATTACCGTCCTCCCAGCCCTCACAAGCCACTATCCCAGACAATGACGCCATGGAAGGGACCTCTGGTGAGTGTACCTTTGCAAATATCAAACATTTTTTTTAAAAAAAGCCTTTTTTAATGATTGATTTGCCCTGAGGTCTTGGGATGCATTCGCAGACAGTATAGTTACTTAGTAAAGTTTGTTAACATGTCCAGGGATTGAGAGGAAATCCTCCGGGGACATCTCGATGAAGCGCTCCTGTAGGTACTCCAGAAGCCTTTGCAGAAGGTTTCTGGGCAAGGCAGCCTTGTTCCGCCCACCATGGTAGGACACTTTACCACGCCATGCATGTAGCAAGTAATCAGGTATCATTGCGTGGCAAAGCATAGCAGCGTATGGTCCCGGTGACTGCTGGCATTCAAGAAGCATCCGTTCTTTATCTTGTTCTGTTATCCTCAGCAAAGTGATATCGTTCAGGATAACCTGGTTAAAAATCAGGAATTTAAGTAAGGGGGGGTGGCCATTTTTCTACTGGGTTCGTGGACTGCATCAGCTTAAAAAAAAACTTTCCTTCACGTAGCGAAGCGGGGGAGGGGAGGAGTGAAATGCCGATGATCTTTTCTGTGTTTGGTCACCGGCGATCTTCCCCAAGGCACCAGACACGCAGTGGGTGCGGGGGGAAGGTTGTTGATTAGCAGGGAGCTAGCGTGGTATTAGCCATGCATTGTTGGGGGGGAAGGGTTAAATCACTACAGAAGCCGAAAGACAGTGGCTTACCATGGCCACAAGCAAGCTGAATTATGATGCCTGGACCTGCGTCTGTGAGATCTGTAACTCCAGAGCTGCAGGCACTCACTAAAAAGATGAAAAAATGTGACCTTGTAGGGAAATCACATGTGCTAGGTTGTGAATACTGCTGTTCACTGTGAAATAGTATAACCATTGTTCTGTAAAATGTATCTTTCTAAATATTTATCTCCCTCATGCAGCTGCAAATTTATCAACCATCCCTCCTCCATCCCAAAGGCTAGCACAGATAAGACGGAGGAAAAAGAAGACGCGAGATGAGATGTTCTCGGATATTATGGAAGTTACACGCAATGAAAGAGCTCATCTGAATGAGTGGAAGGACGTGGTTTCAAATTACAGGAAAGAGGCCAGTGAACGTGAGGACAGGAGGGACAACCGAGATGAGAGGTGGCGGCAGGAAGATCAGCGGTGGCGGGATGCAACTCTGGGGCTGCTGCGTGATCAAACTGACATGCTCCGGCGTCTTGTGGAGCTTCAGGTACGGCAGCAGGATCACAGAGTGCCGCTGCAGCCCCTGTATAACCACCCTCAACCCTCACCATGTTCCATATCCTCCTCACCCAGACATGTAAGAACGCGTGGGGGGAGGCTCCGTGCACCCGCCCACTCCACCCCCGTGGACAGCCCAACCAGAAGGATGTCGTTACTGTGAATTTTTTTTAATGGCCTTCTCCATCCCTCCTATCCTCCTCCCAAACCACACCCTTACTTCTCTCCCTCTTTTTATAATGAATCAATAAAGAATTCATGCTTTTTAAATGAGAGTGACTTTATTTGCATAAGTAAGCTGTACTCGAAGGGGGAGGGTGAGTTGCTAACAGGGAATGAGTCAGTCAAGGCGGGGTGGGTGTTCATCAACAAAAACAGCAGTCACACTGTACCCTGGCCATTGATGAAGCTCGTTTTCAAAGCTTCTCTGATGCGCACCGCTTCCTGGTGTGCTCTTCTAATCTCCCTGGTGTCTGGCTGCGCGTAATCAGCGGCCAGGTGATTTGCCTCAGCCTCCCACCCCGCCATAAAGGTCTCCCCCTTACTCTCACAGAGGTTGTGGAGAATACAGCAAGCAGTAATAACATAGGGGACATTGGTTTGGCTGAGGTCTGAGCGAGTCAGTAATGTCCGCCAGCGCGCCTTTAAACGGCCAAATGCACATTCCACCACCATTCTGCACTTGCTCAGCCTGTAATTGAACAGATCCTGACCCCTGTCCAGGCTGCCTGTGTATGGCTTCATGAGCCATGGCATCAAGGGGTAGGCTGGGTCCCCCAGGATAACGACAGGCATTTCAACATCCCCAACTGTTATTTTCTGGTCTGGGAAGTAATCCCCTTGCTGCAGCCGTTTAAACAGAGTAGTGCTTCTGAAGACGCGAGCGTCATGAACTCTCCCTGGCCATCCCACGTGGATGTTTGCGAAACGTCCCTTGTGATCTACCAGTGCTTGCAGCACCATTGAAAAGTACCCCTTGCGGTTTACGTACTGGGTGCCCTGGCGCTGCGGTGCCAAGATAGGGATATGGGTTCCATCTATCGCCCCCCCACAGTTAGGGAATCCCAGTGCAGCAAAGCCATCCACTATGGCCTGCACATTTCCCAGAGTCACAATCTTTCGTAGCAGCAGCTTAGTGATTGATTTGGCTACTTGCATCACAGCAGCCCCCACAGTAGATTTTCCAACTCCAAATTGATTCCCGACTGACCGGTAGCTGTCTGGCATTGCAAGCTTCCACAGGGCTATCGCCACTCGCTTCTCTACTGTGAGGGCTGCTCTCATCTTGGTATTATGGCGTTTCAGGGCAGGGGCAAGCAATTCACAAAGTTCCATGAAAGTGCCCTTACGCATGCGAAAGTTTCGCAGCCACTGGGAATCGTCCCACACCTGCAACACAATGTGGTCCCACCAGTCAGTGCTTGTTTCCCGGGCCCAAAATCGGCGTTCAATGGATAGAATCTGCCCCATTACCATCAGGATCTCCAAAGCGCAGGGGCCCGTGGTTTGAGAGAATTCTGTGTCCATGTCCTCATCACTGTCATTGCCGCGCTGCCGTATCCGCCTCCTACTCGCCTCGGATTGAAGATCCTGGTTCAGCATATACTGCAGGAGAGTGCGCGAGGTGTTAAAAACATCCACGATTGCGGTATGGAGCTGAGCAGGGTCCATGCTTGCTGTGTTATGGCATCTGCACAGTTCACCAAGCAAAAAAAGGCGCGAAACGGTTGTCTGCTGCTCAGGGAGGGAGCGGTGAGGCTGTACCCAGAACCACACGCGACAATGATTTTTGCCCCATCAGGCACTAGGATCTCAATCCGGAAATGCCAAGGGGCGGGGGAGGCTGCGGGAACTATGGGATAGCTACGGGATAGCTACCCACAGTGCAACGCTCCAGAAATCGACGATAGCCTCGGACCATGGACGCACACTACCGATTTAATGTGCTTAGTGTGGCCAGGCGCACTCGATTTTATAAAATCTGTTTTACAAAACCGGTTTATGCAAATTCGGAATAGTCCCGTAGTGTAGACGTACCCACAGATGCAAATCCACAAAGACAGATGCAAATACAAATAACTGCTCCTCCAATGGGAACTCTCCCACGCAAACTCCCCTGTTTGCTGGCTCCTGTGCCGCTGCCTCGCTGGGCGGCCGCTTTTATAGGCCCCTCCTCAGCCTAGCTCCGCCCCTACTCAGGGAGCCGCTGCCCGCTCAGCAGTCTGCCCCGACGGGCCTCTAAAGAGAGATACAAGCACTACAAAGACAGATGAAAATACACAAAGACAGATGCAAATCCAAATACCTGCTGCTCCAATGGGAACTCTCCACGCAAACTCCCCTGTTTGCTGGCTCCTGTACAGCTGCCTGGCTGGGCGGCCGCTTTTATAGGCCCCTCCTCACCCTAGCTCCGCCCCCTACTCAGGGCACCGCTGCCCGCTCAGCAGTCTGCCCCGACGGGCCTCTACAGAGAGATACAAGCACTACTAAGACAGATGCAAATCCACAAAGACAGAGGCAAATCCAAAAACCTGTTCCTCAAATGGGAACTCTCCGTCACAAACTCCCCTGTTCGCTGCCCTGTTTGCTGGCTCCTGTGCCGCTGCCTGGCTGGGCGGCCGCTTTTATAGGCCCTCCTCAGCCTATCTCCGCCCCCTACTCAGGGCGCCGCTGCCCGCTCAGCAGTCTGCCCCGACGGGCCTCTACAGAGTGATACAAGCACTACAAATACAAATGCAAATCCACAAAGACAGGTGCAAATCCAAATACCTGTTCCTCCAATGGGAACTCTCCGTCGCAAACTCCCCTGTTCGCTGCTCTGTTTGCTGGCTCCTGTGCCGCTGCCTGGCTGGGCGGCCGCTTTTATATGCCCTCCTCAGCCTATCTCCGCTCCCTACTCAGGGAGCCGCTGCCCGCTCAGCAGACTGCCCGGACGGGCCTCTACAGAGAGATACAAGCACTACAAATACAAATGCAAATCCACAAAGACAGGTGCAATCCAAATACCTGTTCCTCCAATGGGAACTCTCCGTCGCAAACTCCCCTGTTCGCTGCCCTGTTTGCTGGCTCCTGTGCCGCTGCCTGGCTGGGCGGCCGCTTTTATAGGCCCCTCCTCAGCCTAGCTCCGCTCCCTACTCAGGGCGCCGCTGCCCGCTCAGCAGTCTGCCCCGACGGGCCTCTACAGAGAGATAGAAGCACTACAAAGACAGATGCAAATCCACAAAGACAGATGCAAATGCAAATACCTGCTCCTCCAATGGGAACTCTCCCACGCAAACGCCCCTGTTCGCTGGCTTCTCTGCCACTGCTCGCTGGCTCCTGTGCCTACGCCTGGCTGGGCTGCCGCTTTTATAGGCCCCTCCTCAGCCTAGCTCCGCCCCCTACTCAGGGCGCCGCAGCCCGCTCAGCAGTCTGCCCCGACGGGCCTCTACAGAGAGATACAAGCACTACAAAGAGAGATGCAAATCCACAAAAAATATGCAAATCCAAATACCTGCTCCTCCAATGGGAACTCTCCCATGGATAGTCCCTTGTTCACTGGTTCCTGTGCCGCTGCTCGCTGGCTCCTGTGCATCTGCCAGGCAGGGCGGCTGCTTTTATAGGCCCCTTCTCAACCTTTCTCCGCCCCCTACTCAGGGCGCCGCTGCCTGCTCAGCAGTCTGCGCCGACGGGCCTCTACAGAGAGATACAAGCACTACAAAGACAGATGCAAATCCACAAAGACAGATGCAAATCCAAATACCTGCTCCTCCAATGGGAACTCTCCCACGCAAACGCCCGTGTTCTCTGGCTCCTGTGCTGCTGCCTGAATGGGTGGCCGCTTTTATAGGCCCCTCCTCAGCCTAGCTCCGCCCCCTACTCAGGGCGCCGCTGCCCGCTCAGCAGTCTGCGCCGACGGGCCTCTACAGAGAGATACAAGCACTACAAAGACAGGTGCAAATCCAAATACCTGTTCCTCCAATGGGAACTCTCCGTCGCAAACTCCCCTGTTCGCTGCCCTGTTTGCTGGCTCCTGTGCCGCTGCCTGGCTGGGCGGCTGCTTTTATATGCCCTCCTCAGCTTATCTCCGCTCCCTACTCAGGGTGCCGCTGCCCGCTCATCAGTCTGCCCCCATGGGCCTCTACAGAGAGATACAAGCACTGGAAAGATAGACGCAAATCCACAAAGAAAGATGCAAATCCAAATACCTGCTCCTCCAGTGGGAACTCTCCCACGCAAATGCCCCTGTTCGCTGGTTCCTGTGCCGCTGCTCGCTGGCTCCTGTGCCGCTGCCTGGCTGGGCGGCCACTTTTATAGGCCCCTCCTCAGCCTAGCTCCGCCCCCTACTCAGGGCGCCGCTGCCCGCTCAGCAGTCTGCCCCGACGGGCCTCTACAGAGAGATAGAAGCACTACAAAGACAGATGCAAATCCAAATACCTGCTGCTCCAATGGGAACTCTCCACGCTAACTCCCCTGTTTGCTGTCTCCTGTACAGCTGCCTGGCTGGGCGGCCGCTTTTATAGGCCCCTCCTCACCCTAGCTCCGCCCCCTACTCAGGGCGCCGCTGCCCGCTCAGCAGTCTGCCCCGACGGGCCTCTACAGAGAGTTACAAGCAGTACAAATACAAATGCAAATCCACAAAGACAGGTGCAAATCGAAATACCTGTTCCTCCAATGGGAACTCTCCGTCACAAACTCCCCGGTTCGCTGCCCTGTTTGCTGGCTCCTGTGCCGCTGCCTGGCTGGGCGGCCGCTTTTATATGCCCTCCTCAGCAGATCTCCGCCCCCTAATCAGGGCGCCGCTGCCCGCTCAGCAGACTGCCCGGACGTGCCTCTACAGAGAGATACATGCACTACAAATACAAATGCAAATCCACAAAGACAGGTGCAAATCCAAATACCTGTTCCTCCAATGGGAACTCTCCGTCGCAAACTCCCCTGTTTGCTGCCCTGTTTGCTGGCTCCTGTGCCGCTGCCTGGCTGGGCGGCCGCTTTTATATGCCCTCCTCAGCTTATCTCCGCTCCCTACTCAGGGCGCCGCTGCCCGCTCAGCAGTCTGCCCCGACGGGCCTCTACAGAGATATACAAGCACTACAAAGACAGAGATGCAAATCCAAATACCTGCTCCTCCAATGGGAACTCTCCCACGCAAACGCCCCTTTTCCCTCGCTCCTGTACCGCTGCTCGCTGGCTCCTGTGCTGCTGACTGGCTGGGAGGCAGCTTTTATAGGCCCCTCCTCAGCCTAGGTCCGCCCCCTAATCAGCGCGCCGCTTCCTGCTCAGCAGTCTGCCCAGGCGGGCCTCTACAGAGAGATACAAGCACTACAAAGACAGATGCAAATCCACAAAGACAGACGCATATCCAAATAACTTCTCCTCCAATGGGAACCCTCCCAGGCAAATGCCCCTGTTCGCTGTCTCCTGTGCCGCTGCTCTCTGTCTCCTGTGCCGCTGCCTGGCTGGGCGGCCGCTTTTACAGGCCCCTCCTCAGCCTAGCTCCGCCCCCTAGTCAGGGCGCCGCTGCCCGCTCAGCAGTCTGCACCGACGGGCCTCTACAGAGAGATACAAGCACTACAAAGACAGATGCAAATTCACAAAGACACATGCAAATCCAAATACCTGCTCCTACAATTGTAACTCTCCCACGCAAACTCCCCTGTTCGCTGGCTCTTGTGCAGCTGCTCGCAGCTGTGTGGCTTCATGGCTGGGCGGCCGCTTTTACAGGCCCCTCCTCAGCCTAGCTCCGCCCCCTACTCAGGGCGCCGCTGCCCGCTCAGCAGTCTGCCCCGACGGGCCTCTACAGAGAGATACAAGCACTACAAAGACAGATGCAAATCCACAAAGACAGATGCAAATCCAAATACCTGCTCCTCCAATGGGAACTCTCTCACGCAAACTCCTCTGTTCGTTGGCTCCTGTGCCGCTGCTCGCTGGCTCCTGTGCCGCTGCCTGGCTGGGCGGCCACTTTTATAGGCTCCTCCTCAGCCTAGCTCCGCCCCCTACTCAGGGCGCCGCTGCCCGCTCAGCAGACTGCCCCGACGGGCCTCTACAGAGAGATACAAGCACTACAAGAAAATTGCAAATCCAAATACCTGCTCCTCCAATGGGAACTCTCCCACGCAAAGTCCCCTGGTCACTGGCTCCTGTGCCGCTGCTCGCTAGCTCCTGTGCATCTGCCAGGCAGAGCAGCCGCTTTTATAGGCCCCTCCTCAGCCTAGCTCCGCTCCCTACTCAGGGCTCCACAGCCCGCTCAGCAGTCTGCCCCGACGGGCCTCTAGAGAGATATGCAAGCACTACAAAGAATTGGAAATCCACAAACACAGATGAAAATCCAATACCTGCTCCTCCAATGGGAACTCTCCCACTCAAACTCCCCTGTTCGCAACCCTGTTTGCTGGCTCCTGTGCAGCTGCCTGGCTGGGTGGCCGGTTTTATAGGCCCCTCCTCAGCCTAGCTCCGCCCCCTACTCAGGGCGCCGCAGCCCGCTCAGCAGTCTGCCCCGACGGGCCTCTACAGAGAGATACAAGCACTACAAATACAGATGCAAATCCACAAAAAAGATGGAAATCCAAATACCTGCTCCTCCAATGGGAACTCTCCCATGCAAAGTCCCCTGCTCACTGACTCCTGTGCCGCTTCTCGCTGGCTCCTGTGCCGCTGCCTGGCTGGGTGGATGCTTTTATAGGCCCCTCCTCAGCCTAGCTCAGACCCCTACTCAGGGCGCCGCAGCCCGCTCATCAGTCTGCCCCGACGGGCCTCTACAGAGAGATACAAGCACTACAAAGACAGATGCAAATTCACAAAGACAGATGCAAATCCAAATTCCTGCTCCTCCAATGGGAACTCTCCCATGCAAACTGCGCTGTTCACTGGCACCTGTGCCGCTGGTCGCTGGCTCCTGTGCATCTGCCAGGCAGAGCGGCCGCATTTATAGGCCCCTTCTCAGCCTTTCTCCGCCCCCTACTCAGGGCGCAGCTGCCCGCTCAGCAGACTGCCCCGACGGGCATCTACACAGAGATACAAGCACTACAAAGACAAATGCAAATACAGAAAGACAGATGCAAATCAAAAAGCCTGCGCCTCCAGTGGGAACTCTCCCACGCAAACGCCCCTGTTAGCTGGCTCCTGTGCCGCTGCCTGAATGGGCGGCCGCTTTTATAGGCCCCTCCTCAGCCTAGCTCCGCCCCTTACTCAGGTCGCCGCTGTCCGCTCAGCAGACTGCCCCGACGGGCCTCTACAGAGAGATACAAGCACTACAAAGACAAATGCAAATCCACAAAGACACTATGCAAATCCAAATACCAGCTGCTCCAATGGGAACTCTCCCACGCAACCTCCCCTGTTTGCTGCCTCCTGTCCTGTTGCTGGCAACTGTGCCGCTGCCTGGCTGGGTGCCGCTTTTATAGGCCCCTCCTCAGGATAGCTCCGCCCCCCTTCAGGGCGCCGATGCCCGCTCAGCATTCTGCTCCGACGGGCCTCTACAGAGAAATACAAGCACTACAAAGACAGATGCTAATCCACAAAGACAGATGCAAATACAAATACCTGCTCCTCCAATGGGAACTCTCCCACGCAAACTCCCCTGTTCGCCGCCCTGTTCGCTACTCACATCTGTCCATCTGCCTGGCTGGGCGGCCGCTTTTATAGGCCCCCTCCTCAGCTTAGCTCCGCCCCCTACTCAGGGCACCTCTGCCCGCTCAGCAGTCTTCCCCGACGGGCCTCTACAGAAGGATACAAGCACTACAAAGACAGAGATGCAAAGCTAAATACCTGCTGCTCCAATGGGAACTCTCCCACGCAAACCCCTCTGTTTGCGGCCCTATTTGCAGGCTCCTGTGCCGCTGCCTGTCTGGGCTGCCGCTTTCATAGGCCCCTCCGCAGCCTAGCTCCGCCCCCTACTCAGGGCGCCGCTTAGCAGTCTGCCCCGACGGGCCTCTACAGAGAGATACAAGCACTACAAAGACAGATGCAAATCCAGAAAGACAGACGCAAATCCAAATACCTCCTCCTCCAATGGGTACTCTCCCACACAAACTCCCCTGTGCCCTTGCTCCTGTGCCGCTACTCGCTGGCTCCTGTGCCGCTGCCCGGTTGGGCGGCCGCTTTTATAGGCTCCTCCTCCGCCTAGCTCCACCCCCTACTCAGGGCGCCGCTGCCCGCTCAGCAGTCTGCCCCGACGGGCCTCTACAGAGAGATACAAGCCCTACAAAGACAGATACAAATCCACAAAGACAGATGCAAATACAAATACCTGCTCCTCCAATGGGAACTCTCCCACGCAAACTCCCCTGTTCGCCGCCCTGTTCGCTGCTCACATCTGTCCCTCTGCCTGGCTGGGCGGCCGCTTTTATAGGCCCCCTCCTCAGCCTAGCTCCGCCCCCTACTCAGGGCACCTCTGCCCGCTCAGCAGTCTTCCCCGACGGGCCTCTACAGAAGGATACAAGCACTACAAAGACAGAGATGCAAAGCTAAATACCTGCTGCTCCAATGGGAACTCTCTCACGCAAACCCCTCTGTTTGCGGCCCTATTTGCAGGCTCCTGTGCCGCTGCCTGTCTGGGCTGCAGCTTTCATAGGCCCCTCCGCAGCCTAGCTCCGCCCCCTACTCAGGGCGCCGCTTAGCAGTCTGCCCCGACGGGCCTCTACAGAGAGATACAAGCACTACAAAGACAGATGCAAATCCAGAAAGACAGACACAAATCCAAATACCTCCTCCTCCAATGGGAACTCTCCAACGCAAACTCCCCTGATCGCTGGATCCTGTGCCGCTGCCTGGCTGGGCGGCCGCTTTTATAGGCCCCTCCTCAGCCTAGCTCCGCCCCCTAGTCATGGCGCCGCTGCCCGCTCAGCAGTCTGCCTCGACGCACCTCTACAGAGAGATACAAGCACTACAAAGACAGATGCAAATCCACAAAGAGAGATGCAAATCCAAATACCTGCTCCTCCACTGGGAACTCTCCCACGCAAACTACCCTGTTTGCTGGCTCCTGTCCCACTGCTCGCAGCTGTGCAGCTGCCTGCCTTGGCGGCCTCTTTTATAGCTCTCTCCTCAGCCTAGCACCGCGCCCTACTCAGGGCGCCCCTGCCCGCTCAGCAGTCTGCCCCGACGGGCCTCTACAGAGAGATGCAAGCACTACAAAAACAGATGAAAATCCACAAAGACAGATGCAAATCAAAATACCTGCTCCTCGAATGGGAACTCTCCCACGCAAACTCGCCTGTTCGCTGGCTTCTCTGCCGCTGCCTGAATGGGCGGCCGCTTTTATAGGCCCCCTCAGCCTAGCTCCACCCCCTACTCAGGGCACCGCTGCCCGATCAGTAGTCTGCCCCGACGGGCCTCTACAGAGAGATACAAGCACTACAAAGACAGATTCAAATCCACAAAGAGAGATGCAAATCCAAATACCTGCTCCTCCAATGGGAACTCTCCCACGCAAACTCCCCTGTTCGCTGGCTCCTGTGCCGCTTCTTGCTGGCTCCTGTGCCGCTGCCTGGCTGGGCGGCCGCTTTCATAGGCCCTCCTCATCCTAGCTCCGACCCCTACTCAGGGCTCCGCTGCCCGCTCAGTAGTCTGCCCCGACGGGCCTCTACAGAGATATACAAGCACTACAAAGACAGATGCAAATCCACAAAGACAGATGCAAATTCAAATACCTGTTCCTCCAATGGGAACTCTCCCACGCAAACTCCCCTGTTCGCTGGCTCCTGTGCCGCTGCTCCCTGGCTCCTGTGTCTCTGCCTGGCTGGGCGGCCGCTTTTATAGGCCCTTCCTCAGCCTAGTTCCGCCCCCTACTCAGGGCCCCGTTGCCCGCTCAGCAGTCTGGCCCGACGGGCCTCTACAGAGAGTTACATGCACTACAAAGACAGAGATGCAAATCCAAATACCTGCTTCTCCAATGGGAACTCTCCCACACCAACTCCCCTGTTTACTGGCTCCTATGCCGCTGCTCGCTGGCTCCTGTGCATCTGCCAGGCAGAGCGGCCGCTTTTATAGACCCTTCTCAGCCTTGCTCCGCCCCCTATTCAGGGCGCCGCTGCCCGCTCAGCAGACTGCCCGGACGGGCATCTACAGACAGATACAAGCACTACAAAGACAAATGCAAATCCACAAAGACAGATGCAAATCCAAATACCTGCTCCTCCAATGTGAACTCTCCCACGCAAACTCCCCTGTTCGCTGCCTCCTGTGCCGCTGCTCGCTGGCTCCTGTGCCGCTGCCTGTCTGGGCGGCCGCTTTTATAGGCCCCTCCTCAGCCTAGCTCCGCCCCCTACTCTGGGCACCGCTGCCCGCTCAGCAGTCTGCACCGACGGGACTCTACAGAAAGATACAAGCTCTACAAAGAGAGGTGCAATTCCACAAAGAGAGGTGCAAATCCAAATACGTGCTCCTCCGATGGGAACTCTCCCACGCAAACTCTTCCCTGTTCTCTGGCTCCTGTGCCGCGGCTCGCTGGCACCTGTGCCGCTGCCTGGCTGGGCTTCCGCTTTTATAGGCCCCTCCTCAGCTGAGCTCCGCCCCTACTATGGGCGCCGCTGCCCGCTCAGCAGTCTGCCACGAGGGATTCTACAGTATGATGCAAGCACTACAAAGACAGATGCAAATCCACCAAGAGAGATGCAAATCCAAATACCTGCTCTTCTAATGGGAACTCTCCCACGCAAACTCCCCTGTTCTCTGCCCTGTTTGCTGGCTCCTGTGCCGCTGCTCGCTGGCTCCTGTGCCGCTGCCTGGCTGGCCGGCCGCTTTTATAGGCCCCTCCTCAGCGTAGCTCCGCCCCCTACTCAGGGCGCCGCTGTCCGCTCAGCAGTCTGCCCCGACGGGCCTCTAGAGAGAGGTACAAGCACTACAAAGACAGATGCAAATGCACAAAGACAGATGCAATTCCAAATACCTGCTCCTACAATGGGAACACTCCCACCCAAACTTCCCTGTTCACCACTCTGTTTGCTGGCTCCTGTGCCGCTGCTTGGCTTGGGGGCCGATTTATAAGCCCCTCCTCAGCCTACCTCCGCCCCCTACTCAGGGCGCCGCTGCCCGCTCAGCAGTCTGCCCCGACGGGCCTCTACAGAGAGATACAAGCACAACAAAGACAGATGCAAATCCAAATACCTGCTCCTCCAATGGGAACTCTCCCACGCAATCTCCCCTGTTTGCCGCACTGTTCGCTGGCTCCTGTGCCGCTGCTCGCTGGCTTCTATGCCGCTGCCTGGCTGGGCGGCCGCTTTTATAGGCCCTTCCTCAGCCTAGCTCCGCCCCCTACTCAGGGCGCCGCTGCCCGCTCAGCAGTCTGACCTGACGGGCCTCTACAGAGAGATAGAAGCACTGCAAAGACAGAGATGGAAATCCAAATACCTGCTCCTCCACTGGGAAGTCTCCCAGGTAAACTCCACTCTTCGCTGGCTCCTGTGCCGCTGCCTGGCTGGGCGGCCGCTTTATAGGCCCCTCTTCATCCTAGCTCCGCCCCCTACTCAGAGCGCCGCTGCCCGCTCAGCAGTCTGCCCCGACGGGCCTCTACAGAGAGACACAAGCACTACAAAGACAGATGCCATCCACAAAGACAGATGCAAATCCATATACCTGCTCCTCCCATGGGAACTCTCCCACGCAAACTCCCCTGTTCGCTGGCTCCTGTGCCGCTGCTCGCTGGCTTCTATGCCGCTGCCTGGCTGGGCAGCCGCTTTTATAGGCCCTTCCTCAGCCTAGCTCCGCCCCCTACTCACGGCGCCGCTGCCCGCTCAGCAGTCTGCCCCGACGGGCCTCTACAGAGAGATACAAGCACTACAAAGACAGATGCAAATCCACAAAGACAGATGCAAACCCAAATACCTGCTCCTCCAATGGGAAACTCTCTCACGGAAACGCCCCTGTTCGCTGGCTCCTGTGCCACAGCCTGGCTGGGCGGCCGCTTTTTTAGGCCCCTCCTCAGCCTAGCTCCGCCCCCCACTCAGGGCACCGCTGCCCGCTCAGCAGTCTGCCCCGACGGGACTCTACAGAGAGATACAAGCACTACAAATACAGATGCAAATCCACAAAGAGAGATGCATATCCAAATACCTGCTCCTCCAATAGGAACTCTCCCACGCAAACGCCCCTGTTCGCTGGCTCCTGTGCCGCTGCTCGCTGGCTCCTCTGCGGCTGCCTGGCTGGGCGGCCGCTTTTATAGGCCCCTCCTCAGCCTAGATCCGCCCCCCACTCAGGGCACCCCTGCCCGCTCATCAGTCTGCCCCAACGGGCCTCTACAGAGAGATACAAGCACTACAAAGACAGATGCGATCCACAAAGACAGATGCAAATCCATATACCTGCTCCTCCAATGGGAACTATGCCACGCAAACTCCCCTGTTCGTAGCCCTGTTTGCTGGTTCCTGTGCCGCTGCCTGGCTTGGGGGCCGCTTTTATAGGCCCCTCCTCAGCCTAGCTCCGCCCCCTACTCTGGGCGCCGCTGCCAGCTCAGCAGTCTGCCCCAACGGGCCTCTACAGAGAGATACAAGCACTACAAATACAGATGCAAATCCACAAATAGAGAGGCAAATCCAAATACCTGCTCCTCCAGTGCGAACTCTCCCACGCAAACGCCCCTGTTCCCTGGCTCCTGTGCCGCTGCTCGCTGGCTCCTGTGCGGCTGCCTGGCTGGGCGGCCGCTTTTATAGGCCCCTCCTCAGCCTAGCTCCGCCCCCCACTCAGGGCACCCCTGCCCGCTCAGCAGTCTGCCCCGACGGGCCTCTACAGAGAGATACAAGGACTACAAAGACAGATGCAAATCCACAAAGAGAGATGCAAATCCAAATACCTGCTCCTCCAATGGGTAGTATCCCACACAAACTCCCCTGTTCGCAGCCCTGTTTGCTGGCTACTGTGCGGCTGCCTGAATGGGCAGCCGCTTTTATAGGCCCCTCCTCAGCCTAGCTCCGCCCCCTACTCAGGGCGCCGATGCCCGCTCAGAAGTCTGCCTCGACGGGCCTCTACAGAGAGATTCAAGCACTAGAAAGACAGATGCAAATCCACAAGGACAGATGCAAATCCAAATACCTGCTCCTCCAATGGGAACTCTCCCACGCAAACTCCCCTGTTCACTGTCTCCTGTGCCGCTGCTCGCTGGCTCCTGTGCCGCTGCCTGGCTCGGTGGACACTTTTATAGGCCCCTCCTGAGCATAGCTCCGCCCCCTACTCAGGGCGACGCTGCCCGCTCAGCAGTCTGCCCCGACGGGCCTCTACAGAGAGATACAAGCACTCCAAAGACAGATGCAAATCCACAAAGACATACGCAAATCCAAATACCTGCTCCTCCAATGGGAACTTTCCCACTCAAAAACCCCTTTTCACCGCCCTGTTTTCTGGCTCCTGTGCCGCTACCTGGCTGGGCGGCCGCTTTTACAGGCCCCTCCTCAGCCTAGCTCCGCCCCCTACTCAGGGCGCCGCTGCCCGCTCAGCAGTCTGCCCCGACGGGCCTCTACAGAGAGATACAAGCACTACAAAGACAGATGCAAATCCACAAAGACAGATGCAAATCCAAATACCTGCTCCTCCAATGGGAACTCTCTCACGCAAACTCCTCTGTTCGTTGGCTCCTGTGCCGCTGTTCGCTGGCTCCTGTGACGCTGCCTGGCTGGGCGGCCGCTTTTATAGGCTCCTCCTCAGCCTAGCTCCGCCCCCTACTCAGGGCGCCGCTGCCCGCTCAGCAGACTGCCCCGACGGGCCTCTACAGAGAGATACAAGCACTACAAAGACAATTGGAAATCCACAAAGACAGATGCAAATCCAAATACCTGCTCCTCCAATGGGAACTCTCCAACTCAAACTTCCCTGTTTGCAACCCTGTTTGCTGGCTACTGTGCCGCTGCCTGGCTGGGTGCCGCTTTTATAGGCCCCTCCTCAGCCGAGCTCTGCCCCCTACTCAGGGCGCCGCTGCCCGCTCAGCAGTCTGCCCCGACGGGCCTCTACAGAGAGATACAAGCACTACAAAGACAGATGCAAATCCACAAAGACAGATGCAAACCCAAATACCTGCTCCTCCAATGGGAACTCTCCCACGGAAACGCTCCTGTTCGCTGGCTCCTGTGCCACTGCCTGGCTGGGCGGCCGCTTTTACAGGCCCCTCCTCAGCCTAGCTCCGCACCCTACTCAGGGCGCCGCTGCCCGCTCAGCAGTCTGCCCCGACGGGCCTCTACAGAGAGATACAAGCACTACAAAGACAGATGCAAATCCACAAAGACAGATGCAAATCCAAATACCTGCTTCTCCAATGGGAACTCTCCAACGGAAACGCCCCTGTTCGCTGGTTTCTGTGCCGCTGCTTGCTGGCTCCTGTGCCGCTGCCTGGCTGGGCGGCCGCTTTTATAGGCCCCTCCTCAGCCTAGCTCCGCCCCCTACTTAGGGCGCCTCTGCCCGCTCAGCAGTCTGCCCCGACGAGCCTCTACAGAGAGATACAAGCACTACAAAGACAGATGCAAATCCACAAAGACAGATGCAAATCCAAATACCTACTCCTCCAATGGGAACTCTCCCACGCAATCTCCCCTGTTCTCGGCCCTGTTCGCTGGCTCCTGTGCCGCTGCTCGCTGGCTCCTGTGCCGCTGCCTGGCTGGGCGGCCGCTTTTATAGGCTCCTCCTCAGCCTAGCTCCGCCCCCTACTCAGGGCTCCGCTGCCCGCTCAGCAGACTGCCCCGACGCATGCATATCCACATAGAGAGAAGCAAATCCAAATACCTGCTCCTCCAATGGGAACTGTCCCACGCAAACTCCCCTGTTCGCCGCCCTGTTCGCTGCTCGCAGCTGTGCCGCTGCCTGGCTGGGCGGGTGCTTCTATAAGCCCCTCCTCAGCCTAGCTCCGCCGCTACTCAGGTCGCCACTGCCGGCTCATCAGTGTGCCCCGAAGGGCCTCTACAGAGAGATACAAGCACTACAAAGACAGAGATGCAAATCCAAATACCTGCTCTTCCAATGGGAACTCTCCCACGCAAACTCCCCTGTTCACAGCCATGTTTGCTGGCTCCTGTGCAGCTTCCTGGCTTGGCGGCCGCTTTTATAGGCCCCTCCTCAGCCTAGCTCCGCCTCCTACTCCGGGCGCCGCTGCCCGCTCAGCAGTCTGCCCCGAAGGGCCTCTACAGAGAGATATAAACACTACAAAGATAGGTTTCAAATCCAATTACCTGCTCCTCCAATAGGAACTCTCCGACGCAATTACCCTGTTCACCGCCTGTTCTCTGCTCGCAGCTGTGCCGCTGCCTGGCTGGGCGGCCGCTTTTATAGTCCCCTCCTCAGCATAGCTCCGCCCCCTACTCAGGGCGCCGCTGCTCGTTCAGCAGTATGCCCCGACGGGCCTCTACAGAGAGATACAAGCACTACAAAGACAGATGCAAATCCACTAAAATGATGCAAATCCAATTACCTGCTCCTCCAAAGGGAACTCTCCCATGCAAACTCCCCTGCTCACTGGCTCCTGTGCCGCTGCTCGCTGGCTCCTGTGCATATGCCTGGCAGAACGGCCGCTTTTATAGGCCGCTTCTCAGCCTTGCTCCGCCCCCTACTCAGGGCACCGCTGCAAGCTCAGCAGACTGCCCTGACGGGCATCTACAGAGAGATACAAGCACTAGAAAGACAAATGCAAATCCACAAGGACAGATGCAAATCCAAATACCTGCTCCTCCAATGGTAACTCTCCCACGCAAACTCCACTGTTCGCTGGCTCCTCTGCCGCTGTCTGGCTGGGCGGCCGCTTTTATAGGCCCCTCCTCAGCCTAGCTCCGCCCCCTACTCAGGGCGCCGCTGCCCGCTCAGCAGTCTGCCCCGACGGGCCTCTACAGAGAGATACAAGCACTACAAAGACAGATGCAAATCCACAAAGACAGATGCAAATCCAAATACCTGCTCCTCCAATGGGAACTCTCCCACGCAAACTCCGCTGTTCGCTGGCTCCTGTGCCGCTGCTCGCTGGGCGGCCGCTTTTATAGGCCCTTCCTCAGCCTAGCTCCGCCCCCCACTCAGGGCACCGCTGCCCGCTCAGCAGTCTGCCCAGAAGGGCCTCTACAGAGAGATACAAGCACTACAAAGACAGATGCAAATCCACAAAGACAGATGCAAATCCAAATACCTGCTCCTCCAATGGGAACTATCCCACACTATCTCCCCTGTTCGCAGCCCTGTTTGCTGGTTCCTTGGCGGCCGCTTTTATAGGCCCCTCCTCAGCCTAGCTCCGCCTCCTACTCTGGGCGCCGCTGCCCGCTCAGCAGTCAGCCCCGACGGGCATCTACAGAGAGACACAAGCACTACAAAGACAGATGCAAATACACAAATAGAGATGCAAATCCAAATTCCTGCTCCTCCAATGGGAACTCTCCCACGCAAACTCCCTTTTTACCGCTCTGTTTGCTGGTTCCTGTACCGCTGCATTGCTGGGCGGCCGCTTTTATAGGCCCCTCCTCAGCCTAGCTCCGCCTCCTACTCTGGGCGCCGCTGCCCACTCAGCAGTCTGCCCCGACGGGCCTCTATAGAGAGATACAAGCACTACAAAGACAGATGCAAATCCACAAAGACTGATGCAAATCCAAATACATACTCCTCCAATGGCAACTCTCCCACGCAAACGCCCCTGTTCGCTGGCTTCTGTGCCACTGCTCGCTGGCTCCTGAGCCGCCGCCTGGCTGGGCGGCCACTTTTATAGGCCTCTCCTCAGCCTAGCTCCTCCCCGTACTCAGGGCGCCGCTGCCCGCTAAGCAGTCTGACCTGACGTGCCTCTACAGAGAGATACAAGCACTGCAAAGACAGTGATGGAAATCCAAATACCTGTTCCTCCAATGGGAACTCTGGCACACAAACTCCCCAGTTTGCTGGCTCCTGTGCCGCTGCCTGGCTGAGCGGCCGCTTTTATAGGCCCCTCCTCAGCCTAGCTCCGCCCCCTACACAGGGCGCCGCTGCCCGCTCAGCAGTCTGCCCCGACGGGCCTCTACAGAGAGATACAAGCACTACAAAGACAGATGCAAATCCACAAAACAGACGCAAATCCAAATACCTGCTCCTCCAATGGGAACTTTCCCACTCAAAAACCCCTTTTCACCGCCCTGTTTTCTGGCTCCTGTGCCGCTGCCTGGCTGGGCGGCCGCTTTTACAGGCCCCTCCTCAGCCTTGCTCGCCCCCTACTCAGGGCGCCGCTGCCCGCTCAGCAGTCTGCCCCCACGTGTCTCTACAGAGAGATACAAGCACTACAAAGACAGATGCAAATCCACAAAGAATGATGCAAATCCAAATACCTGCTTCTCCAATGGGAACTGTCCCACACAAACTCCCCTGTGCCCTGGCTCATGTGCCGCTGCTCGCTGGCTCCTGTGCCGCTGCCTGGCTGGGCGGCCGCATTTAAGGGCCCCTTGTCAGCCTAACTAAGCCCCCTACTCAGGGCGCCGCTGCCCGCTCAGCAGTCTGCCCCGACGGGCCTCTACAGAGAGATACAAGCACTACAAAGACAGATGCAAATCCACAAAGACAGATGCAAATCCAAATACCTGCGCCTCCAGTGGGAACTCTCCCACGCAAACGCCCCTGTTAGCTGGCTCCTGTGCCGCTGCCTGAATGGACGGCCGCTTTTATAGGCCCCTCCTCAGCCTAGCTCCGCCCCCTACTCAGGTCGCCGCTGTCCGCTCAGCAGACTGCCCCGACGGGCCTCTACAGAGAGATACAAGCACTACAAAGACAAATGCCAATCCACAAAGACACTATGCAAATCCAAATACCAGCTCCTCCAATGGGAACTCTCCCACGCAAACTCCCCTGTTCGCAGCCCTGTTGCTGGCAACTGTGCCGCTGCCTGGCTGGGTGCCGCTTTTATAGGCCCCTCCTCAGCCTAGCCCCGCCCCCTTCAGGGCGCCGCTGCCCGCTCAGCAGTCTGCCTCGACGCGCCTCTACAGAGAGATACAAGCACTACAAAGACAGATGCAAATCCACAAAGAAGATGCAAATCCAAATACCTGCTCCTCCACTGGGAACTCTCCCACGCAACCTCCCCTGTTTGCTGCCTCCTGTCCCGCTGCTCGCAGCTCTGCCGCTGCCTGGCTGGGCAGGTTCTTCTATAGGCCCCTCCTCTGCCTAGCTACCCCCCCTACTCAGGGCGCCGATGCCCGCTCAGCATTCTGCTCCGACGGGCCTCTACAGAGAGATATAAGCACTACAAAGACAAATGCAAATACAGAAAGACAGATGCAAATCAAAAAGCCTGCGCCTCCAGTGGGAACTCTCCCACGCAAACGCCCCTGTTAGCTGGCTCCTGTGCCGCTGCCTGAATGGACGGCCGCTTTTATAGGCCCCTCCTCAGCTTAGCTCCGCCCCCTACTCAGGTCGCCGCTGTCCGCTCAGCAGACTGCCCCGACGGGCCTCTACAGAGAGATACAAGCACTACAAAGACAAATGCCAATCCACAAAGACACTATGCAAATCCAAATACCAGCTCCTCCAATGGGAACTCTCCCACGCAAACTCCCCTGTTCGCAGCCCTGTTGCTGGCAACTGTGCCGCTGCCTGGCTGGGTGCCGCTTTTATAGGCCCCTCCTCAGCCTAGCCCCGCCCCCCTTCAGGGCGCCGCTGCCCGCTCAGCAGTCTGCCTCGACGCGCCTCTACAGAGAGATACAAGCACTACAAAGACAGATGCAAATCCACAAAGCAGATGCAAATCCAAATACCTGCTCCTCCACTGGGAACTCTCCCACGCAACCTCCCGTGTTTGCTGCCTCCTGTCCCGCTGCTCGCAGCTCTGCCGCTGCCTGGCTGGGCAGGTTCTTCTATAGGCCCCTCCTCTGCCTAGCTACCCCCCCTACTCAGGGCGCCGCTGCCCGCTCAGCAGTCTGCTCCGACGGGCCTCTCCAGAGAGATACGAGCACTACAAAGACAGATGCAAATAAACAAAGACAGATTGAAATCCAAATAGCTGCTCCTCCAATGGGAACTATCCTACACAATCTCCCCTGTTCGCCGCCCTGTTCGCTGTCTCCTGTCTGGGCGGCCGCTTTTATAGGCCCCTCCTCAGCCTAGCTCCGCCCACTACCCAGGGCGCCGCTGCCCGCTGTGCAGTCTGCCGCGACGGGCTTCTACAGAGAGATACAAGCACTACAAAGAAGATGCAAATACACAAAGAAAGATGCAAATCCAAATACCTGCTCCTCCAATGGGAACTCTCCCATGCAAACTGCCCTGTTCACTGGCACCTGTGCCGCTGGTCGCTGACACCTGTGCATCTGCCAGGCAGAGCGGCCGCATTTATAGGCCCCTTCTCAGCCTTTCTCCGCCCCCTACTCAGGGCGCCGCAGCCCGCTCAGCAGACTGCCCCGACGGGCATCTACACAGAGATATACAAGCACTACAAAGACAGATGCAAATCCACAAAAAAGATGCAATTCCAAATACCTGCTCCTCCAATAGGAACTCTCCCACGCAAAGTCCCCTGGTCACTGGCTCCTGTGCCGCTGCTCGCTAGCTCCTGTGCATCTGCCAGGCAGAGCAGCCGCTTTTATAGGCCCCTCCTCAGCCTAGCTCCGCCCCCTACTCAGGGCTCCACAGCCTGCTGAGCAGTCTGCCCCGACGGGCCTCTAGAGAGATATGCAAGCACTACAAAGAATTGGAAATCCACAAACACAGATGCAAATCCAAATACCTGCTCCTCCAATGGGAACTCTCCCACGCAAAGTCACCTGTTCGCCGGCTCCTGTACCGCTGCTTGCAGCTTTGCTGCTGCCGGGCTGGGCGGCTGATTTATAGGCCCCTCAACAGCCTAGCTCCGCCCCCTACTCAGGGCGCTGCAGCCCGCTCAGCAGTCTGCCCCGACTGGCCTCTACAGAAAGATACAAGCACTACAAAAACACATGCAAATACACAAAGACAGATGCAAATACAAATACCTGCTCCTCCAATGGGAACTCCAGCACACAAACTGCCCTATTTGCTGGCTCCTGTTCCGCTGCTCGCTGGCTCCTGTGCCGCAGCCTGGCTAGGCGGCGGCTTTTATAGGCCCCTCCTCAGCCTAGCTCCGCCCCCTACTCAGGGCGCCGCTGTCCGCTCAGCAGACTGCCCCGAGGGGCCTCTACAGAGAGATACAAGCACTACAAAGACAAATGCAAATCCACAAAGACAGATGAAATTCCAATTACCTGCTACTCCAATGGGAACTCTCTCACGCAAACTCCTCTGTTCGTTGGCTCCTGTGCCGCTGCTCGCTGGTTCCTGTGCCGCTGCCTGGCTGGGTGGCCGCTTTTATAGGCCCCTCCTCAGCCTAGCTCCGCACCCTACTCAGGGAGCCGCTGCCCGCTCAGCAGTCTGCCCCGACGGGCCTCTACAGAGAGATACAAGCACTACAAAGACAGATGCAAATCCACAAAGACAGATGCAAATCCAAATACCTGCTTCTCCAATGGGAACTCTCCCACGGAAACGCCCCCTGTTCGCTGGTTTCTGTGCCGCTGCCTGGCTGGGCGGCCGCTTTTATAGGCCCCTCCTCAGCCTAGCTCCGCCCCCTACTTAGGGCGCCTCTGCCCGCTCAGCAGTCTGCCCCGACGAGCCCCTACAGAAAGATAAAAGCACTACAAAGACAGATGCAAATCCACAAAGACAGATGCAAATCCAAATACCTGCTCCTCCAATGGGAACTATCCCACACAATCTCCCCTGTTTGCTGGTTCCTGTGCGGCTGCCTGGCTTGGCGGCCGCTTTTATAGGCCCCTCCTCAGCCTAGCTCCGCCTCCTACTCTGGGCGCCGCTGCCCGCTCAGCAGTCAGCCCCGACGGGCCTATACAGAGAGACACAAGCACTACAAAGACAGATGCAAATACACAAATAGAGATGCAAATCCCAATTCCTGCTCCTCCAATGGGAACTCTCCCATTAAAAGTCTCCTGTTCACTGGCTCTTGTGCCGCTGCTCGCTAGCTCCTGTGCATCTGCCAGGCAGAGCAGCCGCTTTTATAGGCCCCTTCTCAGCCTTGCTCCAACCCCTACTCAGGGCGCCGTTGCCCGCTCAGCAGTCTGCCCCGACGGGCCTCTACAGAGAGATAGAAGCACTACAAAGACAGATGCAAATCCACAAAGACAGATGAAAATCCAAAAACTTGCTCCTCCAATGGGAAATCTCTCACGCAAACTCCTCTGTTGGTTGGCTCCTGTGCCGCTGCTCGCTGGCTCCTGTGCCGCTGCCTGGCTGGGAGGCCGCTTTTATAAGCCCCTCCTCAGCCTATATCCGCCCCCTACGTAGGGCACCGCAGCCCGCTTAGCAGTCTGCCCCGACGGGCCTCTACAGAGAGATACAAGCACTACAAAGACAGATGCAAATCCACAAAAAGGATGCAAATCCAAATACTGCTTCTCCAATGGGAACTCTCCCATGCAAACTCCCCTGTTCACTGGCTCCTGTGCCGCTGCCTGGCTGGGTGGCCGCTTTTATAGGCTCCTCCTCAGCCTAGCTCCGACCCCTACTCAGGTCGCCGCTGCCAGCTCAGCAGTCTGCGCCGACGGGCCTCTAGCGAGAGATACAAGCACTACAAAGACAGATGCTTATCCACAAAGACAGATGCAAATCAAAATACCTGCTCCTCCAATGGGAATTCTCCCGCGCAAACGCCCCTGTTCGCTGGCTCCTGTGCCGCTGCTCGCTGGCTACTGTGCCGCTGCCTGAATGGGCAGCCGCTTTTATAGGCCCCTCCTCAGCCTAGCTCCGCCCCCTACTCAGGGCGCCGCTCCCCGCTCAGCAGTCTGCCCCGACGGGCCTCTACAGAGAGATACAAGGACTACAAAGACAGATGCAAATCCACAAAAATGATGCAAATCCAAATACCTGCTCCTCCAATGGGAACTCTCCCATGCAAACGCCCCTGTTCCCTGGCTCCTGTGCCGCTGCTGTCTGGCTCCTGTGCGGCTGCCAGGCAGAGCGGCCGCTTTTATAGGCCCCTCCTCAGCCTAGCTCCGCCCCCTACTCAGGGCGCCGCTGCCCGCTCAGCAGTCTGCCCCGACGGGCCTCTACAGAGAGATACAAGCACTACAAAGACAGATATGCAAACCAATATATCTCCTCCTCCAATGGGAACTCTCCCACGCAAACTCCCCTGTTCGCCGCCTTGTTCTCTGCTCGCAGCTGTGCCGCTGCCTGGCTTGGCGGCCGCTTTTACAGGCCCCTCCTCAGCCTAGCTCCGCCCCCTACTCAGGGCTCCACAGCCCGCTCAGCAGTCTGCCCCGACGGGCCTCTACAGAGATATACAAGCACTACAAAGACAATTGGAAATCCACAAAGACAGATGCAAATCCAAATACCTGCTCCTCCAATGGGAACTCTCCCACGCAATCTTCCCTGTTCTCCGCCCTGTTCTCTGGCTCCTGTGCCGCTGCTCGCTGGCTCCTGTGCCGCTGCTTGGCTGGGCGGCCGCTTTTATAGGCTCCTCCTCAGCCTAGCTCCGCCCCCTACTCAGGGCGCCGCTGCCCGCTCAGCAGACTGCCCCGACGGGTCTCTACAGAGAGACACAAGCACTACAAGAAAGATGCAAATCCAAATACCTGCTCCTCCAATGGGAACTCTCCCACGCAAATTCCCCTGTTCGCTGGCTCCTGTGCCGCTGCTCGCTGGCTCCTGTGCCGCTGCCTGGCTGGGTGGCCACTTTTATAGGCCCCTCCTCAGCCTAGCTCCGCCCCCTACTCAGGGCTCCACAGCCCGCTCAGCAGTCTGCCCCGACGGGCCTCTACAGAGAGATACAAGCACTACAAAGACAAATGCAAATCCACAAAGACAGATGAAATTCCAATTACCTGCTACTCCAATGGGAACTCTCTCACGCAAACTCCTCTGTTCGTTGGCTCCTGTGCCGCTGCTCGCTGGTTCCTGTGCCGCTGCCTGGCTGGGTGGCCGCTTTTATAGGCCCCTCCTCAGCCTAGCTCCGCACCCTACTCAGGGCTCCACAGCCCGCTCAGCAGTCTGCCCCGACGGGCCTCTACAGAGAGATACAAGCACTACAAAGACAGATGCAAATCCACAAAGACAGATGCAAATCCAAATACCTGCTTCTCCAATGGGAACTCTCCCACGGAAACGCCCCTGTTCGCTGGTTTCTGTGCCGCTGCTTGCTGGCTCCTGTGCCGCTGCCTGGCTGGGCGGCCGCTTTTATAGGCCCCTCCTCAGCCTAGCTCCGCCCCCTACTTAGGGCGCCTCTGCCCGCTCAGCAGTCTGCCCCGACGAGCCTCTACAGAAAGATAAAAGCACTACAAAGACAGATGCAAATCCACAAAGACAGATGCAAATCCAAATACCTGCTCCTCCAATGGGAACTCTGGCACGCAATCTCCCCTGTTTGCTGGCTCCTGTGCCGCTGCCTGGCTGAGCGGCCGCTTTTATAGGCCCCGCCTCAGCCTAGCTCCGCCTCCTACTCAGGGCGCCGCTGCCCGCTCCGCAGTCTGCCCCGACGGGCCTCTACAGAGAGATACAAGCACTACAAAGACAGATGCAAGTCCACAAAACAGATGCAAATCCAAATACCTGCTCCTCCAATGGGAACTCTCCCACGCAATCTCCCCTGTTCTCGGCCCTGTTCGCTGGCTCCTGTGCCGCTGCTCGCTGGCTCCTGTGCCGTTGCCTGGTTGGGCGGCCGCTTTTATAGGCTCCTCCTCAGCCTAGCTCCGCCCCCTACTCAGGGCTCCGCTGCCCGCTCAGCAGACTGCCCCGACGCATGCATATCCACATAGAGAGAAGCAAATCCAAATACCTGCTCCTCCAATGGGAACTGTCCCACGCAAACTCCCCTGTTCGCCGCCCTGTTCGCTGCTCGCAGCTGTGCCGCTGCCTGGCTGGGCGGGTGCTTCTATAAGCCCCTCCTCAGCCTAGCTCCGCCGCTACTCAGGTCGCCACTGCCGGCTCATCAGTCTGCCCCGACGGGCCTCTACAGAGATATACAAGCACTACAAAGACAGAGATGCAAATCCAAATACCTGCTCTTCCAATGTGAACTCTCCCACGCAAACTCCCCTGTTCACCGCCGTGTTTGCTGGCTCCTGTGCAGCTTCCTGGCTTGGCGGCCGCTTTTATAGGCCCCTCCTCAGCCAAGCTCCGCCTCCTACTCCGGGCGCCGCTGCCCGCTCAGAAGTCTGCCCCGACGGGCCTCTACAGAGAGATATAAACACTACAAAGATAGGTTTCAAATCCAATTACCTGCTCCTCCAATGGGAACTCTCCCACGCAAACTCCCCTGTTCGCTGGCTCCTGTGCCGCTGCCTGGCCGGGCGGCCGCTTTTATAGGCCACTCCTCAGCCTAGCTCCGCCCCCTACTCAAGGCGCCGCTGCCTGCTCAGCAGTCTGCCCCTACGGGCCTCTACAGAGAGATACAAGCACTACAAAGACAGATGCCATCCACAAAGACAGATGCAAATCCATATACCTGCTCCTCCCATGGGAACTCTCCCACGCAAACTCCCCTGTTCACAGCCCTGTTTGCTGCCTCCTGTGCCGCTCCCTGGCTGGGTGCCGCTTTTATAGGCCCATCCTCAGCCTAGCTCCGCCCCCTAACCACGGCGCGGCTGCCAGCTCAGCAGTCTGCCCCGACGGGCCTCTACAGAGAGATACAAGCACTACAAAGACAGATGCAAATACACAAAGAAAGATGCAAATCCAAATACCTGCTCCTCCAATGGGAACTCTCCCACTCAAACTCCCCTGTTCACAGCCCTGTTTGCTGGCTCCTGTGCCGCTACCTGGCTGGGTGCCGCTTTTATAGGCCCCTCCTCAGCCTAGCTCTACCCCCTACTCAGGGCGCTGCTGCCTGCTCAGCAGTCTGCCCCGAAGGGCCTCTACAGAGAGATACAAGCACTACAAAGACAAATGCAAATCCACAAGGACAGATGCAAATTCAAATACCTGCTCCTCCAATGGGAACTCTCCTACGCAAACTCCCCTGTTCGCTGGCTCCTGTGCCGCTGATTGCTGGCTCTGTGCCGCTACCAGGCAGAGCGGCCGCTTTTATAGGCCCCTTCTCAGCCTTTCTCCGCCCCCTACTCAGGGCGCAGCTGCCAGCTCAGCAGACTGCCACGACGGGCATCTACACAGAGATACAAGCACTACAAAGACAGATGCAAATCCACAAAGACAGATGCAAATCCAAATACCTGCTCTTCCAATGGGAACTCTCCGATGCAAGTGCCCCTGTTCGCTGGCTCCTGTGCCGCTGCCTGAATGTGCGGCCGCTTTTATAGGCCCCTCCTCAGCCTAGCTCCGCCCCCTACTCAGGGCGCTGCTGCCCGCTCAGCAGACTGCCCGGACGGGCCTCTACAGAGTGATACAAGCACTAAAAATACAAATGCAAATCCACAAAGACAGGTGCAAATCCAAATACCTGTTCCTCCAATGGGAACTCTCCGGCGCATACTCCCCTGTTCGCTGCTCTGTTTGCTGGCTCCTGTGCCGCTGCCTGGCTGGGCCGCCGCTTTTATATGCCCTCCTCAGCCTACCAAGACAGAGATGCAAGTCCGAATACCTGCTCCTCCAATGGGAACTCTCCCACGCAAACCCCCCTGCTCGCTGGCTCCTGTGCCGCTCCCTGGCTGGGCAGCCACTTTTATAGGCCCTTCCTCAGCCTAGCGCCGCCCCCTACTCAGGGCGCCGCTGCCCGCTCAGCAGTCTGCCCCGACGGGCCTCTACAGAGAGATACAAGCACTGGAAAGATAGACGCAAATCCACAAAGAAAGATGCAAATCCAAATACCTGCTCCTCCAATGGGAATTCTCCCACGCAAATGCCCCTGTTCGCTGGTTCCTGTGCCGCTGCTCCCTGGCTCCTGTGCCGCTGCCTGGCTGGGCGGCCGCTTTTATAGGACCCTCTTCAGCCTAACTCCGCCCCCTACTCAGGGCGCCCCAGCCCGCTCAGCAGTCTGCCCCGACGGGCCTCTACAGAGAGATACAAGCACTACAAAGACAGATGCAAATCCACAAAGACAGATGCAAATCCAAATACCTGCTCCTCCAATGGGAACTCTCCCACGCAAACGCCCGTGTTCGCTGGCTCCTGTGCCGCTGCCTGAATGGGCGGCAGCTTTTATAGGCCCCTCCTCAGCCTAGCTCCGCCCCCTACTCAGGCGCCGCTGCCCGCTCAGCAGTCTGCCCCGACGAGCCTCTACAGAGAGATACAAGCACTACAAAGACAGATGTTATCCACAAAGACAGATGCAAATCCATATACCTGCTCCTCCCATGGGAACTCTCCCACACAAAATCCCCTGTTCGCTGGCTCCTGTGCCGCTGCTCGCTGGCTCCTGTGCCGCTGCCTAGCTGGGCGGCCGCTTTTATAGGCCCTTCCTTAGCCTAGCTCCGCCCCCTACTCAGGGCGCCGCTGCCCGCTCAGCAGTCTGCCCTGACGGGCCTCTACAGAGACATACAAGCACTAAAAGACAGATGTAAATCCACAAAGACAGATGCAAAACCAAATACCTGCTCCTCCAATGGGAACTCTCCCACACAAACTCCCTTGTTCTCTGGCTCCTGTGTCGCTGCCTGGCTGGGCGGCCGCTTTTATAGGCCCCTCCTCAGCGGAGGCCCCTAAGATGCTCCTCCAATGGGAACTCTCCCACGCAAATGCCCCTGTTCGCTGGTTCCTGTGCCGCTGCTCCCTGGCTCCTGTGCTGCTGCCTGGCTGGGCGGCCGCTTTTATAGGCCCCTCCTCAGCCTAGCTCCGGCCCCTACTCAGGGCGCCCCAGCCCGCTCAGCAGTCTGCGCCGACGGGCCTCTAGAGAGAGATACAAGCACTACAAAGACAGATGCAAATCCACAAAGACAGATGCAAATCCAAATACCTGCTCCTCCAATGGGAACTCTCCGATGCAAGTGCCCCTGTTCGCTGGCTCCTGTGCCGCTGCCTGAATGTGCGGCCGCTTTTATAGGCCCCTCCTCAGCCTAGCTCCGCCCCCTACTCAGGTCGCCGCTGTCCGCTCAGCAAACTGCCACGACGGGCCTCTACAGAGAGATACAAGCACTACAAAGACAAATGCAAATCCACAAAGACACTATGCAAATCCAAATACCAGCTCCTCCATTGGGAACTCTCCCATGCAAACTCCCCTGTTCACTGGCTCCTGTGCCGCTGCTCGCTGGCTAATGTGCATCTGCCAGGCAGAGCGGCTGCTTTTATAGGCCCCTCCTCAGCCTTGCTTCGCCCCCTACTCAGGGCGCCGCTGCCCGCTCAGCAGACTGCCCCGTCGGGCATCTACAGAGAGATACAAGCACTACAAAGACAAATGCAAATCCACAAAGACAGATGCAAATCCAAATACCTGTTCCTCCAATGGGAACTCTCCCACGCAAACTCCCCTGTTCGATTGCTCCTGTGCCGGTGCTCGCTGGCTCCTGTGCCGCTGCCTGGCTGGATGGCCGCTTTTATAGGCCCCTCCTCAGCCTAGCTCCGCCCCCTACTCAGAGAGCCGCTGCCCGCTCAGCAGTCTGCCCCGACGGGCCTCTACAGAGAGATACAAGCACTAAAAGACAGATGCGAATCCACAAAGACAGATGCAAATCCAAATACCTGCTCCTCCAATGGGAACTGTCCCACGCAAACTCCCTTGTTCGCCGCCCTGTTCGCTGGCTCCTGTGCCGCTACATGGCTGGGCAGCCGCTTTTATAGGCCCCTCCTCAGCCTAGCTCCGCCCCTACTCAGGGAGCCCCTACCCGCTCAGCAATCTGCCCCGACGGGCATCTACAGAGAGATACAAGCACTACCAAGACAGAGATGCAAGTCCGAATACCTGCTCCTCCAATGGGAACTCTCCCACGCAAACCCCCCTGCTCGCTGGCTCCTGTGCCGCTCCCTGGCTGGGCAGCCACTTTTATAGGCCCCTCCTCAGCCTAGCTCCGCCCCCTACGCAGGGCGCCGCTGCCCGCTCAGCAGTCTGCCCCCACAGGCCTCTACAAAGAGATAAAAGCAGTACAAGGACAGATATGCAAACCAAAATACCTGCTCCTCCAATGGGAACTCTCCCACGCAAACTCCCCTGTTCGCCGCCCTGTTCGCTGCTCGCAGTTGTGCCGCTGCCTGGCTGGTCGGCCGCTTTTATAGGCCCCTCCTCAGCCTAGCTCCGCCCCCTGCTCAGGGCGCCGCTGCCCGCTCTGCAGTCTGCCCCGACGGGCCTCTACAGAGAGATACAAGCACTACAAAGACAGATTCAAATCCACAAAAAAGATGCAAATCCAAAAACAGCTCCTCCAATGGAAACTCTCCCATGCAAACTCCCCTGTTCACTGACTCCTGTGCCGCTGCTCGCTGGCTCCTGTGCCGCTGCCTGGCTGGGTGGCCGCTTTTATAGGCCCCTCCTCAGCCTAGCTCCGCCCCCTACTCAGGGCGCCGCTGTCCGCTCAGCAGACTGCCCGGAAGGGCCTCTACAGAGAGATACAAGCACTACAAAGACAAATGCAAATCCACAAAGACAGATGAAAATCCAATTACCTGCTCCTCCAATGGGAACTCTCCCATGCAAACTCCCCTGTTCACTGGCTCCTGTGCCGCTGCTCACTGGCTCCTGTGCCGCTGCCTGGCTGGGTAGCCGCTTTTATAGGCCCCTCCTCTGCCTAGCTCCGCCCCTACTCAGGGCGCCGCTGCCCGCTCAGCAGTCTGCCCCGACGGGCCTCTACAGAGAGATACAAGCACTACAAAGACAGAAATCCAAATCCAAATACCTTCTCCTCCAATTGTAACTCTCCCACGCAAACTCCCCTGTTCGCTGGCTCCTGTGCCGCTGCTCGCAGCTGTGTGGCTGCCTGGCTGGACGGCCGCTTTTATAGGCCCCTCCTCAGCCTAGATCCGCCCCCTACTCAGGGCGCCGCTGCCCGCTCAGCAGTCTGCCCCGACGGTCCTCTACAGAGATACAAGCACTACAAACACACATGCAAATCCACAAAGACAGATGCAAATCCAAATAATGCTCCTGCAATGGGAACACTCCCACGCAAACTCCCCTGTTCACTGCCCTGTTTTACTGGCTCTTGCGCAGCTGCCTTTCTGGGCGGCCGCTTTTAAGGCCCCTCCTCAGCCTAGCTCCGCCCCCTACTCAAGGCGCCGCTGCCCGCTCAGCAGTCTGCCCCGACGGGCCTCTACAGAGAAATACAAGCACTACAAAGACATAGATGCATATCCAAATACCTGCTCTTCCAATGGGAACTCTCCCACGCAAACTCCCCTGTTCGCTGTCTCCTGTGCCGCTGCCTGGCTGGGCGGCCGCTTTTATAGGCCCCTCCTCAGCCTAGCTCCGCCCCCTACTTAGGGCGCCTCTGCCCGCTCAGCAGTCTGCCCCGACCGGCCTCTACAGAGAGATACAAGCACTACAAAGACAGATGCAAATCCACAAAACAGATGCAAATCCAAATACCTGGTCCTCCAATGGGAACTCTCCCACGCAAATTCCCCTGTTAGCTGGCTCCTGTGCCGCTGCTCGCTGGCTCCTGTGCCGCTGCGTGGCTGGGCAGCTGCTTTTATAGGGCCCACCTCAGCCTAGCTCCGCCCCCCACTCAGGGCGCCTCTGCCCGCTCAGCAGTCTGCCCCGACGGGCCTCTACAGAGAGATACAAGCACTACAAAGACAGATGCAAATCCACAAAACAGATGCAAATCCAAATACCTGCTCCTCCAATGGGAACTCTCCCACGCAAACTCCCCTGTTCGATTGCTCCTGTGCCGCTGCTCGCTGGCTCCTGTGCCGCTGCCTGGCTGGGCGGCCGCTTAGATAGGACCCTCCTCAGCCTAGCTCCGCCCCCTACTCAGGGCACCGCTGCCCACTCAGCAGTCTGCCCCGACGGGCCTCTACAGAGAGATACAAGCACTACAAAGACAAATGCAAATCCACAAAGACAGATGCAAATCCAATTAACTGCTCCTCCAATGGGAACTCTCCCACGCAAACTCCCCTGTTCGGAGCCCTGTTTGCTGGCCTTTGTGCCGCTGCCTGGCTGGGTGCCGCTTTTATAGGCCCCTCCTCAGCCTAGCTCCGCCCCCTACTCAGGGCGCCGCTGCCCGCTCAGCAGTCTGCCCCGACGGGCCTCTGCAGAGAGATACAAGCACTTCAAAGACAGATGCAAATACACAAAGACAGATGCAAATCCAAATACCTGCTCCTCCAATGGGAACTCTCCCACGCAAACACCCCTATTTGCTGGTGTTGTCAGAGCTGTACCGGTGTGGTGCTCTGCTTTCTCCTTGTTGATATCACTCGGCTGCGTGTGTGAGTTCCCTCTGTGTGCTGCCCCAGCTCTGCATATAGCTGACACAGCAGACCCGACGAGAATCCGCAATAACCACAGAGTCCAGTAAGATGGAAAGTCACATCGGCTAGGTTTATTGCGACCTCGGACACAATTGCAGTTCCCTGTAGGTTTCTTAGCCTAACTCAGGGCATACTACGAGAAAGTGCCTCTTGGCAAGGACTCGGCTTAGTGGCGGGACTTTCCACTCCCCCTACGGCCGAACAAAGGCACCTCCCCAGGGATGCATTCTTATACACAGATACAAACAAGTTACACATCACACCTGACGTACTGAGGTGCAACCTCTCTACGTAGCAAGTTACAACCCCTCTACGTATTAAGGTACCGCCTTCTACCTTGTACATGTTGGTTCGATCAAAACAACTCTATCCATCATTTTACCCTTTTGCCCCTGTCATTGGGATGGGTCGGCCTGTCCTCCTGTTATCTATGGAATGTTTCAGTATAGTGTGTTCTAGTGCTGTGTTTATGCTAGGTGAATATATGTTTATGCAGCATCAGCATTTTCGTGCCAGCTTCTGTGAGCAGGGCCTACCTCTGACTCACAGCTTAACTTTGCTTTATGTTAGCAAAGTCTTGACCATTACTTTAGTTCAGGCCTCAGGCCTCATACTGGGCCTTTATCAGGGCCTGCACTTACTACATTCCCCCGCTTTTTGTCTTTTTATGGGGAGGATGTTTACCCATCATCCCGGAAAAGCATAATGCATGGACTAAAGATAACCCAGTGGGCTAAACACTGTTATGTGGTTACCTTATTTTACCATCCACACACTCATGCCCCATCTGTCTTTTTAGTCTCCACATTCCCTCGTACGACTATTAGACAGACTTTATTATTCAATTATTTTAGTCCCTTATGTTGGGCCTGGGAATGTTAGGCCAGGGACCATGGATACATGGTGGTCAGTAGCCTCTCTGGTGTTTTATTGAGGGCCTCGTGAGACCATACAAATGTAAATGTAAATGTAAAATATAAAGGTAGTATTATGATTGAGCCTTAGAGGCACTCCCAAATAATTAATATATATAAATTATATGGTTATATCATATATATTTGTAGCATGTATGGGCATATATGTATAGTATGTATGTGTACATATGACACCACCTTACATCCAAGCATAACCATGTTTTTCCAATTTGCTGGTGTACTGTGGCCCTTTTACTTTGGTGACACAGATAGACACACCCCCCTATTAGGGCAATTTCAGTGACTATCTCTCTCATTATTAGTAGTAGGCTGAATGTTTTAAACTACTGGGATAGGGATTATGATAGTGTCCCCCACAGTGTATATGAGAAGTAAAACAGAAATTTGGAGTAGTGACACTACCACTGAGGCCTTTATATATAAATATATTGTAATTAGTTACTACACAGTACTGTCCATTCATGTTATAGGTTATCCTTAAGGCTGGTTGTCACCCTCTGATCAGCTTTACTGGGCAGGAAACAGAAGTGGGTAGCTTCTCTGTTCCATTGGTTGATGTAGATCCAGCTGTTTCTTATGGATGCTGTCTTCCAGATAACCTACTGAATGGACAGTAACCAATTTATCAAATATTGCTGTGTCAGGGTTTAATATTGATACCCAGACACTGAACAAGATTGTTTTGAATAACATGTGCCTCAGTTAGGATGCAGTGTTACTGACCCAAATTATGACTGGTACTAACAGGCAATTTGTTTACACAATTTGTAGTTACTATGTAACTTAGTTTCTTTACCAATTTGTTTTTTCCTTGTCTTCATGTTGTTTGGTGCTATTCATTTGTTGATTTTTACCTGTGTGTTGGTTAAAACAATTTAGCAAGGTTATACATATTGTACATCAATCACACAATACAGCAATAATACAGCAGCACGATAATAATACAGTAGTACAGCAATAATATAGCAGTACAGTGATAATACAGTAGTACAGCAATAATACAGTTGTTTTTACACAGTAACCAAGTTGAAATTAAATGACAGTTTTTTTGGTCCAGCTCGTGGTTTTTAGCTGATTGTTAAATTAATTGTCCATATATTGTAGATAGAGGTGTAATTGACCAGTCTCTTATTTATAAAACACTTCATTTTTCTTTTCTTGATGCTTGGGGGTTTCTTCACTGTATACAGATATGAACTGGTGTCTTCAGAGTGTGATATTTTCTGGTGTCTTTGGTCTGTGGGATGCAACTTAAACAACTTTTGTTAGTTAACAGTAAAGGTTTTTGTTGTTGTTGTTTTTTGTTTTCAATGACCCAAACTTAATACACAGTTTTAACTTACTTTGTTTACAATGTAATAAGAACAATGTAATAGGGACCGAGTCTTTTATAACACAAGCTATACTTTTGCAATTGTTGTATAGACATTCATTTTCATTTGAGGTGCATTACTAATATTTCATAGTAAATATAATGCTTAAAAGCTAAAATAAATGCTCACAATCTTCCATAAGAAGGTGTATTGCTTTCCCTTGCTAAACACTTTGTTTCAGCAAAAGAGTTAGTAACATAATTTTAACTAGCTTTTTAGAGTTAATTTGCTTGTGATACCAACTTCACTCTTGTTAACTGTTTAGAAGCACAAACCTTAACAACCATTGCATCCCATTAACATAACATAACATCAAAGAAAAGCATATAAAATTAAACCAACTATAAAATTAAACCAAAATAAATTTTAAATACAGATACATGCAAATACTTTGAGGGTATTTGAGGGTATACTTTCATGATGCTCTGTTATGTTTGGGAGCCAAAGGTGGAAACCTGTTGAAAATGTTAAAACCTGTTAAAATTGTTTGGTTAGCTTTATGCATAAATTGTTATTTTAAAACATTTTGGTTATGACATTCTTATAACTATATTTAAAAGTGCAAACAAGTTTATAAAAAGCCCGAACAAGAAATAGACATTTTGTTAGTATTATCTTTACCTTAATGTTGAGGTTTTCCCTTACAGTTTTCTTTGGACAAAAATTAAAAAAAAAAATAAAAAACAAAACTGTGATTGATAAAAGAGAATTCTTTTTGTTTGCAATTGCATTATTTGTTGAGGCAGAAATGTATGTACATATATTTGTAACTGAAACCTTTTTTGAACTTTGCACAAAAATTGGTGCTAATACTATTTTACACCAACCATGATTTTAAAATAGTGTGGTATCACATGTTATATATATTTTTGAAAGGGTATAAAATTGACTTTTGTTGCAACAAAATAAAAATAATTAAAAAAAAATAGTCACGTGACACACACAACATAGACACAAGACACACACATGACATACAGGACAAACTTACAATTAAAAACAAATGGCGCCAGAATTCTATTCATAACTATACAAAATAACATAACCAAAAAAAAGAGGAAAAAGTTATTACCTTATTTAAAACTTGTAGCATAAATTTGATTAAAAAAATATTAATGTTTGCCAAATGTATTGTATTAATTTGGTAACCAGGAATTTTGCATTACTTTATATTTAACATTATTTTAAAACTCTGCTATATGGATATAAGAAAACCCCATGTTTCAAATATTAGTTAGTGGTTTGTATCAGAAGCAGAGAGTGCATTTCTGTTGCTTGGCAACCATATCTTTAAGAAAGTTAGGAATAATTCCAGCTGTTGCATTCCTGAAGGGTTAAAATAATTAATTTACTGGATTTAAAGTTTTTACCTTGTTTTCTTTTTGTTTTTGTTTTGTCCTGTTTTCAATTGCTTTATTTTTTGGAGGTTTCTGTAAAAACTATAACTTAAGTTTTAAAACAAAAAGAGAGCCGAAGTGAGGAGAGGCGGGGGGGAGGGGGGAAGGAGTGGGGTGAAGAGCAACCTAGCTCTTCCTAGGAAGGTAGCGAGACCTGAGCCAAGAGAGATTAACTATCTCAAGGTATTTGAAAGTACAAGCAGCAGCAGCAAGTTTAGCAAACTGATAAAACATATAAAAGACAAAACTTAATTGGTATGTACAAATATTTGAGAAAGAAGGTTATACTTTCAGATATGAGCGCGGAGTGTGGTTCCATGGGTCAAAGCAATTGGGAACCTACACAGTTGGGAATTGCACCCCTGGTTTTTATCCTGGCTGTGAGAGGAGATTGGGGGTAGTTACCTGCTATTGTAAAACCTGAATTTGTTCCCCCAGTGTCTGTTGCTTTTGTGTGCATGCCAAATGGATAGTGGGAGTGCCCTTTTTTGCTGCAGTTAACTGGTTTTGGGCAGCTCCATGGGTTAATGCATCAATTCTAGGTGTTAACCCGCTTAATTTTAGTTTTTTACTTTGAAATTCTTTTTTATTCACTCCCCTGCGATCGAGTCGCAGCTCCTGTATCCTAATGTGCTCTGTGAACTGTTCCATTTTTTCCTTCATTTGATTTACCAATTCAGTGAGAGTATTGCTTGCTACTCTTTTCTTCTGTGCACTTACTTGTCCCGTTCTGACAGGCACCCGTCTAGGTTCCGGTTTAAGTTTAACTAGAACCTGGTTTTTATTATAAGGTGATGGTTGCAATGCAGTGGACCCCATTTCATCTTTTAATTTTACTAGGGCCACCTTTTTCCACTTCTGTCCCCATTCTTCAGGCACAGGGTAGCTACCTGAAGCCTGCTGTTTACCACCAATATTTATAACAGGGGATGGCACATGTATTTTTTGTAAGTTCCTTACAGCTGTTTCCAGTGTTTCACTCTGTTCCTGTACTGGTTGTCTCTGGGCTGCTTGCCACCCTGCAAGGGGGGTGGGAGCATTCCAGGGCTGTGTAGCTTCTTTTGATTCTTTTAACTCTTTCTTTGTTACTGTTACTTGTTTGGCCAGCATGCCAGCATGCTGTTTAAGCCATTTCACTGCCATAGACAGGAGTTGCAAAATTCTTGCTTTTTTACATTTATTACTATTTCTCAGAGCCTCGGTCTGTACCGTCACTCTACATATGCCAGTCCATGTTTCCCCACTCTCTTTTTTAAATTCATATGGACCCCCTTTACTGGCAATCCAGCGGGTCCAGGAGTTATTAAACTCCGTGGGGCTCAAAAGGGAGGGGGTCAGGGGGTTCCCTAGCACGAGGTTTTCTGCCATGTTGGATTGCGATTCTTACCACGGCAGGTTCGCTTACTCACCAGATCAGCGGTCGGGGTCACCAGTGTTGTCAGAGGTGTACCGGTGTGGTGCTCTGCTTTCTCCTTGTTGATATCACTCGGCTGCGTGTGTGAGTTCCCTCTGTGTGCTGCCCCAGCTCTGCATATAGCTGACACAACAGACCCGACGAGAATCCCCAATAACCACAGAATCCAGTAAGATGGAAAGTCACATCGGCTAGGTTTATTGTGACCTCGGACACAATTGCAGTTCCCTGTAGGTTTCTTAGCCTAACTCAGGGCATACTACGAGAAAGTACCTCTTGGCAAGGACCCGGCTTAGTGAGAGCGGATGCCCAGCCAGGCAGCGGCACAGGAGCCTGCGAGCAGCAGCACAGGAGACAGTGAACAGGGGAGTTTGCATGGGAGAGTTCCAATTGGAGGAGCAGGTATTTGGATTTGCATCTGTCTTTGTAGTAGTTGTATCTCTCTGTAGAGGCCCGTCGGGGCAGACTGCTGAGCGGGCAGCGGCGCCCTGATTAGGGGGGCGGAGCTAGGCTGAGGAGGGGCCTATAAAAGCGGCCGCCCTGCCCTGCAACGGCACAGGAGACAGCGAACAGGGGAGTTTGTGTGGGAGAGTTCCCATTGGAGGAGCAGGTATTTGGATTTGCATCTGTCTTTGTGGATTTGCATCTGTCTTTGTAATGCTTGTATCTCTCTGTAGAGGCCCGTCCGGGCAGAATGGTGACCGGGCAGCGGCGCCCTGAGTAGGAGGCGGAGCTAGGCTGAGGAGGGGCCTATAAAAGCGGCCACCGAGCCAGGCAGCGGCACAGTAGCCAGCGAGCAGCGGCACAGGAGCCAGCGAACAGGGGCGTTTGCGTGGGGGAGTTCCCATTGGAGGAGCATGTATTTGGATTTGCAGCTGTCTTTGTGGATAAGCATCTGTCTTTGTAGTGCTTGTATCTCTCTCTAGAGGCCCGCTGGCGCAGACTGCTGAGCGGGCAGCGGCGACCTGAGTAGGGGTCGGAGCTAGGCTGAGGAGGGGCCTATAAAAGCGGCAACCCAGCCAGGCAGCGGCACAGTTGCCAGTGAGCAGCGGCACAGGAGCCAGTGAACAGGGGAGTTTGCATGGGAGAGTTCCCATTGGAGGAGCAGTTATTTGGATTTGCTTCGTTTTTGTGGATTTGCATCTGTCTTTGTAGTGCTTGTATCTCTCTCTAGAGGCCCGCCGGGGCAGACTGCTGTGTGGGTAGCGGCGCCAAGAATAGGGGGCGGAGCAAGGCTGAGGAGGGGCCTATAAAAGCGGCCACCCAGGGAGGCAGCGGCACAGGAGCCAGTGAGCAGCGGCACAGGAGGCAGCGAACAGGGGAGTTTGCGTGGGAGAGTTCCCATTGGAGGAGCAGGTATTTGGATTTGCATCTGTCTTTGTGGATTTGCAACTTTCTTTGTAGTGCTTGTATCTCTCTGTAGAGGCCCGTCGGGGCAGACTGCTGAGCGGGCAGCGGCGCCCTGAGTAGGGGGCGGAGCTAGGCTGAGGAGGGGCCTATAAAAGCGGCCACTCTGCCTAGCAGCCGCACAGGAGCCAGACAGCAGCGGCACAGGAGCCAGTGAACAGGGGCGTTTGCATGGGAGAGTTCCCATTGGAGGAGCAGGTATTTGGATTTGCATCATTTTTGTGGATTTGCATCTGTCTTTGTAGTCCTTGTATTTCTCTGTAGAGGCCCGTCGGGGCAGACTGCTGAGCGGGCAGCGGCGCCCTGAGTAGGGGGCGGAGCTAGGCTGAGGAGGGGCGTATAAAAGCGGCTGCCCACTCAGGCAGCGGCACAGTAGCCAGCGAGCAGCGGCACAGGAGCCAGTGAACAGGGGAGTTTGCATGGGAGAGTTCCCATTGGAGGAGCAGGTATTTGTATTTGCATCTTTTTTGTGGATTTGCATCTGTCTTTGTAGTGCTTGTATCTCTCTCTAGAGGCCCGTCGGCGCAGACTGCTGAGCGGGCAGCGGCGACCTGAGTAGGGGTCGGAGCTAGGCTGAGGAGGGGCCTATAAAAGTGGCCACCAAGCCAGGCAGCGGCACAGGAGCCAGTGAGCAGCGGCAGAGGAGCCAGTGAACAGGGGAGTTTGCATGGGAGAGTTCCCATTGGAGGAGCAGGTATTTGTATTTGCGTCTTTTTTGTGGATTTGCATCTGTCTTTGTAGTGCTTGTATCTCTCTCTAGAGGCCCGTCGGCGCAGACTGCTGAGCGGGCAGCGGTGCCCTGAGTAGGGGGCGGAGCTAGGCTGAGGAGGGGCCTATAAAAGCGGCCGCTCTGCCTGGCAGCCGCACAGGAGCCAGCGAGAAGCGGCACAGGAACCAGTGAACAGGGGCATTTGAATGGGAGAATTCCCATTGGATGAGCAGGTATTTGGATTTGCATATTTTTTGTGGATTTGCATCTGTCTTTGTAGTCCTTGTATCTCTCTGTAGAGGCCCGTCGGGGCAGACTGCTGAGCGGGCAGCGGCGCCCTGAGTAGGGGGCGGAGCTAGGCTGAGGAGGGGCCTATAAAAGCGGCTGCCCATTCAGGCAGCGGCACAGTAGCCAGCGAGCAGCGGCACAGGAGCCAGCGAACATGGGCGTTTGCGTGGTAGAGTTCCCATTGGAGGAGCAGTATTTGGATTTGCATCTGTCTTTGTGGATAAGCATCTTTCTTTGTAGTGCTTGTATCTCTCTCTAGAGGCCCGTCGGCGCAGACTTCTGAGCGGGCAGCGGCGAACTGAGTAGGGGTCGGAGCTAGGCTGAGGAGGGGCCTATAAAAGCGGCCACCCAGCCATGCAGCGGCACAGGAGCCAGTGAGCAGCGGCAGAGGAGCCAGTGAATGGGTGAGTTCCCATTGGAGGAGCAGGTATTTGGATTTGCATATTTTTTGTGGATTTGCATCTGTCTTTGTAGTGCTTGTATCTCTCTGTAGAGGCCCGTCGCGGCAGACTGCTGAGCAGGCAGCGGAGCCCTGAGTAGGGGGCGGAGTTAGGCTGAGGAGGGGCCTATAAAAGCAGCCGCCCAGCCAGGCAGCGGCAAAGCTGCGAGCAGCGGTACAGGAGCCGGCTAACAGGGGACTTTGCGTGGGAAAGTTCCCATTGGAGGAGCAGGTATTTGGATTTGCATCTTTTTTGTGGATTTGCATCTGTCTTTGTAGTGCTTGTATCTCTCTTTAGAGGCACGTCGGGGCAGACTGATGAGCGGGCTGCGGCGCCCTACGTATCGGGAGGATGTAGGCTGAGGAGGGGCTTACAAAAGCGGCCGCCCAGCCAGGCAGCGGCACAGGAGCCAGCGAGCAGCGGCACAGGAGCCAAGGAACAGAGGAGTTTGTGTGGGAGAGTTCCCATTGGAGGAGCAGGTATTTGGATTTGCATCTGTCTTTGTGGATTTGCATTTGTCTTTGTAGTGCTTGTATCTCTCTGTAGAGGCACGTCGGGGCAGACTGCTGAGCGGGCAGCGGCGCCCAGAGCAGGGAGCGGAGATAGCTTGAGGAGCGGCCTATAAAAGAGGCTGCCCAGCCAGGCAGCGGCACAGGAGCCAGCGAGCAGCGGCGCAGGAGGCAGCGAACGGGGGAGTTTGCGTGGGAGGGTTCCCATTGGAGGAGCAGGTATTTGGATTTGCATCTGTCTTTGTGGATTTGCATTTGTCTTTGTAGTGCTTGTATCTCTCTGTAGATGCCCGTCGGGTCAGTCTGCTGAGCAGGCAGCGGCGCCCTGAGTAGGGGGCGGAGCAAGGCTGAGAAGGGGCCTATAAAAGCGGCCGCTCTGCCTGGCAGATGCACAGCAGCTAGCGAGCAGCGGCACAGGAGCCAGTGAACAGCGGCGCAGGAGGCAGCGAACAGGGGAGTTTGCGTGGGAGAGTTCCCATTGGAGGAGCAGGTATTTGGATTTGCATCTGTCTTTGTGGATTTGCATTTGTCTTTGTAGTGCTTGTATCTCTCTGTAGAGGCCCGTCGGGGCAGACTGCTGAGCGGGCTGCGGCGCCCTGAGAAGGGGGCGGAGCTAGGCTGAAGAGGGGCCTATAAAACCGGCCACCCAGCCAGGCAGCGGCACAGGAGCCAGCAATCAGGGTTGCGAACAGGGGAGTTTGCGTGGGACAGTTCCCATTGGAGGAGCAGGTATTTGGATTTGCATCTGTCTTTGTAGTGCTTGTATCTCTCTGTAGAGGCCCGTCGGGGCAGACTGCTGAGCGGGCAGCGGCTCTCTGAGTATGGGGCGAAGCTAGGCTGAGGAGGGGCCTATAAAAGCGGCCGCCCAGCCTGGCAGCGGCACAGGAGCCAGCGAACAGGGGAGTTTGCGTGGGACAGTTCCCATTGGAGGAGCAGGTATTTGGATTTGCATATGTCTTTGTAGTGCTTGTATCTCTCTGTAGAGGCACTTCGGGGCAGACTGCTGAGCGGGCAGCGGCTCTCTGAGTATGGGGCGGAGCTAGGCTGAGGAGGGGCCTATAAAAGCGGCCGCCCAGCCTGGCAGCGGCACAGGAGCCAGCTAGCAGCGGCACAGGAGCAATCGAACAGGGGAGTTTGCGCGGGAGAGTTCCCATTGGAGGAGCAGGTATTTGGATTTGCATCAGTCTTGTAGTGCTTTTATCTCTCTGTAGAGACCCGTCGGGGCAGAATGCTGAGCGGGCAGAGGCTCCCTGAGTGGGGGGCGGAGCTAGGCTGAGGTGGGGCCTATAAAAGCAGCCGCCCAGCCAGGCAGCGGCACAGGAGGCAGCGAGCAGCGGCACAGGAGCCAGCTAACAGGGGAATTTGCGTGGGAGAGTTCCCATTGGAGGAGCAGGTATTTGCATTTCCATCTGTCTTTGTAGTGCTTGTATCTCTCTGTAGAGGCCCGTAGTGGCAGAATGCTGAGCGGGCAGAGGCTCCCTGAGTGGGGGGCGGAGCTAGGCTGAGGTGGGGCCTATAAAAGCAGCCGCCCAGCCTGGCAGCGGCACAGGAGCCAGCGAGCAGCGGCACAGCAGCCAGCTAACAGGGGAATTTGCGTGGGAGAGTTCCCATTGGAGGAGCAGGTATTTGGATTTGCATCTGTTTTGTGGATTTGCATCTGTCTTTGTAGTGCTTGTATCTCTCTGTAGAGGCCCGTCGTGGCAGACTGCTGAGCGGGCAGCGGAGCCCTGAGTAGGGGGCGGAGCTAGGATGAGGAGGGGCCTATAAATGCGGCCGCCCATTCAGGCAGCAGCAGAGGAGCCAGGTAACAGGGGCGTTTGCGTGGGAGAGTTCCCATTGGAGGAGCAGGTATCTGGATTTGCATCTGTCTTTGTGGATTTGTATCTGTCTTTGTAGTGCTTGTATCTCTCTGTAGAGGCCCGTCTGGGCAGACTGCTGAGTAGGAAGCGGCGCCCTGAGTAGGGGGCAGAACTAGGCTGAGGAGGGGCCTATAAAAGCTTCCTCCCAGCCAGTCAGGGGCACAGGAGCCAGCGAGCAGCGGTACAGGAGCAAGGGAAAAGGGGCGTTTCCGTGGGAGAGTTCCCATTGGAGGAGCAGGTATTTGGATTTGCATCTCTGTCTTTGTAGTGCTAGTATCTTTATTTAGAGTCCCTTCGGGGCAGAATGCTGATCGGGCAGAGGCGCCCTGAGTGGGGGGCGGAGCTAGGCTGAGGTGGGGCCTACAATAGCAGCCTCCCAGCCAGGCAGCGGCACAGGAGCCAGCAAACAGGGGAGTTTGTGTGGGAGAGTTCTCATTGGAGAAGCAGGTATTTGGATTTGCATCTGTCTTTGTGGATTTGCATCTGTCTTTGTAGTGCTTGTATCTCTCTGTAGAGGCGCATCGGGGCAGACTGCTGAGCGGGCAGCGGCGCCCTGAGTAGGGGGCGGAGCTAGGCTGAGGAGGGGCCTATAAAAGCGGCCGCCCAGCCATGCAGCGGCACAGGAGCCAGCGAACAGGGCGGCGAACAGGGGAGTTTGCGTGGGACAGTTCCCATTGGAGGAGCAGGTATTTGGTTTTGCATCTGTCTTTGTCGTGCTTGTATCTCTCTGTAGAGGCCCGTCGGGGCAGACTGCTGAGCTGGCAGCGGCTCTCTGAGTAGGGGCGCAGCTAGGCTGAGGAGGGGCCTATAAAAGCGGCCGCCCAGCCAGGCAGCGGCACAGGAGCCAGCGAGCAGCGGCACAGGAGCAATCGAACAGGGGAATTTGCGTGGAGAGTTCCCATTGGAGGAGCAGGTATTTGGATTTGCATCAGTCTTGTACTGCTTTTATCTCTGTAGAGGCCCGTCGGGGCAGACTGCTGAGCGGGAAGCGGCGCCCTGAGTAGGGGGCAGTACTAGGCTGAGGAGGGGCCTATAAAAGCTGCCTCCCAGCCAGTCAGGGGTACAGGAGCCAGCGAGCAGCGGTACAGGAGCGAGGGAAAAGGGGCATTTGCGTGGGAGAGTTCCCATTGGAGGAGCAGGTATTTGGATTTGCATCTCTGTCTTTGTAGTGATAGTATCTTTCTTTAGAGGCCAGTCGGGGCAGACTGCTGAGCTGGCAGTAGCGCCCTGAGTAGGGGGCGGAGCTAGGCTGAGGAGGGGCCTATAAAAGCGGCCGCCCAGCCATGCAGCGGCACAGGAGCCAGCAGACAGGGCGGCGAACAGGGGAGTTTGCGTGGGACAGTTCCCATTGGAGGAGAAGGTATTTAATTTTCATCTGTCTTTGTAGTGCTTGTATCTCTCTGTAGAGGCCCGTCGGGGCAGAATGCTGAGCGGGCAGAGGCTCCCTGAGTGGGGGGCGGAGCTAGGCTGAGGTGGGGCCTATAAAAGCAGCCGCCCAATCAGGCAGCGGCACAGGAGCCAGCGAGCAGCGGCACAGGAGCCAGCTAACAGGGGAATTTGCGTGGGAGAGTTCCCATTGGAGGAGCAGGTATTTGGATTTGCATCTGTTTTGTGGATTTGCATCTGTCTTTGTAGTGCTTGTATCTCTCTGTAGAGGCCCGTCGGGGCAGACTGCTGAGCGGGCAGCGGCGCCCTGAGTAGGGGGCGGAGCTAGGCTGAGGAGGGCCCTGTAAAAGCGGCCGCACAGCCACGCAGCGGCACAGCTGCGAGCAGCGATCAGGGCGGCGAACAGGGGAGTTTGCGTGGGAGAGTCCCCATTGGAGGAGCAGGTATTTGGATTTGCATCTGTCTTTGTGGATTGCATCTGTCTTTGTAGTGCTTGTATCTCTCTGTAGAGGCCCGTCGCGGCAGACTGCTGAGCGGGCAGCGGCGCCCTGAGTAGGGGGCGGAGCTAGGCTGAGGAGGGGCCTATCAAAGCGGCCGCCCAGCCAGGCAGCGGCACAGCTGCGAGCAGCGGCACAGGAGCCAGCGAACAGGGGAGTTTGCGTGGGAGAGTTCCCATTGGAGGAGCAGGTATTTGGATTTGCATTTGTCTTTATGTATTTGCATGTGTCTTTGTAGTGCTTGTATCTCTCTGTAGAGTCCCGTCGGTGCAGACTGCTGAGCGGGCAGCGGCGCCCTGAGTAGGGGGCGGAGCTAGGCTGAGGAGGGGCCTATAAAAGCGGCCTCCCAGCCAGGCAGCGGCACAGGATCCAGCGAGTAGCGGCACAGGAGCCAGCAAACAGGGCTGTGAACAGGGGAGTTTGCGTGGGAGAGTTCCCATTGGAGGAGCAGGTATTTGGATTGCATCCTTCTTTGTGGATTTGCGTCTATCTTTCCAGTGCTTGTATTTCTCTGTAGAGGCCCGTCGGGGCAGACTGCTGAGCGGGCAGCGGCGCCCTGAGTAGGGGGCGGAGCTAGGCTGAGGAGGGGCCTATAAAAGTGGCTGCCCAGCTAGGGAGCGGCACAGGAGCCAGCGAGCAGGGGGGTTTGCGTGGGAGAGTTCCCATTGGAGGAGCAGGTATTCGGAATTGCATCTCTGTCTTGGTAGGCTGAGGAGGGCATATAAAAGCGGCCGCCCAGCCAGGCAGCGGCACAGGAGCCAGCAAACAGGGCAGCGAACAGGGGAGTTTGCGACGGAGAGTTCCCATTGGAGGAACAGGTATTTGGATTTGCACCTGTCTTTGTGGATTTGCATTTGTATTTGTAGTGCTTGTATCTCTCTGTAGAGGCCCGTCCGGGCAGTCTGCTGAGCGGGAGCGGCGCCCTGAGTAGGGAGCAGAGATAGGTTGAGGAGGGCATATAAAAGAGGCCGCCCAGCCAGGCAGCGGCACAGGAGCCAGCAAACAGAGCAGCGAACAGGGGAGTTTGCGACGGAGAGTTCCCATTGGAGGAACAGGTATTTGGATTTGCACCTGTCTTTGTGGATTTGCATTTGTATTTGTAGTGCTTGTATCACTCTGTAGAGGCCCGTCCGGGCAGTCTGCTGAGCGGGCAGCGGCGCCCTGAGTAGGGAGCAGAGATAGGCTGAGGAGGGCATATAAAAGAGGCCGCCCAGCCAGGCAGCGGCACAGGAGCCAGCAAACAGAGCAGCGAACAGGGGAGTTTGCGACGGAGAGTTCCCATTGGAGGAACAGGTATTTGGATTTGCACCTGTCTTTGTGGATTTGCATTTGTATTTGTAGTGCTTGTATCACTCTGTAGAGGCCCGTCCGGGCAGTCTGCTGAGCGGGCAGCAGCGCCCTGAGTAGGGGGCGGAGATAGGATGAGGAGGGCATATAAAAGCGACCGCCCAGCCAGGCAGCGGCACAGGAGCCAGCAAACAGGGCAGCGAACAGGGGAGTTTGCGACAGAGAGTTCCCATTTGAGGAACAGGTATTTGGATTTGCATCTGTCTTTGTGGATTTGCATCTGTCTTAGTAAGCTTGTATCTCTCTGTAGAGGCCCGTCGGGGCAGACTGCTGAGCGGGCAGCGGCGCCCTGAGTAGGGGGCGGAGATAGGCTGAGGAGGGCCTATAAAAGCGGCCGCCCAGCCAGGCAGCGGCACAGGAGCCAGCGAGCAGCTGCACAGGAGCCAGCGAACAGGGCGGAGAACAGGGGAGTTTGCGTGAGAGAGTTCCCATTGGAGGAGCAGGTATTTGGATTTGCATCTGTCTTTGTGCTTTTGCATCTGTCTTTGTAGTGCTTGTACCTCTCTCTAGAGGCCCGTTGGGGCAGACTGCTGAGCGGGTACGGCGCCCTGAGTAGGGGGCGGAGCTAGGCTGAGGAGGGGCTTATAAATCGGCTCCCAAGCCAGGCAGCGGCACAGGAGCCAGCAAACAGAGCGGTGAACAGGGGAGTTTGGGTGGGAGTGTTCCCATTGTAGGAGCAGGTATTGGATTTGCATCTGTCTTTGTGCATTTGCATCTGTCTTTGTAGTGGTTGTACCTCTCTCTAGAGGCCCGTCGGTGCAGACTGCTGAGCGGGCAGCGGCGCCCTGTGTAGGGGGCGGAGCTAGGCTGAGGTGGGGCGTAGAAAAGCAGCCGCCCAGCCAGGCAGCGGCACAGGAGCCAGCGAGCAGCGGCACAGGCGGCAGCGAGCAGTGGCACAGGAGCCAGTGAACAGGGGAGTTTGCGTGGGAGAGTTTCCATTGGAGGAGCAGGTATTTGGATTTGCATCTGTCTTTGTGTACTTCATGTGTCTTTGTAGTGCTTGTATCTCTCTGTAGAGGCCCGTCGGGGCAGACTGCTGAGCGGGCAGCGGCGCCCTGAGTAGAGGGCGCAGCTAGGCTGAGGAGGGGCCTATAAAACCGGCCGCCCATTCAGGCAGCGGCAGAGGAGCCAGCGAACAGGGGCGTTTGCGTGGAAGAGTTCCCATTGGAGGAGCAGGTATTTGGATTTGCATCTGTCTTTGTGTTTTTGCATCTGTCTTTGTAGTGCTTGTATCTCTCTGTAGAGGCCCGTCGGGACAGACTGCTGAGCGGGCAGCGACGCCCTGAGTAGGGCGCGGTGCTAGGCTGAGGAGGGAGCTATAAAAGAGGCCGCCAAGGCAGGCAGCTGCACAGCTGCGAGCAGCGGGACAGGAGCCAGCAAACAGGGGAGTTTGCGTGGGAATGTTCCCAGTGGAGGAGCAGGTATTTGGATTTGCATCTCTCTTTGTGGATTTGCATCTGTCTTTGTAGTGCTTGTATCTCTCTGTAGAGGAGCGTCGAGGCAGACTGCTGAGCGGGCAGCGGCGCCATGACTAGGGGGCGGAGCTAGGCTGAGGAGGGGCCTATAAAAGCTTCCGCCCAGCCAGGCAGCGGCACAGGATCCAGCGATCAGGGGAGTTTGCGTGGGAGAGTTCCCATTGGAGGAGGAGGTATTTGGATTTGCGTCTGTCTTTCTGGATTTGCATCTGTCTTTGTAGTGCTTGTATCTCTCTGTAGAGGCCCGTCGGGGCAGACTGCTAAGCGGCGCCCTGAGTAGGGGGCGGAGCTAGGCTGCGGAGGGGCCTATGAAAGCGGCAGCCCAGACAGGCAGCGGCACAGGAGCCTGCAAATAGGGCCGCAAACAGAGGGGTTTGCGTGGGAGAGTTCCCATTGGAGCAGCAGGTATTTAGCTTTGCATCTCTGTCTTTGTAGTGCTTGTATCCTTCTGTAGAGGCCCGTCGGGGAAGACTGCTGAGCGGGCAGAGGTGCCCTGAGTAGGGGGCGGAGCTAGGCTGAGGAGGGGGCCTATAAAAGCGGCCGCCCAGCCAGGCAGAGGGACAGATGTGAGCAGCGAACAGGTCGGCGAACAGGGGAGTTTGCGTGGGAGAGTTCCCATTGGAGGAGCAGGTATTTGGATTTGCATCTGTCTTTCTGTATTTGCATTTGTCTTTGTAGTGCTTGTATCTCTGTGTAGATGCCCGTCGGGGCAGTCTGCTGAGCCTGCAGCTGCGCCCTGAGTAGGGGGCGGAGAAAGGCTGAGAAGGGGCCTATAAATGCGGCGGCTCTGCCTGGCAGATGCACAGGTGTCAGCGACCAGCGGCACAGGTGCCAGTGAACAGGGCAGTTTGCATGGGAGAGTTCCCATTGGAGGAGCAGGTATTTGGATTTGCATTTTTCTTTGTGTATTTGCATCTTCTTTGTAGTGCTTGTATCTCTCTGTAGAAGCCCGTCGCGGCAGACTGCTCAGCGGGCAGCGGCGCCCTGGGTAGTGGGCGGAGCTAGGCTGAGGAGGGGCCTATAAAAGCGGCCGCCCAGAGAGGAGCCAGCGAACAGGGCGGCGAACAGGGGAGATTGTGTAGGATAGTTCCCATTGGAGGAGCAGCTATTTGGATTTGAATCTGTCTTTGTTTATTTGCATCTGTCTTTGTAGTGCTTGTATCTCTCTGTAGAGGCCCGTCGGGGCAGACTGCTGAGCGGGCAGCGGCCGCCCTGAGTAGGGGGCGGAGCTAGGCTGAGGAGGAGCCTATAAAAGCGGCCGCCCAACCGGGCAGCGGCACAGGAGCCAGCGAGCAGCGGCACAGGAGCCAGGGCACAGGGAGTTTGTGTGGGAGAGTTCCCATTGGAGAAGCAGGTATTTGGATTTGCATCATTCTTTGTGGATTTGCATCTGTCTTTGTAGTGCTTATATTTCTCTGTAGAGGCCCGTCGGAGCAGAATGCTGAGCGGGCATCGGCGCCCTGAGTAGGGGGGGTAGCTAGGCTGAGGAGGGGCCTATAGAAGAACCTGGCCAGCCAGGCAGCGGCAGAGCTGCGAGCAGCGGGACAGGAGGCAGCAAACAGGGGAGGTTGCGTGGGAGAGTTCCCAGTGGAGGAGCAGGTATTTGGATTTGCATCTGTCTTTGTGGATTTGCATTTTCTTTGTAGTGCTTGTATCTCTCTGTAGAGGCCCGTCGGAGCAGAATGCTGAGCGGGCATCGGCGCCCTGAAGGGGGGCGGAGCTAGGCTGAGGAGGGGCCTATAAAAGCGGCTCCCAGCCAGGCAGCGGCACAGTTGCCAGCAACAGGACAGGAGGCAGCAAACAGGGGAGGTTGCGTGGGAGAGTTCCCATTGGAGCAGCTGGTATTTGGATTTGCATAGTGTCTTTGTGGATTTGCATTTGTCTTTGTAGTGCTTGTATCTCTCTATAGAGGCCCGTCGGGGCAGTCTGCTGAGCGGACAGCGGCGACCTGAGTAGGGGGCGGAGCTAGGCTGAGGAGGGGCCTATAAAAGCGGCCGCCCATTCAGGCAGCGGCACAGGAGCCAGCTAACAGGGGCGTTTGCGTGGGAGAGTTCCCACTGGAGGCGCAGGCTTTTTGATTTGCATCTGTCTTTCTGTATTTGCATTTGTCTTTGTAGTGCTTGTATCTCTGTGTAGATGCCCGTCGGGGCAGTCTGCTGAGCCTGCAGCTGCGCCCTGAGTAGGGGGCGGAGAAAGGCTGAGAAGGGGCCTATAAATGCGGCCGCTCTGCCTGGCAGATGCACAGGTGCCAGCGACCAGCGGCACAGGTGCCAGTGAACAGGGCAGTTTGCATGGGAGAGTTCCCATTGGAGGAGCAGGTATTTGGATTTGCATCTTTCTTTGTGTATTTGCATCTTCTTTGTCGTGCTTGTATCTCTCTGTAGAGGCCCGTGGGGGCAGACTGCTGAGCGGGCAGCGGCGCCCTGCGTAGGGGGCGGAGCTAGGCTGAGGAGGGGCCTATAAAAGCGGCCGCCCAGACAGGCAGCGGCACAGGAGCCAGCGAGCAGCGGCACAGGAGGCAGCGAACAGGGGAGTTTGCGTGGGAGAGTTCCCATTGGAGGAGCAGGTATTTGGATTTGCATCTGTCTTTGTGGATTTGCATTTGTCTTTGTAGTGCTTGTATCTGTCTGTAGATGCCCGTCCGGGCAGTCTGCTGAGCGGGCAGCGGCGCCCTGAATAGGGGGCGGAGCAAGGCTGAGAAGGGTTTATAAAAGCGGCCGCTCTGCCTGGCAGATGCACAGGAGCCAGCGAGCAGCGGCATAGGAGCCAGTGAACAGGGGAGTTGGTGTGGGAGAGTTCCCATTGGAGAAGCAGGTATTTGGATTTGCATCTCTGTCTTTGTAGTGCATGTAACTCTCTGTAGAGGCCCGTCGGGCCAGACTGCTGAGCGGGCAACGGGGCCCTGAGTAGGGGGCGGAACTAGGCTGAGGAAGGGCCTATGAAAGCGGCCGCCCAGCCAGGCAGCGGCACAGGAGCCAGCAAGAAGCGGCACAGGAGCCAGCGAAGAGGGGAGTTTGCGTGGGAGAGTTCCCATTGGAGGAGCAGGTATTTGGATTTGCATCTCTCTTTGTGGATTTGAATCTGTCTTTGTAGTGCTTGTATCTCTCTGTAGAGGCCCGTCGGGGCAGACTACTGATCGGGCAGCGGTGCCCTGAGTAGGGGGTGAAGCTAGGCTGAGGAGGGGCCTATAAAAGAGGCCGCCAAGGCAGGCAGCTGCACAGCTGCGAGCAGCGGGACAGGAGCCAGCAAACAGGGGAGTTTGTGTGGGAGAGTTCCCATTGGAGAAGCAGGTATTTGGAATTGCATAATTCTTTGTGGATTTGCATCTGTCTTTGTAGTGCTTGTATCTCTCTGTAGAGGCCCGTCGGAGCAGAATGCTGAGCGGGCATCGGCGACCTGAAGGGGGGCGGAGCTAGGCTGAGGAGGGGCCTATAAAAGCGGCACCCAGCCAGGCAGCGGCACAGTTGCCAGCAACAGGACAGGAGGCAGAAAACAGGGGAGGTTGCGTGGGAGAGTTCCCATTGGAGGAGCAGGTATTTGGATTTGCATCTCTCTTTGTGGATTTGAATCTGTCTTTGTAGTGCTTGTATCTCTCTGTAGAGGCCCGTCGTGGCAGACTACTGATCGGGCAGCGGTGCCCTGAGTAGGGGGTGAAGCTAGGCTGAGGAGGGGCCTATAAAAGAGGCCGCCAAGGCAGGCAGCTGCACAGCTGCGAGCAGCGGGACAGGAGCCAGCAAACAGGGGAGTTTGTGTGGGAGAGTTCCCATTGGAGAAGCAGGTATTTGGAATTGCATAATTCTTTGTGGATTTGCATCTGTCTTTGTAGTGCTTGTATCTCTCTGTAGAGGCCCGTCGGAGCAGAATGCTGAGCGGGCATCGGCGACCTGAAGGGGGGCGGAGCTAGGCTGAGGAGGGGCCTATAAAAGCGGCACCCAGCCAGGCAGCGGCACAGTTGCCAGCAACAGGACAGGAGGCAGAAAACAGGGGAGGTTGCGTGGGAGAGTTCCCATTGGAGCAGCTGGTATTTGGATTTGCATAGTGTCTTTGTGGATTTGCATTTGTCTTTGTAGTGCTTGTATCTCTCTATAGAGGCCCGTCGGGGCAGTCTGCTGAGCGGACAGTGGCGCCCTGAGTAGGGGTCGGAGCTAGGATGAGGAGGGGCCTATGAAAGCGGCCGCCCATTCAGGCAGCCGCACAGGAGCCAGCAAGAAGCGGCACAGGAGCCAGCGAACAGGGGAGTTTGCGTGGGAGAGTTCCCATTGGAGGAGCAGGTATTTGGATTTGCATCTCTCTTTGTGGATTTGAATCTGTCTTTGTAGTGCTTGTATCTCTCTGTAGAGGCCCGTCGGGGCAGACTACTGATCGGGCAGCGGTGCCCTGAGTAGGGCGCGGTGCTAGGCTGAGGAGGGAGCTATAAAAGAGGCCGCCAAGGCAGGCAGCTGCACAGCTGCGAGCAGCGGGACAGGAGCCAGCAAACAGGGGAGTTTGCGTGGGAGTGTTCCCAGTGGAGGAGCAGGTATTTGGATTTGCATCTCTCTTTGTGGATTTGCATCTGTCTTTGTAGTGCTTGTATCTCTCTGTAGAGGTGCGTCGAGGCAGACTGCTGAGCGGGCAGCGGCGCCATGACTAGGGGGCGGAGCTAGGCTGAGGAGGGGCCTATAAAAGCGGCCGCCCAGCCAGGCAGCGGCACAGGATCCAGCGATCAGGGGAGTTTGCGTGGGAGAGTTCCCATTGGAGGAGGAGGTATTTGGATTTGCGTCTGTCTTTCTGGATTTGCATCTGTCTTTGTAGTGCTTGTATCTCTCTGTAGAGGCCCGTCGGGGCAGACTGCTAAGCGGCGCCCTGAGTAGGGGGCGGAGCTAGGCTGCGGAGGGGCCTATGAAAGCGGCAGCCCAGACAGGCAGCGGCACAGGAGCCTGCAAATAGGGCCGCAAACAGAGGGGTTTGCGTGGGAGAGTTCCCATTGGAGCAGCAGGTATTTAGCTTTGTATCCTTCTGTAGAGGCCCGTCGGGGAAGACTGCTGAGCGGGCAGAGGTGCCCTGAGTAGGGGGCGGAGCTAGGTTGAGGAGGGGGCCTATAAAAGCGGCCGCCCAGCCAGGCAGAGGGACAGATGTGAGCAGCGAACAGGTCGGCGAACAGGGGAGTTTGTGTGGGAGAGTTCCCATTGGAGGAGCAGGTATTTGTATTTGCATCTGTCTTTGTGGATTTGTATCTGTCTTTGTAGAGCTTGTATCTCTCTGTAGAGGCCCGTCGGGGCAGACTGCTGAGCGGGCAGCGGCGCCCTGAGTAGGGGGCGGAGCTAGGCTGAGGAGGAGCCTATAAAAGCGGCCGCCCAACCGGGCAGCGCCACAGGAGCCAGCGAGTAGCGGCACAGGAGCCAGGGCACAGGGGAGTTTGTGTGGGAGAGTTCCCATTGGAGAAGCAGGTATTTGGATTTGCATCATTCTTTGTGGATTTGAATCTGTCTTTGTAGTGCTTGTATCTCTCTGTAGAGGCCCGTCGGAGCAGAATGCTGAGCGGGCATCGGCGCCCTGAAGGGGGGCGGAGTTGGGCTGAGGAGGGGCCTATAAAAGCGGCACCCAGCCAGGCAGCGGCACAGGTGCCAGCAACAGGACAGGAGGCAGCAAACAGGGGAGGTTGCGTGGGAGAGTTCCCATTGGAGCAGCTGGTATTTGGATTTGCATAGTGTCTTTGTGGATTTGCGTTTGTCTTTGTAGTGCTTGTATCTCTCTATAGAGGCCCGTCGGGGCAGTCTGCTGAGCGGACAGCGGCGACCTGAGTAGGGGGCGGAGCTAGGCTGAGGAGGGGCCTATAAAAGCGGCCGCCCATTCAGGCAGCGGCACAGGAGCCAGCTAACAGGGGCGTTTGCGTGGGAGAGTTCCCACTGGAGGCGCAGGCTTTTTGATTTGCATCTGTCTTTCTGTATTTGCATTTGTCTTTGTAGTGCTTGTATCTCTGTGTAGATGCCCGTCGGGGCAGTCTGCTGAGCCTGCAGCTCCGCCCTGAGTAGGGGGCGGAGAAAGGCTGAGAAGGGGCCTATAAATGCGGCCGCTCTGCCTGGCAGATGCACAGGTGTCAGCGACCAGCGGCACAGGTGCCAGTGAACAGGGCAGTTTGCATGGGAGAGTTCCCATTGGAGGAGCAGGTATTTGGATTTGAATCTGTCTTTGTTTATTTGCATCTGTCTTTGTAGTGCTTGTATCTCTCTGTAGAGGCCCGTCGGGGCAGACTGCTGAGCGGGCAGCGGCGCCCTGAGTAGGGGGCGGAGCTAGGCTGAGGAGGAGCCTATAAAAGCGGCCGCCCAACCGGGCAGCGGCACAGGAGCCAGCGAGCAGCGGCACAGGAGCCAGGGCACAGGGGAGTTTGTGTGGGAGAGTTCCCATTGGAGAAGCAGGTATTTGGATTTGCATCATTCTTTGTGGATTTGCATCTGTCTTTGTAGTGCTTATATCTCTCTGTAGAGGCCCGTCGGAGCAGAATGCTGAGCGGGCATCGGCGCCCTGAGTAGGGGGGGTAGCTAGGCTGAGGAGGGGCCTATAGAAGAACCTGCCCAGCCAGGCAGCGGCAGAGCTGCGAGCAGCGGGACAGGAGGCAGCAAACAGGGGAGGTTGCGTGGGAGAGTTCCCAGTGGAGGAGCAGGTATTTGGATTTGCATCTTCTTTGTGGATTTGCATCTGTCTTTGTAGTGCTTGTATCTCTCTGTAGAGGCGCGTCGAGGCAGACTGCTGAGCGGGCAGCGGCGCCCTGAAGGGGGGCGGGGCTAGGCTGAGGAGGGGCCTATAAAAGCGGCACCGAGCCAGGCAGCGGCACAGTTGCCAGCAACAGGGCTGCGAACAGGGGAGTTTGCGTGGGAGAGTTCCCATTGGAGGAGCTGGTATTTGGATTTGCATCTGTCTTTATGGATTGGTATCTGTCTTTGTAGGGCTTGTATCTCTCTGTAGAGGCCCGTCGGGGCAGACTGCTGAGCGGGCAGCGGCGCACCGAGTAGGGGGCGGAGCTAGGCTGAGGAGGGGCCTATAAAAGCGGCCTCCCAGCCAGGCAGCGGCACATGATCCAGCGAGCAGCGGCACTGGAGCCAGCGAACAGGGGAGTTTCCATGGCAGATTTACAATTGGAGGAGCAGGTATTTCGATTTGCATCTGTCTTTGTGTATTTGCATCTGTCTTTTTTGTGCTTGTATCTTTCTGTAGAGGCCCGTCGGGGCAGACTGCTGAGCGGGCAGCGGCGCCCTGAGTAGTGGGCGGAGCTAGGCTGAGGAGGGGCCTATAAAAGCGGTCGCCCAGCCAGGCAGCGACACAGCTGCGAGCAGCGTCACAGGAGCCAGCGAACAGGAGAGTTTGCGTGGAAGAGTTCCCATTGGAGGAGCAGGTATTTGGATTTGCATTGTCTTTGTGGATTTGCATCTGTCTTTGTAGTGCTTGTATCTCTCTGTACAGGCCCTTCGGGGCAGACTGCTGAGCGGGCAGCTGCGCCCTGAGTAGGGGGCAGAGCTAGGCTGAGGAGGGGCCTACAAAAGCGGCCTCCCAGCCAGGAAGCGTCATAGGAGCCAGCAAGTAGCGGCACAGGAGCCAGCAAACAGGGGAGTTTACTTGGGGGAGTTCCCATTGGAGGAGCAGGTATTTGGATTTGCATCTGTCTTTGTGGATTTGCATCTGTCTTTGTAGTGCTTGTATCTCACTGTAGAGGCCCGTCTGGGCAGACTGCTGTGCGGGCAGCGGCGCCCAGAATAGGGGGCGGAGCTAGGCCGAGGAGGGGCCTATAAAAGCGGCCGCCCAGCCAGCCAGCGGCACAGGAGGCAGCGAACAGGCGAGTTTGCGTGGGAGAGTTCCCATTGGAGGAGCAGGTATTTGGATTTGCATCTGTCTTTGTGGATTTGCATCTGTCTTTGTAGTGCTTGTATCTCTCTGTAGAGGCCCGTCGGGGCAGACTGCTGAGCGGGCAGCGGCGCCCTGAGTAGGGGGCGGAGCTAGGCTGAGGAGGGGCCTATAAAAGCGGCCGCTCTGCCTGGCAGCCGCACAGGAGCCAGCGAGCAGCGGCACAGGAGCCAGTGAACAGGGGCGTTTGCATGGGAGAGTTCCCATTGGAGGAGCAAATTTGGATTTGCATAATTTTTGTGGATTTGCATCTGTCTTTGTAGTCCTTGTATCTCTCTGTAGAGGCCCGTCGAGGCAGACTGCTGAGCGGGCAGCGGCGCCCTGAGTAGGGGGCGGAGCTAGGCTGAAGAGGGGCCTATAAAAGCGGCCGCTCTGCCTGGCAGCCGCACAGGAGCCAGCGAGCAGCGGCACAGGAGCCAGTGAACAGGGGCGTTTGCATGGGAGAGTTCCCATTGGAGGAGCAAATTTGGATTTGCATAATTTTTGTGGATTTGCATCTGTCTTTTTATGCTTGTATCTCTCTGTAGAGGCCCGTCGGGGCAGACTGCTGAGCGGGCAGCGGCGCCCTGAGTAGGGGGCGGAGCTAGGCTGAGGAGGGGCCTATAAAAGCGGCTGCCCATTCAGGCAGCGGCACAGTAGCCAGCGAGCAGCGGCACAGGAGCCAGCGAACAGGGGCGTTTGCGCGGGAGAATTCCCATTGGAGGAGCAGGTATTTGGATTTGCATCTCTCTTTGTGGATAAGCATCTGTCTTTGTAGTGCTTGTATCACTCTGTAGAGGCCCGTCGGGGCAGACTGCTGAGCGGGCAGCGGCGCCCAGTGTAGGGGGCGGAGCTAGGTTGAGGAGCGGCCTATAAAAGAGGATGCCCAGCCAGGCAGCGGCACAGGAGCCAGCGGCGCAGGAGGAAGCGAACAGGGGAGTTTGCGTGGTAGATTTCCCATTGGAGGAGCAGGTATTTGGATTTGCATCTGTCTTTGTGGATTTGCATTTGTCTTTGTAGTGCTTGTATCTCTCTGTAGATGCCCGTCGGGTCAGTCTGCTGAGCAGGCAGCGGCGCCCTGAGTAGGGGGCGGAGCAAGTCTGAGAAGGGGCCTATAAAAGCGGCCGCTCTGCCTGGCAGATGCACAGGAGCTAGCGAGCAGCGGCACAGGAGCCAGTGAACAGGGGACTTTGAATGGGAGAGTTCTCATTGGAGGTGCAGGTATTTGGATTTGCATCTGTCTTTTTGGATTTCCAATTGTCTTTGTAGTGCTTGTATATCTCTGTAGAGGCCCGTCGGGGCAGACTGCTGAGCGGGCTGTGGAGCCCTGAGTAGGGGGCGGAGCTAGGCTGAGGAGGGGCCTATAAAAGCGGCCGCCCAGCCCTGCAGCGGCACAGGAGCCAGCGAACAGGGGAGTTTGCGTGGGAGAGTTCCCTTTGGAGGAGCAGTTATTTGGATTTGCATCTGTCTTTGTGGATTTGCATCTGTCTTTGTAATGCTTGTATCTCTATATAGAGGCCCGTCGGGGCAGACTGCTGAGCGGGTAGCGGCGCCCTGAGTAGGGGGCGGAGCTAGGCTGAGGAGGAGCCTATAAAAGCAGCCGCCCAGCCAGGCAGCGGCACAGGAGCCAGAGAGCAGCGTCACAGGAGCCAGCGAACAGGGCGGAGAACAGGGGAGATTACGTGGGAGAGTTCCCATTGGAGGAGCAGGTATTTGGATTTGCATCTGTTTTGTGGATTTGCATCTGTCTTTGTAGTGCTTGTATCTCTCTGTAGAGGCCCGTCGGGGCAGACTGCTGAGCGGGCAGCGGCGCCCTGAGTAGGGGGCGGAGCTAGGCTGAGGAGGGGCCTGTAAAAGCGGCCTCCCAGCCAGGCAGCGGCACATGAGCCAGAAAACAGGGCGGTGAAAAGGGGTTTTTGAGTGGGAAAGTTCCCATTGGAGGAGCAGGTATTTGGATTTGCGTCTGTTTTTGTGGATTTGCGTCTGTCTTTGTAGTGCTTGTATCTCTCTGTAGAGGCCCGTCGGGGCAGACTGCTGAGAGGGCAGCGGCGCCCTGAGTAGGGGGCGGAGCTAGGCTGAGGAGGGGCCTGTAAAAGCGGCCTCCCAGCCAGGCAGCGGCACAGGAGCCAGAAAACAGGGCGGTGAAAAGGGGTTTTTGAGTGGGAAAGTTCCCATTGGAGGAGCAGGTATTTGGATTTGCATCTGTCTTTGTGGATTTGCATCTTTGTATTTCTTGTATCTCTCTCTAGAGGCCCGTCGGCGCAGACTGCTGAGAGGGCAGCGGCGCCCTGAGTAGGGGGCGGAGCTAGGCTGAGGAGGAGCCTATAAAAGCGGCCGCCCAGCCAGGCAGCGGCACAGGAGCCAGCGGACAGGGGAGTTTGCGTGGGAAAGTTCCCATTGGAGGAGCAGGTATTTGTATTTGCATCTGTCTTTGTGGATTTGCATCTGTCTTTGTAATGTTTGTATCTCTCTGTAGAGGCCGGTCGGGGCAGAATGCTGAGCGGGCAGAGGCGCCCTGAGTAGGAGGCGGAGCTAGGCTGAGGAGGGGACTATAAAAGCGGCCACCGAGCCAGGCAGCGGCCCAGGAGCCAGCGAGCAGCGGCACAGGAGGCAGCGAACAGGGGAGTTTGCGTGGGAGAGTTCCCATTGGAGGAGCAGGTATTTGGATTTCCCTCTGTCTTTGTGGATTTGCATCTGTCTTTGTAGTGCTTTTATCTCTCTGTAGAGGCCCGTCGGGGCAGACTGCTGAGCGGGCAGCGGCGCCCTGAGTAGGGGGCGGAGCTAGGCTGAGGAGGGGCCTATAAAAGCGGCCGCTCTGCCTGGCAGCCGCACAGGAGCCAGCTAGCAGCGGCACAGGAGGCAGCGAACAGGGGAGTTTGCGTGGGAGAGTGCCCATTGGAGGAGCATGTATTTGGATTTGCATCTGTCTTTGTGGATAAGCATCTGTCTTTGTAGTGCTTGTATCTCTCTCTAGAGGCCCGTCGGCGCAGACTGCTGAGCGGGCAGCGGCGACCTGAGTAGGGGTCGGAGCTAGGCTGAGGAGGGGCCTATAAAAGCGGCCACCCGGCCAGGCAGCGGCACAGGAGCCAGTGAGCAGCGGCACAGGAGCCAGTGAACAGGGGAGTTTGCGTGGGAGAGTTCCCATTGGAGGAGCAGGTATTTGGAATTGCATCTGTCTTTGTGGATTTGCATCTGTCTTTGTAGTGCTTGTATCTCTCTGTAAAGGCCCGTCGGGGCAGACTGCTGAGCGGGTAGCGGCGCCCTGAGTAGGGGGCGGAGCTAGGCTGAGGAGGGGCCTATAAAAGCAGCCGCTCTGCCTGGCAGCCGCACAGGAGCCAGACAGCAGCGGCACAGGAGCCAGTGAACAGGGGCGTTTGCATGGGAGAGTTCCCATTGGAGGAGCAGGTATTTGGATTTGCATAATTTTTTTGGATTTGCATCTGTCTTTGTAGTCCTTGTATCTCTCTGTAGAGGCCGGTCGGGGCAGACTGCTGAGCGGGCAGCGGCGCCCTGAGTAGGGGGCGGAGCTAGTCTGAGGAGGGGCCTATAAAAGCGGCTGCCCACTCAGGCAGCGGCACAGGAGCCAGCGAAGAGGGGCGTTTGCGTGGGAGAGTTCCCATTGGAGGAGCAGGTATTTGGATTTGCATCTGTCTTTGTGGATAAGCATCTGTCTTTGTAGTGCTTGTATCTCTCTCTAGAGGCCCGTCGGCGCAGACTGCTGAGCGGGCAGCGGCGACCTGAGTAGGGGTCGGAGCTAGGCTGAGGAGGGGCCTATAAAAGTGGCTGCCCATTCAGGCAGCGGCACAGTAGCCAGCGAGCAGCGGCACAGGAGCCAGCCAACAGGGGCGTTTGCGTGGGAGAGTTCCCATTGGAGGAGCAGGTATTTGGATTTGCATCTGTCTTTGTGGATAAGCATCTGTCTTTGTAGTGCTTGTATCTCTCGCTAGAGTCCCGTCGGCGCAGACTGCTGAGCGGGCAGCGGCGACCTGAGAAGGGGTCGGAGCTAGGCTGAGGAGGGGCCTATAAAAACGGCCACCCAGGCAGGCAGCGGCACAGGAGCCAGTGAGTAGCGGCACAGGAGCCAGTTAACAGGGGAGTTTGCATGGGAGAGTTCCCATTGGAGGAGCAGGTATTTGTATTTGCAACTTTTTTGTGGATTTGCATCTGTCTTTGTAGTGCTTGTATCTCTCTGTAGAGGGCCGTCGGGGCAGACTGCTGAGCGGCCAGCGGCGCCCTGAGTAGGGGGCGGAGCTAGGCTGAGGAGGGGCCTATAAAAGCGGCCGCCCAGCCAGGCAGCGGCAAAGCTGCGAGCAGCGGTACAGGAGCCGGCGAACAGGGGACTTTGCGTGGGAGAGTTCCCATTGGAGGAGCAGGAATTTGGATTTGCATCTGTCTTTGTGAATTTGCATCTGTCTTTGTAGTGCTTGTATCTCTCTGTAGAGGCCCGTCGGGGCAGACTGATGAGCGGGCTGCGGCGCCCTGAGTAGGGGTCTGAGCTAGGCTGAGGAGAGGCCTATAAATGCATCCACCCAGCAAGGCAGCGGCACAGGAGCCAGCGAGAAGCGGCACAGGAGTCAGTGAGCAGGGGACTTTGCATGGGAGAGTTCCCATTGGAGGAGCAGGTATTTGGATTTGCATCTGTCTTTGTGAATTTGCATCTGTCTTTGTAGTGCTTGTATCTCTCTGTAGAGGCCCGTCGGGGCAGACTGATGAGCGGGCAGCGGCGCCCTGAGTAGGAGGCGGAGCTAGGCTGAGGAGGGGCCTATAAAAGCGGCCGCCCAGCCAGACAGCGGCACAGGAGCCAGCAAAAAGAGTGGCAAAGATTGGAGTTTGCGTGGGAGAGTTCCTATTGGAGGAGCAGGTATTTGGATTTGAATCTGTCTTTGTGGATTTGCATCTGTCTTTGTAGTGCTTGTATCCCTCTCTAGAGGCCCGTCGGCGCAGACTGCTGAGCGGGCAGCGGCGCCCTGAGTAGGGGGCAGAGCTAGGCTGAGGAGGGGCCTATAAAAGCGGCCGCCCAGCCCTGCAGCGGCACAGGAGCCAGCGAACAGGGGAGTTTGCGTGGGAGAGTTCCCATTGGAGGAGCAGGTATTTGGATTTAAATCTGTCTTTGTGGATTTGCATCTGTCTTTGTAATGCTTGTATCGCTCTGTAGAGGCCCGTCGGGGCAGAATGCTGAGCGGGCAGCGGCGCCCTGAGTAGGGGGCGGAGCTAGGCTGAGGAGGAGCCTATAAAAGCGGCCGCCCAGCCAGGCAGCGGCACAGGAGCCAGCGAGCAGCGGTACAGGAGCCAGCGAACAGGGCGGAGAACAGGGGAGATTGCGTGGGAGAGTTCCCATTGGAGGAGCAGGTATTTGGATCTGCATCTGTTTTGTGGATTTGCATCTGTCTTTGTAGTGCTTGTATCTCTCTGTAGAGGCCCGTCGGGGCAGACTGCTGAGCGGGCAGCGGCGCCCTGAGTAGGGGGCGGAGCTAGGCTGAGGAGGGGCCTATAAAAGCGGCCGCCCAGCCAGGCAGCCGCACAGAAGCCAGCGAGCAGCGGCACAGGAGCCAGCGAACAGGGGCGTTTGCGTGGGATAGTTCCCATTGGAGGAGCAGGTATTTGGATTTGCATCTCTCTTTGTGGATTTGCATCTGACTTTGTAGTGCTTTTATCTCTCTGTAGAGGCCCGTCGGGGCAGACTGCTGAGCGGGCAGCGGCACCCTGAGTAGGGGGCTGAGCAAGGCTGAGGAGGGGCCTGTAAAAGCGGCCGCCCAGTCAGGCAGCGGCACAGGAGCCAGAAAACAGGGCGGTGAAAAGGGTTTTTTGAGTGGGAATTTCCCATTGGAGGAGCAGGTATTTGGATTTGCGTCTGTCTTTGTGGATTTGCATCTGTCTTTGTAGTGCTTATATCTCTCTGTTGAGGCCCGTCGGAGCAGACTGCTGAACGGGCAGTGGCGCCCTGAGTAGGGGGCGGAGCTAGGCTGAGGAGGGGCCTATAAAAGCGGCCGCCACCCTGGCAGCGGCACAGGAGCCAGCGAACAGGGCGTTTGCGTGGGAGGGTTCCCATTGGAGGAGCAGGTATTTGGATTTGCATCTGTTTTGTGGATTTGCATCTGTCTTTGTAGTGCTTGTATCTCTCTGTAGAGGCCCGGCGGGGCAGACTGCTGAGCGGGCAGCGGCGCCCTGTGTAGGGGGCGGAGCTAGGCTGAGGAGGGGCCTATAAAAGCGGCCGCTCAGCCAGGCAGCGGCACAGCAGAAAGCAAACAGGGGAGTTTGTGTGCCAGAGTTCCCATTGGAGGAGCAGGTATTTGGATTTTCATCACTGTCTTTGCAGTGCTTGTATCTCTCTGTAGAGGCACGTCAGGGCAGACTGCTTAGCGGGCAGCGGCGCCCTGAGTACGGGGAGGAGCTAGGCTGAGGAGAGGCCTATAAAAGCGGCCGCCCAGCCAGGCGGCGGCTCAGGAGCCAGAGAGCAGTGGCACAGAAGACAGCGAACAGGGGCGTTTGCGTGGGAGAGTTGCCATTGGAGGAGTATGTATTTGGATTTGCATCAGTCTTTGTGGATTTGCATCTGTCTTTGTAGTGCTTGTATCTCTATATAGAGGCCCGTCGGGGCAGACTGCTGAGTGGGCAGCGGCGCCCAGAATAGGAGGCGGTGCTAGGCTGAGGAGGGGCCTATAAAAGCGGTCGCCCAGCCAGGCAGCGGTACAGGAACCAGCAAACAGAGCGGCAAAAAGGGAGTTTGCGTGGGAGAGTTCCCATTGGAGGAGCAGGAATTGGGATTTGCATCTCTATTTGTGTATTTGCATCTGTCTTTGTAGTGCTTGTGTCTCTCTGTAGAGGCCCGTCGGGGCTGACTGCTGAGCGGGCAGCGGCGCCCAGAATAGGAGGCGGAGCTAGGCTGAGGAGGGGCCTATAAAAGCGGCCGCCAAGCCAGGCAGCCGCACAGGAACCAGCAAACAGGGGAGATTGTGTGGGATAGTTCCCATTGGAGGAGCAGGTATTTGGATTTGCATCTGTCTTTGTGGATTTGCATCTGTCTTTGTAGTGCTTGTATCTCTCTGTAGAGGCCCTTCTGGGCAGACTGCTGAGCGGGCAGCGGTGCCCTGAGTGCGGGGCGGAGCTAGGCTGAGGAGGGGCCTATAAAAGCGGCCGCCCAGCGAGCAGCGGCACAGGAGCCAGCGAACAGCGGAGTTTGCGTGGGAGAGTTCCCATTGGAGGAGCAGGTATTTGGATTTGCATCTGTCTTTGTGGATTTGCATCTGTCTTTATAGTGCTTGTATCTCTCTGTAGAGGCCCGTCGGGGCAGACTGCTGAGCGGGCAGCGTCGCCCTGAGTAGGGGGCGGAGCTAGGCTGAGGAGGGGCCTATAAAAGCGGCCGCCCAGACAGGCAGCAGCAAAGGAGCCAGCGAACAGGGGAGTTTGCCTGGGAGAGTTCCCAGTGGAGAAGCAGGTATTTGGATTTGCATCTCTGTCTTTGCAGTGCTTGTATCTCTCTGTAGAGGCCCGTCGGGGCAGACTGCTGAGCGGGCAGCGGCGCCCTGAGTAGGGGGCAGAGCTAGGCTCAGGAGGGGCCTATAAAAGCGGCCGCCTGGCCAGGCAGCGGCACAGGAGCCAGCAAACACGGTGGAGAACAGGGGAGTTTGCGTGGGAGAGTTACCATTGGAGGAGCAGGTATTTGTTTTGCATCTGTCCTTGTGGATTTGCATTTGTCTTTCTAGTGCTTGTATCTCTCTGTAGATGCCCGTCAGGGCAGTCTGCTGAGCGGGCAGCGGTGCCCTGAGTAGGGGGCGGAGCAAGGCTGAGAAGCGGCCTATAAAAGCGGCCGCTCTGCCAGGCATATGCACAAGAGCCAGCGAGCAGCGGCACAGGAGCCAGTGAGCAGGGGAGTTTGCATGGGAGAGTTCCCATTGGAGGAGCAGGTAATTGGATTTGCATCTTTTTAGTGGATTTGCATCTGTCTTTTTAGTGCTTGTATCTCTCTGTAGAGGCCCGTCGGGGCATACTGCTGAGCGAGCAGCGGCGCCCTGAGTAGGGGGCGGAGCAATGCTGAGGAGGGGCCTATAAAAGCGGCCGCCCAGCCAGTCAGCGGCACAGCTGCGAGCAGAGAACAAGGCGGTGAACAGGGTAATTGCGTCGGAGAGTTCCCATTGGAGGAGCAGGTAATTGGATTTGAAACCTAATTTGTAGTGTTTATGTCTCTCTGTAGAGGCCCGTCGGGGCAGACTGCTGAGCGGGCAGCGGCGCCCGGAGTAGGAGGCGGAGCTAGGCTGAGGAGGGGCCTATAAAAGCGGCCGCCAAGCCAGGAAGCTGCACAGGAGCCAGCAAACACGGCGGTGAACAGGGGAGTTTGCGTAGGAGAGTTCCCATTGGAAGAGCAGTTATTTGGATTTGCATCTCTGTCTTTGTAGTGCTTGTATATCTCTGTAGAGGCCCGTCGGGGCAGACTGATGAGCCGGCAGTGGCGACCTGAGTAGCGGCGGAGCTAGGCTGAGGAGGGACTTATAGAAGCACCCGCCCAGCCAGGCAGCGGCACAGCTGCGAGCAGCGAACAGGGCGGCGAACAGGGGAGTTTGCGTGGGACAGTTCCCATTGGAGGAGCAGGTATTTGGATTTGCTTCTCTCTATGTGGATATGCATGCGTCGGCGCAGTCTGCTGAGCGGGCAGCGGAGCCCTGAATAGGGGGCGGAGCTAGGCTGAGGAGGAGCCTATAAAAGCGGCCGCCCAGCCTGGCAGCGGCACAGGAGCCAGCGAACAGGGCCGAGAACAGGGGAGATTGCGTGCCAGAGTTCCCATTGGAGGAGCAGGTATTTGGATTTGCATCTGTCTTTGTGGATTTGCATCTGTCTTTGTAGTGCTTGTATCTCTCTGTAGAGGCCCGTCGTGGCAGACTGCTGAGCGGGCAACGGCGCCCTGAGTAGGGGTTGGAGCAAGGCTGAGAAGGGGCCTATAAAAGCGGCTGCTCTGCCTGGCAGATGCACAGGAGCTAGCGAGCAGCGGCACAAGAGCCAGTGAACAGGAGACTTTTAATGGGAGAGTTCCCATTGGAGGAGCAGGTATTTGGATTTGCATCTTTTTTGTGGATTTGCATCTGTCTTTGTAGTGCTTGTATCTCTCTGTAGAGGCCCGTCGGGGCAGACTGCTGAGCGGGCAGCGGCGCCCTGAGTAGGGGGCAGAGCTCGGCTGAGGAGGGGCCTATAAAAGCGGCACCCAGCCAGGCAGCGGCACAGGAGCCAGCAAACAGGGTTGCAAACAGGGAAGTTTGAGTTGGAGAGTTCCCATTGGAGGAGCAGGTATTTGGATTTCCATCTGTCTTTGTGAATTTGCCTCTGCCTTTGTAGTGCTTGTATCTCTCTGTAGAGGCCCGTTGGGGCAGACTGCTGAGCGGGCTGCGGCGCCCTGAGTAGGGGTCGGAGCTAGGCTGAGGAGGGGCCTATAAAAGCGGCCACCCAGCCAGGCAGCGGCACAGGAGCCAGCGAGCAGCGGCACAGGAGCCAACGAACAGAGGAGTTTGCGTGAGAGAGTTCCCATTGGAGGAGCAGGTAATTGGATTTTCATCTGTCTTTGTGGATTTGCATTTGTCTTTGTAGTGCTTGTATCTCTCTGTAGAGGCCCCTCGGGCAGTCTGCTGAGCGGACAGCGGCGCCCTGAGTAGGGGGCGGAGCTAGGCTGAGGAGGGGCCTATAAAAGCCGCCGCCTAGCCAGGCTGCGGCACAGGAGCCAACGAGAAGCGGAACAGGAGCCAGCAAATAGGGGAGTTTGTGTGCTGGAGTTCCCATTGGAGGAGCAGGTATTTGTATTTGCATCTGTCTTTGTGTATTTGCATGTGTTTTTGTAGTGCTTGTATCTTTCTGTAGAGGCCCATTGGGGCAGACTGCTGAGCGGGCTGCAGCGCCCTGAGTAGGGGGCGGAGCTAGGCTGTTGAGGGGCCTATAAAAGCAGCCGCCCAGCCAGGCAGCAGCAAAGCTGCAAGCAGCGGTACAGGAGCCGGCGAACAGGTGACTTTGCGTGGGATAGTTCCCATCGGAGGAGCAGGTATTTGGATTTGCATCTGTCTTTGTGGATTTGCATCTGTCTTTGTAGTGCTTCTATCTCTCTGTAGAGGCCCGTCGGGGCAGACTGCTGAGCGGGCAACGGCGCCCTGAGTAGGGGTTGGAGCAAGGCTGAGAAGGGGCCTATAAAAGCGGCTGCTCTGCCTGGCAGATGCACAGGAGCTAGCGAGCAGCGGCACAAGAGCCAGTGAACAGGAGACTTTTAATGGGAGAGTTCCCATTGGAGGAGCAGGTATTTGGATTTGCATCTTTTTTGTGGATTTGCATCTGTCTTTGTAGTGCTTGTATCTCTCTGTAGAGGCCCGTCGGGGCAGACTGCTGAGCGGGCAGCGGCGCCCTGAGTAGGGGGCAGAGCTCGGCTGAGGAGGGGCCTATAAAAGCGGCACCCAGCCAGGCAGCGGCACAGGAGCCAGCAAACAGGGTTGCAAACAGGGAAGTTTGAGTTGGAGAGTTCCCATTGGAGGAGCATTTATTTGGATTTGCATCTGTCTTTGTGGATTTCCAATTGTCTTTGTAGTGCTTGTATCTCTCTGTAGAGGCCCGTCGGGGCAGTCTGCTGAGCGGGCAGCGGCGCCCTGAGTAGGGGGCGGAGCTAGGCTGAGGAGGAGCCTATAAAAGCGGCCGCCCAGCCAGGCAGCGGCACAGGAGCCAGCGAGCAGCGGCACAGGAGCCAACGAACAGAGGAGTTTGCGTGAGAGAGTTCCCATTGGAGGAGCAGGTATTTGGATTTGCATCTGTCTTTGTGGATTTGCATCTGTCTTTGTAGTGCTTGTATCTCTCTGTAGAGGCCCGTCGGGGCAGACTGCTGAGCGGGCAGCGGCGCCCTGAGTAGGGGGCGGAGCTAGGCTGAGGAGGGGCCTGTAAAAGCGGCCGCCCAGCCAGGCAGCGGCACAGGAGCCAGAAAACAGGGCGGTGAAAAGGGGTTTTTGAGTGGGAAAGTTCCCATTGGAGGAGCAGGTATTTCGATTTGCGTATGTCTTTGTGGATTTGCATCTGTCTTTGGAGTGCTTGTATCTCTCTGTAGAGGCCCGTCGGGGCAGACTGCTGAGCGGGCAGCGGCGCCCTGAGTAGGGGGCGGAGCTATGCTCAGGAGGGGCCTATAAAAGTGGCCACTGAGCCAGGCAGCGGCACAGGAGCCAGCGAGCAGCGGCACAGGAGACAGTGAAAAGCGGAGTTTGCGTGGGAGAGTTCCCATTGGAGGAGCAGGTATTTGGATTTGCATCTGTCCTTGTGGATTTGCATCTGTCTTTCTAGTGCTTGTATCTCTCTGTAGAGGCCCGTCGAGGCAGACTGCTGAGCGGGCATCGGCGCCCTGAGTAGGGGGCGGAGCTAGGCTGAGGAGGGGCCTATAAAAGCGGCTGCCCATTCAGGCAGCCGCACAGTAGCCAGCAAACAGGGCTGCGAACAGGGGAGTTTGTGTGGGATACTACCCATTGGAGGAGCAGGTCTTTGGATTTGCATCTCTCTTTGTGGATTTGCATCTGTCTTTGTAGTCCTTGTATCTCTCTGTAGAGGCCCGTCGGGGCAGACTGCTGAGCGGGCAGCGGCGCCCTGAGTAGGGGGCGGAGGTAGGCTGAGGAGGGGCTTATAAATCGGCCCACAAGCCAAGCAGCGGCACAGGAGCCAGCAAACAGAATGGTGAACAGGGAAGTTTGGGTGGGAGTGTTCCCATTGTAGGAGCAGGTATTTGGAATTGCATCTGTCTTTGTGCATTTGCATCTGTCTTTGTAGTGCTTGTACCTCTCTCTAGAGACCCGTCGGGGCAGACTGCTGAGCGGACAGCGGCGCCCTGAGTAGGGGGCGGAGCTACGCTGAGGAGGGGCCTATAAAAGCGGCCGCCCAGCCAGGCAGCGGCACAGGAGCCAGCTAGCAGGGGAGATTGCGTTGGAGAGTTCCCATTGGAGGAGCAGGTATTTGGATTTGCATCTGTTTTGTGGATTTGCATCTGTCTTTGTAGTGCTTGTATCTCTCTGTAGAGGCCCGTCGGGGCAGACTGCTGAGCGGGCAGCGGTGCCCTGAGTAGCTGGCGGAGCTAGGCTGAGGAGGGGCCTATAAAAGCTGCCGCCCAGCCAGGCAGCAGCACAGGAGCCAGCTAACAGGGGAGTTTGCGTGGGACAGTTCCCATTGGAGGAGCAGGTATTTGGATTTGCATCTGTCTTTGTAGTGCTTGTACCTCTCTCTAGAGGCCCGTCGGGGCAGACTGCTGAGCGGGCAGCGGCGCCCTGAGTAGGGGGCGGAGCTAGGCTGAGGAGGGGCTTATAAATCGGCCCCCAAGCCAGGCAGCGGCACAGGAGCCAGGAAACAGAGCGGTGAACAGGGGAGTTTGGGTGGGAGTGTTCCCATTGTAGGAGCAGGTATTTGGATTCGAATCTGTCTTTGTGCATTTGCATCTGTCTTTGTAGTGCTTGTACCTCTCTCTAGAGGCCCGTCGGTGCAGACTGCTGAGCGGGCAGCGGCGCCCTGACTAGGGGGCGGAGCTAGGCTGAGGAGGGGCCTAGAAAAGCGGCCGCCCAGCCAGGCAGCGGCACAGGAGCCAGGGAACAGGAGAGTTTGCGTGGGAGAGTTACCATTGGAGGAGCAGGTGTCTGGATTTGCATCTGTCTTTGTGGATTTGTATCTGTCTTTGTAGTGCTTGTATCTCTCTGTAGAGGCCCGTCGGTGCAGACTGCTGAGCGGGCAGCGGCGCCCTGACTAGGGGGCGGAGCTAGGCTGAGGAGGGGCCTATAAAAGCGGCCGCCCAGCCAGGCAGCGTCACAGGAGCCAGCGAGCAGCTGCACAGGAGCCAGCGAACATGGGTGTTTGCATGGGAGAGTTCCCATTGGAGGAGCTAGTATTTGGATTTGCATCTGTCTTTGTGGATTTGCATCTGTCTTTGTAGTGCTTGTATCTCTCTGTAGTGGCCCGTCGGGGCAGACTGCTGAGCGGGCAGCGGCGCCCTGAGTAGGGGGCGGAGGTAGGATGAGGAGGGGCCTATAAAAGCGGCCGCCCAGCCATGCAGCCACACAGCTGCGAGCAGCGAACAGGGTGGCGAACAGGGGAGTTTGCGTGGGACAGTTCCCATTGGAGGAGCAGTTATTTTGGTTTGCATATCTGTCCTTTTACAGCTTTTATCTCTCTGTAGAGGCCCGTCGGGGCAGACTGCTGAGCGGGCAGCGGCGCCCTGAGTAGGGGGCGGAGCTACGCTGAGGAGGGGCCTATAAAAGCGGCCGCCCATTCAGGCAGCGGCACAGGAGCCAGCGAACACGGGCGTTTGCGTGGGAGAGTTCCCATTGGAGGAGCAGGTATTTGGATATGAACTGTCTTTGTGGATTTGCATCTGTCTTTGTAGTGCTTCTATCTCTCTGCAGAGGCCCGTCGGCGCAGACTGCTGAGCAGGCAGCTGCGCCCTGAGTAGGGGGCGGAGAAAGGCTGAGAAGGGGCCTATAAAAGCAGCCGCTCTGCCTGGCAGATGCACAGGAGCCAGCGAGCAGCGGTACAGGAGCCTGCGAACAGGGGACTTTGCGTGGGAGAGTTCCCATTGGAGGAGCAGGTATTTGGATTTGCATCTTTTTTGTGGATTTGCATCTGTCTTTGTAGTGCTTCTATCTCTCTGTAGAGGCCCTTCGGGGCAGACTGCTGAGCGGGCAGCGGCGCCCTGAGTTGGGGGCCGAGCTAGGCTGAGGAGGGGCCTATAGGCTGAGCGGGAGTTTGCGTGGAGAGTTCCCATTGGAGCAGCAGGTATTTGGATTTGCATCTGTCTTTGTGTATTTTCATCTCTCTTTGTAGTGCTTGTATCTCTCTGTAGAGGCCGTCGGGGCAGACATCTGAGCGAGCAGTGGCGCCCTGAGTAGGGGGCGGAGATAGGCTGAGGAGGGCCTATAAAAGCGGCCGCCCAGCCAGGCAGCGGCACAGGAGCCAGCAAACTGGGCGGCGAACAGGGGAGTTTGCGTGGGAGAGTTCCCATTTGAGGAGCAGGTATTTGGATTTGCATGTCTGTCTTTGTAGTGCTTGTATCTCTCTGTAGACGCCCGTCGGGGCACACTGCTGAGCGGGCAGCGGCGCCCTGAGTAGGGGCCGGAGCTATACTGAGGAGGGGCCTATAAAAGCGGCCGCCCAGCCAGGCAGCAATACAGCTGCGAGCAGCGAACAGGGCGGCGAACAGGGGAGTTTGCGTGGGACAGTTCCCATTGGAGGATCAGGTATTAGGATTTGCATCTGTCTTTGTGGATTTGCTTCTGTCTTTGTAGTGCTTGTATCTCTCTGTAGAGGCCCGACGGGGCAGACTGCTGAGCGGGCAGCGGCGCCCTGAGTAGCGGGCGAAGCTAGTCTGAGGAGGGGCCTAAAAAAGCGGCCGCCCAGCCAGGCAGCGGCACAGGAGCCAGCAAGCAGGGCGGCGAACAGGGGAGTTTGCGTGGGATAGTTCCCATTGTAGGAGCAGGTATTTGGATTTGCATCTGTCTTTGTGGATTCGCATCTGTCTTTGTAGTGCTTGTATCTCTCTGTATGGGCACGTCGGGGCAGAATGCTGAGCGGGCAGAGGCGCCCTGAGTGGGGGGCGGAGCTGGGCTGAGGTGGGGCCTATAAAAGCAGCCGCCCAGCCAGGCACTGGCACAGGAGCCAGCGAGCAGCGGCACAGTAGCCAGCTAACAGTGGAATTTGCGTGGGAGAGTTCCCATTGGAGGAGCAGGTATTTGGATTTGCATCTGTTTTGTGGATTTGCATCTGTCTTTGTAGTGCTTGTATCTCTCTGTAGAGGCCCGTCGGGGCAGACTGCTGAGCGGGCAGTGGCGCCCTGTGTAGGGGGCGGAGCTAGGCTGAGGAGGGGCCTATAAAAGCGGTCGCCCAGCCAGGCAGCGGCACAGGAGCCAGCGAACAGGGGAGTTTGCGTCGGAGAGTTTCCATTGGAGGAGCAGGTATTTGGATTTGCATCTCTGTCTTTGTAGTGCTAGTATCTTTCTTTAGACGCCGTCGGGGCAGACTGCTGAGCGGGCAGTAGCGCCCTGAGTAGGTGGCGGAGCTAGGCTGAGGAGGGCCTATAAAAGCGGCTGCCCAGCCTGGTAGCGTCACAGGAGCCATCAAGCAGGGGCACAGGAGCCAGCGAACAGGGGAGTTTGCGTGGGAGTGTTCCCATTGGAGGAGCAGATAATGGATTTGCATCTCTGTCTTTGTAGTGCTTGTATCTCTCTGTAAGGCCCGTCGGGGCAGACTGCTGAGCGGGCAGCGGCGCCCGGAGCAGGAGGCGGAGCTAGGCTGAGAAGGGGCCTATAAAAGCCGCCGCTCTGTTTGGCAGATGCACAGGAGCCAGCGAGCAGCGGCACAGGAGCCAGTGAACAGGGGACTTTGCATGGGAGAGTTCACATTGGAGGAGCAGGTATTTGGATTGGCATCTTTTTGTGGATTTGCATCTGTCTTTGTAGTGCTTGTATCTCTCTGTAGAGGCCCGTCGGGGCAGACTGCTGAGCGGGCAGCGGCGCCCTGAGTTGGGGGCCGAGCTAGGCTGAGGAGGGGCCTATAGGCTGAGCGGGAGTTTGCGTGGAGAGTTCCCATTGGAGCAGCAGGTATTTGGATTTGCATCTGTCTTTGTGTATTTTCATCTCTCTTTGTAGTGCTTGTATCTCTCTGCAGAGGCCCGTCGGGGCAGACTGCTGAGCGGGCAGCGGCGCCCTGAGTAGGGGGCGGAGCTACGCTGAGGAGGGGCCTATAAAAGCGGCCGCCCATTCAGGCAGCGGCACAGGAGCCAGCGAACACGGGCGTTTGCGTGGGAGAGTTCCCATTGGAGGAGCAGGTATTTGGATTTGAACTGTCTTTGTGGATTTGCATCTGTCTTTGTAGTGCTTCTATCTCTCTGCAGAGGCCCGTCGGCGCAGACTGTTGAGCAGGCAGCGGCGCCCTGAGTAGGGGGCGGAGAAAGGCTGAGAAGGGGCCTATAAAAGCAGCCGCTCTGCCTGGCAGATGCACAGGAGCCAGCGAGCAGCGGTACAGGAGCCTGCGAACAGGGGACTTTGCGTGGGAGAGTTCCCATTGGAGGAGCAGGTATTTGGATTTGCATCTTTTTTGTGGATTTGCATCTGTCTTTGTAGTGCTTCTATCTCTCTGTAGAGGCCCGTCGGGGCAGACTGCTGAGCGGGCAGCGGCGCCCTGAGTTGGGGGCCGAGCTAGGCTGAGGAGGGGCCTATAGGCTGAGCGGGAGTTTGCGTGGAGAGTTCCCATTGGAGCAGCAGGTATTTGGATTTGCATCTGTCTTTGTGTATTTTCATCTCTCTTTGTAGTGCTTGTATCTCTCTGTAGAGGCCGTCGGGGCAGACATCTGAGCGAGCAGTGGCGCCCTGAGTAGGGGGCGGAGATAGGCTGAGGAGGGCCTATAAAAGCGGCCGCCCAGCCAGGCAGCGGCACAGGAGCCAGCAAACTGGACGGCGAACAGGGGAGTTTGCGTGGGAGAGTTCCCATTTGAGGAGCAGGTATTTGGATTTGCATGTCTGTCTTTGTAGTGCTTGTATCTCTCTGTAGACGCCCGTCGGGGCACACTGCTGAGCGGGCAGCGGCGCCCTGAGTAGGGGCCGGAGCTATACTGAGGAGGGGCCTATAAAAGCGGCCGCCCAGCCAGGCAGCAATACAGCTGCGAGCAGCGAACAGGGCGGCGAACAGGGGAGTTTGCGTGGGACAGTTCCCATTGGAGGATCAGGTATTAGGATTTGCATCTGTCTTTGTGGATTTGCTTCTGTCTTTGTAGTGCTTGTATCTCTCTGTAGAGGCCCGACGGGCAGACTGCTGAGCGGGCAGCGGCGCCCTGAGTAGCGGGCGAAGCTAGTCTGAGGAGGGGCCTAAAAAAGCGGCCGCCCAGCCAGGCAGCGGCACAGGAGCCAGCAAGCAGGGCGGCGAACAGGGGAGTTTGCGTGGGATAGTTCCCATTGTAGGAGCAGGTATTTGGATTTGCATCTGTCTTTGTGGATTCGCATCTGTCTTTGTAGTGCTTGTATCTCTCTGTATGGGCACGTCGGGGCAGAATGCTGAGCGGGCAGAGGCGCCCTGAGTGGGGGGCGGAGCTGGGCTGAGGTGGGGCCTATAAAAGCAGCCGCCCAGCCAGGCACTGGCACAGGAGCCAGCGAGCAGCGGCACAGTAGCCAGCTAACAGTGGAATTTGCGTGGGAGAGTTCCCATTGGAGGAGCAGGTATTTGGATTTGCATCTGTTTTGTGGATTTGCATCTGTCTTTGTAGTGCTTGTATCTCTCTGTAGAGGCCCGTCGGGGCAGACTGCTGAGCGGGCAGTGGCGCCCTGTGTAGGGGGCGGAGCTAGGCTGAGGAGGGGCCTATAAAAGCGGTCGCCCAGCCAGGCAGCGGCACAGGAGCCAGCGAACAGGGGAGTTTGCGTCGGAGAGTTTCCATTGGAGGAGCAGGTATTTGGATTTGCATCTCTGTCTTTGTAGTGCTAGTATCTTTCTTTAGACGCCGTCGGGGCAGACTGCTGAGCGGGCAGTAGCGCCCTGAGTAGGTGGCGGAGCTAGGCTGAGGAGGGGCCTATAAAAGCGGCTGCCCAGCCTGGTAGCGTCACAGGAGCCATCAAGCAGGGGCACAGGAGCCAGCGAACAGGGGAGTTTGCGTGGGAGTGTTCCCATTGGAGGAGCAGATAATGGATTTGCATCTCTGTCTTTGTAGTGCTTGTATCTCTCTGTAAGGCCCGTCGGGGCAGACTGCTGAGCGGGCAGCGGCGCCCGGAGCAGGAGGCGGAGCTAGGCTGAGAAGGGGCCTATAAAAGCCGCCGCTCTGTTTGGCAGATGCACAGGAGCCAGCGAGCAGCGGCACAGGAGCCAGTGAACAGGGGACTTTGCATGGGAGAGTTCACATTGGAGGAGCAGGTATTTGGATTGGCATCTTTTTGTGGATTTGCATCTGTCTTTGTAGTGCTTGTATCTCTCTGTAGAGGCCCGTCGGGGCAGACTGCTGAGCGGGTTGCGGCGCCCTGAGTAGGGGGCGGAGCTAGGCTGAGGAGGGGCCTATAAAAGCTGCAGCCCAGCCAGGCAGCGGCACAGGAGCCAGCGAGCAGAGGCACAGGAACCAGCGAACAGGGGCATTTGCGTGGGAGAGTTCCCATTGGAGGAGCAGGTATTTGGATTTGCATCTTTCTTTGTGGATTTGCGTCTATCTTTCAAGTGCTTGTATCTCTCTGTTGAGGCCCATCGGGGCAGACTGCTGAGCGGGCAGCGGCGCCCTGAGTAGGGAGCGGAGATAAGCTGAGGAGGGCATATAAAAGCGGCCGCCCAGCCAGGCAGCGGCACAGGAGCCAGCAAACAGGGCAGCAAACAGGGGAGTTTGCGACGGAGAGTTCCCATTGGAGGAACAGGTATTTGGATTTGCATCTGTCTTTGTGGATTTGCATCTGTTTTAGTAGTGCTTGTACCTCTCTGTAGAGGCCCGTCGGGGCAGACTGCTGAGCGGCAGCGGCGCCCTGAGTAGGGGGCTGAGATAGGCTGAGGAGGGCCTATAAAAGCGGCCGCCCAGACAGGCAGCGGCACAGGAGCCAGCAAACTGGGAGGCGAACAGGGGAGTTTGCGTGGGAGAGTTCCCATTTCATGAGCAGGTATTTGGATTGCATCTGTCTTTGTGTATTTGCATCTTTCTTTGTAGTGCTTGTATCTCTCTGTAGAGGCCCGTCGGGGCAGACTGCTGAGCGGGCAGCGGCGCCCTGAGTAGGGGGCGGAGATAAGCTGAGGAGGGCATATAAAAGCGGCCGCCCAGCCAGGCAGCGGCACAGGAGCCAGCAAACAGGGCAGCGAACAGGGGAGTTTGCGACGGAGAGTTCCCATTGGAGGAACAGGTATTTGGATTTGCACCTGTCTTTGTGGATTTGCATTTGTATTTGTAGTGCTTGTATCTCTCTGTAGAGGCACGTCCGGGCAGTCTGCTGAGCGGGCAGCGGCGCCCTGAGTAGGGGGCGGAGATCGGCTGAGGAGGGCATATAAAAGCGGCCGCCCAGCCAGGCAGCGGCACAGGAGCCAGCAAACAGGGCAGCGAACCGGGGAGTTTGTGACGGAGAGTTCCCATTGGAGGAACAGGTATTTCGATTTGCACCTGTCTTTGTGGATTTGCATTTGTATTTGTAGTGCTTGTAACTCTCTGTAGAGGCCCGTCGGGGCAGACTGCTGAGCGGGCAGCGGCGCCCTGAGTAGGGGGCGGAGCTACGGTGAGGAGGGGACTATAAAAGCGGCCGCCCAGCCAGGCAGCTGTACTGGAGACAGCAAACAGGGGAGTTTGCGTGGAGAGTTCCCATTGGAGCAGCAGGTATTTGGATTTGCATCTGTCTTTGTAGTGCTTCTATCTCTCTGTAGAGGCCCGTCGGGGCAGACTGCTGAGCGGGCAGCGGCGCCCTGAGTAGGGGGCGGAGCTAGGCTGAGGAGGGGCCTATAAAAGTGGCCGCCCAGCCAGGCAGCGGCACAGGAGCCAGCGAGCAGCGGCACAGGAACCAGCGAACAGGGGCATTTGCGTGGGAGAGTTCCCATTGGAGGAGCAGGTATTTGGATTTGCATCTTTCTTTGTGGATTTGCGTCTATCTTTCCAGTGCTTGTATCTCTCTGTAGAGGCCCATCGGGGCAGACTGATGAGCGGGCAGCGGCACCCTGAGTAGGGAGCGGAGATAAGCTGAGGAGGGCATATAAAAGCAGCCGCCCAGCCAGGCAGCGGCACAGGAGCCAGCAAACAGGGCAGCGAACAGGGGAGTTTGCGACGGAGAGTTCCCATTGGAGGAACAAGTATTTGGATTGCACCTGTCTTTGTGGATTTGCATTTGTATTTGTAGTGCTTGTATCTCTCTGTAGAGGCCCGTCCGGGCAGTCTGCTGAGCGGGCAGCGGCTCCCTGAGTAGGGAGCGTAGATAGGCTGAGGAGGGCATATAAAAGCGGCCGCCCAGCCAGGCAGCGGCACAGGAGCCAGCAAACAGAGCAGCGAACAGGGGAGTTTGCGTGGAGAGTTCCCATTGGAGCAGCAGGTATTTGGATTTGCATCTGTCTTTGTGGATAAGCAATTGTCTTTGTAGTGCTTGTATCTCTCTCTAGAGGCTCGTCGACGCAGACTGCTGAGCGGGCTGCGGCGCCCTGAGTAGGGGGCGGAGCTAGGCTGAGGAGGGGCCTATAAAACCGGCCACCCAGCCAGGCAGCCGCACAGGAGCCAGCAAACAGGGTTGCGAACAGGGGAGTTTGAGTGGGAGAGTTCCCATTGGAGGAGCAGGTATTTGGATTTGCATCTGTCTTTGTGGATTTCCAATTGTCTTGGTAGTGCTTGTATATCTCTGTAGAGGCCCGTCGGGGCAGACTGCTGAGCGGGCTGTGGAGCCCTGAGTAGGGGGCGGAGCTAGGCTGAGGAGGAGCCTATAAAAGCGGCCGCCCAGCCAGGCAGCGGCACAGGAGCCAGCGAGCAGCGGCACAGGAGCCAGCGAACAGGGGCGTTTGCGTGGGAGAGTTCGCATTGGAGGAGCAGGTTTATGGATTTGCATCTGTCTTTGTGGATAAGCATCTGTCTTTGTAGTGCTTGTATCTCTCTCTAGAGGCCCGTCGGCGCAGACTGCTTAGCGGGCAACGGCGACCTGAGTAGGGGTCGGAGCTAGGCTGAGGAGGGGCCTATAAAAGCTGCCACCCAGCCAGGCAGCGGCAGAGGAGCCAGCGAGCAGCGGCACAGGAGCCAGTGAACAGGGGCGTTTGCATGGGAGAGTTCCCATTGGAGGAGCAGGTATTTGGATTTGCATCATTTTTGCGGATTTGCATCTGTCTTTGTAGTGCTTGTATCTCTCTCTAGAGGCCCGTCGGCGCAGACTGCTGAGCGGGCAGCGGCAACCTGAGTAGAAGTCGGAAATAGGCTGAGGAGGGGCCTATAAAAGCGGCCACCCAGCCAGGCAGCGGCACAGGAGCCAGTGAGCAGCGGCACAGGAGCTAGTGAACAGGGGAGTTTGCATAGTAGAGTTCCCATTGGAGGAGCAGGTATTGGATTTGCATCTTTTTTGTGGATTTGCATCTGTCTTTGTAGTGCTTGTATCTCTCTGTAGAGGCCCGTCGGCGCAGACTGCTGAGCGGGCAGCGGTGACCTGAGTAGTGGTCGGAGCTAGGAAGAGGTAGCGCCAATCAAAGCGGCCAACAAGCCAGGAAGCCGCTCAGGAGCCAGCGAGCAGCGGCACAGGAGCTAGCGAACAGGGGAGTTTGCGTGGGAGAGTTCACATTGGAGGAGTAGGTTTTTGGATTTGCATCTGTCTTTGTGGATTTGCATCTGTCTTTGTAGTGCTTGTATCTCTCTGTAGAGGCCCGTCGGGGCAGACTGCTGAGCGGGCAGCGGCGCCCTGAGTAGGGTGCGGAGCTAGGCTGAGGAGGGGCCTATAGAAGCGGCCGCCCAGCCTGGCAGCGGCACAGGAGCCAGCGAGCAGCGGCACAGGAGCCAGTGAACAGGGGACTTTGAATGGGAGAGTTCCCATTGGAGGAGCAGGTAATTGGATTTGCATCTGTCTTTGTGGATTTCCAATTCTTTGTAGTGCTTGTATATCTCTCTAGAGGCCCGTCGGGGCAGACTGCTGAGCGGGCTGTGGAACCCTGAGTAGGGGGCGGAGCTAGGCTCAGGAGGAGACTATAAAAGCGGCTGCCCAGCCAGGCAGCGGCACAGGAGCCAGCCAACAGGGGCGTTTGCGTGGGAGAGTTCCCATTGGAGGAGCAGGTATTTGGATTTGCATCTCTCTTTGTGGATTTGCATCTGACTTTGTAGTGCTTGTATCTCTCTGTAGAGACCCGTGGGGGCAGACTGCTGAGCGGGCAGCGGCGCCCTGAGTAGGGGGCGAGCAAGGCTGAGGAGGGGCCTGTAAAAGCGGCCGCCCAGCCAGGCAGCGGCAGAGCTGCGAGCAGCGGGACAGGAGGCAGCAACAGGGGCGTTTGCGTGGGAGAGTTGCCATTGGAGGAGTATGTATTTGGATTTGCATCAGTCTTTGTGGATTTGTATCTGTCTTTGTAGTGCTTGTATCTCTCTATAGAGGCCCGTCGGGGCAGACTGCTGAGTGGGCAGCGGCGCCCAAAGTAGGAGGCGGAGCTAGGCTGAGGAGGGGCCTATAAAAGCGGCCGCCCAGCAAGGCAGCGGTACAGGAACCAGCAAACAGTGCGGCAAAAAGGGAGTTTGCGTGGGAGAGTTCCCATTGGAGGAGCAGGAATTTGGATTTGCATCTCTATTTGTGTATTTGCATCTGTCTTTGTAGTGCTTGTGTCTCTCTGTAGAGGCCCGTCGGGGCTGACTGCTGAGCGGGCAGCGGCGCCCAGAGTAGGAGGCGGAGCTAGGCTGAGGAGGGGCCTATAAAAGCGGCCGCCCAGCCAGACAGCGGCAGAGGAGCCAGCGAACAGTGGAGTTTGCGTGGGAGAGTTACCATTGGAGGAGCAGGTATTTGGATTTGCATCTGTCCTTGTGGATTTGCATTTGTCTTTCTAGTGCTTTTATCTCTCTGTAGATGCCCGTCAGGGCAGTCTGCTGAGCTTGCAGCGGTGCCCTGAGTAGGGGGCGGAGCAAGGCTGAGAAGCGGCCTATAAAAGCGGCCGCTCTGCCAGGCATATGCACAGGAGCCAGCGAGCAGCGGCACAGGAGCCAGTGAGCAGGGGAGTTTGCATGGGAGAGTTCCCATTGGAGGAGCAGGTAATTGGATTTGCATCTTTTTAGTGGATTTGCATCTGTCTTTGTAGTGCTTGTATCTCTCTGTAGAGGCCCGTCGGGGCATACTGCTGAACGAGCAGCGGCGCCCTGAGTAGGGGGCGGAGCTATGCTGAGGAGGGGACTATAAAAGCGGCCGCCCAGCCAGGCAGCGGCACAGCTGCGAGCAGAGAACAGGCGGTGAACAGGGTAATTGCGTCGGAGAGTTCCTATTGGAGGAGCAGGTAATTGGATTTGAAACCTATCTTTGTAGTGTTTATATCTCTCTGTAGAGGCCCTTCGGGGCAGACTGCTGAGCGGGCAGCGGCGCCCGGAGTAGGAGGCGGAGCTAGGCTGAGGAGGGGCCTATAAAAGCGGCCGCCAAGCCAGAAAGCTGCACAGGAGCCAGCAAACACGGCGGTGAACAGGGGAGTTTGCGTGGGAGAGTTCCCATTGGAAGAGCAGGTATTTGGATTTGCATCTCTGTCTTTGTAGTGCTTGTATATCTCTGTAGAGGCCCGTCGGGGCAGACTGATGAGCCGGCAGTGGCGACCTGAGTAGCGGCGGAGCTAGGCTGAGGAGGGGCTTATAGAAGCACCCGCCCAGCCAGGCAGCGGCACAGCTGCGAGCGGCGAACAGGGGAGTTTGCGTGGGACAGTTCCCATTGGAGGAGCAGGTATTTGGATTTGCTTCTCTCTATGTGGATATGCATGCGTCGGGGCAGTCTGCTGAGCGGGCAGCGGAGCCCTGAGTAGGGGGCGGAGCTAGGCTGAGGAGGAGCCTATAAAAGCGGCCGCCCAGCCAGGCAGCGGCACAGGAGCCAGCGAGCAGCGGCACAGGAGCCAACGAACAGAGGAGTTTGCGTGAGAGAGTTCCCATTGGAGGAGCAGGTATTTGGATTTGCATCTGTCTTTGTGGATTTGCATCTGTCTTTGTAGTGCTTGTATCTCTCTGTAGAGGCCCGTCGGGGCAGACTGCTGAGCGGGCAACGGCGCCCTGAGTAGGGGTTGGAGCAAGGCTGAGAAGGGGCCTATAAAAGCGGCTGCTCTGCCTGGCAGATGCACAGGAGCTAGCGAGCAGCGGCACAAGAGCCAGTGAACAGGAGACTTTTAATGGGAGAGTTCCCATTGGAGGAGCAGGTATTTGGATTTGCATCTTTTTTGTGGATTTGCATCTGTCTTTGTAGTGCTTGTATCTCTCTGTAGAGGCCCGTCGGGGCAGACTGCTGAGCGGGCAGCGGCGCCCTGAGTAGGGGGCAGAGCTCGGCTGAGGAGGGGCCTATAAAAGCGGCACCCAGCCAGGCAGCGGCACAGGAGCCAGCAAACAGGGTTGCAAACAGGGAAGTTTGTGTTGGAGAGTTCCCATTGGAGGAGCAGGTATTTGGATTTGCATCTGTCTTTGTGGATTTCCAATTGTCTTTGTAGTGCTTGTATCTCTCTGTAGAGGCCGTCGGGGCAGTCTGCTGAGCGGGCAGCGGCGCCCTGAGTAGGGGGCGGAGCTAGGCTGAGGAGGAGCCTATAAAAGCGGCCGCCAAGCCAGGCAGCGGCACAGGAGCCAGCGAGCAGCGGCACAGGAGCCAACGAACAGAGGAGTTTGCGTGAGAGAGTTCCCATTGGAGGAGCAGGTATTTGGATTTGCGTATGTCTTTGTGGATTTGCATCTGTCTTTGGAGTGCTTGTATCTCTGTGTAGAGGCCCGTCGGGGCAGACTGCTGAGCGGGCAGCGGCGCCCTGAGTAGGGGGCGGAGCTATGCTCAGGAGGGGCCTATAAAAGTGGCCACCGAGCCAGGCAGCGGCACAGGAGCCAGCGAGCAGCGGCACAGGAGACAGTGAACAGGGGAGTTTGCGTGGGAGAGTTCCCATTGGAGGAGCAGGTATTTGGATTTGCATCTGTCCTTGTGGATTTGCATCTGTCTTTCTAGTGCTTGTATCTCTCTGTAGAGGCCCGTCGGGGCAGACTGCTGAGTGGGCAGCGGCGCCCTGAGTAGGGGGCGGAGCTAGGTTGAGGAGGGGCCTATAAAAGCGGCTGACCATTCAGGCAGCGGCACTGTAGCCAGCGAGCAGCGGCACAGGAGCCAGCGAACAGGGGCGTTTGCGTGGGAGAGTTCCCATTGGAGGAGCAGGTATTTGGATTTGCATCTGTTTTGTGGATTTGCATCTGTCTTTGTAGTGCTTGTATCTCTCTGTAGAGGCCCGTCGGGGCAGACTGCTGAGCAGGCAGCGGTGCCCTGAGTAGCGGGCAGAGCTAGGCTGAGGATGGGCCTATAAAAGCGGCTGCCCAGCCAGGCAGCGGCACAGGAGCCAGCAAACAGGGGACTTTGCGTGCGAGATTTCCCATTGGAGGAGCAGGTATATGGATTTACATCTGTCTTTGTGGATCGCATCTGTCTTTGTAGTGCTTGTATCTCTCTGTAGAGGCCCGTCGGGGCAGACTGCTGAGCGGGCAGGGGTGCCCTGAGTGGGGGGCGGAGCTAGGCTGAGGAGGGGCCTATAAAAGCGGCCGCCCAGCCAGGCAGCCGCACAGGAGCCAGCGAGCAGCGGCACAGGAGCCAGGGAACAGGGGCGTTTGCGTGGGAGAGTTCCCACTGGAGGAGCAGGTATTTGGATTTGCATCTCTATTTGTGGATTTGCATCTGTATTTGTAGTGCTTGTATCTCTCTGTAGAGGCCAGTTGGGGCAGACTGCTGAGCGGGCAGCGGCGCCCTGAGTAGGGGGCGGAGCTAGGCTGAGGAGGGGCCTATAAAAGCGGCCGCCCATTCAGGCAGCGGCAGAGAAGCCAGCAAACAGGGGCGTTTGCGTGGGAGAGTTCCCATTGGAGGAGCAGGAATTTGGATTTGCATCTGTCTTTGTGGATTTGCATCTGTCTTTGTAGTGCTTGTATCTCTCTGTAGAGGCCCGTTGGGGCAGACTGCTGAGCTGGCAGCGGCGCCCAGAGTAGGGGGCGGAGCTAGGCTGAGGAGGGGCCTATAAAAGCGGCCCCCAAGCCAGGCAGCGGCACAGGAACCAGCAAACAGGGCTACAAACAGCGGAGTTTGCGTGGCATAGTTCCCATTGGAGGAGCAGGTATTTGGATATGCATCTGTCTTTGTGGATCGCATCTGTATTTGTAGTGCTTGTATCTCTCTGTAGAGGCCCGTTGGGGCAGACTGATGAGCGGGCAGCGGTGCCTTGAGTGGGGGGCGGAGCTAGGCTGAGGAGGGGCCTAAAAAAGCGGCCGCCCAGCCAGGCAGTGGCACAGGAGCCAGCGAACAGGGGCGTTTCCGTGGGAGAGTTCCCATTGGAGGAGCAGGTATTTGGGTTTGCATCTGTCTTTGTGGATTTGCATCTGTCTTTGTAGTGCTTGTATCTCTCTGTAGAGGCCCGTCGGGGCAGACTGCTGAGCGGGCAGCGGCGCCGTGAGTAGGGGGCGGAGCTAGGCTGAGGAAGGGCCTATAAAAGCGGCTGCCCAGCCAGGCAGCGGCATAGAAGCCAGCGAGCAGCGGCACAGGAGCCAGCGAACAGGGGAGTTTGCGTGGGAGAGTTCCCATGGGAGGAACAGGTATATGGATTTGCATCTGTCTTTGTGGATGGCATCTGTCTTTGTAGTGCTTGTGTCTCTCTGTAGAGGCCCGTCGGGGCAGACTGCTGAGCGGGCAGCGGCGCTCTGAGTAGGGGGCGGAGCTAGGATGAGGAGGGGCCTATAAAGCGGCCGCCCAGCCAGGCAGCGGCACAGGAGCCAGCGAAGAGTGGAGTTTACCTGGGAGACTTCCCAGTGGAGGAGCAGGTATTTGGATTTGCATCTCTGTCTTTGCAGTGCTTCTATCTCTCTGTAGAGGCCCGTAGGGTCAGACTGCTGAGCGGGCAGCGGCGCCCTGAGTAGGGGGCGGAGCTAGGCTGAGGAAGGGCCTATAAAAGCGGCCGCCCAGCCAGGCAGCGGCATAGAAGCCAGCGAGCAGCGGCACAGGAGCCAGCGAACAGTGCGGCGAACAGGGGAGATTGCGTGGGAGAGTTCCCATTGGAGGAGCAGGTATTTGGATTTGCATCTGTCTTTGTTGTGCTTGTATCTCTCTGTAGAGGCCCGTCGGGGCAGACTGCTGAGCGGGCAGCGGCGCCCTGAGTAGGGGGCGGAGGTAGGCTGAGGAGGGGCTTATAAATCGGCCCCCAAGCCAAGCAGCGGCACAGGAGCCAGCAAACAGAGTGGTGAACAGGGAAGTTTGGGTGGGAGTGTTCCCATTGTAGGAGCAGGTATTTGGAATTGCATCTGTCTTTGTGCATTTGCATCTGTCTTTGTAGTGCTTGTACCTCTCTCTAGAGGCCCGTCGGGGCAGACTGCTGAGCGGACAGCGGCGCCCTGAGTAGGGGGCGGAGCTACGCTGAGGAGGGGCCTATAAAAGCGGCCGCCCAGCCAGGCAGCGGCACAGGAGCCAGCTAACAGGGGAGATTGCGTTGGAGAGTTCCCATTGGAGGAGCAGTTATTTGGATTTGCATCTGTTTTGTGGATTTGCATCTGTCTTTGTAGTGCTTGTATCTCTCTGTAGAGGCCCCTCGGGCAGTCTGCTGAGCGGACAGCGGCGCCCTGAGTAGGGGTCGGAGCTAGGCTGAGGAGGGGCTTATAAATCGGCCCCCAAGCCAGGCAGCGGCACAGGAGCCAGGAAACAGAGCGGTGAACAGGGGAGTTTGGGTGGGAGTGTTCCCATTGGAGGAGCAGTTATTTGTATTTGCATCTGTCTTTGTGGATTTGCATCTGTGGGTACGTCTACACTACGGGACTATTCCGAATTTGCATAAACCGGTTTTGTAAAACAGATTTTATAAAATCGAGTGCGCGCGGCCACACTAAGCAGATTAAATCGGTAGTGTGCGTCCATGGTCCGAGGCTAGCGTCGATTTCTGGAGCGTTGCACTGTGGGTAGCTATCCCGTAGCTATCCCATAGTTCTCGCAGCCTCCCCCGCCCCTTGGCATTTCCGGATTGAGATCCTAGTACCTGATGGGGCAAAAATCATTGTCGCGTGTGGTTCTGGGTACAGCCTCACCGCTCCCTCCCTGAGCAGCAGACAACCGTTTCGCGCCTTTTTTTGCTTGGTGAACTGTGCAGATGCCATAACACAGCAAGCATGGACCCTGCTCAGCTCCATACCGCAATCGTGGATGTTTTAAACACCTCGCGCACTCTCCTGCAGTATATGCTGAACCAGGAACTTCAATCCGAGGCGAGGAGGAGGCGGATACGGCAGTGCGGCAATGACAGTGATGAGGACATGGACACAGAATTCTCTCAAACCACGGGCCCCTGCGCTTTGGAGATCCTGATGGTAATGGGGCAGATTCTATCCATTGAACGCCGATTTTGGGCCCGGGAAACAAGCACTGACTGGTGGGACTGCATTGTGTTGCAGGTGTGGGACGATTCCCAGTGGCTGCGAAACTTTCGCATGCGTAAGGGCACTTTCATGGAACTTTGTGACTTGCTTGCCCCTGCCCTGAAACGCCATAATACCAAGATGAGAGCAGCCCTCACAGTAGAGAAGCGAGTGGCGATAGCCCTGTGGAAGCTTGCAATGCCAGACAGCTACCGGTCAGTCGGGAATCAATTTGGAGTTGGAAAATCTACTGTGGGGGCTGCTGTGATGCAAGTAGCCAAAGCAATCACTAAGCTGCTGCTACGAAAGATTGTGACTCTGGGAAATGTGCAGGCCATAGTGGATGGCTTTGCTGCACTGGGATTCCCTAACTGTGGGGGGGCGATAGATGGAACCCATATCCCTATCTTGGCACCGCAGCGCCAGGGCACCCAGTACGTAAACCGCAAGGGGTACTTTTCAATGGTGCTGCAAGCACTGGTAGATCACAAGGGACGTTTCGCAAACATCCACGTGGGATGGCCAGGGAGAGTTCATGACGCTCGCGTCTTCAGAAGCACTACTCTGTTTAAACGGCTGCAGCAAGGGGATTACTTCCCAGACCAGAAAATAACAGTTGGGGATGTTGAAATGCCTGTCGTTATCCTGGGGGACCCAGCCTACCCCTTGATGCCATGGCTCATGAAGCCATACACAGGCAGCCTGGACAGGGGTCAGGATCTGTTCAATTACAGGCTGAGCAAGTGCAGAATGGTGGTGGAATGTGCATTTGGCCGTTTAAAGGCGCGCTGGCGGACATTACTGACTTGCTCAGACCTCAGCCAAACCAATGTCCCCTATGTTATTACTGCTTGCTGTATTCTCCACAACCTCTGTGAGAGTAAGGGGGAGACCTTTATGGCGGGGTGGGAGGCTGAGGCAAATCACCTGGCCGCTGATTACGCGCATCCAGACACCAGGGAGATTAGAAGAGCACACCAGGAAGCGGTGCGCATCAGAGAAGCTTTGAAAACGAGCTTCATCAATGGCCAGGGTACAGTGTGACTGCTGTTTTTGTTGATGAACACCCACCCCGCCTTGACTGACTCATTCCCTGTTAGCAACTCACCCTCCCCCTTCGAGTACAGCTTACTTATGCAAATAAAGTCACTCTCATTTGAAAAGCATGAATTCTTTATTGATTCATTATAAAAAGAGGGAGAGAAGTAAGGGTGTGGTTTGGGAGGAGGATAGGAGGGATGGAGAAGGCCATTAAAAAAAATTCAGAGTAACGACATCCTTCTGGTTGGGCTGTCCACGGGGGTGGAGTGGGCGGGTGCACGGAGCCTCCCCCCACGCGTTCTTACATGTCTGGGTGAGGAGGATATGGAACATGGTGAGGGTTGAGGGTGGTTATACAGGGGCTGCAGCGGCACTCTGTGATCCTGCTGCCGTACCTGAAGCTCCACAAGACGCCGGAGCATGTCAGTTTGATCACGCAGCAGCCCCAGAGTTGCATCCCGCCACCGCTGATCTTCCTGCCGCCACCTCTCATCTCGGTTGTCCCTCCTGTCCTCACGTTCACTGGCCTCTTTCCTGTAATTTGAAACCACGTCCTTCCACTCTTTCAGATGAGCTCTTTCATTGCGTGTAACTTCCATAATATCCGAGAACATCTCATCTCGCGTCTTCTTTTTCCTCCGTCTTATCTGTGCTAGCCTTTGGGATGGAGGAGGGATGGTTGATAAATTTGCAGCTGCATGAGGGAGATAAATATTTAGAAAGATACATTTTACAGAACAATGGTTATACTATTTCACAGTGAACAGCAGTATTCACCACCTAGCACATGTGATTTCCCTACAAGGTCGCATTTTTTCATCTTTTTAGTGAGTGCCTGCAGCTCTGGAGTTACAGATCTCACAGACGCAGGTCCAGGCATCATAATTCAGCTTGCTTGTGGCCATGGTAAGCCACTGTCTTTCGGCTTCTGTAGTGATTTAACCCTTCCCCCCCAACAACGCATGGCTAATACCACGCTAGCTCCCTGCTAATCAACAACCTTCCCCCCCCACCCACTGCGTGTCTGGTGCCTTGGGGAAGATCGCCGGTGACCAAACACAGAAAAGATCATCGGCATTTCACTCCTCCCCTCCCCCGCTTCGCTACGTGAAGGAAAGTTTTTTTTTAAGCTGATGCAGTCCACAAACCCAGTAGAAAAATGGCCACCCCCCCTTACTTAAATTCCTGATTTTTAACCAGGTTATCCTGAACGATATCACTTTGCTGAGGATAACAGAACAAGATAAAGAACGGATGCTTCTTGAATGCCAGCAGTCACCGGGACCATACGCTGCTATGCTTTGCCACGCAATGATACCTGATTACTTGCTACATGCATGGCATGGTAAAGTGTCCTACCATGGTGGGCGGAACAAGGCTGCCTTGCCCAGAAACCTTCTGCAAAGGCTTCTGGAGTACCTACAGGAGTGCTTCATCGAGATGTCCCTGGAGGATTTCCTCTCAATCCCTGGACATGTTAACAAACTTTACTAAGTAACTATACTGTCTGCGAATGCATCCCAAGACCTCAGGGCAAATCAATCATTAAAAAAGGCTTTTTTTAAAAAAAATGTTTGATATTTGCAAAGGTACACTCACCAGAGGTCCCTTCCATGGTGTCATTGTCTGGGATAGTGGCTTGTGAGGGCTGGGAGGACGGTAATTCCGTCAGGGTGATAAAAAGCTCCTGGCTGCTGGGGCTGACGGAGTGCTGTGTGCTCTCTGCTAGGTCTTCCTCCTCTTCTTCATCTTCCTCTTCCCCGTCTGCATAATCCTCAGCCATGGCAGAGATTACAACCCCCACCTCGGAATCCACGAACAGGGGTGGGGTACTTGTGGCGCAGCCCCCTAAAATTGCATGCAGCTCAGCATAGAAGCGGCATGTTTTTCGACCTGCCCCTGACCTTCCGTTTGCGTCTTTGGTTTTCTGGTAGGCTTGTCTGAGCTCCTTAACTTTCACTCTGCACTGCACTGAGTACCGGCTGTGGCCTTTATCCGTCATAGCCTTAGAAATTCTTTCAAATACTTTTTCATTTTGTCTTTTGGAACGCAGTTCTGTTAGTACTGAATCCTCTCCCCAGATAGCGATCAGATCCAGTACCTCCCGTGTAGTCCATGCTGGGGCTCTTTTACAATTCTCAGCAGACTGCATTGTTAACGCTGATGAGCTGTGCGTGGTCACCTGTGCTGATGAGATGAGATCTCCACGCTGGGGAAGCAGGAAATGAATTTCAAAAGTTCGCGGGGCTTTTCCTGTCTACCTGGCCAGTGCATCCGAGTTCAGAATGATGTCCAGAGCGGTCACTGGTGCACTGTGGGATAGCTCCCGGAGGCCAATGCCGTCGATCAGCGTCCACACTACAGCTAATCCGATATGTTATTACCGATACTAGCGTTACTCCTCTCGTTAGGGAGCAGTACAGAAACCGGTTTAAAGAGCCATTAAAATCGATATAAGGTGCCTCCTAGAATGGACGGTTGTGGCGTTAAATCGGTTTTACGCTCCTAAAACCGATTTAAACGCCTAGTGTAGACCAGGCCTGTCTTTGTTGTGCTTGTATCTCTCTGTAGAGGCCCGTCGGGGCAGACTGCTGAGCGGGCAGCGGCCCCCTGAGTAGGGGGCGGAGCTAGGCTGAGGAGGGGCCTATAAAAGCGGCCGCCCAGCCTGGCAGCGGCAAAGGAGCCAGCGAGCAGCGCCACAGGAGCCAGCGAACAGGGGAGTTTGCATGGGAGAGTTCCCATTGGAGAAGCAGGTATTTGGATTTGCATCTGTCTTTGTGTATTTGCATCTCTCTTTGTAGTGCTTGTATCTCTCTCTAGAGGCCCGTCGGGGCAGACTGCTGAGCAGGCAGCGGCGCCCTGAGTAGGGGGCGGAGCTAGGCTGATGAGGGGCCTATAAAAGCGGCCGCCCAGCCAGGCAGCAGCACAGGAGCCAGCAAATAGGGGAGTTTGCGTGGGAGAGATCCCATTGGAGGAGCAGGTAATTGGATTTGCATCTGTCTTTGTGTATTTGCATCTGTCTTTGTAGGGCTTGTATCTCTCTGTAGAGGCCCGTCGGGGCAGACTGCTGAGCGGGCTGTGGAGCCCTGAGTAGGGGGCGGACCTAGGCTGAGGAGGGGCCTATAAAAGCGGCCGCCCAGCCAGGCAGCGGCACAGGAGTAGCAAACAGAGCGGCAAAGAGGGGAGTTTGTGTGGGAGAGTTCCCATTGGAGGAGCAGGTATTTGCATTTGCATCTTTTTTGTGGATTTGCATCTGTCTTTGTAGTGCTTGTATCTCTCTATAGAGGCCCGTCGGGGTAGACTGCTGACTGGGCAGCGGCGACCTAAGTAGGGGGCGGAGCTAGGCTGAGGAGGGGCCTATAAAAGCGGCCACTCTGCCTGGCAGCCGCACAGGAGCCAGCGAGCAGCGGCACAGGAGCCAGTGAACAGGGTCGTTTGCATTTGAGAGTTCCCATTGGAGGAGCAGGTATTTGGATTTGCATCATTTTTGTGGATTTGCATCTGTCTTTGTAGTCCTTGTATCTCTCTGTAGAGGCCCGTCGGGGTAGACTGCTGACTGGGCAGCGGCGCCCTGAGTAGGGGGCGGAGCTAGGCTGAGGAGGGGGCTATAAAAGCGGCTGCCCAGCCAGGCAGCGGCACAGGAGCCAGCGAGCAGCGGCACAGGAGCAAGCGAAGAGAGGAGTTTGCGTGAGAGAGTTCCCATTGGAGGAGCAGGTTTTTGGATTTGCATCTGTTTTTGTGGATTTGCATCTGTCTTTGTAGTGCTTTTATCTCTGTATAGAGGCCCGTCGGGGCAGACTGCTGAGCGGGCAGCGGCGCCCAGAGTAGGGGGCGGAGCTAGGTTGAGGAGCGGCCTATAAAAGAGGCTGCCCAGCCAGGCAGCGGCACAGGAGCCAGGGAGCAGCGGCGCAGGAGGCAGCGAACAGGGGAGTTTGCGTGGGAGAGTTCCCATTGGAGGAGCAGGTATTTGGATTTGCATCTTTTTTGTGGATTTGCATCTGTCTTTGTACTGCTTGTATCTCTCTATAGAGGCCTGTCGGGGCAGACTGCTGAGCGGGCAGCGGCGCCCTGAGTAGGGGGCGGAGCTAGGCTGAGGAGGGGCCTATAAAAGCGGCCGCTCTGCTTGGCAGCCGCACAGGAGCCAGCGAGCAGCGGCACAGGAGCCAGTGAACAGGGGGTTTGCATGGGAGAGTTCCCATTGGAGGAGCAGGTATTTGGATTTGCATCTTTTTTGTGGATTTGCATCTCTCTTTGTCGTCCTTGTATCTCTCTGTAGATGCCCGTCGGGGCAGACTGCTGAGCGGGCAGCGGCGCCCTGAGTAGTGGGCGGAGCTAGGCTGAGGAGTGGCCTATAAAAGCGGCTGCCCATTCCGGCAGCGGCACAGTAGCCAGCGAGCAGCGGCACAGGAGCCAGCGAACAGGGGCGTTTGTGTGGGAGAGTTCCCATTGGAGGAGCAGGTATTTGGGTTTGCATCTGTCTTTGTGGATAAGCATCTGTCTTTGTAGTGCTTGTATCTCTCTCTAGAGGCCCGTCGGCGCAGACTGCAGAGCGGGCAGCGGCGACCTGAGTAGGGGTCGGAGCTAGGCTGAGGAGGGGCCTATAAAAGCGGCCCCCCCGCCAGGCAGCGGCACAGGAGCCAGCAAACAGGGCAGAGAACAGGGGAGTTTGCGTGGGAGAGTTCCCATTGGAGGAGCAGGTATTTCGATTTGCATCTCTGTCTTTGTAGTGCTTGTATCTCTCTGTAGAGGCCCGTCGGGGCAGACTGCTGAGCGGACAGCGGCGCCCTGAGTAGGGGGTGGAGCTAGGCTGAGGAGGGGCCTATAAAAGCAGCCGCCCAGCCAGGCAGCGGCACTGGAGCCAGTGAGCAGCGGCACAGGAGCCAGGGAATAGGGGCGTTTGCGTGGGAGAGTTCCCATTAGAAGAGCAGGTATTTGGATTTGCATCTCTCTTGGTGGATTTGCATCTGTCTTTGTAGTGCTTGTATCATACTGTAGAATCCCTCGTGGCAGACTGCTGAGCGGGCAGCGGCGCCCATAGTAGGGGGCGGAGCTCGGCTGAGGAGGGGCCTATAAAAGCGGAAGCCCAGCCAGGCAGCGGCACAGGTGCCAGCGAGCCGCGGCACAGGAGCCAGAGAACAGGGAAGAGTTTGCGTGGGAGAGTTCCCATTGGAGGAGCAGGTATTTGGATTTGCATCTCTGTCTTTGTAGTGCATGTATCTTTCTGTAGAGGCCCGTCGCGGCAGACTGCTGAGCGGGCAGCGGCGCCCTGAGTAGGGGGCGGAGGTCGGCTGAGGAGGGGCCTATAAAAGCGGCCGCCCAGCCAGGCAGCGGCATGGGAGCCAGCGAACAGGGGAGTTTGCGTTGGAGAGTTCCCATTGGAGGAGCAGGTATTTGGATTTGCATCTCTCTTTGTGGATTTGTATCTGTCTTTGTAGTGCTTGTATCTCTTTGTAGAGGCCCGTCGGGTCAGACTGCTGAGCGAGCAGCGGCGCCCTGAGTAGGGGGCGCAGCTAGGCCTAGGAGGGGCCTAAAAAAGCGGCCGCCCAGTCAGGCAGCGGCACAGGAGCCAGCAAACAGGGCAGCAAACAGGGGAGTTTGCGACAGAGAGTTCCCATTGGAGGAGCAGGTATTTGGATTTGCATCTCTCTTTGTGGATTTGCATCTGTCTTTGTAGTGCTTGTATCTCTCTGTAGAGGAGCGTCGAGGCAGACTGCTGAGCGGGCAGCGGCGCCATGACTAGGGGGCGGAGCTAGGCTGAGGAGGGGCCTATAAAAGCGGCCGCCCAGCCAGGCAGCGGCACAGGATCCAGCGATCAGGGGAGTTTGCGTGGGAGAGTTCCCATTGGAGGAGGAGGTATTTGGATTTGCGTCTGTCTTTCTGGATTTGCATCTGTCTTTGTAGTGCTTGTATCTCTCTGTAGAGGCCCGTCGGGGCAGACTGCTAAGCGGCGCCCTGAGTAGGGGGCGGAGCTAGGCTGCGGAGGGGCCTATGAAAGCGGCAGCCCAGACAGGCAGCGGCACAGGAGCCTGCAAATAGGGCCGCAAACAGAGGGGTTTGCGTGGGAGAGTTCCCATTGGAGCAGCAGGTATTTAGCTTTGCATCTCTGTCTTTGTAGTGCTTGTATCCTTCTGTAGAGGCCCGTCGGGGAAGACTGCTGAGCGGGCAGAGGTGCCCTGAGTAGGGGGCGGAGCTAGGCTGAGGAGGGGGCCTATAAAAGCGGCCGCCCAGCCAGGCAGAGGGACAGATGTGAGCAGCGAACAGGTCGGCGAACAGGGGAGTTTGCGTGGGAGAGTTCCCATTGGAGGAGCAGGTATTTGGATTTGCATCTGTCTTTCTGTATTTGCATTTGTCTTTGTAGTGCTTGTATCTCTGTGTAGATGCCCGTCGGGGCAGTCTGCTGAGCCTGCAGCTGCGCCCTGAGTAGGGGGCGGAGAAAGGCTGAGAAGGGGCCGATAAATGCGGCCGCTCTGCCTGGCAGATGCACAGGTGTCAGCGACCAGCGGCACAGGTGCCAGTGAACAGGGCAGTTTGCATGGGAGAGTTCCCATTGGAGGAGCAGGTATTTGGATTTGCATTTTTCTTTGTGTATTTGCATCTTCTTTGTAGTGCTTGTATCTCTCTGTAGAAGCCTGTCGCGGCAGACTGCTCAGCGGGCAGCGGCGACCTGGGTAGTGGGCGGAGCTAGGCTGAGGAGGGGCCTATAAAAGCGGCCGCCCAGACAGGAGCCAGCGAACAGGGCGGCGAACAGGGGAGATTGTGTAGGATAGTTCCCATTGGAGGAGCAGCTATTTGGATTTGAATCTGTCTTTGTTTATTTGCATCTGTCTTTGTAGTGCTTGCATCTCTCTGTAGAGGCCCGTCGGGGCACACTGCTGAGCGGGCAGCGGCGCCCTGAGTAGGGGGCGGAGCTAGGCTGAGGAGGAGCCTATAAAAGCGGCCGCCCAACCGGGCAGCGGCACAGGAGCCAGCGAGCAGCGGCACAGGAGCCAGGGCACAGGGGAGTTTGTGTGGGAGAGTTCCCATTGGAGAAGCAGGTATTTGGATTTGCACCATTCTTTGTGGATTTGCATCTGTCTTTGTAGTGCTTATATTTCTCTGTAGAGGCCCGTCGGAGCAGAATCCTGAGCGGGCATCGGCGCCCTGAGTAGGGGGGGTAGCTAGGCTGAGGAGGGGCCTATAGAAGAACCTGCCCAGCCAGGCAGCGGCAGAGCTGCGAGCAGCGGGACAGGAGGCAGCAAACAGGGGAGGTTGCGTGGGAGAGTTCCCAGTGGAGGAGCAGGTATTTGGATTTGCATCTGTCTTTGTGGATTTGCATTTTCTTTGTAGTGCTTGTATCTCTCTGTAGAGGCCCGTCGGAGCAGAATGCTGAGCGGGCATCGGCGCCCTGAAGGGGGGCGGAGCTAGGCTGAGGAGGGGCCTATAAAAGCGGCACCCAGCCAGGCAGCGGCACAGTTGCCAGCAACAGGACAGGAGGCAGCAAACAGGGGAGGTTGCGTGGGAGAGTTCCCATTGGAGCAGCTGGTATTTGGATTTGCAGAGTGTCTTTGTGGATTTGCATTTGTCTTTGTAGTGCTTGTATCTCTCTATAGAGGCCCGTCGGGGCAGTCTGCTGAGCGGAGAGCGGCGACCTGAGTAGGGGGCGGAGCTAGGCTGAGGAGGGGCCTATAAAAGCGGCCGCCCATTCAGGCAGCGGCACAGGAGCCAGCTAACAGGGGCGTTTGCGTGGGAGAGTTCCCACTGGAGGCGCAGGCTTTTTGATTTGCATCTGTCTTTCTGTATTTGCATTTGTCTTTGTAGTGCTTGTATCTCTCTGTAGAGGCCCGTCGGGGCAGACTACTGATCGGGCAGCGGTGCCCTGAGTAGGGCGCGGTGCTAGGCTGAGGAGGGAGCTATAAAAGAGGCCGCCAAGGCAGGCAGCTGCACAGCTGCGAGCAGCGGGACAGGAGCCAGCAAACAGGGGAGTTTGCGTGGGAGTGTTCCCAGTGGAGGAGCAGGTATTTGGATTTGCATCTCTCTTTGTGGATTTGCATCTGTCTTTGTAGTGCTTGTATCTCTCTGTAGAGGTGCGTCGAGGCAGACTGCTGATCGGGCAGCGGCGCCATGACTAGGGGCGGAGCTAGGCTGAGGAGGGGCCTATAAAAGCGGCCGCCCAGCCAGGCAGCGGCACAGGATCCAGCGATCAGGGGAGTTTGCGTGGGAGAGTTCCCATTGGAGGAGGAGGTATTTGGATTTGCGTCTGTCTTTCTGGATTTGCATCTGTCTTTGTAGTGCTTGTATCTCTCTGTAGAGGCCCGTCGGGGCAGACTGCTAAGCGGCGCGCTGAGTAGGGGGCGGAGCTAGGCTGCGGAGGGGCCTATGAAAGCGGCAGCCCAGACAGGCAGCGGCACAGGAGCCTGCAAATAGGGCCGCAAACAGAGGGGTTTGCGTGGGAGAGTTCCCATTGGAGCAGCAGGTATTTAGCTTTGCATCTCTGTCTTTGTAGTGCTTGTATCCTTCTGTAGAGGCCCGTCGGGGAAGACTGCTGAGCGGGCAGAGGTGCCCTGAGTAGGGGGCAGAGCTAGGTTGAGGAGGGGGCCTATAAAAGCGGCCGCCCAGCCAGGCAGAGGGACAGATGTGAGCAGCGAACAGGTCGGCGAACAGGGGAGTTTGCGTGGGAGAGTTCCCATTGGAGGAGCAGGTATTTGTATTTGCATCTCTATTTGTGGATTTGCATCTGTATTTGTAGTGCTTGTATCTCTCTGTAGAGGCCCGTTGGGGCAGACTGCTGAGCGGGCAGCGGCGCCCTGAGTAGGGGGCGGAGCTAGGCTGAGGAGGGGCCTATAAAAGCGGCCGCCCATTCAGGCAGCGGCAGAGAAGCCAGCAAACAGGGGCGTTTGCGTGGGAGAGTTCCCATTGGAGGAGCAGGAATTTGGATTTGCATCTGTCTTTGTGGATTTGCATCTGTCTTTGTAGTGCTTGTATCTCTCTGTAGAGGCCCGTTGGGGCAGACTGCTGAGCTGGTAGCGGCGCCCAGAGTAGGGGGCGGAGCTAGGCTGAGGAGGGGCCTATAAAAGCGGCCCCCAAGCCAGGCAGCGGCACAGGAACCAGCAAACAGGGCTACGAACAGGGGAGTTTGCGTGGCATAGTTCCCATTGGAGGAGCAGGTATATGGATTTGCATCTGTCTTTGTGGATCGCATCTGTCTTTGTAGTGCTTGTATCTCTCTGTAGAGGCCCGTTGGGGCAGACTGATGAGCGGGCAGGGGTGCCCTGAGTGGGGGGCGGATCTAGGCTGAGCAGGGGCCTATAAAAGCGGCCGCCCAGCCAGGCAGCCGCACAGGAGCCAGCGAGCAGCGGCACAGGAGCCAGCGAACAGGGGCGTTTGCGTGGGAGAGTTCCTATTGGAGGAGCAGGTATTTGGATATGCATCTCTCTTTGTGGATAAGCATCTGTCTTTGTAGTGCTTGTATATCTCTCTGGAGGCCCGTCGGCGCAGACTGCTGAGCGGGCAGCGGCGAACTGAGTAGGGGTCAGACCTAGGATGAGGAGGGGCCTATAAAAGCGGACACCCAGCCAGGCAGCGGCACAGGAGCCAGTGAGCAGGGGAGTTTGCATGGGAGAGTCCCCATTGGAGAACCAGGTATTTGGATTTGCGTCTGTCTTTGTGAATTTGCATCTGCCTTTGTAGTGCTTGTATCTCTCTGTAGAGGTCCGTCGGAGCAGACTGCTGAGCGGGCTGCGGCGCCCTGAGTAGGGGTCGGAGCTAGGCTGAGGAGGGGCCTATAAAAGCCGCCACCCAGCCAGGCAGCGGCACAGGAGCCAGCGAACAAGTGAGTTTGCATGCGGGAGTTCCCATTGGAGGAGCAGGTATTTGGATTTGCATCTGTCTTTGTGGATTTGCATCTGCGTTTGTAGTGCTTGTATCTCTCTGTACACGCCCGTCGGGGCAGACTGCTGAGCGGGCAGCGGCGCCCTGAGTAGGGGGCGGAGCTAGGCTGAGGAGGGGCCTATAAAAGCAGCTGCCCATTCAGGCAGCGGCACAGTAGCCAGCGAGCAGCGGCACAGGAGCCAGCGAACAGGGGCGTTTGCGTGGGAGAGTTCCCATTGGAGGAGCAGGTATTTGGATTTGCATCTGTCTTTGTGGATTTGCATCTGTCTTTAAATGCTTGTATCTCTCTGTAGAGGCCCGTCGGGGAAAATGGTGAGCGGGCAGCAGCGCCCTGAGTAGGAGGCGGAGCTAGGCTGAGGAGGGGCCTATAAAAGCGGCCACCGAGCCAGGCAGCGGCACAGTAGCCAGCGAGCAGCGGCACAGGAGACAGTGAACAGGGGAGTTTGCGTGGGAGAGTTCCCATTGGAGGAGCAGGTATTTGGATTTGCATCTGTCCTTGTGGATTTGCATCTGTCTTTCCAGTGCTTGTATCTCTCTGTAGAGGCCCGTCGGGGCAGACTGCTGTGCGGGCAGCGGCGCCCAGTTAGGGGGCGGAGCTAGGCTTAGGAGGGGCCTATAAAAGCGGCCACCCAGCCAGGCAACGGCACAGGAGCCAGCGAGCAGCGGCACAGGAGCCAGTGAACAGGGGCGTTTGCATGGGAGAGTTCCCATTGGAGGAGCAGGTATTTGGATTTGCATCATTTTTGTGGATTTGCATCTGTCTTTGTAGTCCTTGTATCTCTCTGTAGAGGCCCGTCGGGGCAGACTGCTGAGCGAGCAGCGGCGCCCTGAGTAGGGGGCGGAGCTAGGCTGAGGAGGGTCCTGTAAAAGCGGTCGCCCAGCCAGGCAGCGGCACAGGAGCCAGAAAACAGGGCGGTGAAAAGGGGTTTTTGAGTGGGAAAGTTCCCATTGGAGGAGCAGGTATTTTGATTTGCATCATTTTTGCGGATTTGCATCTGTCTTTGTAGTGCTTGTATCTCTCTCTAGAGGCCCGTCGGCGCAGACTGCTGAGCGGGCAGCGGCAACCTGAGTAGGAGTCGGAACTAGGCTGAGGAGGGGCCTATAAAAGCGGCCACCCAGCCAGGCAGCGGCACAGGAGCCAGTGAGCAGCGGCACAGGAGCTACTGAACAGGGGAGTTTGCATAGTAGAGTTCCCATTGGAGGAGCAGGTATTGGATTTGCATCTTTTTTGTGGATTTGCATCTGTCTTTGTAGTGCTTGTATCTCTCTGTAGAGGCCCGTCGGCGCAGACTGCTGAGCGGGCAGCGGTGACCTGAGTAGTGGTCGGAGCTAGGCTGAGGAGGGGCCTATAGAAGCGGCCGCCCAGCCTGGCAGCGGCACAGGAGCCAGCGAGCAGCGGCACAGGAGCAAGCGAAGAGGGGAGTTTGCGTGGGAGAGTTCCCATTGGAGGAGCAGGTATTTGGATTTGCATCTGTCTTTGTGGATTTGCATTTGTCTTTGTAGTGCCTGTATCTCTCTGTAGATGCCCGTCGGGTCAGTCTGCTGAGCAGGCAGCGGCGCCCTGAGTAGGGGGCGGAGCAAGAGTGAGAAGGGGCCTATTAAAGCGCCGCTCTGCCTGGCAGATGCACAGGAGCTAGCGAGCAGCGGCACAGGAGCCAGTGAACAGGGGGTTTGCATGGGAGAGTTCCCATTGGAGGAGCAGGTATTTGGATTTGCATCTTTTTTGTGGATTTGCATCTCTCTTTGTAGTCCTTGTATCTCTCTGTAGATGCCCGTCGGGGCAGACTGCTGAGCGGGCAGCGGCGACCTGAGTAGGGGTCGGAGCTAGGCTGAGGAGGGGCCTATAAAAGCGGCCCCCCCGCCAGGCAGCGGCACAGGAGCCAGTGAGCAGCGGCAGAGGAGCCAGTGAACAGGGGAGTTTGCATGGGAGAGTTCCCATTGGAGGAGCAGGTATTTGGATTTGCATGTTTTTTGTGGATTTGCATCTGTCTTTGTAGTGCTTGTATCTCTCTATAGAGGCCGGTAGGGGCAGACTGCTGAGCTGGCAGCGGCGCCCAGAGTAGGGGGCGGAGTTAGGCTGAGGAGGGGCCTATAAAAGCGGCCGCCCAGCCAGGCAGCGGCAAAGCTGCGAGCAGCGGTACAGGAGCCGGCGAACAGGGGACTTTGCGTGGGACAGTTCCCATTGGAGGAGCAGGTATTTGGATTTGCATCTGTCTTTGTGAATTTGCATCTGTCTTTGTAGTGCTTGTATCTCTCTGTAGAGGCCCGTCGGGGCAGACTGCTGAGCGGGCTGCGGCGCCCTGAGTAGGGGTCGGAGCTAGGCTGAGGAGGGGCCTATAAAAGCGGCCACCCAGCCAGGCAGCGGCACAGGAGCCAGCGAGCAGCGGCACAGGAGGCAGCGAACAGGGGAGTTTGCGTGGGAGAGTTCCCATTGGAGGAGCAGGTATTTGGATTTGCATCTTTTTTGTGGAATTGCATCTCTCTTTGTAGTGCTTGTATCTCTCTATAGAGGCCCGTCGGGGCAGACTGCTGAGCGGGCAGCGGCGCCCTGAGTAGGGGGCGGAGCTAGGCTGAGGAGGGGCCTATAGAAGCGGCCGCCCAGCCTGGCAGCGGCACAGGAGCCAGCGAGCAGCGGCACAGGAGCAAGCGAAGAGGGGAGTTTGTGTGGGAGAGTTCCCATTGGAGGAGCAGGTATTTGGATTTGCATCTGTCTTTGTGGATTTGCATCTGTCTTTGTAGTGCTTGTATCTCTCTGTAGAGGCCCGTCGGGGCAGACTGCTAAGCGGGCAGCGGCGCCCTGAGTAGTGGCCGGAGCTAGGTTGAGGAGCGGCCTATAAAAGAGGCTGCCCAGCCAGGCAGCGGCACAGGAGCCAGGGAGCAGCGGCGCAGGAGGCAGCGAACAGGGGAGTTTGCGTGGGAGAGTTCCCATTGGAGGAGCAGGTATTTGGATTTGCATCTTTCTTTGTGGATTTGCATTTGTCTTTGTAGTGCCTGTATTTCTCTGTAGATGCCCGTCGGGTCAGTCTGCTGAGCAGGCAGCGGCGCCCTGAGTAGGGGGCGGAGCAAGACTGAGAAGGGGCCTATTAAAGCGGCCGCTCTGCCTGGCAGATGCACAGGAGCTAGCGAGCAGCGTCACAGGAGCCAGTGAACAGGGGGTTTGCATGGGAGAGTTCCCATTGGAGGAGCAGGTATTGGATTTGCATCTTTTTTGTGGATTTGCATCTCTCTTTGTAGTCCTTGTATCTCTCTGTAGATGCCCGTCGGGGCAGACTGCTGAGCGGGCAGCGGCGCCCTGAGTAGTGGCCGGAGCTAGGCTGAGGAGTGGCCTATAAAAGCGGCTGCCCATTCAGCAGCGGCACAGTAGCCAGCGAGCAGCGGCACAGGAGCCAGCGAACAGGGGCGTTTGCGTGGGAGAGTTCGCATTGGAGGAGCAGGTTTTTGGATTTGCATCTGTCTTTGTGGATAAGCATCTGTCTTTGTAGTGCTTGTATCTCTCTCTAGAGGCCCGTCGGCGCAGACTGCTTAGCGGGCAACGGCGACCTGAGTAGGGGTCGGAGCTAGGCTGAGGAGGGGCCTATAAAAGCTGCCACCCAGCCAGGCAGCGGCAGAGGAGCCAGTGAGCAGCGGCACAGGAGCCAGTGAACAGGGGCGTTTGCATGGGAGAGTTCCCATTGGAGGAGCAGGTATTTGGATTTGCATCATTTTTGCGGATTTGCATCTGTCTTTGTAGTGCTTGTATCTCTCTCTAGAGGCCCGTCGGCGCAGACTGCTGAGCGGGCAGCGGCAACCTGAGTAGGAGTCGGAACTAGGCTGAGGAGGGGCCTATAAAAGCGGCCACCCAGCCAGGCAGCGGCACAGGAGCCAGTGAGCAGCGGCACAGGAGCTAGTGAACAGGGGAGTTTGCATAGTAGAGTTCCCATTGGAGGAGCAGATATTGGATTTGCATCTTTTTTGTGGATTTGCATCTGTCTTTGTAGTGCTTGTATCTCTCTGTAGAGGCCCGTCGGCGCAGACTGCTGAGCGGGCAGAGGTGACCTGAGTAGTGGTCGGAGCTAGGCTGAGGAGGGGCCTATAAAAGCGGCCACCCAGCCAGGCAGCAGCACAGGAGCCAGCGAGCAGCGGCACAGGAGCTAGCGAACAGGGGAGTTTGCGTGGGAGAGTTCACATTGGAGGAGTAGGTTTTTGGATTTGCATCTGTCTTTGTGGATTTGCATCTGTCTTTGTAGTGCTTGTATCTCTCTGTAGAGGCCCGTCGGGGCAGACTGCTGAGCGGGCAGCGGCGCCCTGAGTAGGGGGCGGAGCTAGGCTGAGGAGGGGCCTATAGAAGCGGCCGCCCAGCCTGGCAGCGGCACAGGAGCCAGCGAGCAGCGGCACAGGAGCAAGCGAAGAGGGGAGTTTGTGTGGGAGAGTTCCCATTGGAGGAGCAGGTATTTGGATTTGCATCTGTCTTTGTAGTGCTTGTATCTCTCTGTAGAGGCCCGTCGGGGCAGACTGCTAAGCGGGCAGCGGCGCCCAGAGTAGGGGGCGGAGCTAGGTTGAGGAGCGGCCTATAAAAGAGGCTGCCCAGCCAGGCAGCGGCACAGGAGCCAGGGAGTAGCGGCGCAGGAGGCAGCGAACAGGGGAGTTTGCATGGGAGAGTTCCCATTGGAGGAGCAGGTATGTGGATTTGCATCTGTCTTTGTAGTGCTTGTATCTCTCTATAGAGGCCGGTAGGGGCATACTGCTGAGCGGGCAGCGGCGCCCAGAGTAGGGGGCGGAGTTAGGCTGAGGAGGGGCCTATAAAAGCGGCCGCCCAGCCAGGCAGCGGCAAAGCTGCGAGCAGCGGTACAGGAGCCGGCGAACAGGGGACTTTGCGTGGGACAGTTCCCATTGGAGGAGCAGGTATTTGGATTAGCATCTGTCTTTGTGAATTTGCATCTGTCTTTGTAGTGCTTGTATCTCTCTGTAGAGGCCCGTCGGGGCAGACTGCTGAGCGGGCTGCGGCGCCCTGAGTAGGGGTCGGAGCTAGGCTGAGGAGGGGCCTATAAAAGCGGCCACCCAGCCAGGCAGCGACACAGGAGCCAGCGAGCAGCGGCACAGGAGGCAGCGAACAGGGGAGTTTGCGTGGGAGAGTTCCCATTGGAGGAGCAGGTATTTGGATTTGCATCTTTTTTGTGGATTTGCATCTCTCTTTGTAGTGCTTGTATCTCTCTATAGAGGCCTGTCGGGGCAGACTGCTGAGCGGGCAGCGGCGCCCTGAGTAGGGGGCGGAGCTAGGCTGAGGAGGGGCCTATAAAAGCGGCTGCCCATTCAGGCAGCGGCACAGTAGCCAGCGAGCAGCGGCACAGGAGCCAGCGAACAGGGGCGTTTGCGTGGGAGAGTTCCCATTGGAGGAGCAGGTATTTGGATTTGCATCTGTCTTTGTGGATAAGCAATTGTCTTTGTAGTGCTTGTATCTCTCTCTAGAGGCCCGTCGGCGCAGACTGCTGAGCGGGCTGCGGCGCCCTGAGTAGGGGGCGGAGCTAGGCTGAGGAGGGGCCTATAAAACCGGCCACCCAGCCAGGCAGCGGCACAGGAGCCAGCAAACAGGGTTGCGAAGAGGGGAGTTTGAGTGGGAGAGTTCCCATTGGAGGAGCAGGTATTTGGATTTGCATCTGTCTTTGTGGATTTCCAATTGTCTTTGTAGTGCTTGTATATCTCTGTAGAGGCCCGTCGGGGCAGACTGCTGAGCGGGCTGTGGAGCCCTGAGTAGGGGGCGGAGCTAGGCTGAGGAGGAGCCTATAAAAGCGGCCGCCCAGCCAGGCAGCGGCACAGGAGCCAGCGAGCAGCGGCACAGGAGCTAGCGAACAGGGGAGTTTGCGTGGGAGAGTTCGCATTGGAGGAGCAGGTTTTTGGTTTTGCATCTGTCTTTGTGGATTTGCATCTGTCTTTGTAGTGCTTGTATCTCTCTGTAGAGGCCCGTCGGGGCAGACTGCTGAGCGGGCGGCGGCGCCCTGAGTAGGGGGCGGAGCTAGGCTGAGGAGGGGCCTATAGAAGCGGCCGCCCAGCCAGGCAGCTGCACAGGAGCCAGCGAGCAGCGGCACAGGAGCAAGCGAAGAGGGGAGTTTGTGTGGGAGAGTTCCCATTGGAGGAGCAGGTATTTGGATTTGCATCTGTCTTTCTGGATTTGCATTTGTCTTTGTAGTGCTTTTATCTCTCTGTAGATGCCCGTCGCGTCAGTCTGCTGAGTAGGCAGCGGCGCCCTGAGTAGGGGGCGGAGCAAGGCTGAGAAGGGGCCTATAAAAGCGGCCGCTCTGCCTGGCAGATGCACAGGAGCTAGCGAGCAGCGGCACATGAGCCAGTGAACAGGGGTCTTTGAATGGGAGAGTTCCCATTGGAGGAGCAGGTATTTGGAATTGCATTTTTTTGTGGATTTGCATGTGTCTTTGTAATGCTTGTATCTCTCTGTAGAGGCCCGTCGGCGCAGACTGCTGAGCGGGCAGCGGCGCCCTGAGTAGGGGGCGGAGCTAGGCTGAGGAGGGGCCTATAAAAGCGGCCGCTCTGCCTGGCAGCCGCACAGGAGCCTGCGAGCAGCGGCACAGGAGCCAGTGAACAGGGGCGTCTGCATGGGAGAGTTCCCATTGGAGGAGCAGGTATTTGGATTTGCATCATTTTTGTGGACTTGCATCTGTCTTTGTAGTGCTTGTATCTCTCTCTAGAGGCCCGTCGGCGCAGACTGCTGAGCGGGCAGCGGCAACCTGAGTAGGAGTCGGAGCTAGGCTGAGGAGGGGCCCATAAAAGCGGCCACCCAGCCAGGCAGCGGCACAGGAGCCAGTGAGCAGCGGCACAGGAGCTAGTGAACAGGAGAGTTTGCATGGTAGAGTTCCCATTGGAGGAGCAGGTATTGGATTTGCATCTTTTTTGTGGATTTGCATCTGTCTTTGTAGTGCTTGTATCTCTCTGTAGAGGCCCGTCGGGGCAGACTGCTGAGCGGGCAGCGGCGCCCAGAGTAGGGGGCGGAGCTAGGCTGAGGAGCGGCCTATAAAAGAGGCTGCCCAGCCTGGCAGCGGCACAGGAGCCAGGGAGCAGCGGCGCAGGAGGCAGCGAACAGGGGAGTTTGCGTGGGAGAGTTCCCATTGGAGGAGCAGGTATTTGGATTTGCATCTTTCTTTGTGGATTTGCATTTGTCTTTGTAGTGCCTGTATCTCTCTGTAGATGCCCGTCGGGTCAGTCTGCTGAGCAGGCAGCGGTGCCCCGAGTAGGGGGCGGAGCAAGACTGAGAAGGGGCCTATAAAAGCGGCAGCTCTGCCTGGCAGATGCACAGGAGCTAGCGAGCAGCGGCACAGGAGCCAGTAAACAGGGGACTTTGAATGGGAGAGTCCCCATTGGAGGAGCAGGTAATTGGATTTGCATCTGTCTTTGTGGATTTCCAATTGTCTTTGTAGTGCTTGTATATCTCTGTAGAGGCCCGTCGGGGCAGACTGCTGAGCGGGCTGTGGAGCCCTGAGTAGGGGGCGGAGCTAGGCTGAGGAGGGGCCTATAAAAGCGGCCGCCGAGCCAGGCAGCGGCACAGGAGCCAGCAAACAGAGCGGCAAAGAGGGGAGTTTGTGTGGGACAGTTCCCATTGGAGGAGCAGGTATTTGCATTTGCATCTTTTTTGTGGATTTGCATCTGTCTTTGTAGTGCTTGTATCTCTCTATAGAGGCCTGTCGGCGCAGACTGCTGAGCGGGCAGCGGCGACCAAAGTAGGGGGCGGAGCTAGGCTGAGGAGGGGCCTATAAAAGCGGCCACTCTGCCTGGCAGCCGCACAGGAGCCAGCGAGCAGCGGCACAGGAGCCAGCGAACAGGGGCGTTTGCGTGAGAGAGTTCCCATTGGAGGAGCAAGTATTTGGATTTGCATCTGTCTTTGTAGATTTGCATCTGTCTTTGTAGTGCTTTTATCTCTGTGTAGAGGCCCGTCGGGGCAGACTGCTGAGCGGGCAGGGGCGCCCAGAGTAGGGGGCGGAGCTAGGTTGAGGAGTGGCCTATAAAAGCGGCTGCCCATTCAGGCAGCGGCACAGTAGCCAGCGAGCAGCGGCACAGGAGCCAGCGAATAGGGGAGTTTGCGTGGGAGAGTTCCCAGTGGAGGAGCAGGTATTTGGATTTGCGTCTGTCTTTGTGGATAAGCATCTGTCTTTGTATTGCTTGTATCTCTCTCTAGAGGCCCGTCGGCGCAGACTGCTGAGCGGGCAGCGGCGACCTGAGTAGGGGTCGGAGCTAGGCTGAAGAGGGGCCTATAAAAGCGGCCGCCCAGCCAGGCAGCGGCACAGGAGCCAGCAAAAAGAGTGGCAAAGAGGGGAGTTTGCGTGGGAGAGTTCCCATTGGAAGAGCAGGTATTTGGATTTGCATCTGTCTTTCTGGATTTGCATCTGTCTTTGTAGTCCTTGTCTCTCTCTGTAGAGGCCCGTCGGGGCAGACTGCTGAGCGGGCAGCGGCGCCCTGAGTAGGAGGCGGAGCTAGGCTGTGGAGGGGCCTATAAAAGCGGCCGCCCATTCAGGCAGCGGCACAGGAGCCAGCGAGCAGCGGCACAGGAGCCAAAGAACAGGGGCGTTTGCGTGGGCGAGTTCCCATTGGAGGAGCAGGTATTTGGATTTGCATCTGTCTTTGTGGATTTGCATCTGTCTTTGTAGTGCTTGTATCTCTCTCTAGAGGGCCGTCGGCGCAGACTGCTGAGCGGGCAGCGGCGCCCTGAGTAGGGGGCGGAAATAGGCTGAGGAAGGGCCTATAAAAGCTTCCGCCCAGCCAGGCGGCGGCTCAGGAGCAAGCGAGCAGTGGCAAAGAAGCCAGCGAACAGGGGCGTTTGCGTGGGAGTGTTGCCATTGGAGGAGCATGTATTTGGATTTGCATCTGTATTTGTAGTGCTTGTATCTCTCTGTAGAGGCCCGTCGGGGCAGACTGCTGAGCGGGCAGCGGCGCCCTGAGTATGGGGCGGAGCTAGGCTGAGGAGGGGCCTGTAAAAGCGGCCGCCCAGCCAGGCAGCGGCACAGGAGCCAGCGAACAGGGGAGATTGTTTGGGAGAGTTCCCATTGGAGGAGCAGGTATGTGGATTTGCATCAGTCTTTGTGGATTTGCATCTGTCTTTGTAGTGCTTGTACCTATCTCTAGAGGCCCGTCGGGGCAGACTGCTGAGCGGGCAACTGCGCCCTTTGTAGGGGGCGGAAATAGGCTGAGGAAGGGCCTATAAAAGCGGCGGCCCAGCCAGCCGGCGGCTCAGGAGCCAGCGAGCAGTGGCACAGAAGCCAGTGAACAGGAGCCTTTGCCTGGGAGAGTTCCCATTGGAGGAGCATGTATTTGGATTTGCATCTGTTTTTGTGCATTTGCATGTGTTTTTGTAGTGCTTGTATCTCTCTGTAGAGGCCCGTCGGGGCAGACTGCTGAGCGGGCTGCAGCGCCCTGAGTAGGGGGCGGAGCTAGGCTGTTGAGGGGCCTATAAAAGCAGCCGCCCAGCCAGGCAGCAGCAAAGCTGCAAGCAGCGGTACAGCAGCCGGCGAACAGGGGACTTTGCATGGGAGAATTCCCATTGGAGGAGCAGGTATTTGGATTTGCATCTCTCTTTGTGGATTAGCATCTGTCTTTGTAGTGCTTGTATCTCTCTGTAGAGGTCCGTCGGGGCAGACTGCTGAGCGGGCAGCGGCGCCCTGAGTAGGGGGCGGAGCTAGGATGAGGAGGGGACTATAAAAGCGGCCCCCAAGCCAGGCAGCGGCATAGGAACCAGCAAACAGGGCTGCGAACAGAGGAGTTTGTGTGGGAGAGTTCCCATTGGAGGAGCAGGTATTTGGATTTGCATCTGTCTTTGTGGATTTGCATCTGTCTTTGTAGTGCTTGTATCTCTCTGTAGAGGCCCGTCGGGGCAGAATGCTGAGCGGGCAGCGGAGCCCTGGGTAGGGGGCGGAGCTAGGCTGAGGAGGAGCCTATAAAAGCTTCCGCCCAGCCAGGCAGCGGCACAGGAGCCAGCGAGCAGCGGCACAGGAGCCAACGAACAGTGCGGCGAACAGGGGAGATTGCGTGGGAGAGTTCCCATTGGAGGAGCAGGTATTTGGATTTGCATCTGTTTTCTGGATTTGCATCTGTCTTTGTTGTGCTTGTATCTCTCTGTAGAGGCCCGTCGGGGCAGTCTGCTGAGCGGGCAGCGGTGCCCTGAGTAGCGGGCGGAGCTAGGCTGAGGAGGGGCCTATAAAAGCTGCCGCCCAGCCAGGCAGCGGCACAGGAGCCAGCTAACAGGGGAGTTTGCGTGGGACAGTTCCCATTGGAGGAGCAGGTAATTGGATTTGAAACCTATCTTTGTAGTGTTTATATCTCTCTGTAGAGGCCCGTCGGGGCAGACTTCTGAGCGGGCAGCGGCGCCCGGAGTAGGAGGCGGAGCTAGGCTGAGGAGGGGCCTATAAAAGCGGCCGCCAAGCCAGGAAGCTGCACAGGAGCCAGCAAACACGGCGGTGAACAGGGGAGTTTGCGTGGGAGAGTTCCCATTGGAAGAGCAGGTATTTGGATTTGCATCTCTGTCTTTGTAGTGCTTGTATATCTCTGTAGAGGCCCGTCGGGGCAGACTGATGAGCCGGCAGTGGCGACCTGAGTAGCGGCGGAGCTAGGCTGAGGAGGGGCTTATAGAAGCACCCGCCCAGCCAGGCAGCGGCACAGCTGCGAGCAGCGAACAGGGCGGCGAACAGGGGAGTTTGCGTGGGACAGTTCCCATTGGAGGAGCAGGTATTTGGATTTGCTTCTCTCTATGTGGATATGCATGCATCGGGGCAGTCTGCTGAGCGGGCAGCGGAGCCCTGAGTAGGGGGCGGAGCTAGGCTGAGGAGGAGCCTATAAAAGCGGCCGCCCAACCAGGCAACGGCACAGGAGCCAGCGAGCAGCGGCACAGGAGCCAGCGAACAGGGCCGAGAACAGGGGAGATTGCGTGGGAGAGTTCCCATTGGAGGAGCAGGTATTTGGATTTGCATCTGTCTTTGTGGATTTGCATCTGTCTTTGTAGTGCTTTTATCTTTCTGTAGAGGCTCGTCGGGGCAGACTGCTGAGCGGGCAGAGGCGACCTAAGTAGGGGGCGGAGCTAGGCTGAGGAGGGGCCTATAAAAGCGGCCGCCCATTCAGGCAGCGGCAGAGAAGCCAGCGAACAGGCGAGTTTGCGAGGGAGAGTTCCCATTCGAGGAGCAGGTATTTTGATTTGCATCTGTTTTTGTGGATTTTCATCTGTTTTTGTAGTGCTTGCATCTCTCTGTAGAGGCCCGTCGGGGCAGACTGCTGAGCGGGCAGGGGCGCCCTGAGTAGGGCGCGGTGCTAGGCTGAGGAGGGAGCTATAAAAGAGGCCGCCAAGGCAGGCAGCTGCACAGCTGCGAGCAGCGGGACAGGAGCCAGCAAACAGGGGAGGTTGTGTGGGAGAGTTCCCATTGGAGAAGCAGGTATTTGGATTTGCATCATTCTTTGTGGATTTGCATCTGTCTTTGTAGTGCTTGTATCTCTCTGTAGAGGCCCGTCGGAGCAGAATGCTGAGCGGGCATCGGCGCCCTGAAGGGGGGCGGAGCTAGGCTGAGGAGGGGCCTATAAAAGCGGCACCCAGCCAGGCAGCGGCACAGTTGCCAGCAACAGGACAGGAGGCAGAAAACAGGGGAGGTTGCGTGGGAGAGTTCCCATTGGAGCAGCTGGTATTTGGATTTGCATAGTGTCTGTGTGGATTTGCATTTGTCTTTGTAGTGCTTGTATCTCTCTATAGAGGCCCGTCGGGGCAGTCTGCTGAGCGGACAGCGGCGCCCTGAGTAGGGGTCGGAACTAGGATGAGGAGGGGCCTATGAAAGCGGCCGCCCATTCAGGCAGCGGCACAGGAGCCAGCAAGAAGCGGCACAGGAGCCAGCGAACAGGGGAGTTTGCGTGGGAGAGTTCCCATTGGAGGAGCAGGTATTTGGATTTGCATCTCTCTTTGTGGATTTGAATCTGTCTTTGTAGTGCTTGTATCTCTCTGTAGAGGCCCGTCGGGGCAGACTACTGATCGGGCAGCGGTGCCCTGAGTAGGGCGCGGTGCTAGGCTGAGGAGGGAGCTATAAAAGAGGCCGCCAAGGCAGGCAGCTGCACAGCTGCGAGCAGCGGGACAGGAGCCAGCAAACAGGGGAGTTTGCGTGGGAGTGTTCCCAGTGGAGGAGCAGGTATTTGGATTTGCATCTCTCTTTGTGGATTTGCATCTGTCTTTGTAGTGCTTGTATCTCTCTGTAGAGGTGCGTCGAGGCAGACTGCTGAGCGGGCAGCGGCGCCATGACTAGGGGGCGGAGCTAGGCTGAGGAGGGGCCTATAAAAGCGGCCGCCCAGCCAGGCAGCGGCACAGGATCCAGCGATCAGGGGAGTTTGCGTGGGAGAGTTCCCATTGGAGGAGGAGGTATTTGGATTTGCGTCTGTCTTTCTGGATTTGCATCTGTCTTTGTAGTGCTTGTATGTCTCTGTAGAGGCCCGTCGGGGCAGACTGCTAAGCGGCGCCCTGAGTAGGGGGCGGAGCTAGGCTGCGGAGGGGCCTATGAAAGCGGCAGCCCAGACAGGCAGCGGCACAGGAGCCTGCAAATAGGGCCGCAAACAGAGGGGTTTGCGTGGGAGAGTTCCCATTGGAGCAGCAGGTATTTAGCTTTGCATCTCTGTCTTTGTAGTGCTTGTATCCTTCTGTAGAGGCCCGTCGGGGAAGACTGCTGAGCGGGCAGAGGTGCCCTGAGTAGGGGGCGGAGCTAGGCTGAGGAGGGGGCCTATAAAAGCGGCCGCCCAGCCAGGCAGAGGGACAGATGTGAGCAGCGAACAGGTCGGCGAACAGGGGAGTTTGCGTGGGAGAGTTCCCATTGGAGGAGCAGGTATTTGTATTTGCATCTGTCTTTGTGGATTTGTATCTGTCTTTGTAGAGCTTGTATCTCTCTGTAGAGGCCCGTCGGGGCAGACTGCTGAGCGGGCAGCGGCGCCCTGAGTAGGGGGCGGAGCTAGGCTGAGGAGGAGCCTATAAAAGCGGCCGCCCAACCGGGCAGCGCCACAGGAGCCAGCGAGTAGCGGCACAGGAGCCAGGGCACAGGGGAGTTTGTGTGGGAGAGTTCCCATTGGAGAAGCAGGTATTTGGATTTGCATCATTCTTTGTGGATTTGCATCTGTCTTTGTAATGCTTGTATCTCTCTGTAGAGGCCCGTCGGAGCAGAATGCTGAGCGGGCATCGGCGCCCTGAAGGGGGGCGGAGCTAGGCAGAGGAGGGGCCTATAGAAGAACCTGCCCAGCCAGGCAGCGGCAGAGCTGCGAGCAGCGGGACAGGAGGCAGCAAACAGGGGAGGTTGCGTGGGAGAGTTCCCAGTGGAGGAGCAGGTATTTGGATTTGCATCTTCTTTGTGGATTTGCATCTGTCTTTGTAGTGCTTGTATCTCTCTGTAGAGGCGCGTCGAGGCAGACTGCTGAGCGGGCAGCGGCGCCCTGAAGGGGGGCGGGGCTAGGCTGAGGAGGGGCCTATAAAAGCGGCACCCAGCCAGGCAGCGGCACAGTTGCCAGCAACAGGGCTGCGAACAGGGGAGTTTGCGTGGGAGAGTTCCCATTGGAGGAGCTGGTATTTGGATTTGCATAGTGTCTTTGTGGATTGGCATTTGTCTTTGTAGTGCTTGTATCTCTCTGTAGAGGCCCGTCGGGGCAGTCTGCTGAGCGGACAGCGGCGACCTGAGTAGGGGGCGGAGCTAGGCTGAGGAGGGGCCTATAAAAGCGGCCGTCCATTCAGGCAGCGGCACAGGAGCCAGCTAACAGGGGCGTTTGCGTGGGAGAGTTCCCACTGGAGGCGCAGGCTTTTTGATTTGCATCTGTCTTTCTGTATTTGCATTTGTCTTTGTAGTGCTTGTATCTCTGTGTAGATGCCCGTCGGGGCAGTCTGCTGAGCGGGCAGCTGCGCCCTGAGTAGGGGGCGGAGAAAGGCTGAGAAGGGGCCTATAAATGCGGCCGCTCTGCCTGGCAGATGCACAGGAGCCAGCGACCAGCGGCACAGGTGCCAGTGAACAGGGCAGTTTACATGGGAGAGTTCCCACTGGAGGAGCAGGTATTTGGATTTGCATCTTTCTTTGTGTATTTGCATCTTCTTTGTAGTGCTTGTATCTCTCTGTAGAAGCCCGTCGCGGCAGACTGCTCAGCGGGCAGCGGCGCCCTGGGTAGTGGGCGGAGCTAGGCTGAGGAGGGGCCTATAAAAGCGGCCGCCCAGACAGGAGCCAGAGAACAGGGCGGCAAACAGGGGAGATTGTGTAGGATAGTTCCCATTGGAGGAGCAGCTATTTGGATTTGAATCTGTCTTTGTTTATTTGCATCTGTCTTTGTAGTGCTTGTATCTCTCTGTAGAGGCCCGTCGGGGCAGACTGCTGAGCAGGCAGCGGCGCCCTGAGTAGGGGGCGGAGCTACGCTGAGGAGGGGCCTATAAAAGCGGCCGCCCAGCCAGGCAGCGGCACAGGAGCCAGCGAACAGGGACGTTTGCGTGGGAGAGTTACCATTGGAGGAGCAGGTATTGGGATTTGCATCTGTCTTTATGGATTTGCGTCTGTCTTTGTAGGGCTTGTATCTCTCTGTAGAGGCCCGTCGGGGCAGACTGCTGAGCGGGCAGCGGCGCACCGAGTAGGGGGCGGAGCTAGGCTGAGGAGGGGCCTATAAAAGCGGCCTCCCAGCCAGGCAGCGGCACATGATCCAGCGAGCAGCGGCACTGGAGCCAGCGAACAGGGGAGTTTCCATGGCAGATTTCCAATTGGAGAAGCAGGTATTTCGATTTGCATCTGTCTTTGTGTATTTGCATCTGTCTTTTTTGTGCTTGTATCTTTCTGTAGAGGCCCGTCGGGGCAGACTGCTGAGCGGGCAGCGGCGCCTTGAGTAGTGGGCGGAGCTAGGCTGAGGAGGGGCCTATAAAAGCGGTCGCCCAGCCAGGCAGCGACACAGCTGCGAGCAGCGTCACAGGAGCCAGCGAACAGGAGAGTTTGCGTGGAAGAGTTCCCATTGGAGGAGCAGGTATTTGGATTTGCATTGTCTTTGTGGATTTGCATCTGTCTTTGTAGTGCTTGTATCTCTCTGTAGAGGCCCGTCGGGGCAGACTGCTGAGCGGGCAGCGGCGCCCTGAGTAGGGGGCTTAGTTAGGCTGAGAAGGGGCCCTTAAATGCGGCCGCCCAGCCAGGCAGCGGCACAGGAGCCAGCGAGCAGCGGCACATGAGCCAGGGCACAGGGGAGTTTGTGTGGGACAGTTCCCATTGGAGAAGCAGGTATTTGGATTTGCATCATTCTTTGTGGATTTGCATCTGTCTTTGTAGTGCTTGTATCTCTCTGTAGAGACCCGTGGGGGCAGACTGCTGAGCGGGCAGCGGCGCCCTGAGTAGGGGGCGAGCAAGGCTGAGGAGGGGCCTGTAAAAGCGGCCGCCCAGCCAGGCAGCGGCACAGGAGCCAGAAAACAGGGCGGTGAAAAGGGGTTTTTTGAGTGGGAAAGTTCCCATTGGAGGAGCAGGTATTTGGATTTGCGTCTGTTTTGTGGATTTGCATCTGTCTTTGTAGTGCTTGTATCTCTCTGTAGAGGCCCGTCGGGGCAGACTGCTGAGCGGGCAGCGGCGCCCTGTGTAGGGGGCGCAGCTAGGCTGAGGAGGGGCCTATAAAAGCGGCCGCTCAGCCAGGCAGCGGCACAGGAGCCAGCAAACTGGGGAGTTTGTGTGCCAGAGTTCCCATTGGAGGAGCAGGTATTTGGATTTCCATCACTGTCTTTGCAGTGCTTGTATCTCTCTGTAGAGGCACGTCAGGTCAGACTGCTTAGCGGGCAGCGGCGCCCTGAGTACGGGGAGGAGCTAGGCTGAGGAGAGGCCTATAAAAGTGGCCGCCCAGCCAGGCGGCGGCTCAGGAGCCAGCGAGCAGTGGCACAGAAGCCAGCGAACAGGGGCGTTTGCGTGGGAGAGTTGCCATTGGAGGAGTATGTATTTGGATTTGCATCAGTCTTTGTGGATTTGCATCTGTCTTTGTAGTGCTTGTATCTCTCTATAGAGGCCCGTCGGGGCAGACTGCTGAGAGGGCAGCGGCGCCCAGAGTAGGAGGCGGAGCTAGGCTGAGGAGGGGCCTATAAAAGCGGCCGCCCAGCAAGGCAGCGGTACAGGAACCAGCAAACAGAGCGGCAAAAAGGGAGTTTGCGTGGGAGAGTTCCCATTGGAGGAGCAGGAATTTGGATTTGCATCTCTATTTGTGTATTTGCATCTGTCTTTGTAGTGCTTGTGTCTCTCTGTAGAGGCCCGTCGGGGCTGACTGCTGAGCGGGCAGCGGCGCCCAGAGTAGGAGGCGGAGCTAGGCTGAGGAGGGGCCTATAAAAGGGGCCGCCAAGGAACCAGCAAACAGGGCTGCGAACAGGGGAGATAGTGTGGGATAGTTCCCATTGGAGGAGCAGGTATTTGGATTTGCATCTGTCTTTGTGGATTTGCATCTGTCTTTGTAGTGCTTGTATCTCTCTGTAGAGGCCCTTCTGGGCAGACTGCTGAGCGGGCAGCGGTGCCCTGAGTGGGGGGCGGAGCTAGGCTGAGGAAGGGCCTATAAAAGCGGCCGCCCAGCCAGACAGCGGCAGAGGAGCCAGCGAACAGTGGAGTTTGCGTGGGAGAGTTACCATTGGAGGAGCAGGTATTTGGATTTGCATCTGTCCTTGTGGATTTGCATTTGTCTTTCTAGTGCTTGTATCTCTCTGTAGAGGCCCGTTGGGGCAGACTGATGAGCGGGCAGGGGTGCCCTGAGTGGGGGGCGGATCTAGGCTGAGGAGGGGCCTATAAAAGCGGCCGCCCAGCCAGGCAGCCGCACAGGAGCCAGCGAGCAGCGGCACAGGAGCCAGCGAACACGGGCGTTTGCGTGGGAGAGTTCCTATTGGAGGAGCAGGTATTTGGATATGCATCTCTCTTTGTGGATTTGCATCTGTATTTGTAGTGCTTGTATCTCTCTGTAGAGGCCCGTCGGGGCAGACTGCTGAGCGGGCAGCGGTGCCCTGAGTGCGGGGTGGAGCTAGGCTGAGGAGGGGCCTATAAAAGCGGCCGCCCAGCCAGGCAGTGGCACAGGAGCCAGCAAACAGGGTTGCAAACAGGGAAGTTTGAGTTGGAGAGTTCCCATTGGAGGAGCAGGTAATTGGATTTGCATCTGTCTTTGTGGATTTCCAATTGTCTTTGTAGTGCTTGTATCTCTCTGTAGAGGCCCGTCGGGGCAGTCTGCTGAGCGGGCAGCGGCGCCCTGAGTAGGGGGCGGAGCTAGGCTGAGGAGGAGCCTATAAAAGCGGCCGCCCAGCCAGGCAGCGGCACAGGAGCCAGCGAACAGCGGCACAGGAGCCAACGAACAGAGGAGTTTGCGTGAGAGAGTTCCCATTGGAGGAGCAGGTATTTGGATTTTCATCTGTCTTTGTGGATTTGCATCTGTCTTTGTAGTGCTTGTATCTCTCTGTAGAGGCCCGTCGGGGCAGACTGCTGAGCGGGCAGCGGCGCCCTGAGTAGGGGGCGGAGCTAGGCTGAGGAGGGGCCTGTAAAAGCGGCCGCCCAGCCAGGCAGCGGCACAGGAGCCAGAAAACAGGGCGGTGAAAAGGGGTTTTTGAGTGGGAAAGTTCCCATTGGAGGAGCAGGTATTTGGATTTGCGTATGTCTTTGTGGATTTGCATCTGTCTTTGTAGTGCTTGTATCTCTCTGTAGAGGCCCGTCGGGGCAGACTGCTGAGCGGGCAGCGTCGCCCTGAGTAGGGGGCGGAGCTATGCTCAGGAGGGGCCTATAAAAGTGGCCACCGAGCCAGGCAGCGGCACAGGAGCCAGCGAGCAGCGGCACAGGAGACAGTGAACAGGGGAGTTTGCGTGGGAGAGTTCCCATTGGAGGAGCAGGTATTTGGATTTGCATCTGTCCTTGTGGATTTGCATCTGTCTTTCTAGTGCTTGTATCTCTCTGTAGAGGCCCGTCGAGGCAGACTTCTGAGCGGGCATCGGCGCCCTGAGTAGGGGGCGGAGCTAGGCTGAGGAGGGGCCTATAAAAGCGGCTGCCCATTCAGGCAGCCGCACAGTAGCCAGCAAACAGGGCTGCGAACAGGGGAGTTTGTGTGGGATACTACCCATTGGAGGAGCAGGTATTTGGATTTGCATCTCTCTTTGTGGATTTGCATCTGTCTTTGTAGTCATTGTATCTCTCTGTAGAGGCCCGTCGGGGCAGACTGCTGAGCGGGCAGCGGCGCCCTGAGTAGGGGGCGGAGCTAGGTTGAGGAGGGGCCTATAAAAGCGGCTGACCATTCAGGCAGCGGCACTGTAGCCAGCGAGCAGCGGCACAGGAGCCAGGGAACAGGGGCGTTTGCGTGGGAGAGTTCCCATTGGAGGAGCAGGTATTTGGATTTGCATCTGTTTTGTGGATTTGCATCTGTCTTTGTAGTGCTTGTATCTCTCTGTAGAGACCCGTCGGGGCAGACTGCTGAGCAGGCAGCGGTGCCCTGAGTAGCGGGCGGAGCTAGGCTGAGGAGGGGCCTATAAAAGCGGCTGCCCAGCCAGGCAGCGGCACAGGAGCCAGCAAACAGGGGACTTTGCGTGCGAGATTTCCCATTGGAGGAGCAGGTATATGGATTTACATCTGTCTTTGTGGATCGCATCTGTCTTTGTAGTGCTTGTATCTCTCTGTAGAGGCCCGTCGGGGCAGACTGCTGAGCGGGCAGGGGTGCCCTGAGTGGGGGGCGGAGCTAGGCTGAGGAGGGGCCTATAAAAGCGGCCGCCCAGCCAGGCAGCCGCACAGGAGCCAGCGAGCAGCGGCACAGGAGCCAGGGAACAGGGGCGTTTGCGTGGGAGAGTTCCCACTGGAGGAGCAGGTATTTGGATTTGCATCTCTATTTGTGGATTTGCATCTGTATTTGTAGTGCTTGTATCTCTCTGTAGAGGCCCGTTGGGGCAGACTGCTGAGCGGGCAGCGGCGCCCTGAGTAGGGGGCGGAGCTAGGCTGAGGAGGGGCCTATAAAAGCGGCCGCCCATTCAGGCAGCGGCAGAGAAGCCAGCAAACAGGGGCGTTTGCGTGGGAGAGTTCCCATTGGAGGAGCAGGAATTTGGATTTGCATCTGTCTTTGTGGATTTGCATCTGTCTTTGTAGTGCTTGTATCTCTCTGTAGAGGCCCGTTGGGGCAGACTGCTGAGCTGGCAGCGGCGCCCAGAGTAGGGGGCGGAGCGAGGCTGAGTTGGGGCCTATAAAAGCGGCCCCCAAGCCAGGCAGCGGCACAGGAACCAGCAAACAGGGCTACGAACAGGGGAGTTTGCGTGGCATAGTTCCCATTGGAGGAGCAGGTATATGGATTTGCATCTGTCTTTGTGGATCGCATCTGTCTTTGTAGTGCTTGTATCTCTCTGTAGAGGCCCGTTGGGGCAGACTGATGAGCGGGCAGGGGTGCCCTGACTGGGGGGCGGATCTAGGCTGAGGAGGGGCCTATAAAAGCGGCCGCCCAGCCAGGCAGCCGCACAGGAGCCAGCGAGCAGCGGCACAGGAGCCAGCGAACAGGGGCGTTTGCGTGGGAGAGTTCCTATTGGAGGAGCAGGTATTTGGATATGCATCTCTCTTTGTGGATTTGCATCTGTATTTGTAGTGCTTGTATCTCTCTGTAGAGGCCCGTCGGGGCAGACTGCTGAGCGGGCAGCGGTGCCCTGAGTGGGGGGCGGAGCTAGGCTGAGGAGGGGCCTAAAAAAGCGGCCGCCCAGCCAGGCAGATGCACAGGAGCTAGCGAGCAGCGGCACAAGAGCCAGTGAACAGGAGACTTTTAATGGGAGAGTTCCCATTGGAGGAGCAGGTATTTGGATTTGCATCTTTTTTGTGGATTTGCATCTGTCTTTGTAGTGCTTGTATCTCTCTGTAGAGGCCCGTCGGGGCAGACTGCTGAGCGGGCAGCGGCGCCCTGAGTAGGGGGCAGAGCTCGGCTGAGGAGGGGCCTATAAAAGCGGCACCCAGCCAGGCAGCGGCACAGGAGCCAGCAAACAGGGTTGCAAACAGGGAAGTTTGAGTTGGAGAGTTCCCACTGGAGGAGCAGGTATTTGGATTTGCATCTGTCTTTGTGGATTTCCAATTGTCTTTGTAGTGCTTGTATCTCTCTGTAGAGGCCCGTAGGGGCAGTCTGCTGAGCGGGCAGCGGCGCCCTGAGTAGGGGGCGGAGCTAGGCTGAGGAGGAGCCTATAAAAGCGGCCGCCCAGCCAGGCAGCGGCACAGGAGCCAGCGAACAGCGGCACAGGAGCCAACGAACAGAGGAGTTTGCGTGAGAGAGTTCCCATTGGAGGAGCAGGTATTTGGATTTGCATCTGTCTTTGTGGATTTGCATCTGTCTTTGTAGTGCTTGTATCTCTCTGTAGAGGCCCGTCGGGGCAGACTGCTGAGCGGGCAGCGGCGCCCTGAGTAGGGGGCGGAGCTAGGCTGAGGAGGGGCCTGTAAAAGCGGCCGCCCAGCCAGGCAGCGGCACAGGAGCCAGAAAACAGGGCGGTGAAAAGGGGTTTTTGAGTGGGAAAGTTCCCATTGGAGGAGCAGGTATTTGGATTTGCGTATGTCTTTGTGGATTTGCATCTGTCTTTGGAGTGCTTGTATCTCTCTGTAGAGGCCCGTCGGGGCAGACTGCTGAGCGGGCAGCGGCGTCCTGAGTAGGGGGCGGAGCTATGCTCAGGAGGGGCCTATAAAAGTGGCCACCGAGCCAGGCAGCGGCACAGGAGCCAGCGAGCAGCGGCACAGGAGACAGTGAACAGGGGACTTTGCGTGCGAGATTTCCCATTGGAGGAGCAGGTATATGGATTTACATCTGTCTTTGTGGATCGCATCTGTCTTTGTAGTGCTTGTATCTCTCTGTAGAGGCCCGTCGGGGCAGACTGCTGAGCGGGCAGGGGTGCCCTGAGTGGGGGGCGGAGCTAGGCTGAGGAGGGGCCTATAAAAGCGGCCCCCAAGCCAGGCAGCGGCACAGGAACCAGCAAACAGGGCTACGAACAGGGGAGTTTGCGTGGCATAGTTCCCATTGGAGGAGCAGGTATATGGATTTGCATCTGTCTTTGTGGATCGCATCTGTCTTTGTAGTGCTTGTATCTCTCTGTAGAGGCCCGTTGGGGCAGACTGATGAGCGGGCAGGGGTGCCCTGAGTGGGGGGCGGATCTAGGCTGAGGAGGGGCCTATAAAAGCGGCCGCCCAGCCAGACAGCCGCACAGGAGCCAGCGAGCAGCGGCACAGGAGCCAGCGAACAGGGGCGTTTGCGTGGGAGAGTTCCTATTGGAGGAGCAGGTATTTGGATATGCATCTCTCTTTGTGGATTTGCATCTGTATTTGTAGTGCTTGTATCTCTCTGTAGAGGCCCGTCGGGGCAGACTGCTGAGCGGGCAGCGGTGCCCTGAGTGGGGGGCGGAGCTAGGCTGAGGAGGGGCCTAAAAAAGCGGCCGCCCAGCCAGGCAGTGGCACAGGAGCCAGCGAACAGGGGCGTTTCCGTGGGAGAGTTCCCATTGGAGGAGCAGGTATTTGGGTTTGCATCTGTCTTTGTGGATTTGCATCTGTCTTTGTAGTGCTTGTATCTCTCTGTAGAGGCCCGTCGGGGCAGACTGCTGAGCGGGCAGCGGCGCCGTGAGTAGGGGGCGGAGCTAGGCTGAGGAAGGGCCTATAAAAGCGGCTGCCCAGCCAGGCAGCGGCATAGAAGCCAGCGAGCAGCGGCACAGGAGCCAGCGAACAGGGGAGTTTGCGTGGGAGAGTTCCCATGGGAGGAGCAGGTATATGGATTTGCATCTGTCTTTGTGGATGGCATCTGTCTTTGTAGTGCTTGTGTCTCTCTGTAGAGGCCCGTCGGGGCAGACTGCTGAGCGGGCAGCGGCGCTCTGAGTAGGGGGCGGAGCTAGGATGAGGAGGGGCCTATAAAGCGGCCGCCCAGCCAGGCAGCGGCACAGGAGCCAGCGAAGAGTGGAGTTTACCTGGGAGACTTCCCAGTGGAGGAGCAGGTATTTGGATTTGCATCTCTGTCTTTGCAGTGCTTCTATCTCTCTGTAGAGGCCCGTCGGGTCAGACTGCTGAGCGGGCAGCGGCGCCCTGAGTAGGGGGCGGAGCTAGGCTGAGGAAGGGCCTATAAAAGCGGCCGCCCAGCCAGGCAGCGGCATAGAAGCCAGCGAGCAGCGGCACAGGAGCCAGCGAACAGTGCGGCGAACAGGGGAGATTGCGTGGGAGAGTTCCCATTGGAGGAGCAGGTATTTGGATTTGCATCTGTCTTTGTTGTGCTTGTATCTCTCTGTAGAGGCCCGTCGGGGCAGACTGCTGAGCGGGCAGCGGCGCCCTGAGTAGGGGGCGGAGGTAGGCTGAGGAGGGGCTTATAAATCGGCCCCCAAGCCAAGCAGCGGCACAGGAGCCAGCAAACAGAGTGGTGAACAGGGAAGTTTGGGTGGGAGTGTTCCCATTGTAGGAGCAGGTATTTGGAATTGCATCTGTCTTTGTGCATTTACATCTGTCTTTGTAGTGCTTGTATCTCTCTGTAGAGGCCCGTCGGGGCAGACTGCTGAGCGGGCAGCGGCGCACTGAGTAGGGGGCGGAGCTAGGCTGAGGAGGGGCCTATAAAAGCGGCCGCTCTGCCTGGCAGCCGCACAGGAGCCAGACAGCAGCGGCACAGGAGCCAGGGAACAGGGGCGTTTGCATGGGAGAGTTCCCATTGGAGGAGCAGGTATTTGGATTTGCATCATTTTTGTGGATTTGCATCTGTCTTTGTAGTGCTTGTATCTCTCTGTAGAGGCCCGTCGGGGCAGACTGCTGAGCGGGCAGCGGCGCCCTGAGTAGGGGGCGGAGCTAGGCTGAGGAGGGGCCTATAAAAGCGGCCGCTCTGCCTGGCAGCCGCACAGGAGCCAGACAGCAGCGGCACAGGAGCCAGGGAACAGGGGCGTTTGCATGGGAGAGTTCCCATTGGAGGAGCAGGTATTTGGATTTGCATCATTTTTGTGGATATGCATCTGTCTTTGTAGTCCTTGTATCTCTCTGTAGAGGCCCGTCGGGGCAGACTGCTGAGCGGGGAGCGGCGCCCTGAGTAGGGGGCGGAGCTAGGCTGAGGAGGGGCCTATAAAAGCGGCTGCCCATTCAGGCAGCGGCACAGTAGCCAGCGAGCAGCGGCACAGGAGCCAGCGAACAGGGGCGTTTGCGCGGGAGAATTCCCATTGGAGGAGCAGGTATTTTGATTTGCATCTGTCTTTGTGGATAAGCATCTGTCTTTGTAGTGCTTGTATCTCTCGCTAGAGGCCCGTCGGCGCAGACTGCTGAGCTGGCAGCGGCGACCTGAGTAGGGGTCGGTGCTAGGCTGAGGAGGGGCCTATAAAAGCGGCCACCCAGCCAGGCAGCGGCACAGGAGCCAGTGAACAGGGGAGTTTGCATGGGAGAGTTCCCATTGGAGGAGCAGTATTTGGATTTGCATCCTTTTTGTGGATTTGCATCTGTATTTGTAGTGCTTGTATCTCTCTGTAGAGGCCCGACGGGGCAGACTGCTAAGCGGGCTGCGGTGCCCTACGTAGGGGGCGGATATAGGCTGAGGAGGGGCTTATAAAAGCGGCCGCCCAGCCAGGCAGCGGCACAGGAGCCAGCGAGCAGCGGCACAGGAGCCAACGAACAGAGGAGTTTGCGTGAGAGATTTCCCATTGGAGGAGCAAGTTTTTGGATTTTCATCTGTCTTTGTGGATTTGCATCTGTCTTTGTAGTGCTTGTATCTCTCTGTAGAGGCCCGTCGGAGCAGACTGCTGAGCGGGCAGCGGCGCCCTGAGTAGGGGGCGGAGCTAGGCTGAGGAGGGGCCTATAAAAGCGGCCGCTCTGCCTGGCAGCCGCACAGGAGCCAGACAGCAGCGGCACAGGAGCCAGTGAACAGGGGCGTTTGCATGGGAGAGTTCCCATTGGAGGAGCAGGTATTTGGATTTGCATCATTTTTGTGGATTTGCATCTGTCTTTGTAGTCCTTGTATCTCTCTGTAGAGGCCCGTCGGGGCAGACTGCTGAGCGGGGAGCGGCGCCCTGAGTAGGGGGCGGAGCTAGGCTGAGGAGGGGCCTATAAAAGCGGCTGCCCATTCAGGCAGCGGCACAGTAGCCAGCGAGCAGCGGCACAGGAGCCAGCGAACAGGGGAGTTTGCGTGGGAGAGTTCCCATTGGAGGAACAGGTATTTGAATTTGCATCTGTCTTTGTGGATTTGCATCTGTCTTTGTAGTGCTTGTATATCTCTGTAGAGGCCCGTCGGGGCAGACTGCTGAGCGGGCAGCGGCGCCCTGAGTAGGGGTCGGAGCTAGGATGAGGAGGGGCCTATGAAAGCGGCCGCCCAGCCAGGCAGCGGCACAGGAGCCAGCAAGAAGCGGCACAGGAGCCAGCGAACAGGGGAGTTTGCGTGGGAGAGTTCCCATTGGAGGAGCAGGTATTTGGATTTGCATCTCTCTTTGTGGATTTGAATCTGTCTTTGTAGTGCTTGTATCTCTCTGTAGAGGCCCGTCGGGGCAGACTACTGATCGGGCAGCGGTGCCCTGAGTAGGGGGTGGAGCTAGGCTGAGGAGGGGCCTATAAAAGCGGCCGCCCATTCAGGCAGCGGCAGAGAAGCCAGCGAACAGGCGAGTTTGCGTGGGAGAGTTCCCATTCGAGGAGCAGGTATTTTGATTTGCATCTGTCTTTGTGGATTTTCATCTGTTTTTGTAGTGCTTGCATCTCTCTGTAGAGGCCCGTCGGGGCAGACTGCTGAGCGGGCAGGGGCGCCCTGAGTAGGGCGCGGTGCTAGGCTGAGGAGGGAGCTATAAAAGAGGCCGCCAAGGCAGGCAGCTGCACAGCTGCGAGCAGTGGGACAGGAGCCAGCAAACAGGGGAGTTTGCGTGGGAGAGTTCCCAGTGGAGGAGCAGGTATTTGGATTTGCATCTCTCTTTGTGTATTTGCATCTGTCTTTGTAGTGCTTGTATCTCTCTGTAGAGGCCCGTCGGGGCAGACTGCTAAGCGGCGCCCTGAGTAGGGGGCGGAGCTAGGCTGCGGAGGGGCCTATGAAAGCGGCAGCCCAGACAGGCAGCGGCACAGGAGCCTGCAAATAGGGCCGCAAACAGAGGGGTTTGCGTGGGAGAGTTCCCATTGGAGCAGCAGGTATTTAGCTTTGCATCTCTGTCTTTGTAGTGCTTGTATCCTTCTGTAGAGGCCCGTCGGGGAAGACTGCTGAGCGGGCAGAGGTGCCCTGAGTAGGGGGCGGAGCTAGGCTGAGGAGGGGGCCTATAAAAGCGGACGCCCAGCCAGGCAGAGGGACAGATGTGAGCAGCGAACAGGGCCGCGAACAGGGGAGTTTGCGTGGGAGAGTTCCCATTGGAGGAGCAGGTATTTGTATTTGCATCTGTCTTTGTGGATTTGTATCTGTCTTTGTAGGGCTTGTATCTCTCTGTAGAGGCCCGTCGGGGCAGACTGCTGAGCGGGCAGCGGCGCCCTGAGTAGGGGGTGGAGCTAGGCGGAGGAGGAGCCTATAAAAGCGGCCGCCCAACCGGGCAGCGGCACAGGAGCCAGCGAGTAGCGGCACAGGAGCCAGGGCACAGGGGAGTTTGTGTGGGAGAGTACCCATTGGAGGAGGAGGTATTTGGATTTGCGTCTGTCTTTCTGGATTTGCATCTGTCTTTGTAGTGCTTGTATCTCTCTGTAGAGGCCCGTCGGGGCAGACTGCTAAGCGGCGCCCTGAGTAGGGGGCGGAGCTAGGCTGCGGAGGGGCCTATGAAAGCGGCAGCCCAGACAGGCAGCGGCACAGGAGCCTGCAAATAGGGCCGCAAACAGAGGGGTTTGCGTGGGAGAGTTCCCATTGGAGCAGCAGGTATTTGTATTTGCATCTGTCTTTGTGGATTTGCATCTGTCTTTGTAGTGCTTGTATTTCTCTGTAGAGGCCCGTCGGAGCAGAATGCTGAGCGGGCATCGGCGCCCTGAAGGGGTGCGGAGCTAGGCTGAGGAGGGGCCTATAAAAGCGGCACCCAGCCAGGCAGCGGCACAGTTGCCAGCAACAGGACAGGAGGCAGCAAACAGGGGAGGTTGCGTGGGAGAGTTCCCATTGGAGCAGCTGGTATTTGGATTTGCATAGTGTTTTTGTGGATTTGCATTTGTCTTTGTAGTGCTTGTATCTCTCTGTAGAGGCCCGTCGGGGCAGTCTGCTGAGCGGACAGCGGCGACCTGAGTAGGGGGCGGAGCTAGGCTGAGGAGGGGCCTATAAAAGCGGCCGCCCATTCAGGCAGCGGCACAGGAGCCAGCTAACAGGGGCGTTTGCGTGGGAGAGTTCCCACTGGAGGCGCAGGCTTTTTGATTTGCATCTGTCTTTCTGTATTTGCATTTGTCTTTGTAGTGCTTGTATCTCTGTGTAGATGCCCGTCGGGGCAGTCTGCTGAGCGGGCAGCTGCGCCCTGAGTAGGGGGCGGAGAAAGGCTGAGAAGGGGCCTATAAATGCGGCCGCTCTGCCTGGCAGATGCACAGGAGCCAGCGACCAGCGGCACAGGTGCCACTGAACAGCGCAGTTTGCATGGGAGAGTTCCCATTGGAAGAGCAGGTATTTGGATTTGCAACTTTCTTTCTGTATTTGCATCTTTTTTGTAGTGCTTGTATCTCTGTGTAGAAGCCCGTCGCGGCAGACTGCTCAGCGGGCAGCGGCGCCCTGGGTAGTGGGCGGAGCTAGGCTGAGGAGGGGCCTATAAAAGCGGCCGCCCAGACAGGAGCCAGCGAACAGGGCGGCGAACAGGGGAGATTGTGTAGGATAGTTCCCATTGGAGGAGCAGCTATTTGGATTTGAATCTGTCTTTGTTTATTTGCATCTGTCTTTGTAGTGCTTGTATCTCTCTGTAGAGGCCCATCGGGGCAGACTGCTGAGCGGGCAGCGGCGCCCTGAGTAGGGGGCGGAGCTAGGCTGAGGAGGAGCCTATAAAAGCGGCCGCCCAACCGGGCAGCGGCACAGGAGCCAGCGAGCAGCGGCACAGGAGCCAGGGCACAGGGGAGTTTGTGTGGGAGAGTTCCCATTGGAGAAGCAGGTATTTGGATTTGCATCATACTTTGTGGATTTGCATCTGTCTTTGTAGTGCTTATATCTCTCTGTAGAGGCCCGTCGGAGCAGAATGCTGAGCGGGCATCGGCGCCCTGAGTAGGGGGGGTAGCTAGGCTGAGGAGGGGCCTATAGAAGAACCTGCCCAGCCAGGCAGCGGCAGAGCTGCGAGCAGCGGGACAGGAGGCAGCAAACAGGGGAGGTTGCGTGGGAGAGTTCCCAGTGGAGGAGCAGGTATTTGGATTTGCATCTTCTTTGTGGATTTGCATCTGTCTTTGTAGTGCTTGTATCTCTCTGTAGAGGCGCGTCGAGGCAGACTGCTGAGCGGGCAGCGGCGCCCTGAAGGGGGGCGGGGCTAGGCTGAGGAGGGGCCTATAAAAGCGGCACCCAGCCAGGCAGCGGCACAGGAGCCAGCGAAGAGTGGAGTTTACCTGGGAGACTTCCCAGTGGAGGAGCAGGTATTTGGATTTGCATCTCTGTCTTTGCAGTGCTTCTATCTCTCTGTAGAGGCCCGTCGGGTCAGACTGCTGAGCGGGCAGCGGCGCCCTGAGTAGGGGGCGGAGCTAGGCTGAGGAAGGGCCTATAAAAGCGGCCGCCCAGCCAGGCAGCGGCATAGAAGCCAGCGAGCAGCGGCACAGGAACCAGCGAACAGTGCGGCGAACAGGGGAGATTGCGTGGGAGAGTTCCCATTGGAGGAGCAGGTATTTGGATTTGCATCTGTCTTTGTTGTGCTTGTATCTCTCTGTAGAGGCCCGTCGGGGCAGACTGCTGAGCGGGCAGCGGCGCCCTGAGTAGGGGGCGGAGGTAGGCTGAGGAGGGGCTTATAAATCGGCCCCCAAGCCAAGCAGCGGCACAGGAGCCAGCAAACAGAGTGGTGAACAGGGAAGTTTGGGTGGGAGTGTTCCCATTGTAGGAGCAGGTATTTGGAATTGCATCTGTCTTTGTGAATTTGCATCTGTCTTTGTAGTGCTTGTACCTCTCTCTAGAGGCCCGTCGGGGCAGACTGCTGAGCGGACAGCGGCGCCCTGAGTAGGGGGCGGAGCTACGCTGAGGAGGGGCCTATAAAAGCGGCCGCCCAGCCAGGCAGCGGCACAGGAGCCAGCTAACAGGGGAGATTGCGTTGGAGAGTTCCCATTGGAGGAGCAGTTATTTGGATTTGCATCTGTTTTGTGGATTTGCATCTGTCTTTGTAGTGCTTGTATCTCTCTGTAGAGGCCCCTCGGGCAGTCTGCTGAGCGGACAGCGGCGCCCTGAGTAGGGGTCGGAGCTAGGCTGAGGAGGGGCTTATAAATCGGCCCCCAAGCCAGGCAGCGGCACAGGAGCCAGGAAACAGAGCGGTGAACAGGGGAGTTTGGGTGGGAGTGTTCCCATTGGAGGAGCAGTTATTTGTATTTGCATCTGTCTTTGTGGATTTGCATCTGTGGGTACGTCTACACTACGGGACTATTCCGAATTTGCATAAACCGGTTTTGTAAAACAGATTTTATAAAATCGAGTGCGCGCGGCCACACTAAGCAGATTAAATCGGTAGTGTGCCTCCATGGTCCGAGGCTAGCGTCGATTTCTGGAGCGTTGCACTGTGGGTAGCTATCCCGTAGCTATCCCATAGTTCCCGCAGCCTCCCCCGCCCCTTGGCATTTCCGGATTGAGATCCTAGTACCTGATGGGGCAAAAATCATTGTCGCGTGTGGTTCTGGGTACAGCCTCACCGCTCCCTCCCTGAGCAGCAGACAACCGTTTCGCGCCTTTTTTTGCTTGGTGAACTGTGCAGATGCCATAACACAGCAAGCATGGACCCTGCTCAGCTCCATACCGCAATCGTGGATGTTTTAAACACCTCGCGCACTCTCCTGCAGTATATGCTGAACCAGGATCTTCAATCCGAGGCGAGGAGGAGGCGGATACGGCAGTGCGGCAATGACAGTGATGAGGACATGGACACAGAATTCTCTCAAACCACGGGCCCCTGCGCTTTGGAGATCCTGATGGTAATGGGGCAGATTCTATCCATTGAACGCCGATTTTGGGCCCGGGAAACAAGCACTGACTGGTGGGACCGCATTGTGTTGCAGGTGTGGGAGGATTCCCAGTGGCTGCGAAACTTTCGCATGCGTAAGGGCACTTTCATGGAACTTTGTGAATTGCTTGCCCCTGCCCTGAAACGCCATAATACCAAGATGAGAGCAGCCCTCACAGTAGAGAAGCGAGTGGCGATAGCCCTGTGGAAGCTTGCAATGCCAGACAGCTACCGGTCAGTCGGGAATCAATTTGGAGTTGGAAAATCTACTGTGGGGGCTGCTGTGATGCAAGTAGCCAAAGCAATCACTAAGCTGCTGCTACGAAAGATTGTGACTCTGGGAAATGTGCAGGCCATAGTGGATGGCTTTGCTGCACTGGGATTCCCTAACTGTGGGGGGGCGATAGATGGAACCCATATCCCTATCTTGGCACCGCAGCGCCAGGGCACCCAGTACGTAAACCGCAAGGGGTACTTTTCAATGGTGCTGCAAGCACTGGTAGATCACAAGGGACGTTTCGCAAACATCCACGTGGGATGGCCAGGGAGAGTTCATGACGCTCGCGTCTTCAGAAGCACTACTCTGTTTAAACGGCTGCAGCAAGGGGATTACTTCCCAGACCAGAAAATAACAGTTGGGGATGTTGAAATGCCTGTCGTTATCCTGGGGGACCCAGCCTACCCCTTGATGCCATGGCTCATGAAGCCATACACAGGCAGCCTGGACAGGGGTCAGGATCTGTTCAATTACAGGCTGAGCAAGTGCAGAATGGTGGTGGAATGTGCATTTGGCCGTTTAAAGGCACGCTGGCGGACATTACTGACTCGCTCAGACCTCAGCCAAACCAATGTCCCCTATGTTATTACTGCTTGCTGTATTCTCCACAACCTCTGTGAGAGTAAGGGGGAGACCTTTATGGCGGGGTGGGAGGCTGAGGCAAATCACCTGGCCGCTGATTACGTGCAGCCAGACACCAGGGAGATTAGAAGAGCACACCAGGAAGCGGTGCGCATCAGAGAAGCTTTGAAAACGAGCTTCATCAATGGCCAGGGTACAGTGTGACTGCTGTTTTTGTTGATGAACACCCACCCCGCCTTGACTGACTCATTCCCTGTTAGCAACTCACCCTCCCCCTTCGAGTACAGCTTACTTATGCAAATAAAGTCACTCTCATTTAAAAAGCATGAATTCTTTATTGATTCATTATAAAAAGAGGGAGAGAAGTAAGGGTGTGGTTTGGGAGGAGGATAGGAGGGATGGAGAAGGCCATTAAAAAAAATTCACATTAACGACATCCTTCTGGTTGGGCTGTCCACGGGGGTGGAGTGGGCGGGTGCACGGAGCCTCCCCCCACGCGTTCTTACATGTCTGGGTGAGGAGGATATGGAACATGGTGAGGGTTGAGGGTGGTTATACAGGGGCTGCAGCGGCACTCTGTGATCCTGCTGCCGTACCTGAAGCTCCACAAGACGCCGGAGCATGTCAGTTTGATCACGCAGCAGCCCCAGAGTTGCATCCCGCCACCGCTGATCTTCCTGCCGCCACCTCTCATCTCGGTTGTCCCTCCTGTCCTCACGTTCACTGGCCTCTTTCCTGTAATTTGAAACCACGTCCTTCCACTCATTCAGATGAGCTCTTTCATTGCGTGTAACTTCCATAATATCCGAGAACATCTCATCTCGCGTCTTCTTTTTCCTCCGTCTTATCTGTGCTAGCCTTTGGGATGGAGGAGGGATGGTTGATAAATTTGCAGCTGCATGAGGGAGATAAATATTTAGAAAGATACATTTTACAGAACAATGGTTATACTATTTCACAGTGAACAGCAGTATTCACCACCTAGCACATGTGATTTCCCTACAAGGTCGCATTTTTTCATCTTTTTAGTGAGTGCCTGCAGCTCTGGAGTTACAGATCTCACAGACGCAGGTCCAGGCATCATAATTCAGCTTGCTTGTGGCCATGGTAAGCCACTGTCTTTCGGCTTCTGTAGTGATTTAACCCTTCCCCCCCAACAACGCATGGCTAATACCACGCTAGCTCCCTGCTAATCAACAACCTTCCCCCCCCACCCACTGCGTGTCTGGTGCCTTGGGGAAGATCGCCGGTGACCAAACACAGAAAAGATCATCGGCATTTCACTCCTCCCCTCCCCCGCTTCGCTACGTGAAGGAAAGTTTTTTTTTAAGCTGATGCAGTCCACGAACCCAGTAGAAAAATGGCCACCCCCCCTTACTTAAATTCCTGATTTTTAACCAGGTTATCCTGAACGATATCACTTTGCTGAGGATAACAGAACAAGATAAAGAACGGATGCTTCTTGAATGCCAGCAGTCACCGGGACCATACGCTGCTATGCTTTGCCACGCAATGATACCTGATTACTTGCTACATGCATGGCATGGTAAAGTGTCCTACCATGGTGGGCGGAACAAGGCTGCCTTGCCCAGAAACCTTCTGCAAAGGCTTCTGGAGTACCTACAGGAGCGCTTCATCGAGATGTCCCTGGAGGATTTCCTCTCAATCCCTGGACATGTTAACAAACTTTACTAAGTAACTATACTGTCTGCGAATGCATCCCAAGACCTCAGGGCATATCAATCATTAAAAAAGGCTTTTTTTAAAAAAATGTTTGATATTTGCAAAGGTACACTCACCAGAGGTCCCTTCCATGGCGTCATTGTCTGGGATAGTGGCTTGTGAGGGCTGGGAGGACGGTAATTCCGTCAGGGTGATAAAAAGCTCCTGGCTGCTGGGGCTGACGGAGTGCTGTGTGCTCTCTGCTAGGTCTTCCTCCTCTTCTTCATCTTCCTCTTCCCCGTCTGCATAATCCTCAGCCATGGCAGAGATTACAACCCCCACCTCGGAATCCACGAACAGGGGTGGGGTACTTGTGGCGCAGCCCCCTAAAATTGCATGCAGCTCAGCATAGAAGCGGCATGTTTTTCGACCTGCCCCTGACCTTCCGTTTGCTTCTTTGGTTTTCTGGTAGGCTTGTCTGAGCTCCTTAACTTTCACTCTGCACTGCACTGAGTACCGGCTGTGGCCTTTATCCGTCATAGCCTTAGAAATTCTTTCAAATACTTTTTCATTTTGTCTTTTGGAACGCAGTTCTGTTAGTACTGAATCCTCTCCCCAGATAGCGATCAGATCCAGTACCTCCCGTGTAGTCCATGCTGGGGCTCTTTTACAATTCTCAGCAGACTGCATTGTTAACGCTGATGAGCTGTGCGTGGTCACCTGTGCTGATGAGATGAGATCTCCACGCTGGGGAAGCAGGAAATGAATTTCAAAAGTTCGCGGGGCTTTTCCTGTCTACCTGGCCAGTGCATCCGAGTTCAGAATGATGTCCAGAGCGGTCACTGGTGCACTGTGGGATAGCTTCCGGAGGCCAATGCCGTCGATCAGCGTCCACACTACAGCTAATCCGATATGTTAATACCGATACTAGCGTTACTCCTCTCGTTAGGGAGCAGTACAGAAACCGGTTTAAAGAGCCATTAAAATCGATATAAGGTGCCTCCTAGAATGGACGGTTGTGGCGTTAAATCGGTTTTACGCTCCTAAAACCGATTTAAACGCCTAGTGTAGACCAGGCCTGTCTTTGTTGTGCTTGTATCTCTCTGTAGAGGCCCGTCGGGGCAGACTGCTGAGCGGGCAGCGGCCCCCTGAGTAGGGGGCGGAGCTAGGCTGAGGAGGGGCCTATAAAAGCGGCCGCCCAGCCTGGCAGCGGCAAAGGAGCCAGCGAGCAGCGCCACAGGAGCCAGCGAACAGGGGAGTTTGCATGGGAGAGTTCCCATTGGAGAAGCAGGTATTTGGATTTGCATCTGTCTTTGTGTATTTGCATCTCTCTTTGTAGTGCTTGTATCTCTCTCTAGAGGCCCGTCGGGGCAGACTGCTGAGCAGGCAGCGGCGCCCTGAGTAGGGGGCGGAGCTAGGCTGATGAGGGGCCTATAAAAGCGGTCGCCCAGCCAGGCAGCAGCACAGGAGCCAGCAAATAGGGGAGTTTGCGTGGGAGAGTTCCCATTGGAGGAGCAGGTAATTGGATTTGCATCTGTCTTTGTAGTGCTTGTATCTCTCTGTAGAGGTCCGTCGGGGCAGACTCCTGAGCGGGCAGCGGTGCCCTGAGTAGGGGGGGGAGCTAGGCTGAGGAGGGGCCTATAAAAGCGGCCGCCCAGCCAGGCAGCGGCATGGGAGCCAGCGAACAGGGGAGTTTGCGTTGGAGAGTTCCCATTGGAGGAGCAGGTATTTGGATTTGCATCTGTCTTTGTGTATTTGCATCTGTCTTTGTAGGGCTTGTATCTCTCTGTAGAGGCCCTTCGGGGCAGACTGCTGAGCGGGCAGCGGCGCCCTGAGTAGGGGGCGGAGCTAGGCTGAGGAGGGGCCTATAAAAGTGGCCGCCTAGCCAGGCAGCGGCACAGGAGCCAGCAAAGAGGGTGGTGAACAGGCGAGTTTGCGTGGGAGAGTTCCCATTGGAGGAGCAGGTATTTGGATTTGCATCTGTTTTTGTAGTGCTTGTATCTCTCTATAGAGGCCCGTCGGGGCAGACTGCTGAGCGGACAGCGGCGCCCTGAGTAGGGGGTGGAGCTAGGCTGAGGAGGGGCCAATAAAAGCAGCCGCCCAGCCAGGCAGCGGTACAGGAGCCAGTGAGCAGCGGCACAGGAGCCAGGGAACAGGGGCGTTTGCGTGGGAGAGTTCCCATTAGAAGAGCAGGTATTTGGATTTGCATCTGTCTTGGTGGATTTGCATCTGTCTTTGTAGTGCTTGTATCATACTGTAGAATCCCTCGTGGCAGACTGCTGAGCGGGCAGCGGCGCCCATAGTAGGGGGCGGAGCTCGGCTGAGGAGGGGCCTATAAAAGCGGAAGCCCAGCCAGGCAGCGGCACAGGTGCCAGCGAGCCGCGGCACAGGAGCCAGAGAACAGGGAAGAGTTTGCGTGGGAGAGTTCCCATCGGAGGAGCACGTATTTGGATTTGCACCTCTCTTTGTGAATTTGCACCTCTCTTTGTAGAGCTTGTATCTTTCTGTAGAGGCCCGTCGCGGCACACTGCTGAGCGGGCAGAGGCGCCCTAAGTAGGGGACGGAGGTCGGCTGAGGAGGGGCCTATAAAAGCGGCCGCCCAGCCAGGCAGCGGCATGGGAGCCAGCGAACAGGGGAGTTTGCGTTGGAGAGTTCCGATTGGAGGAGCAGGTATTTGGATTTGCATCTCTCTTTGTGGATTTGTATCTGTCTTTGTAGTGCTTGTATCTCTTTGTAGAGGCCCGTCGGGTCAGACTGCTGAGCGAGCAGCGGCGCCCTGAGTAGGGGGCGCAGCTAGGCCTAGGAGGGGCCTAAATAAGCGGCCGCCCAGTCAGGCAGCGGCACAGGAGCCAGCAAACAGGGCGGCCAACAGGGGAGTTTGTGCACGAGTGTTCCCGTTGGAGGAGCAGGTATTTGGGTTTGCATCTGTGTTTGTGCATTTGCATGTGTGTTTTTAGTGCTTGTATCTCTTTGTAGAGGCCCGTCGGGGCAGACTGCTGAGCGGGCAGCGGTGCCAGAGTAGGGGGCGGAGCTAGGCTGAGGAGGGGCCTATAAAAGCGGACGCCCAGCCAGGCAGCGGCACAGGAGCCAGCGAGCAGCGGCACAGGAGCCAGGGCACAGTGGAGTTTGCGTGGGAGAGTTCCCGTTGGAGAAGCAGGTATTTGGATTTGTATCATTTTTTGTGGATTTGCATCTGTCTTTGTAGTGCTTGTATCTCTTTGTAGAGGCCCGTTGGGGCAGACTGCTGAGCCGGCAGCGGCGCCCTGAATAGGGGGCATAGCTCGGCTGAGGAGCGGCCTATAAATGCGGCCGCCCAGCCAGGCAGCGGCACAGCTGCGAGCAGCGAACAGGGCGGCGAACAGGGGTGTTTGCGCAGGAGAGTTCCCATTGGAGGAGCAGGTATTTGGATTTGCATCTATCTTTGTGTCTTTGAATCTGTCTTTGTATTGCTTGTATCTCTCTGTAGAGTCCCGTCGGGGCAGACTGCTGAGCGGGCAGCGGCGCCCTGAGTAGGGGGCGGAGCTAGGCTGAGGAGGGCCCTGTAAAAGCGGCCGCTCAGCCACGCAGCGGCACAGCTGCGAGCAGCGATCAGGGCGGCGAACAGGGGAGTTTGCGTGGGAGAGTCCCCATTGGAGGAGCAGGTATTTGGATTTGCATCTGTCTTTGTGGATTGCATCTGTCTTTGTAGTGCTTGTATCTCTCTGTAGAGGCCCGTCGCGGCAGACTGCTGAGCGGGCAGCGGCGCCCTGAGTAGGGGGCGGAGCTAGGCTGAGGAGGGGCCTATCAAAGCTGCCGCCCAGCCAGGCAGCGGCACAGCTGCGAGCAGCGGCACAGGAAGCAGCGAACAGGGGAGTTTGCGTGGGAGAGTTCCCATTGGAGGAGCAGGTATTTGGATTTGCATTTGTCTTTATGTATTTGCATGTGTCTTTGTAGTGCTTGTATCTCTCTGTAGAGTCCCGTCGGTGCAGACTGCTGAGCGGGCAGCGGCGCCCTGAGTAGGGGGCGGAGCTAGGCTGAGGAGGGGCCTATAAAAGCGGCCTCCCAGCCAGGCAGCGGCACAGGATCCAGCGAGTAGCGGCACAGGAGCCAGGGAACAGGGGCGTTTCCATGGCAGAGTTCCCTTTGGAGGAGCACGTATTTGGATTTGCATCTGTCTTTGTGGATTTGCATCTGTCTTTGTAGTTATTGTATTTCTCTCTAGAGGCTTGTCGGGGCAGACTGATGAGCGAGCAGTGGCGCCTTGTGTAGGGGTGGGAGCTAGGCTGAGGAGGGGCCTATAAAAGCGGCCACCCAGCCAGGCAGCGGCAGAGGAGCCAGCGAGCAGCGGCACAGGAGTCAGTGAACAGGGGAGTTTGCATGGGAGAGTTCCCATTGGAGGAGCAGGTATTTGGATTTGCATCTTTTTTGTGGATTTGCATCTGTCTTTGTAGTGCTTGTATATCTCTGTAGAGACCCGTCGGGGCAGACTGCTGAGCGGGCAGCGGCGCCCTGAGTAGGGGGCGGAGCTAGGCTGAGGAGGGGCCTATAAAAGCGGCCGCTCTGCCTGGCAGCCGCACAGGAGCCAGCGAGCAGCGGCACAGGAGCCAGTGAACAGGGGCGTTTACATGGGAGAGTTCCCATTGGAGGAGCAGGTATTTGGATTTGCATCATTTTTGTGGATTTGCATCTGTCTTTATAGTGCTTGTATCTCTCTCTAGAGGCCCGTCGGCGCAGACTGCTGAGCGGGCAGCGGCGACCTGAGTAGGGGTCGGAGCTAGGCTGAGGAGGGGCCTATAAAAGCGGCCACCAAGCCAGGCAGCGGCACAGGAGCCAGTGAGCAGCGGAACAGGAGCCAGTGAACAGGGGCATTTGCATGGGAGAGTTCCCATTGGAGGAGCAGGTATTTGGATTTGCATCATTTTTGCGGATATGCATCTGTCTTTGTAGTGCTTGTATCTCTCTCTAGAGGCCCGTCGGTGCAGACTGCTGAGCGGGCAGCGGCAACCTGAGTAGGAGTCGGAGCTAGGCTGAGGAGGGCCTATAAAGCGGCCACCCAGCCAGGCAGCGGCACAGGAGCCAGTGAGCAGCAGTACAGGAGCTAGTGAACAGGGGAGTTTGCATGGTAGAGTTCCCATTGGAGGAGCAGGTATTGGATTTACATCTTTTTTGTAGATTTGCATCTGTCTTTGTAGTGCTTGTATCTCTCTGTAGAGGCCCGTCGGCGCAGACTGCTGAGCGGGCAGCGGTGACCTGAGTAGGGGTCGGAGCAAGGCTGAGGAGGGGCCTATAAAAGCGGCCACCCAGCCAGGCAGCGGCACAGGAGCCAGCGAGCAGCGGCACAGGAGCTAGCGAACAGGGGAGTTTGCGTGGGAGAGTTCGCATTGGAGGAGCAGGTTTTTGGATTTGCATCTGTCTTTGTGGATTTGCATCTGTCTTTGTAGTGCTTGTATCTCTCTGTAGAGGCCCGTCGGGGCAGACTGCTGAGCGGGCAGCGGCGCCCTGAGTAGGGGGCGGAGCTAGGCTGAGGAGGGGCCTATAGAAGCGGCCGCCCAGCCTGGCAGCGGCACAGGAGCCAGCTAGCAGCGGCACAGGAGCCAGGGCACAGGGGAGTTTGTGTGGGAGAGTTCCCATTGGAGGAGCAGGTATTTGCATTTGCATTTTTTTTGTGGATTTGCATCTGTCTTTGTAGTGCTTGTATCTCTATATAGAGGCCCGTAGGGGCAGACTGCTGAGCTGGCAGCGGCGCCCAGAGTAGGGGGCGGAGCTAGGCTCAGGACGGACCGATAAAAGCGGCCGCCCAGCCAGGGAGCGGCACAGGAGCCAGCGAGCAGCGGCACAGGAGGCAGCGAACAGGGGAGTTTGCGTGGGAGAGTTCCCATTGGAGGAGCAGCTATTTGGATTTGCATCTTTTTTGTGGATTTGCATCTGTCTTTGCAGTGCTTGTATCTCTCTACAGTGGCCTGTCGGGGCAGACTGCTGAGCGGGCAGCGTCCCCCTGAGTAGGGGGCGGAGTTAGGCTGAGGAGGGGCCTATAAAAGCGGCCGCCCTACCAGGCAGCAGCAAAGGAGCCAGCGAACAGGTGAGTTGGCGTGGGAGAGTTCCCATTGGAGGAGCAGGTATTTGGATTTGCATCTCTGTCTTTGTAGTGCATGTATATCTCTGTAGAGGCCCGTCGGGGCAGACTGCTGAGCGGGCAGCGGCACCCTGAGTAGGGGGCGGAGCTAGGCTGAGGAGGGGCCTATAAAAACGGCCGCCCAGCCAGGCAGCGGCACAGCTGCGAGCAGCGGTTCAGGAGCCAGCGAACAGGGGAGTTTGCGTGGGAGAGTTCCCACTGGAGGAGCAGGTATTTGGATTTGCATCTGTCTTTGTGTATTTCCATCTGTCTTTGTAGTGCTTGTATCTCTCTGTAGAGGCCCGTCGGGGCAGACTGCTGAGTGGGAAGCGGTGCACTGAGTAGGGGCGGAGCTAGGCTGAGGAGGGGCCTATAATAGCGGCCGCCCAGCCAGGCAGCGGCACAGGAGCCAGCAAACAGAGCGGCAAAGAGGGGAGTTTGCGTGGGAGAGTTTCCATTGGAGTTGCAGGTATTTGGATTTGCATCTGTCTTTGTGTACTTCATGTGTCTTTGTAGTGCTTGTATCTCTCTATAGAGGCCCGTTGGGGCAGACTGCTGTGCGGGCAGCGGCGCCCAGAGTAGGGGGCGGAGCTAGGCTCAGGACGGACCGATAAAAGCGGCCGCCCAGCCAGGGAGCGGCACAGGAGCCAGCGAGCAGCGGCACAGGAGCCAGCGAGCAGGGGAGTTTGTGTGGGAGAGTTCCCATTGGAGGAGCAGGTATTTGGATATGCATCTGTCTTTGTGGATTTGCATCTGTGTTTGTAGTGCTTGTATCTCTCTGTATATGCCCGTCGGGGTAGTCTCCTGAGCGGGCAGCGGCGCCCTGAGTAGCGGGCGGAGCAAGGCTGAGAAGGGGCCCATAAAAGCGGACGCTCTTCCTGGCAGATGCACAGGAGCCAGCGAGCAGCGGCACAGGAGCCAGTGAACACGGGAGTTTGCATGGGAAAGTTCCCATTGGGGGAGCAGGTATTTGGATTTGCATTTTTTTTGTGGATTTGCATATGTCTTTGTAGTGGTTGTATCTCTCTGTAGAGGCCCGTCGGGGCAGACTGCTGAGCGGGCAGCGGCGCCCTGAGTAGGGGGCGGAGATAGGCTGAGGAGGGCCTATAAAAGTGGCTGCCCAGCCAGGCAGCGGCACAGGAGCCACCGAGCAGCGGCACAGGAGCCAGTGAAATATGGCGTTTGCGTGGGAGAGTTCCCATTGGAGGAGCTGGTATTTGGGTTTGCATCCCTCTTAGTGGATTTGCCTTTGTCTTTTGAGTGTTTGTATGTCTCTATAGAGGCCCGTCGGGGCAGACTGCTGAGCGGGTAGCGGCGCCCTGAGTAGGAGGCGGAGCTAGGCTGAGGAGGGGCCTATAACAGCGGCCGCCCAGCCTGGCAGCGGCACAGAGCCAGCAAGCAGCGGCACAGGAGCCAGCGAACATGGGAGTTTGCATGGGAGAGTTCCCATTGGAGGAGCAGGTATTTGGATTTGAATCTGTCTTTGTGGATTGCATCTGTCTTTGTAGTGCTTGTATCTCTCTGTAGAGGCCCGTCGCGGCAGACTGCTGAGCGGGCCGCGGCGCCCTGAGTAGGGGCGGAGCTAGGCTGAGGAGGGGCCTATAAAAGGGGCTGCCCAGTCAGGCAGTGGCACAGGAGCCAGCAAACAGGGCGGCGAACAGGGGAGTTTGCGTGGGAGATTTCCCATGGGAGGAGCAGGTATTTGGATTTGCATCTGTCTTTGTGCTTTTGTATCTGTCTTTGTAGTGCTTGTACCTCTCTCTAGAGGCCCGTCGGGGCAGACTGCTGAGCGGGTACGGCGCCCAGAGTAGGGGGCGGAGCTAGGCTGAGGAGGGGCTTATAAATCCGCCCCCAAGCCAGGCAGCGGCACAGGAGCCAGCAAACAGAGCGGTGAACAGGGGAGTTTGGGTGGGAGTGTTCCCATTGTAGGAGCAGGTATTGGATTTGCATCTGTCTTTGTGCATTTGCATCTGTCTTTGTAGTGGTTGTACCTCTCTCGAGAGGCCCGTCGGGGCAGACTGCTGAGCGGGCAGCGGCGCCCTGTGTAGGGGGCGGAGCTAGGCTGAGGTGGGGCGTAGAAAAGCAGCCGCCCAGCCAGGCAGCGGCACAGGAGCCAGCGAGCAGCGGCACAGGAGGCAGCGAGCAGTGGCACAGGAGCCAGTGAACAGGGGAGTTTGCGTGGGAGAGTTTCCATTGGAGGAGCAGGTATTTGGATTTGCATCTGTCTTTGTGTACTTCATGTGTCTTTGTAGTGCTTGTATCTCTCTGTAGAGGCCCCTAGGGGTAGACTGCTGAGCCGGCAGCGGTGCCCTGAGTGGGCCGCGGAGCTAGGCTGAGGAGGGGCCTATAAAAGCGGCCGCCCAGCCAGGCAGCGGCACAGCTGCGAGCGGCGAACAGGGGAGTTTGTGTGGGAGATTTCCCAGTGGAGGAGCAGGTATTTAGATTTGCATCTGTCTTTGTGGATTTGCATCTGTCATTGTAGTGCTTGTATCTCTCTGTAGAGGCCCGTCGGGGCAGACTGCTGAGCGGGCAGCGGCGCCCTGAGTAGGGGGCGGAGCTACGCTGAGGAAGGGGCCTATAAAAGCGGCCGCCCAGCCAGGCAGCGGCACAGCAGCCAGAGAACAGGGGAGTTTGTGTGGGAGAGTTCCCATTGGAGGAGCAGGTATTTGGATTTGCATCTATCTTTGTGGATTTGCATCTGTCTTTTTAGTGCTTGTATCTCTCTGTAGAGGCCCGTCAGGGCAGACTGCTGAGCGGGCAGCGTCCCCCTGAGTAGGGGGCGGAGTTAGGCTGAGGAGGGGCCTATAAAAGCGGCCGCCCTACCAGGCAGCAGCAAAGGAGCCAGCGAACAGGTGAGTTGGCGTGGGAGAGTTCCCATTGGAGGAGCAGGTATTTGGATTTGCATCTCTGTCTTTGTAGTGCATGTATATCTCTGTAGAGGCCCGTCGGGGCAGACTGCTGAGCGGGCAGCGGCACCCTGAGTAGGGGGCGGAGCTAGGCTGAGGAGGGGCCTATAAAAACGGCCGCCCAGCCAGGCAGCGGCACAGCTGCGAGCAGCGGTTCAGGAGCCAGCGAACAGGGGAGTTTGCGTGGGAGAGTTCCCACTGGAGGAGCAGGTATTTGGATTTGCATCTGTCTTTGTGTATTTCCATCTGTCTTTGTAGTGCTTGTATCTCTCTGTAGAGGCCCGTCGGGGCAGACTGCTGAGTGGGAAGCGGTGCACTGAGTAGGGGCGGAGCTAGGCTGAGGAGGGGCCTATAATAGCGGCCGCCCAGCCAGGCAGCGGCACAGGAGCCAGCAAACAGAGCGGCAAAGAGGGGAGTTTGCGTGGGAGAGTTTCCATTGGAGTTGCAGGTATTTGGATTTGCATCTGTCTTTGTGTACTTCATGTGTCTTTGTAGTGCTTGTATCTCTCTATAGAGGCCCGTTGGGGCAGACTGCTGTGCGGGCAGCGGCGCCCAGAGTAGGGGGCGGAGCTAGGCTCAGGACGGACCGATAAAAGCGGCCGCCCAGCCAGGGAGCGGCACAGGAGCCAGCGAGCAGCGGCACAGGAGCCAGCGAGCAGGGGAGTTTGTGTGGGAGAGTTCCCATTGGAGGAGCAGGTATTTGGATATGCATCTGTCTTTGTGGATTTGCATCTGTGTTTGTAGTGCTTGTATCTCTCTGTATATGCCCGTCGGGGTAGTCTCCTGAGCGGGCAGCGGCGCCCTGAGTAGCGGGCGGAGCAAGGCTGAGAAGGGGCCCATAAAAGCGGACGCTCTTCCTGGCAGATGCACAGGAGCCAGCGAGCAGCGGCACAGGAGCCAGTGAACACGGGAGTTTGCATGGGAAAGTTCCCATTGGGGGAGCAGGTATTTGGATTTGCATTTTTTTTGTGGATTTGCATATGTCTTTGTAGTGGTTGTATCTCTCTGTAGAGGCCCGTCGGGGCAGACTGCTGAGCGGGCAGCGGCGCCCTGAGTAGGGGGCGGAGATAGGCTGAGGAGGGCCTATAAAAGTGGCTGCCCAGCCAGGCAGCGGCACAGGAGCCACCGAGCAGCGGCACAGGAGCCAGTGAAATATGGCGTTTGCGTGGGAGAGTTCCCATTGGAGGAGCTGGTATTTGGGTTTGCATCCCTCTTAGTGGATTTGCCTTTGTCTTTTGAGTGTTTGTATGTCTCTATAGAGGCCCGTCGGGGCAGACTGCTGAGCGGGTAGCGGCGCCCTGAGTAGGAGGCGGAGCTAGGCTGAGGAGGGGCCTATAACAGCGGCCGCCCAGCCTGGCAGCGGCACAGAGCCAGCAAGCAGCGGCACAGGAGCCAGCGAACATGGGAGTTTGCATGGGAGAGTTCCCATTGGAGGAGCAGGTATTTGGATTTGAATCTGTCTTTGTGGATTGCATCTGTCTTTGTAGTGCTTGTATCTCTCTGTAGAGGCCCGTCGCGGCAGACTGCTGAGCGGGCCGCGGCGCCCTGAGTAGGGGCGGAGCTAGGCTGAGGAGGGGCCTATAAAAGGGGCTGCCCAGTCAGGCAGTGGCACAGGAGCCAGCAAACAGGGCGGCGAACAGGGGAGTTTGCGTGGGAGATTTCCCATGGGAGGAGCAGGTATTTGGATTTGCATCTGTCTTTGTGCTTTTGTATCTGTCTTTGTAGTGCTTGTACCTCTCTCTAGAGGCCCGTCGGGGCAGACTGCTGAGCGGGTACGGCGCCCAGAGTAGGGGGCGGAGCTAGGCTGAGGAGGGGCTTATAAATCCGCCCCCAAGCCAGGCAGCGGCACAGGAGCCAGCAAACAGAGCGGTGAACAGGGGAGTTTGGGTGGGAGTGTTCCCATTGTAGGAGCAGGTATTGGATTTGCATCTGTCTTTGTGCATTTGCATCTGTCTTTGTAGTGGTTGTACCTCTCTCGAGAGGCCCGTCGGGGCAGACTGCTGAGCGGGCAGCGGCGCCCTGTGTAGGGGGCGGAGCTAGGCTGAGGTGGGGCGTAGAAAAGCAGCCGCCCAGCCAGGCAGCGGCACAGGAGCCAGCGAGCAGCGGCACAGGAGGCAGCGAGCAGTGGCACAGGAGCCAGTGAACAGGGGAGTTTGCGTGGGAGAGTTTCCATTGGAGGAGCAGGTATTTGGATTTGCATCTGTCTTTGTGTACTTCATGTGTCTTTGTAGTGCTTGTATCTCTCTGTAGAGGCCCGTCGGGGCAGACTGCTGAGCGGGCAGCGGCGCCCTGAGTAGGGGGCGCAGCTAGGCCTAGGAGGGGCCTATAAAAGCGGCCGCCCATTCAGGCAGCGGCAGAGGAGCCAGCGAACAGGGGCGTTTGCGTGGAAGAGTTCCCATTGGAGGAGCAGGTATTTGGATTTGCATCTGTCTTTGTGGATTTGCATCTGTCTTTTTAGTGCTTGTATCTCTCTGTAGAGGCCCGTCAGGGCAGACTGCTGAGCGGGCAGCGTCCCCCTGAGTAGGGGGCGGAGTTAGGCTGAGGAGGGGCCTATAAAAGCGGCCGCCCTACCAGGCAGCAGCAAAGGAGCCAGCGAACAGGTGAGTTGGCGTGGGAGAGTTCCCATTGGAGGAGCAGGTATTTGGATTTGCATCTCTGTCTTTGTAGTGCATGTATATCTCTGTAGAGGCCCGTCGGGGCAGACTGCTGAGCGGGCAGCGGCACCCTGAGTAGGGGGCGGAGCTAGGCTGAGGAGGGGCCTATAAAAACGGCCGCCCAGCCAGGCAGCGCCACAGCTGCGAGCAGCGGTTCAGGAGCCAGCGAACAGGGGAGTTTGCGTGGGAGAGTTCCCACTGGAGGAGCAGGTATTTGGATTTGCATCTGTCTTTGTGTATTTCCATCTGTCTTTGTAGTGCTTGTATCTCTCTGTAGAGGCCCGTCGGGGCAGACTGCTGAGTGGGCAGCGGTGCACTGAGTAGGGGCGGAGCTAGGCTGAGGAGGGGCCTATAATAGCGGCCGCCCAGCCAGGCAGCGGCACAGGAGCCAGCAAACAGAGCGGCAAAGAGGGGAGTTTGCGTGGGAGAGTTTCCATTGGAGTTGCAGGTATTTGGATTTGCATCTGTCTTTGTGTACTTCATGTGTCTTTGTAGTGCTTGTATCTCTCTATAGAGGCCCGTTGGGGCAGACTGCTGTGCGGGCAGCGGCGCCCAGAGTAGGGGGCGGAGCTAGGCTCAGGACGGACCGATAAAAGCGGCTGCCCAGCCAGGGAGCGGCACAGGAGCCAGCGAGCAGCGGCACAGGAGCCAGCGAGCAGGGGAGTTTGTGTGGGAGAGTTCCCATTGGAGGAGCAGGTATTTGGATATGCATCTGTCTTTGTGGATTTGCATCTGTCTTTGTAGTGCTTGTATCTCTCTGTATATGACCGTCGGGGTAGTCTCCTGAGCGGGCAGCGGCGCCCTGAGTAGCGGGCGGAGCAAGGCTGAGAAGGGGCCCATAAAAGCGGACGCTCTTCCTGGCAGATGCACAGGAGCCAGCGAGCAGCGGCACAGGAGCCAGTGAACACGGGAGTTTGCATGGGAAAGTTCCCATTGGGGGAGCAGGTATTTGGATTTGCATTTTTTTTGTGGATTTGCATATGTCTTTGTAGTGGTTGTATCTCTCTGTAGAGGCCCGTCGGGGCAGACTGCTGAGCGGGCAGCGGCGCCCTGAGTAGGGGGCGGAGATAGGCTGAGGTGGGCCTATAAAAGTGGCTGCCCAGCCAGGCAGCGGCACAGGAGCCACCGAGCAGCGGCACAGGAGCCAGTGAAATAAGGCGTTTGCGTGGGAGAGTTCCCATTGGAGGAGCTGGTATTTGGGTTTGCATCCCTCTTAGTGGATTTGCCTTTGTCTTTTGAGTGTTTGTATGTCTCTATAGAGGCCCGTCGGGGCAGACTGCTGAGCGGGCAGCGGCGCCCTGAGTAGGGGGCGCAGCTAGGCCTAGGAGGGGCCTATAAAAGCGGCCGCCCATTCAGGCAGCGGCAGAGGAGCCAGCGAGCAGCGGCACAGGAGGCAGCGAGCAGTGGCACAGGAGCCAGTGAACAGGGGAGTTTGCGTGGGAGAGTTTCCATTGGAGGAGCAGGTATTTGGATTTGCATCTGTCTTTGTGTACTTCATGTGTCTTTGTAGTGCTTGTATCTCTCTGTAGAGGCCCGTCGGGGCAGACTGCTGAGCGGGCAGCGGCGCCCTGAGTAGGGGGCGCAGCTAGGCCTAGGAGGGGCCTATAAAAGCGGCCGCCCATTCAGGCAGCGGCAGAGGAGCCAGCGAACAGGGGCGTTTGCGTGGAAGAGTTCCCATTGGAGGAGCAGGTATTTGGATTTGCATCTGTCTTTGTGGATTTGCATCTGTCTTTGTAGTGCTTGTATCTCTCTGTAGAGGCCCGTCGGGACAGACTGCTGAGCGGGCAGCGACGCCCTGAGTAGGGGGCGGAGCTAGGCTGAGGAGGGGCCTATAAAAGCGGCCGCTCTGCCTGGCAGATGCACAGGAGCCAGCGAGCAGCGGCATAGGAGCCAGTGAACAGGGGAGTTGTTGTGGGAGAGTTCCCATTGGAGAAGCAGGTATTTGGATTTGCATCTCTCTTTGTGGATTTGAATCTGTCTTTGTAGTGCTTGTATCTCTCTGTAGAGGCCCGTCGGGGCAGACTACTGATCGGGCAGCGGTGCCCTGAGTAGGGGGTGGAGCTAGGCTGAGGAGGGGCCTATAAAAGCGGCCGCCCATTCAGGCAGCGGCAGAGAAGCCAGCGAACAGGCGAGTTTGCGTGGGAGAGTTCCCATTCGAGGAGCAGGTATTTTGATTTGCATCTGTCTTTGTGGATTTTCATCTGTTTTTGTATTGCTTGCATCTCTCTGTAGAGGCCCGTCGGGGCAGACTGCTGAGCGGGCAGCGGCGCCCTGAGTAGGGCGCGGTGCTAGGCTGAGGAGGGAGCTATAAAAGAGGCCGCCAAGGCAGGCAGCGGCACAGGAGCCAGCGAGCAGCGGCTCAGGAGCAAGCGAACAGGGGCGTTTGCATGGGAGAGTTCCCATTGGAGGAGCAAGTATTTGGATTTGCATCTGTCTTTGTGGATTTGCATCTGTCTTTGTAGTGTTTGTATCTCTCTGTAGAGGCCCGTCGGGGCAGACTGCTGAGCGGGCAGGGGCGCCCTGAGTAGGGCGCAGTGCTAGGCTGAGGAGGGAGCTATAAAAGAGGCCGCCAAGGCAGGCAGCTGCACAGCTGCGAGCAGCGGGACAGGAGCCAGCAAACAGGGGAGTTTGCGTGGGAGAGTTCCCAGTGGAGGAGCAGGTATTTGGATTTGCATCTCTCTTTGTGGATTTGCATCTGTCTTTGTAGTGCTTGTATCTCTCTGTAGAGGTGCGTCGAGGCAGACTGCTGAGCGGGCAGCGGCGCCATGACTAGGGGGCGGAGCTAGGCTGAGGAGGGGCCTATAAAAGCGGCCGCCCAGCCAGGCAGCGGCACAGGATCCAGCGATCAGGGGAGTTTGCGTTGGAGAGTTCCCAGTGGAGGAGCAGGTATTTGGATTTGCATCTCTCTTTGTGGATTTGCATCTGTCTTTGTAGTGCTTGTATCTCTCTCTAGAGGCCCGTCGGGGCAGACTGCTAAGCGGCGCCCTGAGTAGGGGGCGGAGCTAGGCTGCGGAGGGGCCTATGAAAGCGGCAGCCCAGACAGGCAGCGGCACAGGAGCCTGCAAATAGGGCCGCAAACAGAGGGGTTTGCGTGGGAGAGTTTCCATTGGAGCAGCAGGTATTTTGCTTTGCATCTCTGTCTTTGTAGTGCTTGTATCCTTCTGTAGAGGCCCGTCGGGGAAGACTGCTGAGCGGGCAGAGGTGCCCTGAGTAGGGGGCGGAGCTAAGCTGAGGAGGGGGCCTATAAAAGCGGCCGCCCAGCCAGGCAGAGGGACAGATGTGAGCAGCGAACAGGGCGACGAACAGGGGAGTTTGCGTGGGAGAGTTCCCATTGGAGGAGCAGGTATTTATATTTGCATCTGTCTTTGTGGATTTGCATCTGTCTTTGTAGTGCTTGTATCTCTCTGTAGAGGCCCGTCGGAGCAGAATGCTGAGCGGGCATCGGCGCCCTGAAGGGGGGCGGAGCTAGGCTGAGGAGGGGCCTATAAAAGCGGCACCCAGCCAGGCAGCGGCACAGTTGCCAGCAACAGGACAGGAGGCAGCAAACAGGGGAGGTTGCGTGGGAGAGTTCCCATTGGAGCAGCTGGTATTTGGATTTGCATAGTGTCTTTGTGGATTTGCATTTGTCTTTGTAGTGCTTGTATCTCTCTGTAGAGGCCCGTCGGGGCAGTCTGCTGAGCGGACAGCGGCGACCTGAGTAGGGGGCGGAGCTAGGCTGAGGAGGGGCCTATAAAAGCGGCCGCCCATTCAGGCAGCGGCACAGGAGCCAGCTAACAGGGGCGTTTGCGTGGGAGAGTTCCCACTGGAGGCGCAGGCTTTTTGATTTGCATCTGTCTTTCTGTATTTGCATTTGTCTTTGTAGTGCTTGTATCTCTGTGTAGATGCCCGTCGGGGCAGTCTGCTGAGCGGGCAGCTGCGCCCTGAGTAGGGGGCGGAGAAAGGCTGAGAAGGGGCCTATAAATGCGGCCGCTCTGCCTGGCAGATGCACAGGAGCCAGCGACCAGCGGCACAGGTGACAGTGAACAGGGCAGTTTGCATGGGAGAGTTCCCTTTGGAGGAGCAGGTATTTGGATTTGCAACTTTCTTTGTGTATTTGCATCATCTTTGTAGTGCTTGTATCTCTCTGTAGAAGCCCGTCGCGGCAGACTGCTCAGCGGGCAGCGGCGCCCTGGGTAGTGGGCGGAGCTAGGCTGAGGAGGGGCCTATAAAAGCGGCCGCCCAGACAGGAGCCAGCGAACAGGGCGGCGAACAGGGGAGATTGTGTAGGATAGTTCCCACTGGAGGAGCAGCTATTTGGATTTGAATCTGTCTTTGTTTATTTGCATCTGTCTTTGTAGTGCTTGTATCTCTGTAGAGGCCCATCGGGGCAGACTGCTGAGCGGGCAGCGGCGACCTGAGTAGGGGGCGGAGCTAGGCTGAGGAGGGGCCTATAAAAGCGGCCGCCCATTCAGGCAGCGGCACAGGAGCCAGCGAACAGGGACGTTTGCGTGTGAGAGTTACCATTGGAGGAGCAGGTATTGGGACTTGCATCTGTCTTTATGGATTTGCATCTGTCTTTGTAGGGCTTGTATCTCTCTGTAGAGGCCCGTCGGGGCAGACTGCTGAGCGGGCAGCGGCGCACCGAGTAGGGGGCGGAGCTAGGCTGAGGAGGGGCCTATAAAAGCGGCCTCCCAGCCAGGCAGCGGCACATGATCCAGCGAGCAGCGGCACTGGAGCCAGCGAACAGGGGAGTTTCCATGGCAGATTTCCAATTGGAGGAGCAGGTATTTCGATTTGCATCTGTCTTTGTGTATTTGCATCTGTCTTTTTTGTGCTTGTATCTTTCTGTAGAGGCCCGTCGGGGCAGACTGCTGAGCGGGCAGCGGCGCCCTGAGTAGTGGGCGGAGCTAGGCTGAGGAGGGGCCTACAAAAGCGGCCTCCCAGCCAGGAAGCGTCATAGGAGCCAGCAAGTAGCGGCACAGGAGCCAGCAAACAGGGGAGTTTACTTGGGAGAGTTCCCATTGGAGGAGCAGGTATTTGGATTTGCATCTGTCTTTGTGGATTTGCATCTGTCTTTGTAGTGCTTGTATCTCTCTGTAGAGGCCCGTCGGGGCAGACTGCTGAGCGGGCAGCGGCGCCCTGAGTAGGGGGCTTAGTTAGGCTGAGAAGGGGCCCTTAAATGCGGCCGCCCAGCCAGGCAGCGGCACAGGAGCCAGCGAGCAGCGGCACATGAGCCAGGGCACAGGGGAGTTTGTGTGGGACAGTTCCCATTGGAGAAGCAGGTATTTGGATTTGCATCATTCTTTGTGGATTTGCATCTGTCTTTGTAGTCTTGTATCTCTGTGTAGAGGCCCGTCGGGGCAGTCTGCTGAGCGGGCAGCTGCGCCCTGAGTAGGGGGCGGAGAAAGGCTGAGAAGGGGCCTATAAAAGCGGCCGCCCAGCCAAGCAGCGGCACAGGAGCCAGCGAGCAGCGGCACAGGAGCCAGAGAACAGGGCGGAGAACAGGGAAGATTGCGTGGGAGAGTTCCCATTGGAGGAGCAGGTATTTGGATTTGCATCTGTCTTTGTGGATTTCCAATTGTCTTTGTAGTGCTTGTATATCTCTGTAGAGGCCCGTCGGGGCAGACTGCTGAGCGGGCTGTGGAGCCCTGAGTAGGGGGCGGAGCTAGGCTGAGGAGGGGCCTATAAAACCGGCCACCCAGCCAGGCAGCTGCACAGGAGCCAGCAAACAGGGTTGCGAACAGGGGAGTTTGAGTGGGAGAGTTCCCATTGGAGGAGCAGGTATTGGATTTGCATCTGTGTTTGTGGATTTCCAATTCTTTGTAGTGCTTGCATATCTCTCTAGAGGCCCGTCGGGGCAGACTGCTGAGCGGGCTGTGGAGCCCTGAGTAGGGGGCGGAGCTAGGCTGAGGAGGGGCCTATAAAAGCGGCTGCTCTGCCTGGCAGATGCACAGGAGCTAGCGAGCAGCGGCACAGGAGCCAGTGACCAGGGGACTTTGCGTGGGAGAGTTCCCATTGGAGGAGCAGGTATTTGGATTTGCATCTTTTTTGTGGATTTGCATCTGTCTTTGTAGTGCTTGTATCTCTCTGTAGAGGCCCGTCGGGGCAGACTGCTGAGCGGGCTGCGGCGCCCTGAGTAGGGGGCGGAGCTAGGCTAAGGAGGGGCCTATAAAACCGGCCACCCAGCCAGGCAGCGGCACAGGAGCCAGTAAACAGGGTTGCGAACAGGGGAGTTTGAGTGGGAGAGTTCCCATTGGAGGAGCAGGTATTTGGATTTGCATCTGTCTTTGTGGATTTCCAATTCTTTGTAGTGCTTGCATATCTCTCTAGAGGCCCGTCGGGGCAGACTGCTGAGCGGGCTGTGGAGCCCTGAGTAGGGGGCGGAGCTAGGCTGAGGAGGGGCCTATAAAAGCGGCTGCTCTGCCTGGCAGATGCACAGGAGCTAGCGAGCAGCGGCACAGGAGCCAGTGACCAGGGGACTTTGCGTGGGAGAGTTCCCATTGGAGGAGCAGGTATTTGGATTTGCAATTTTCTTGTAGTGCTTGTATCTCTCTGTAGAGGCCCGTCGGGGCAGTCTGCTGAGCGAGCAGCGGCGCCCTGAGTAGGGGGCGGAGCTAGGCTGAGGAGGGGCTGTAAAAGCGGCCGCCCAGCCAGGCAGCGGCACAGGAGCCAGAAAACAGGGCGGTGAAAAGGGGTTTTTGAGTGGGAAAGTTCCCATTGGAGGAGCAGGTATTTGGATTTGCGTCTGTCTTTGTGGATTTGCATCTGTCTTTGGAGTGCTTGTATCTCTCTGTAGAGGCCAGTCGGGGCAGACTGCTGAGCGGGCAGCGGCGCCCTGAGTAGGGGGCGGAGGTATGCTCAGGAGGGGCCTATAAAAGTGGCCACCGAGCCAGGCAGCGGCACAGGAGCCAGCGAGCAGCGGCACAGGAGACAGTGAACAGGGGAGTTTGCGTGGGAGAGTTCCCATTGGAGGAGCAGGTATTTGGATTTGCATCTGTCCTTGTGGATTTGCATCTGTCTTTCTAGTGCTTGTATCTCTCTGTAGAGGCCCGTCGGGGCAGACTGCTGAGCGGACATCGGCGCCCTGAGTAGGGGGCGGAGCTAGGCTGAGGAGGGGCCTATAAAAGCGGCTGCCCATTCAGGCCGCCGCACAGTAGCCAGCAAACAGGGCTGCGAACAGGGGAGTTTGTGTGGGATACTACCCATTGGAGGAGCAGGTATTTGGATTTGCATCTCTCTTTGTGGATTTGCATCTGTCTTTGTAGTCCTTGTATCTTTCTGTAGAGGCCCGTCGGGGCAGACTGCTGAGCGGGCAGCGGCGCCCTGAGTAGGGGGCGGAGGTAGGCTGAGGAGGGGCTTATAAATCGGCCCACAAGCCAAGCAGCGGCACAGCAGCCAGCAAACAGAATGGTGAACAGGGAAGTTTGGGTGGGAGTGTTCCCATTGTAGGAGCAGATATTTGGAATTGCATCTGTTTTTGTGCATTTGCATCTGTCTTTGTAGTGCTTGTACCTCTCTCTAGAGGCCCGTCGGGGCAGACTGCTGAGCGGACAGCGGCGCCCTGAGTAGGGGGCGGAGCTACGCTGAGGAGGGGCCTATAAAAGCGGCCGCCCAGCCAGGCAGCAGCACAGGAGCCAGCTAGCAGGGAAGATTGCGTTGGAGAGTTCCCATTGGAGGAGCAGGTATTTGGATTTGCATCTGTTTTGTGGATTTGCATCTGTCTTTGTAGTGCTTGTATCTCTCTGTAGAGTCCCGTCGGGGCAGACTGCTGAGCGGGCAGCGGTGCCCTGAGTAGAGGGCGAAGCTAGGCTGAGGAGGGGCCTATAAAAGCTGCCGCCCAGCCAGGCAGCGGCACAGGAGCCAGCTAACAGGGGAGTTTGCGTGGGACAGTTCCCATTGTAGGAGCAGGTATTTGGATTCGAATCTGTCTTTGTGCATTTGCATCTGTCTTTGTAGTGCTTGTATCTCTCTGTAGAGGCCCGTCGGGGCAGACTGCTGAGCGGGCAGCGGCGCCCTGACTAGGGGGCGGAGCTAGGCTGAGGAGGGCCCTATAAAAGCGGCCGCCCAGCCAGGCAGCGGCACAGGAGCCAGCGAGCAGCGGCACAGGAGCCAGCGAACATGGGTGTTTGCATGGGAGAGTTCCCATTGGAGGAGCTAGTATTTGGATTTGCATCTGTCTTTGTGGATTTGCATCTGTCTTTGTAGTGCTTGTATCTCTCTGTAGTGGCCCGTCGGGGCAGACTGCTGAGCGGGCAGCGGCGCCCTGAGTAGGGGGCGGAGGTAGGATGAGGAGGGGCCTATAAAAGCGGCCGCCCAGCCATGCAGCCACACAGCTGCGAGCAGCTGCACAAGAGCCAGCGAACAGGGGAGTTTGCGTGGGAGAGTTACAATTGTAGGAGCAGGTATTTGGATTTGCATGTGTCTTTGTGAATTTGCATCTGTCTTTGTAGTGCTTGTATCTCTCTGTAGAGGCCCGTCGGTGCAGACTGCTGAGCGGGCAGCGGCGCCCTGACTAGGGGGCGGAGCTAGGCTGAGGAGGGGCCTAGAAAAGCGGCCGCCCAGCCACGCAGCGGCACAGGAGACAGCGAGCAGCGGCACAGGAGACAGCGAACAGGGGCATTTGCCTGGGAGGGTTCCCATTGGAGGAGAAGGTATTTGGATATGCATCTGTCTTTGTGGATTTGCATCTGTCTTTGTAGTGCTTGTATCTCTCTGTAGAGGCCCGCCTGGGCAGACTGCTGAGCAGGAAGCGGCGCGCTGATTAGGGGGCGGACCTAGGCTGAGGAGGGGCCTATAAAAGCTGCCTCCCAGCCAGTCAGCAGCACAGGAGCCAGCGAGCAGCGGTACAGGAGCGAGGGAAAAGGGGCGTTTGCGTGGGAGAGTTCCCATTGGAGGAGCAGGTATTTGGATTTGCATCTCTGTCTTTGTAGTGCTTGTATATCTCTGTAGAGGCCCGTCGGGGCAGACTGATGAGCCGGCAGTGGCGACCTGAGTAGGGGGCGGAGCTAGGCTGAGGAGGGGCTTATAGAAGCACCCGCCCAGCCAGGCAGCGGCACAGCTGCGAGCACCGAACAGGGCGGCGAACAGGGGACTTTGCGTGGGAGAGTTCCCATTGGAGGAGTAGGTATTTGGATTTGCTTCTCTCTATGTGGATATGCATCTGTCTTTGCAGTGCTTGTATCTCTCTGTAGAAGCCCGTTGGGGCAGACTGATGAGCGGGCAGCGGCGCCCTGAGTAGGGGGCGGAGCTAGGCTGAGGAGGGGCCTATAAAAACGGCCGCCCAGCCAGGCAGCGGCACAGGAGCCAGCGAAAAGGGCGGCGAACAGGGGAATTTGCGTGGGAGGGTTCCCATTGGAAGAGCAGGTATTTGGATTTGCATCTGCATCTTTGTAGTACTTGTATCTCTCTGTAGAGGCCCGTCGGGGCAGACTGCTGAGCCGGCAGCTGCGCCCTGAGTAGGGGGCGGAGCTAGGCTGAGGAGGGGCCTATAAAAGCGGCCGACCAGCCAGGCAGCGGCACAGCTGCGAGCAGCGAACAGGGTGGCGAACAGGGGAGTTTGCGTGGGACAGTTCCCATTGGAGGAGCAGTTATTTTGGTTTGCATATCTGTCCTTTTACAGCTTTTATCTCTCTGTAGAGGCCCGTCGGGGCAGACTGCTGAGCGGGCAGCGGCGCCCTGAGTAGGGGGCGGAGCTACGCTGAGGAGGGGCCTATAAAAGCAGCCGCCAGCTTGGCAGCGGCACAGGAGCCAGCGAGCAGCGGCACAGGAGCCAGCGAACACGGGCGTTTGCGTGGGAGAGTTCCCATTGGAGGAGCAGGTATTTGGATTTGAACTGTCTTTGTGGATTTGCATCTGTCTTTGTAGTGCTTCTATCTCTCTGCAGAGGCCCGTCGGCGCAGACTGCTGAGCAGGCAGCGGCGCCCTGAGTAGGGGGCGGAGAAAGGCTGAGGAGGGCCTATAAAAGCGGCCGCCCAGCCAGGCAGCGGCACAGGAGCCAGCAAACTGGGCGGCGAACAGGGGAGTTTGCGTGGGAGAGTTCCCATTGGAGGAGCAGGTATTTGGATTTGCATGTCTGTCTTTGTAGTGCTTGTATCTCTCTGTAGACGCCCGTCGGGGCACACTGCTGAGCGGGCAGCGGCGCCCTGAGTAGGGGGCGGAGCTATACTGAGGAGGGGCCTATAAAAGCGGCCGCCCAGCCAGGCAGCAGTACAGCTGCGAGCAGCGAACAGGGCGGCGAACAGGGGACTTTGCGTGGGAGAGTTCCCATTGGAGGATCAGGTATTAGGATTTGCATCTGTCTTTGTGGATTTGCTTCTGTCTTTGTAGTGCTTGTATCTCTCTGTAGAGGCCCGACGGGGCAGACTGCTGAGCGGGCAGCGGCGCCCTGAGTAGGGCGCGAAGCTAGTCTGAGGAGGGGCCTAAAAAAGCGGCCGCCCAGCCAGGCAGCGGCACAGGAGCCAGCAAGCAGGGCGGCGAACAGGGGAGTTTGCGTGGGACAGTTCCCATTGTAGGAGCAGGTATTTGGATTTGCATCTGTCTTTGTGGATTCGCATCTGTCTTTGTAGTGCTTGTATCTCTCTGTATGGGCCCGTCGGGGCGGAATCCTGAGCGGGCAGAGCCGCCCTGAGTGGGGGGCGGAGCTGGGCTGAGGTGGGGCCTATAAAAGCAGCCGCCCAGCCAGGCACTGGCACAGGAGCCAGCGAGCAGCGGCACAGTAGCCAGCTAACAGTGGAATTTGCGTGGGAGAGTTCCCATTGGAGGAGCAGGTATTTGGATTTGCATCTGTTTTGTGGATTTGCATCTGTCTTTGTAGTGCTTGTATCTCTCTGTAGAGGCCCGTCGGGGCAGACTGCTGAGCGGGCAGTGGCGCCCTGTGTAGGGGGCGGAGCTAGGCTGAGGAGGGGCCTATAAAAGCGGTTGCCCAGCCAGGCAGCGGCACAGGAGCCAGCGAACAGGGGAGTTTGCGTCAGAGAGTTTCCATTGGAGGAGCAGGTATTTGGATTTGCATCTCTGTCTTTGTAGTGCTAGTATCTTTCTTTAGACGCCGTCGGGGCAGACTGCTGAGCGGGCAGTAGCGCCCTGAGTAGGTGGCGGAGCTAGGCTGAGGAGGGGCCTATAAAAGCGGCTACCCAGCCTGGTAGCGTCACAGGAGCCATCAAGCAGGGGTACAGGAGCCAGCGAACAGGGGAGTTTGCGTGGGATTGTTCCCATTGGAGGAGCAGATAATGGATTTGCATCTCTGTCTTTGTAGTGCTTGTATCTCTCTGTAGAGGCCCGTCGGGGCAGACTGCTGAGTGGGCAGCGGCGCCCGGAGCAGGAGGCGGAGCTAGGCTGAGAAGGGGCCTATAAAAGCCGCCGCTCTGTTTGGCAGATACACAGGAGCCAGCGAGCAGCGGCACAGGAGCCAGTGAACAGGGGACTTTGCATGGGAGAGTTCCCATTGGAGGAGCAGGTATTTGGATTGGCATCTTTTTGTGGATTTGCATCTGTCTTTGTAGTGCTTGTATCTCTCTGTAGAGGCCCGTCGGGGCAGACTGCTGAGCGGGTTGCGGCGCCCTGAGTAGGGGGCGGAGCTAGGCTGAGGAGGGGCCTATAAAAGCTGCAGCCCAGCCAGGCAGCGGCACAGGAGCCAGCGAGCAGAGGCACAGGAACCAGCGAAGAGGGGCATTTGCGTGGGAGAGTTCCCATTGGAGCAGCAGGTATTTGGATTTGCATCTGTCTTTGTAGTGCTTCTATCTCTCTGTAGAGGCCCGTCGGGGCAGACTGCTGAGCGGGCAGCGGCGCCCTGAGTAGGGGGCGGAGCTAGGCTGAGGAGGGGCCTATAAAAGTGGCCACCCAGCCAGGCAGCGGCACAGGAGCCAGCGAGCAGCGGCACAGGAACCAGCGAACAGGGGCATTTGCGTGGGAGAGTTCCCATTGGAGGAGCAGGTATTTGGATTTGCATCTTTCTTTGTGGATTTGCGTCTATCTTTCCAGTGCTTGTATCTCTCTGTAGAGGCCCATCGGGGCAGACTGATGAGCGGGCAGCGGCACCCTGAGTAGGGAGCGGAGATAAGCTGAGGAGGGCATATAAAACCAGCCGCCCAGCCAGGCAGCGGCACAGGAGCCAGCAAACAGGGCAGCGAACAGGGGAGTTTGCGACGGAGAGTTCCCATTGGAGGAACAGGTATTTGGATTTGCACCTGTCTTTGTGGATTTGCATTTGTATTTGTAGTGCTTGTATCTCTCTGTAGAGGCACGTCCGGGCAGTCTGCTGAGCGGGCAGCGGCGCCCTGAGTAGGGGGCGGAGATCGGCTGAGGAGGGCATATAAAAGCGGCCGCCCAGCCAGGCAGCGGCACAGGAGCCAGCAAACAGGGCAGCGAACCGGGGAGTTTGTGACGGAGAGTTCCCATTGGAGGAACAGGTATTTCGATTTGCACCTGTCTTTGTGGATTTGCATTTGTATTTGTAGTGCTTGTAACTCACTGTAGAGGCCCGTCGGGGCAGACTGCTGAGCGGGCAGCGGCTCCCTGAGTAGGGGGCGGAGCTAGGGTGAGGAGGGGCCTATAAAAGCGGCCGCCCAGCCAGGCAGCTGTACAGGAGACAGCAAACAGGGGAGTTTGCGTGGAGAGTTCCCATTGGAGCAGCAGGTATTTGGATTTGCATCTGTCTTTGTAGTGCTTCTATCTCTCTGTAGAGGCCCGTCGGGGCAGACTGCTGAGCGGGCAGCGGCGCCCTGAGTAGGGGGCGGAGCTAGGCTGAGGAGGGGCCTATAAAAGTGGCCACCCAGCCAGGCAGCGGCACAGGAGCCAGCGAGCAGCGGCACAGGAACCAGCGAACAGGGGCATTTGCGTGGGAGAGTTCCCATTGGAGGAGCAGGTATTTGGATTTGCATCTTTCTTTGTGGATTTGCGTCTATCTTTCCAGTGCTTGTATCTCTCTGTAGAGGCCCATCGGGGCAGACTGATGAGCGGGCAGCGGCGCCCTGAGTAGGGGGCGGAGCTAGGCTGAGGAGGGGCCTATAAAAGCAGCCGCCCTCCCTGGCAGATGCACAGGAGCCAGCGAGCAGCGGCACAGGAGCCAACGAACAGAGGAGTTTGCGTGAGAGAGTTCCCATTGGAGGAGCAGGTAATTGGACTTTCATCTGTCTTTGTGGATTTGCATCTGTCTTTGTAGTGCTTGTATCTCTCTGTAGAGGCCCGTCGGGGCAGACTGCTGAGCGGGCAGCGGCGCCCTGAGTAGGGGGCGGAGTTAGGCTGGGGAGGGGCCTATAAAAGCGGCCGCCCAGCCAGGCAGCGGCAAAGCTGCGAGCAGCGGTACAGGAGCCGGCAAACGGGACTTTGCGCGGGAGAGTCCCCATTGGAGAACCAGGTATTTGGATTTGCGTCTGTCTTTGTGAATTTGCATCTGCCTTTGTAGTGCTTGTATCTCTCTGTAGAGGTCCGTCGGAGCAGACTGCTGAGCGGGCTGCGGCGCCCTGAGTAGGGGTCGGAGCTAGGCTGAGGAGGGGCCTATAAAAGCCGCCACCCAGCCAGGCAGCGGCACAGGAGCCAGCGAGCAGCGGCACAGGAGCCAACGAACAGAGGAGTTTGCGTGAGAGAGTTCCCATTGGAGGAGCAGGTAATTGGACTTTCATCTGTCTTTGTGGATTTGCATTTGTCTTTGTAGTGCTTGTATCTCTCTGTAGAGGCCCATCGGGGCAGTCTGCTGAGCAAACACTGGCGCCCTGAGTAGGGGGCGGAGCTAGGCTGAGGAGTGGCCTATAAAAGCCGCCACCCAGCCAGGCAGCGGCACAGGAGCCAGTGAGCAGCGGCACAGGAGCTAGCGAACAGGGGAGTTTGCGTGGGAGAGTTGCCATTGGAGCAGCAGGTTTTTGGATTTGCATCTGTCTTTGTGGATTTGCATCTGTCTTTGTAGTGCTTGTATCTCTCTGTAGAGGCCCGTCGGGGCAGACTGCTGAGCGGGCAGCGGCGCCCTGAGTAGGGGGCGGAGCTACGCTGAGGAGGGGCCTGTAAAAGCGGCCGCCCAGCCAGGCAGCGGCACAGGAGCCAGAAAACAGGGCGGTGAAAAGGGGCGTTTGCGTGGGAAAGTTCCCATTGGAGGAGCAGGTATTTGGATTTGCGTCTGTCTTTGTGGATTTGCATCTGTCTTTGTAGTGCTTGTATCTCTCTCTAGAGGCCCGTCGGGGCATTCTGCTGAGCGGGCAGCGGCGCCCTGAGTAGGGGGCGGAGCTAGGCTGCGGAGGGGCCTATAAAAGCGCCGGCCCAGCCCTGCAGCGGCACAGGAGCCAGCGAACAGGGGAGTTTGTGTGGGAGAGTTCCCATTGGAGGAGCAGGTATTTGGATTGCATCTTTTTTGTGGATTTGCATCTGTCTTTGTAGTGCTTGTATCTCTCTGTAGAGGCCCGAAGGGGCAGACTGCTGAGCGGGCAGAGGCGCCCTGAGTAGACGGCGGAGCTAGGCTGGGGAGGGGACTATAAAAGCGGCCGCCCAGCCAGGCAGCGGCACAGAAGCCAGCAATCAGGGCGGCGACCAGGGAAGTTTGCGTGGGAGAGTTTCCATTGGAGGATCAGGTATTTGGATTTGCATCTCTGTCTTTGTAGTGCTTGTATCTCTCTGTAGAGGACCGTCGGGGCAGACTGCTGAGCGGGAAGCGGTGCCCTGAGTAGGTGGCGGAGCTAGGCTGAGGAGGGGCCTATAAAAGCGGCCGCCCAGGCAGACAGCGGCACAGGAGCCAGCTAACAGGGGAGTTTGCGTGAGAGAGTTCCCATTGGAGGAGCAGGTATTTGGATTTGCATCTTTCTTTGTGCTTTTGCATCTGTCTTTTTAGTGCTTGTACCTCTCTCTAGAGGCCCGTCGGGGCAGACTGCTGAGCGGGTAGGGGCTCCCTGAGTAGGGGGCGGAGCTAGGCTGAGGAGGGGCCTATAAAAGCGGCTGCCCAGCCAGGCAGCGGCACAGGAGCCAGCGAGCAGCGGCACATGAGCCAGCGAACAGGGGTGTTTGCATGGTAGAGTTCCCATGGGAGGAGCAGGTATTTGGATTTGCATCATTTTTGTGGATTTGCATCTGTCTTTGCAGTCCTTGTATCTCTCTGTAGAGGCCCGTCGGGGCAGACTGCTGAGCGGGCTGCGGTGCCCTACGTGGGGGGGGATCTAGGCTGAGGAGGGGCTTATAAAAACGGCCGCCCAGCCAGGCAGCGGCACAGGAGCCAGCAAACAGAGCGGCAAAGAGGGGAGTTTGCGTGGGAGAGTTCCCATTGGAGGAGCAGGTATTTGGATTTGCATCTGTTTTTTTGTATTTGCATCTGTCTTTGTAGTGCTTGTATCTCTCTGTAGAGGCCCGTCGGGGCAGACAGCTGAGCGGGCTGAGGAGCCCTGAGTAGGGGCGGAGCTAGGCTGATTAGGGGCCTATAAAAGCGGTCACCCAGGCAGGCAGCGGCAAAGGTGCCAGCGAACAGGGGAATTTGCGTGGGAGAGTTCCCATTGGAGGAGCAGGTATTTGGATTTGCATCTTTCTTGTAGTGCTTGTATCTCTCTGTAGAGGCCTGTCGGGGCAGACTGCTGAACGGACAGCGGCGCCCTGAGTAGGGGGCGGAGCTAGGCTGAGGAGGGGCCTATAGAAGCGGCCGCCCAGCCAGGCAGCGGCACAGGAGCCAGCGAGCAGCGGCACAGGAGCAAGCGAAGAGGGGAGTTTGTGTGGGAGAGTTCCCATTGGAGGAGCAGGTATTTGGATTTGCATCTGTCTTTGTAGTACTTGTATCTCTCTGTAGATGCCCGTCGGGTCAGTCTGCTGAGCAGGCAGCGGCGCCCTGAGTAGGGGGCGGAGCAAGGCTGAGAAGGGGCCTATAAAAGCGGCCGCTCTGCCTGGCAGATGCACAGGAGCTAGCGAGCAGCGGCAAAGGAGCCAGTGAACAGGGGACTTTGAATGGGAGAGTTCCCATTGGAGGAGCAGGTATTTGGATTTGCATCTGTCTTTGTGAATTTGCATCTGTCTTTGTAGTGCTTGTATCTTTCTGTAGTGGCCCGTCGGGGCAGACTGCTGAGCGGGCAGCGGCGCCCTGAGTAGGGGGCGGAGCTAGGCTGAGGAGGGGCCTATAAAAGCAGCCGCCCAGCCAGGCAGCGGCAAAGCTGCGAGCAGCGGTACAGGAGCCGGCGAACAGGGGACTTTGCGTGGGAGAGTTCCCATTGGAGGAGCAGGTATTTGGATTTGCGTCTGTCTTTGTGGATTTGCATCTGTCTTTGTAGTGCTTGTATCTCTCTGTAGAGGCCCGTCGGGGCAGACTGCTGAGCGGGCAGCGGCGCCCTGAGTAGGGGGCGGAGCTAGGCTGAGGAGGGGCCTATAAAAGCAGCCGCCCAGCCAGGCAGCGGCAAAGCTGCGAGCAGCGGCACAGGAGCCAACGAACAGAGGAGTTTGTGTGAGAGAGTTCCCATTGGAGGAGCAGGTTTTTGGATTTGCATCTGTCTTTGTAGTGCTTGTATCTCTCTGTAGAGGCACGTCGGGGCAGACTGCTGAGCGGGCAGCGGCGCCCAGAGTAGGGGGCGGTGCTAGGTTGAGGAGCGGCCTATAAAAGAGGCTGCCCAGCCAGGCAGCGGCACAGGAGCCAGCGAGCAGCGACGCAGGAGGCAGCGAACAGGGGAGTTTGCGTGGGAGAGTTCCCATTGGAGGAGCAGGTATTTGGATTTGCATCTGTCTTTGTGGATTTGCATTTGTGTTTAAAGTGCTTGTATCTCTCTGTAGATGCCCGTGTGGTCAGTCTGCTGAGCAGGCAGCGGCGCCCTGAGTAGGGGGCGGAGCAAGGATGAGAAGGGGCCTATAAAAGCGGCCACCCAGCAAGGCAGTGGCACAGGAGCCAGTGAGCAGCGGCACAGGAGCCAGTGAACAGGGGAGTTTGCATGGGAGAGTTCTCATTGGAGGAGCAGGTATTTGGATTTGCATCTTTTTTATGGATTTGCATTTGTCTATGTAGTGCTTGTATCTCTCTGTAGAGGCCCGTCGGGGCAGACTGCTGAGCGGGCTGCGGCGCCCTGAGTAGGGGGAGGAGTTAGGCTGAGGAGGGGCCTATAAAAGCGGCCGCCCAGCCAGGCAGCGGCAAAGAAGCCAGCGAGCAGCGGCACAGTAGTCAGTGAGCAGGGGAGTTTGCATGGGAGAGTTCCCATTGGAGGAGCAGGTATTGGGATTTGCATCTTTTTTGTGGATTTGCATCTGTCTTTGTAGTGCTTGTATCTCTCTGTAGAGGCCCGTCGAGGCGGACTGCTGAGCCGGCTGCGGTGCCCTACGTAGGGGGCGGATCTAGGCTGAGGAGGGGCTTATAATAGCTGCCTCCCAGCCAGGCAGCGGCACAGGAGCCAGCGAACAGGGCAGCGAACAGGGGAGTTTGCGTGCGAGAGTTCCGATTGGAGGAGCAGGTATTTGGAATTGCAATTTTCTTTGTGTATTTCTATCTGTCTTTTTAGTGCTTGTGTCTCTCTGTAGAGGCCCGTCAGGGCAGACTGCTGAGCGGGTAGCTGCGCCCTGAGTAGGGGGCGGAGCTAGGCTGAGGAGGGGACTATAAAAGTGGCCGCCCGGCCAGGCAGCGGAACAGGAACGAGCAAACAGGGGAGTTTGCATGGGAGAGTTCCCATTGGAGGAGCAGGTATTTGGATTTGCATCTCTGTCTTTGTAGTGCTTGTATCTTTCTGTAGAGGCCCGTCAGGGCAGATTGCTGAGCGGGTAGGGGCTCCCTGAGTAGGGGGCGGAGCTAGGATGAGGAGGGGCCTATAAAAGCGGCTGCCCAGCCAGGCAGCGGCACAGGAGCCAGCGAACAGGGGAGGTTGCGTGGGAGAGTTCCCGTTGTAGGAGCAGGTATTTGGATTTGCATCTGTCTTTGTGGATTTGCATCTGTCTTTGTAGTGCTCGTATTTCTCTGTAGAGGCCCGTCGGGGCAGACTACTGAGAGGGCAACGGCGACCTGAGTAGGGGGCGGAGCTAGGCTGAGGAGGGGCCTATAAAAGCGGCCGCCCAGCCAGGCAGCGGCAGAGCTGCGAGCAGCGGCACAGGAGCCATCAAACAGGGCGGTGAACAGGGGAGATTGCGTGGGAGAGTTCCCATTGGAGGAGCAGGGATTTTGGTTTGCATCTCTGTCTCTGTAGTGCTTCATCTCTCTGTAGAGGCCCGTCGGGGCAGACTGCTGAGGTGGCAGCGGCGCCCTGAGGAGGGGGCGGAGTTAGGCTGAGGAGGGGCCTATAAAAGCGGACGCCCAGCCAGGCAGCGGCACAGCTGCGAGCAGCGAACAGGGCGGCGAACAGGGGAGCTTTCGTGGGAGAGTTCCCATTGGAGGAGCAGGTATTTGGATTTGCATCTGTCTTTGTGGATTTGCATCTGTCTTTTTAGTGCTTGTATCTCTCTGTAGAGGCACGTCGGGGCAGACTGCTGAGCGGGCAGCGGCGCCCTGAGTAGGGGGCGGAGCTAGGTTGAGGAGGGGCCTATAAAAGTAGCCACCCAGGCAGGGATAGGCACAGGAGCCAGCGAACAGGGAAGTTTGCGTGGGAGAGTTCCCATTGGAGGAGCAGGTATTTGGATTTGCATCTCTGTCTTTGTAGTGCATGTATCTCTCTGTAGAGGCCCGTCGGGGCAGTCTGCTGAGCGGGCAGCGGTGCCCTGTGTAGGGGGCGGAGCAAGGCTGAGGCGGGGCCTATAAAAGCAGCCGCCCAGCTAGACAGCGGCACAGGAGCCAGCGAACAGGGGAGCTTGCGTGGGAGAGTTCCCATTGGAGGAGCAGGTATTTGGACTTGCTTCTGTTTTTGTGGATATGCATCTGTCTTTGTAGTGCTTGTATCTCTCTGTAGAAGCCCGTCGGGGCAGACTGCTGAGCGTGCAGCGGCGCCCTGAGTAGGGGGCGGAGCTAGGCTGAGGAGGGGCCCATAAAAGCGGCCGCCCAGCCAGGCAGCGGCACAGAGCCAGCAAGCAGCAGCACAGGAGCCAGCGAACATGGGAGTTTGCATGGGAGAGTTCCCATTGTAAGAGCAGGTATTTGGAGGAGCATGTATTTAGATTTGCATCTGTCTTTGTGGATTTGCATCTGTCTTTGTAGTGCTTGTATCTCTCCGTAGAGGTCCGTCGGGGCTGACTGCTGAGCGGCCAGCAGCGCCCTGAGTAGGGGGCGGAGCTAGGCTGAGGAGGGGCCTATAAAAGCGGCTGCCCAGCCAGGCAGCGGCACAGGAGCCAGCGAACAGGGGAGGTTGCGTGGGAGAGTTCCCATTGGAGGAGCAGGTATTTAGATTTGCATCTGTCTTTGTGGATATGCATCTGTCTTTGTAGTGCTTGTATCTCTCTGTAGAAGCCCGTCGGGGCAGACTGCTGAGCGGGCAGCGGCGCCCTGAGTAGGGGGCGGAGCTAGGCTGAGGAGGGGCCTAAATAAGCGGCCGCCCAGCCAGGCAGCGGCACAAGAGCCAGCGAGCAGCGGCACAGGAGCCAGCGAATAGGGGAGTGTGCTTCGGCGAGTTCCCATTGGAGGAGCAGGTATTTAGATTTGCACCTGTCTTTGTGGATTTGCATCTGTCTTTGTAGTGCTTGTACCTCTCTCTAGAGGCCCGTCTGGGCAGACTGCTGAGCGGGTACGGCGCCCTGAGTAGGGGGCTGAGCTAGGCTGAGGTGGGGCTTATAAATCGGCCCCCAAGCCAGGCAGCGGCAAAGGAGCCAGCAAACAGAGCGGTGAACAGGGGAGTGTTACCATTGTAGGAGCAGGTATTTGGATTTGCATCTGTCTTTGTGGATTTGCATCTGTCTTTGTAATGCTTGTATCTCTCTGTAGAGGCCCGTCGGGGCAGACTGCTGAGCGGGTAGCGGCGCCCTGAGTAGGGAGCGGAGCTAGGCTGAGGAAGGGCCTATAAAAGCGGCCGCCGAGCCGGGCAGCGGCATAGGAGCCAGCGAACAGGGGAGTTTGCGTGGGAGAGTTCCCATTGTAGGAGCAGGTATTTGGATTTGCATCTGTCTTTGTGGATTTGCATCTGTCTTTGTAATGCTTGTATCTCTCTGTAGAGGCCCGTCGGGGCAGACTGCTGAGCGGGTAGCGGCGCCCTGAGTAGGAGGCGGAGCTAGGCTGAGGAGGGGCCTATAAAAGCGGCCTCCCAGCCTGGCAGCGGCACAGAGCCAGCAAGCAGCAGCACAGGAGCCAGCGAACATGGGAGTTTGCATGGGAGAGTTCCCATTGTAAGAGCAGGTATTTTGGTTTGCATATCTGTCCTTGTACTGCTTTTATCTCTCTCTAGAGGCCCGTCGGGGCAGACTGCTGAGCCGGCAGCGGCGCCCTGAGTAGCGGCGGAGCTAGGCTGAGGAGGGGCCTATAGAAGCACCAACCCAGCCACGCAGCGGCACAGCTGCGAGCAGCGGGACAGGAGCCAGCAAACAGGGGAGTTTGCGTGGGAAAGTTCTCATTGGAGAAGCAGGTATTTGGATTTGCATCTGTCTTTGTGGATTTGCATCTGTCTTTTTAGTGCTTGTATCTCTCTGTAGAGGCCCGTCAGGGCAGACTGCTGAGAGGGCAGCGGCGCCCTTAGTAGTGGGCGGAGCTAGGCTAAGGAAGGGCCTATAAAAGCGGCCGGCCAGCCAGGCAGCGGCACAGGAGCCAGCGAGCCAGCAAACAGGGCAGCGAACAGGGGAGTTTGCGACAGAGAGTTCCCATTGGAGGAGCAGGTATTTGGATTTGCATCTGTCTTTGTGTATTTGCATGTGTTTTTGTAGTGCTTGTATCTTTCTGTAGAGGCCCGTCGGGGCAGACTGCTGAGCGGGCAGAGGAGCCCTAAGTAGGGGGCAGAGCTAGGCTGAGGAGGGGCCTATAAAAGCGGCCGCCCAGCCAGGCAGCGGCACAGGAGCCAGCAAGCAGCGGCACAGAAACCAGCGAACAGGGGCGTTTCCGTGGGAGAGTTCCCATTGGAGGAGCAGGTATTTGGATTTGCATCTTTATTTGTGGATTTGCATCTGTCTTTTTAGTGCTTGTATCTCTCTCTAGAGGCCCGTCGGGGCAGACTGCTGAGCGGGCAGCGGCGCCCTGAGTAGGGGGCGGAGCTAGGCTGAGGAGGGGCCTATAAAAGCGGCCGCCCAGCCAGGCAGCCGCACACGAGCTAGCGAGCAGCGGCACAGGAGCCAGCGAACAGGTGCGTTTGCGTGGGAGAGTTCCATTGGAGGAGCAGGTATTTGGATTTGCATCTCTCTTTGTGGATTTGCATCTGACTTTGTAGTGCTTGTATCTCTCTGTAGAGGCCCGTCGGGGCAGACTGCTGAGCGGGTAGCGGCGCCATGACTAGGGGGCGGAGCTAGGCTGAGGAGGGGCCTATAAAAGCGGCCGCCCAGCCAGGCAGCGGCACAGGAGCCAGCGAACAGGGGAGTTTGCGTGGGAGAGTTCCCATTGGAGGAGCAGGTATTTGGATTTGCATCTGTCTTTGTGGATTTGCATCTGTCTTTGTAGTGCTTGTATCTCTCTGTAGAGGCCCGTCGGGGCAGACTGCTGAGCGGGCAGCGGCGCCCTGAGTAGGAGGTGGAGCTAGGCTGAGGAGGGGCCTATAAAAGCGGCCACCCATCCAGGCAGCGGCACAGGAGCCAGCGAGCAGCGGCACAGGAGCCAGTGAACAGGGGAGTTTGCGTGGGAGAGTTCCCATTGGAGCAGCAGGTATTTGGATTTGCATCTGTCCTTGTGGATTTGCATCTGTCTATGTAGTGCTTGTATCTCTCTTTAGAGGCCCGTCGGGGCAGACTGCTGAGCTGGCAGCGGCGCCCAGGGTAGGGGGCGGAGCTAGGCTGAGGAGGGGCCTAGAAAAGCAGCCGCCCAGCCAGGCAGCGGCACAGGAGCCAGCGAGCAGCGGCACAGGAGGCAGCGAGCAGTTGCACAGGAGCCAGTGAACAGGGGAGTTTGCATGGGAGACATCCCATTGGAGGGGCAGGTATTTGGATTTGCAAAATTTTTGTGGATTTGCATCTGTCTTTGTAGTGCTTGTATCTCTCTGTAGAGGCCCGTCGGGGCAGACTGCTGAGCGGGCTGCGGCGCCCTGAGTAGGGGGCGGAGCTAGGCTGAGGAGGGGCCTATAAAAGCGGCCGCCCAGCCAGGCAGCGGCACAGCTGCGAGCAGCGGTACAGGAGCCGGCGAACAGGTTACTTTGCGTGGGAGAGTTCCCATTGGAGGAGCAGGTATTTGGATCTGCATCTGTCTTTGTGGATTTGCATCTGTCTTTGTAGTGCTTGTATCTCTCTGTAGAGGCCCGTCGGGGCAGACTGCTGAGCGGGCAGCGGCGCCCTGAGTAAGGGGCGCAGCTAGGCAGAGGAGGGCCCTATAAATGCAGCCCCCCAGCCAGGCAGCGGCACAGGAACCAGCAAACAGGGCTGCGAACAGGGGAGTTTGCGTGGGATAGTTCCCATTGAAGGAGAAGGTATTTGGATTTGCATCTGTCTTTGTGGATTTGCATCTGTCTTTGTAGTTCTTGTATGTCTCTATAGAGGCCCGTCAGGACAGACTGCTGAGCGGCCAGCGGCGCCCTGAGTAGGGAGCGGAGCTAGGCTGAGGAAGGGCCTATAAAAGCGGCTGCCCACCCAGGCAGCGGCACAGGAGCCAGCGAACAGGGGACTTTGCGTGGGATAGTTCCCATTGAAGGAGAAGGTATTTGGATTTGCACCTGTCTTTGTGGATTTGCATTTGTATTTGTAGTGCTTGTATCACTCTGTAGAGGCCCGTCGGGGCAGACTGCTGAGCGGGCAGCGGCGCCCTGAGTAGGGGGCGGAGATAGGCTGAGGAGGGCCTATAAAAGCGGCCGCCCAGCCAGGCAGCGGCACAGGAGCCAGCAAACAGGGCAGCGAACAGGGGAGTTTGCGACGGAGAGTTCCCATTTGAGGAACAGGTATTTGGATTTGCATCTGTCTTTGTGGATTTGCATCTGTCTTAGTAGTGCTTGTATCTCTCTGTAGAGGCCCGTCGGGGCAGACTGCTGAGCGGGCAGCGGTGCCCTGAGTAGGGGGCGGAGCTAGGGTGAGGAGGGGCCTATAAAAGCGGCCACCCAGCCAGGCAGCTGTACAGGAGACAGCAAACAGGGGAGTTTGCGTGGAGAGTTCCCATTGGAGCAGCAGGTATTTGGATTTGCATCTGTCTTTGTAGTGCTTCTATCTCTCTGTAGAGGCCCGTCGGGGCAGACTGCTGAGCGGGCAGCGGCGCCCTGAGTAGGGGGCGGAGCTAGGCTGAGGAGGGGCCTATAAAAGTGTCCGCCCAGCCAGGCAGCGGCACAGGAGCCAGCGAGCAGCGGCACAGGAACCAGCGAACAGGGGCATTTGCGTGGGAGAGTTCCCATTGGAGGAGCAGGTATTTGGATTTGCATATTTCTTTGTGGATTTGCGTCTATCTTTCCAGTGCTTGTATCTCTCTGTAGAGGCCCATCGGGGCAGACTGATGAGCGGGCAGCGGCACCCTGAGTAGGGAGCAGAGATAAGCTGAGGAGGGCATATAAAAGCAGCCGACCAGCCAGGCAGCGACACAGGAGCCAGCAAACAGGGCAGCGAACAGGGGAGTTTGCGACGGGGAGTTCCCATTGGAGGAACAGGTATTTGGATTTGCACCTGTCTTTGTGGATTTGCATTTGTATTTGTAGTGCTTCTATCTCTCTGTAGAGGCCCGTCTGGGCAGTCTGCTGAGCGGGCAGCGGTGCCCTAAGTAGGGGGCGGAGATAGGCAGAGGAGGGCATATAAAAGCGGCCGCCCAGCCAGGCAGCGGCACAGGAGCCAGCGAGCAGCGGCACAGGAGCGAGTGAACAGGGGCGTTTGTGTGGGAGAGTTCCCATTGGAGGAGCTGTTTTTGGATTTGAATCTATCTTTGTGGTATTCCAACTGTCTTTGTAGTGCTTGTATCTCTCTTTAGAGGCCCGTCGGTGCAGAGTGCTGAGCGGGCAGCGGCGCCCTGAGTAGGGGGCGGAGCTAGGCTGAGGAGGGGCCTATAAAAGCGGCTGACCAGCCAGGCAGCGGCACAGCTGCGAGCAGCGAACAGGGTGGCGAACAGGGGAGTTTGCGTAGTAGATTTCCCATTGGAGGAGCAGGTATTTTGGTTTGCATATCTGTCCTTGTACTGCTTTTATCTCTCTGTAGAGGCCCGTCGGGGCAGACTGCTGAGCGGGCAGCGGCGCCCTGAGTAGGGGGCGGAGCTAGGCTGAGGAGGGGCCTATAAAAGCGGCCGCCCATTCAGGCAGCAGCACAGGAGCCAGAGAACACGGGCGTTTGCGTGGGAGAGTTCCCATTGGAGGAGCAGGTATTTGGATTTGCATCTGTCTTTGTGGATTTGCATCTGTCTTTGTAGTGCTTGTATCTCTCTGTAGAGGCCCGTCGGGGCAGACTGCTGAGCAGGCAGCGGCGCCCTGAGTAGGGGGCGGAGAACGGTTGAGAAGGGGCCTATAAAAGCAGCCGCCCTGCCTGGCAGATGCACAGAAGCCAGCGAGCAGCGGCACAGGAGCCAGTGAACAAGGGACTTTGCATGGGAGAGTTCCCATTGTAGGAGCAGGTATTTGGAATTGCATCTGTCTTTGTGAATTTGCATCTGTCTTTGTAGTGCTTGTACCTCTCTCTAGAGGCCCGTCGGGGCAGACTGCTGAGCGGACAGCGGCGCCCTGAGTAGGGGGCGGAGCTACGCTGAGGAGGGGCCTATAAAAGCGGCCGCCCAGCCAGGCAGCGGCACAGGAGCCAGCTAACAGGGGAGATTGCGTTGGAGAGTTCCCATTGGAGGAGCAGTTATTTGGATTTGCATCTGTTTTGTGGATTTGCATCTGTCTTTGTAGTGCTTGTATCTCTCTGTAGAGGCCCCTCGGGCAGTCTGCTGAGCGGACAGCGGCGCCCTGAGTAGGGGTCGGAGCTAGGCTGAGGAGGGGCTTATAAATCGGCCCCCAAGCCAGGCAGCGGCACAGGAGCCAGGAAACAGAGCGGTGAACAGGGGAGTTTGGGTGGGAGTGTTCCCATTGGAGGAGCAGTTATTTGTATTTGCATCTGTCTTTGTGGATTTGCATCTGTGGGTACGTCTACACTACGGGACTATTCCGAATTTGCATAAACCGGTTTTGTAAAACAGATTTTATAAAATCGAGTGCGCGCGGCCACACTAAGCAGATTAAATCGGTAGTGTGCCTCCATGGTCCGAGGCTAGCGTCGATTTCTGGAGCGTTGCACTGTGGGTAGCTATCCCGTAGCTATCCCATAGTTCCCGCAGCCTCCCCCGCCCCTTGGCATTTCCGGATTGAGATCCTAGTACCTGATGGGGCAAAAATCATTGTCGCGTGTGGTTCTGGGTACAGCCTCACCGCTCCCTCCCTGAGCAGCAGACAACCGTTTCGCGCCTTTTTTTGCTTGGTGAACTGTGCAGATGCCATAACACAGCAAGCATGGACCCTGCTCAGCTCCATACCGCAATCGTGGATGTTTTAAACACCTCGCGCACTCTCCTGCAGTATATGCTGAACCAGGATCTTCAATCCGAGGCGAGGAGGAGGCGGATACGGCAGTGCGGCAATGACAGTGATGAGGACATGGACACAGAATTCTCTCAAACCACGGGCCCCTGCGCTTTGGAGATCCTGATGGTAATGGGGCAGATTCTATCCATTGAACGCCGATTTTGGGCCCGGGAAACAAGCACTGACTGGTGGGACCGCATTGTGTTGCAGGTGTGGGAGGATTCCCAGTGGCTGCGAAACTTTCGCATGCGTAAGGGCACTTTCATGGAACTTTGTGAATTGCTTGCCCCTGCCCTGAAACGCCATAATACCAAGATGAGAGCAGCCCTCACAGTAGAGAAGCGAGTAGCGATAGCCCTGTGGAAGCTTGCAATGCCAGACAGCTACCGGTCAGTCGGGAATCAATTTGGAGTTGGAAAATCTACTGTGGGGGCTGCTGTGATGCAAGTAGCCAAAGCAATCACTAAGCTGCTGCTACGAAAGATTGTGACTCTGGGAAATGTGCAGGCCATAGTGGATGGCTTTGCTGCACTGGGATTCCCTAACTGTGGGGGGGCGATAGATGGAACCCATATCCCTATCTTGGCACCGCAGCGCCAGGGCACCCAGTACGTAAACCGCAAGGGGTACTTTTCAATGGTGCTGCAAGCACTGGTAGATCACAAGGGACGTTTCGCAAACATCCACGTGGGATGGCCAGGGAGAGTTCATGACGCTCGCGTCTTCAGAAGCACTACTCTGTTTAAACGGCTGCAGCAAGGGGATTACTTCCCAGACCAGAAAATAACAGTTGGGGATGTTGAAATGCCTGTCGTTATCCTGGGGGACCCAGCCTACCCCTTGATGCCATGGCTCATGAAGCCATACACAGGCAGCCTGGACAGGGGTCAGGATCTGTTCAATTACAGGCTGAGCAAGTGCAGAATGGTGGTGGAATGTGCATTTGGCCGTTTAAAGGCGCGCTGGCGGACATTACTGACTCGCTCAGACCTCAGCCAAACCAATGTCCCCTATGTTATTACTGCTTGCTGTATTCTCCACAACCTCTGTGAGAGTAAGGGGGAGACCTTTATGGCGGGGTGGGAGGCTGAGGCAAATCACCTGGCCGCTGATTACGCGCATCCAGACACCAGGGAGATTAGAAGAGCACACCAGGAAGCGGTGCGCATCAGAGAAGCTTTGAAAACGAGCTTCATCAATGGCCAGGGTACAGTGTGACTGCTGTTTTTGTTGATGAACACCCACCCCGCCTTGACTGACTCATTCCCTGTTAGCAACTCACCCTCCCCCTTCGAGTACAGCTTACTTATGCAAATAAAGTCACTCTCATTTAAAAAGCATGAATTCTTTATTGATTCATTATAAAAAGAGGGAGAGAAGTAAGGTTGTGGTTTGGGAGGAGGATAGAAGGGATGGAGAAGGCCATTAAAAAAAATTCAGAGTAACGACATCCTTCTGGTTGGGCTGTCCACGGGGGTGGAGTGGGCGGGTGCACGGAGCCTCCCCCCACGCGTTCTTACATGTCTGGGTGAGGAGGATATGGAACATGGTGAGGGTTGATGGTGGTTATACAGGGGCTGCAGCGGCACTCTGTGATCCTGCTGCCGTACCTGAAGCTCCACAAGACGCCGGAGCATGTCAGTTTGATCACGCAGCAGCCCCAGAGTTGCATCCCGCCACCGCTGATCTTCCTGCCGCCACCTCTCATCTCGGTTGTCCCTCCTGTCCTCACGTTCACTGGCCTCTTTCCTGTAATTTGAAACCACGTCCTTCCACTCATTCAGATGAGCTCTTTCATTGCGTGTAACTTCCATAATATCCGAGAACATCTCATCTCGCGTCTTCTTTTTCCTCCGTCTTATCTGTGCTAGCCTTTGGGATGGAGGAGGGATGGTTGATAAATTTGCAGCTGCATGAGGGAGATAAATATTTAGAAAGATACATTTTACAGAACAATGGTTATACTATTTCACAGTGAACAGCAGTATTCACCACCTAGCACATGTGATTTCCCTACAAGGTCGCATTTTTTCATCTTTTTAGTGAGTGCCTGCAGCTCTGGAGTTACAGATCTCACAGACGCAGGTCCAGGCATCATAATTCAGCTTGCTTGTGGCCATGGTAAGCCACTGTCTTTCGGCTTCTGTAGTGATTTAACCCTTCCCCCCCAACAACGCATGGCTAATACCACGCTAGCTCCCTGCTAATCAACAACCTTCCCCCCCCACCCACTGCGTGTCTGGTGCCTTGGGGAAGATCGCCGGTGACCAAACACAGAAAAGATCATCGGCATTTCACTCCTCCCCTCCCCCGCTTCGCTACGTGAAGGAAAGTTTTTTTTTAAGCTGATGCAGTCCACGAACCCAGTAGAAAAATGGCCACCCCCCTTACTTAAATTCCTGATTTTTAACCAGGTTATCCTGAACGATATCACTTTGCTGAGGATAACAGAACAAGATAAAGAACGGATGCTACTTGAATGCCAGCAGTCACCGGGACCATACGCTGCTATGCTTTGCCACGCAATGATACCTGATTACTTGTTACATGCATGGCGTGGTAAAGTGTCCTACCATGGTGGGCGGAACAAGGCTGCCTTGCCCAGAAACCTTCTGCAAAGGCTTCTGGAGTACCTACAGGAGCGCTTCATCGAGATGTCCCTGGAGGATTTCCTCTCAATCCCTGGACATGTTAACAAACTTTACTAAGTAACTATACTGTCTGCGAATGCATCCCAAGACCTCAGGGCAAATCAATCATTAAAAAAGGCTTTTTTTTTTAAAAAATGTTTGATATTTGCAAAGGTACACTCACCAGAGGTCCCTTCCATGGCGTCATTGTCTGGGATAGTGGCTTGTGAGGGCTGGGAGGACGGTAATTCCGTCAGGGTGATAAAAAGCTCCTGGCTGCTGGGGCTGACGGAGTGCTGTGTGCTCTCTGATAGGTCTTCCTCCTCTTCTTCATCTTCCTCTTCCCCGTCTGCATAATCCTCAGCCATGGCAGAGATTACAACCCCCACCTCGGAATCCACGAACAGGGGTGGGGTACTTGTGGCGCAGCCCCCTAAAATTGCATGCAGCTCAGCATAGAAGCGGCATGTTTTTCGACCTGCCCCTGACCTTCCGTTTGCTTCTTTGGTTTTCTGGTAGGCTTGTCTGAGCTCCTTAACTTTCACTCTGCACTGCACTGAGTACCGGCTGTGGCCTTTATCCGTCATAGCCTTAGAAATTCTTTCAAATACTTTTTCATTTTGTCTTTTGGAACGCAGTTCTGTTAGTACTGAATCCTCTCCCCAGATAGCGATCAGATCCAGTACCTCCCGTGTAGTCCATGCTGGGGCTCTTTTACAATTCTCAGCAGACTGCATTGTTAACGCTGATGAGCTGTGCGTGGTCACCTGTGCTGATGAGATGAGATCTCCACGCTGGGGAAGCAGGAAATGAATTTCAAAAGTTCGCGGGGCTTTTCCTGTCTACCTGGCCAGTGCATCCGAGTTCAGAATGATGTTCAGAGCGGTCACTGGTGCACTGTGGGATAGCTCCCGGAGGCCAATGCCGTCGATCAGCGTCCACACTACAGCTAATCCGATATGTTAATACCGATACTAGCGTTACTCCACCCGTTAGGGAGGAGTACAGAAACCGGTTTAAAGAGCCATTAAAAGGTGCCATTATAAGGTGCCTCCTAGAATGGACGGTTGTGGCGTTAAATCGGTTTTACGCTCCTAAAACCGATTTAAACGCCTAGTGTAGACCAGGCCTGTCTTTGTTGTGCTTGTATCTCTCTGTAGAGGCCCGTCGGGGCAGACTGCTGAGCGGGCAGCGGCGCCCAGAGTAGGGGGCGGAGCTAGGTTGAGGAGCGGCCTATAAAAGCGGATGCCCAGCCAGGCAGCGGCGCAGGAGCCAGCGAGCAGCGGCACAGGAGCCAGCGAACAGCGGAGTTTGCGTGGGAGAGTTCCCATTGGAGGAGCAGGTATTTGGATTTGCATCTGTCTTTGTGGATTTGCATCTGTCTTTGTAGGGCTTGTATCTCTCTGTAGAGGCCCGTCGGGGCAGACTGCTGAGCGGGCAGCGGCGCCCTGAGTAGGGGGCGGAGCAAGGCTGAGGAGGGGCCTATAAAAGCGGCTGCCCATTCAGGCAGCGGCACAGTAGTACCAGCGAGCAGCGACACAGGAGCCAGCAAACAGGGGCGTTTGCGTGGCAGAGTTCCCGTTGGAGGAGCAGGTATTTGGATTTGCATCAGTCTTTGTGGATAAGCATCTGTCTTTGTAGTGCTTGTATATCTCTCTGGAGGCCCGTCGGCGCAGACTGCTGAGCGGGCAGCGGCGACCTGAGTAGGGGTCAGACCTAGGCTGAGGAGGGGCCTATAAAAGCCGCCACCCAGCCAGGCAGCGGCACAGGAGCCAGCGAGCAGCGGCACAGGAGCCAGCGAACAGGGGAGTTTGCGTGAGAGAGTTCCCATTGGAGGAGCAGGTATCTGGATTTGCATCTGTCTTTGTGGATTTGCATCTGTCTTTGTAGGGCTTGTATCTCTCTGTAGAGGCCCGTCGGGGCAGACTGCTGAGCGGGCAGCGGCGCCCTGAGTAGGGGGCGGAGCAAGGCTGAGGAGGGGCCTATAAAAGCGGCTGCCCATTCAGGCAGCGGCACAGTAGCCAGCGAGCAGCGACACAGGAGCCAGCAAACAGGGGCGTTTGCGTGGCAGAGTTCCCGTTGGAGGAGCAGGTATTTGGATTTGCATCAGTCTTTGTGGATTTGCATCTGTCTTTGTAGTGCTTGTATCTCTCTGTAGAGGCCCATCGGGGCAGACTGCTGAGCGGGCAGCGGCGCCCTGAGTAGGGGGCGGAGTTAGGCTGAGGAGGGGCCTATAAAAGCGGCCGCCCAGCCAGGCAGCGGCAAAGCTGCGAGCAGCGGTACAGGAGCCGGCAAACAGGGGACTTTGCGCGGGAGAGTTCCCATTGGAGAACCAGGTATTTGGATTTGCATCTGTCTTTGTGAATTTGCATCTGCCTTTGTAGTGCTTGTATCTCTCTGTAGAGGTCCATCGGAGCAGACTGCTGAGTGGGCTGCGGCGCCCTGAGTAGGGGTCGGAGCTAGGCTGAGGAGGGGCCTATAAAAGCCGCCACCCAGCCAGGCAGCGGCACAGGAGCCAGCGAGCAGCGGCACAGGAGCCAAGGAACAGAGGAGTTTGCGTGAGAGAGTTCCCATTGGAGGAGCAGGTAATTGGACTTTCATCTGTCTTTGTGGATTTGCATTTGTCTTTGTAGTGCTTGCATCTCTCTGTAGAGGCCCATCGGGGCAGTCTGCTGAGCAAACACTGGCGCCCTGAGTAGGGGGCGGAGCTAGGCTGAGGAGTGGCCTATAAAAGCCGCCGCCCAGCCAGGCAGCGGCACAGGAGCCAGTGAGCAGCGGCACAGGAGCTAGCGAACAGGGGAGTTTGCGTGGGAGAGTTGCCATTGGAGGAGCAGGTTTTTGGATTTGCATCTGTCTTTGTGGATTTGCATCTGTCTTTGTAGTGCTTGTATCTCTCTGTAGAGGCCCGTCGGGGCAGACTGCTGAGCGGGCAGCGGCGCCCTGAGTAGGGGGCGGAGCTACGCTGAGGAGGGGCCTGTAAAAGCGGCCGCCCAGCCAGGCTGCGGCACAGGAGCCAGAAAACAGGGCGGTGAAAAGGGGTTTTTGAGTGGGAAAGTTCCCATTGGAGGAGCAGCTATTTGGATTTGCGTCTGTCTTTGTGGATTTGCATCTGTCTTTGTAGTACTTGTATCTCTCTGTAGAGGCCCGTCGGGGCATTCTGCTGAGCGGGCAGCGGCGCCCTGAGTAGGGGGCGGAGCTAGGCTGAGGAGGGGCCTATAAAAGCAGCCGCCAGCCTGGCAGCGGCACAGGAGCCAGCGAGCAGCGGCAGAGGAGCCAGCGAACAGGGGCGTTTGCGTAGGAGAGTTCCCATTGGAGGAGCAGGTATTTGGATTTGCATCTGTCTTTGTGGATTTGCATCTGTCTTTGTAGTGCTTGTATCTCTCTCTAGAGGCCCGTCGGCGCAGACTGCTGAGCGGGCAGCGGCGCCCTGAGTAGGGGGCGGAGCTAGGCTGCGGAGGGGCCTATAAAAGCGCCCGCCCAGCCCTGCAGCGGCACAGGAGCCAGCGAACAGGGGAGTTTGTGTGGGAGAGTTCCCATTGGAGGAGCAGGTATTTGGATTGCATCTTTTTTGTGGATTTGCATCTGTCTTTGTAGTGCTTGTATCTCTCTGTAGAGGCCCGAAGGGGCAGACTGCTGAGCGGGCAGAGGCGCCCTGAGTAGGCGGCGGAGCTAGGCTGGGGAGGGGCCTATAAAAGCGGCCGCCCAGCCAGGCAGCGGCACAGAAGCCAGCAATCAGGCCGGCGACCAGGGAAGTTTGCGTGGGAGAGTTCCCATTGGAGGATCAGGTATTTGGATTTGCATCTCTGTCTTTTTAGTGCTTGTATCTCTCTGTAGAGGCCCGATGGGACAGACTGCTGAGCGGGCAGCGGCGCCCTGAGTAGGAGGCGGAGCTAGACTGAGGAGGGGCCTATAAAAGCGGCCACCGAGCCAGGCAGCGGCACAGGAGCCAGCGAGCAGCGGCACAGGAGACAGTGAACAGTGGATTTTGCGTGGGAGTGTTCCCACTGGAGGAGCAGGTATTTGGATTTGCATCTGTCTTTGTGGATTTGCATGTGTCTTTGTATTGCTTGTATCTCTCTGTAGAGGTCCGTCGGGGCAGACTGCTGAGCCGGAATAGGCGCCCTGAGTAGGGGGCGGAGCTAGGCTGAGGACGGAGCCTATGAAAGCGGCCGCCCAGCCAGTCAGCGGCACAGGAGCCAGCAAACAGAGCGGTGAACAGGGGAGTTTGCGTGGGAGAGTTCCCATTGGAGGAGCAGGTATTTGGATTTGAATCTGTCTTTGTGGATTTGCATCTGACTTTGTAGTGCTTGTATCTCTCTGTAGAGGCCCGTCGGGGCAGACTGTTGAGCGGGAAGCGGAGCCCTGAGTAGGGGGCGGAGCTAGGCTGAGGAGGGGCCTATAAAAGCAGCCGCCCAGCCAGGCAGGGGCACAGGAGCCAGCGAGCAGCGGCACAGGAGACAGTGAACAGGGGAGTTTGCGTGGGAGAGTTCCCATTGGAGGAGCAGGAATTTGGTTTTGCATCTGTCCTTGTGGATTTGCATCTGTCTTTCTAGTGCTTGTATCTCTCTGTAGAGGCCCGTCGGGGCAGACTGCTGGGCGGGCAGCAGCGCCCTGAGTAGGGGGCGGAGCTAGGCTGAGGAGGGGCCTATAAAAGCGGCCGCCCAGCCAGGCAGCGGCAAAGCTGCGAGCAGCGGTACAGGAGCCGGCGAACAGGGGACTTTGCGTGGGAGAGTTCCCATTGGAGGAGCAGGTATTTGGATTTGCATCATTTTTGTTGATTTGCATCTGTCTTTCTAGTGCTTGTATCTCTCTGTAGAGGCCCGTCGGGGCAGACTGCTGGGCGGGCAGCAGCGCCCTGAGTAGGGGGCGGAGCTAGGCTGAGGAGGGGCCTGTAAAAGCGGCCGCCCAGCCAGGCAGCGGCACAGGAGCCAGAAAACAGGGCGGTGAAAAGGGGTTTTTGATTGGGAATGTTCCCATTGGAGGAGCAGGTATTTGGATTTGCGGTTGTCTTTGTCGATTTGCATCTGTCTTTCTAGTGCTTGTATCTCTCTGTAGAGGCCCGTCGGGGCAGACTGCTGAGCGGGCAGCGGCGCCCTGAGTAGGGGGCGGAGTTAGGCTGAGGAGGGGCCTATAAAAGCGGCCGCCCAGCCCTGCAGCGGCACAGGAGCCAGCGAACAGGAGAGGTTGCGTGGGAGAGTTCCCATTGGAGGAGCAGGTATTTGGATTTGCATCTGTCTTTGTGGATTTGCATCTGTCTTTAAATGCTTGTATCTCTCTGTAGAGGCCCGTCGGGGAAAATGGTGAGCGGGCAGCGGCGCCCTGAGTAGGAGGCGGAGCTAGGCTGAGGAGGGGCCTATAAAAGCGGCCACCGAGCCAGGCAGCGGCACAGTAGCCAGCGAGCAGCGGCACAGGAGACAGTGAACAGGGGAGTTTGCGTGGGAGAGTTCCCATTGGAGGAGCAGGTATTTGGATTTGCATCTGTCCTTGTGGATTTGCATCTGTCTTTCTAGTGCTTGTATCTCTCTGTAGAGGCCCGTCGGGGCAGACTGCTGTGCGGGCAGCGGCGCCCAGTTAGGGGGCGGAGCTAGGCTTAGGAGGGGCCTATAAATGCGGCCGCCCAGCCAGGCAACGGCACAGGAGCCAGCGAGCAGCGGCACAGCAGCCAGCGAACAGGGGAGTTTTGTGTGGGAGAGTTCCCATTGGAGGAGCAGGTATTTGGATTTGCATCTGTCTTTGTGGATTTGCATCTGTCTTTGTAGTGCTTGTATCTCTCTGTAGAGGCCCGTCGGGGCAGACTGCTGAGCGGGCAGCGGCGCCCTGAGTAGGGGGCGGAGATAGGCTGAGGAGGGGCCTATAAAAGCGGCCGCTCTGCCTGGCAGCCGCACAGGAGCCAGCGAGCAGCGGCACAGGAGCCAGTGAACAGGGGCGTTTGCATGGGAGAGTTCCCATTGGAGGAGCAGGTATTTGGATTTGCATCATTTTTGTGGATTTGCATCTGTCTTTGTAGTCCTTGTATCTCTCTGTAGAGGCCCGTCGGGGCAGACTGCTGAGCGAGCAGCGGCGCCCTGAGTAGGGGGCGGAGCTAGGCTGAGGAGGGGCCTGTAAAAGCGGCCGCCCAGCCAGGCAGCGGCACAGGAGCCAGAAAACAGGGCGGTGAAAAGGGGTTTTTGAGTGGGAAAGTTCCCATTGGAGGAGCAGGTATTTGGATTTGCATCTGTCTTTGTGGATTTGCGTCTGTCTTTGTAGTGCTTGTATCTCTCTGTAGAGGCCCGTCGGGGCAGACTGCTGAGCGGGCAGCGGCGCCCTGAGTAGGGGGCGGAGCTAGGCTGAGGAGGGGCCTATAAAAGCGGCCGCCCAGCCCTGCAGCGGCACAGGAGCCAGCGAACAGGGGAGTTTGCGTGGGTGAGTTCCCATTGGAGGAGCAGGTATTTGGATTTGCATCTGTCTTTGTGGATTTGCATCTGTCTTTGTAATGCTTGTATCTCTCTGTAGATGCCCGTCGGCGCAGACTGCTTAGCGGGCAGCGGCGCCCTGAGTAGGGGGCGGAGCTCGGCTGAGGAGGGGCCTATAAAAGCGGCTGCCCAGCCAGCCAGCGGCACAGGAGCCAGCAAACAGGGTTGCGAACAGGGGAGTTTGAGTGGGAGAGTTCCCATTGGAGGAGCAGTTATTTGGATTTGCATCTTTTTTGTGGATTTGCATCTGTCTTTGTGGTCCTTGTATCTCTCTGTAGAGGCCCGTTGGGGCAGACTGCTGAGCGGGCAGCGGCGCCCTGAGTAGGGGGCGGAGTTAGGCTGAGGAGGGGCCTATAAAAGCGGCTGCCCAGCCAGGCAGCGGCAACGCTGCGAGCAGCGGTACAGGAGCCGGCGAAAAGGGGACTTTGCGTGGGAGAGTTCCCATTGGAGGAGCAGGTATTTGGATTTGCATCTGTCTTTGTGGATTTTCATCTGTCTTTGTAGTGCTTGTATCTCTCTGTAGAGGCCCGTTGGGGCAGACTGCTGAGCGGGCAGCGGCGCCCTGAGTAGGGGGCGGAGCTAGGCTGAGAAGGGGCCTATAAAAGCGGCCGCTCTGCCTGGCAGCCGCACAGGAGCCAGCGAGCAGCGGCACAGGAGCCAGTGAACAGGGGCGTTTGCATGGGAGAGTTCCCATTGGAGGAGCAGGTATTTGATTTGCATCATTTTTGTGGATTTGCATCTGTCTTTGTAGTCCTTGTATCTCTCTGTAGAGGCCCGTCGGGGCAGACTGCTGTGCGGGCAGCGGCGCCCTGAGTAGGGGGCGGAGCTAGGCTGAGGAGGGCCTATAAATGCGCCCCCCCGCCTGGCAGCGGCACAGGAGCCAGTGAGCAGCGGCAGAGGAGCCTGTGAACAGGGGAGTTTGCATGGGAGAGTTCCCATTGGAGGAGCAGGTATTTGGATTTGCATCTTTTTTGTGGATTTGCATCTGTCTTTGTAGTGCTTGTATCTCTCTATAGAGGCCTGTAGGGGCAGACTGCTGAGCGGGCAGCGGCGCCCAGAGTAGGGGGCGGAGTTAGGCTGAGTAGGGGCCTATAAAAGCGGCCGCCCAGCCAGGCAGCGGCAAAGCTGCGAGCAGCGGTACAGGAGCCGGCGAACAGGGGACTTTGCGTGGGAGAGTTCCCATTGGAGGAGCAGGTATTTGGATTTGCATCATTTTTGTTGATTTGCATCTGTCTTTCTAGTGCTTGTATCTCTCTGTAGAGGCCCGTCGGGGCAGACTGCTGGGCGGGCAGCAGCGCCCTGAGTAGGGGGCGGAGCTAGGCTGAGGAGGGGCCTGTAAAAGCGGCCGCCCAGCCAGGCAGCGGCACAGGAGCCAGAAAACAGGGCGGTGAAAAGGGGTTTTTGATTGGGAATGTTCCCATTGGAGGAGCAGGTATTTGGATTTGCGGTTGTCTTTGTCGATTTGCATCTGTCTTTCTAGTGCTTGTATCTCTCTGTAGAGGCCCGTCGGGGCAGACTGCTGAGCGGGCAGCGGCGCCCTGAGTAGGGGGCGGAGTTAGGCTGAGGAGGGGCCTATAAAAGCGGCCGCCCAGCCCTGCAGCGGCACAGGAGCCAGCGAACAGGAGAGGTTGCGTGGGAGAGTTCCCATTGGAGGAGCAGGTATTTGGATTTGCATCTGTCTTTGTGGATTTGCATCTGTCTTTAAATGCTTGTATCTCTCTGTAGAGGCCCGTCGGGGAAAATGGTGAGCGGGCAGCGGCGCCCTGAGTAGGAGGCGGAGCTAGGCTGAGGAGGGGCCTATAAAAGCGGCCACCGAGCCAGGCAGCGGCACAGTAGCCAGCGAGCAGCGGCACAGGAGACAGTGAACAGGGGAGTTTGCGTGGAGAGTTCCCATTGGAGGAGCAGGTATTTGGATTTGCATCTGTCCTTGTGGATTTGCATCTGTCTTTCTAGTGCTTGTATCTCTCTGTAGAGGCCCGTCGGGGCAGACTGCTGTGCGGGCAGCGGCGCCCAGTTAGGGGGCGGAGCTAGGCTTAGGAGGGGCCTATAAATGCGGCCGCCCAGCCAGGCAACGGCACAGGAGCCAGCGAGCAGCGGCACAGCAGCCAGCGAACAGGGGAGTTTGTGTGGGAGAGTTCCCATTGGAGGAGCAGGTATTTGGATTTGCATCTGTCTTTGTGGATTTGCATCTGTCTTTGTAGTGCTTGTATCTCTCTGTAGAGGCCCGTCGGGGCAGACTGCTGAGCGGGCAGCGGCGCCCTGAGTAGGGGGCGGAGATAGGCTGAGGAGGGGCCTATAAAAGCGGCCGCTCTGCCTGGCAGCCGCACAGGAGCCAGCGAGCAGCGGCACAGGAGCCAGTGAACAGGGGCGTTTGCATGGGAGAGTTCCCATTGGAGGAGCAGGTATTTGGATTTGCATCATTTTTGTGGATTTGCATCTGTCTTTGTAGTCCTTGTATCTCTCTGTAGAGGCCCGTCGGGGCAGACTGCTGAGCGAGCAGCGGCGCCCTGAGTAGGGGGCGGAGCTAGGCTGAGGAGGGGCCTGTAAAAGCGGCCGCCCAGCCAGGCAGCGGCACAGGAGCCAGAAAACAGGGCGGTGAAAAGGGGTTTTTGAGTGGGAAAGTTCCCATTGGAGGAGCAGGTATTTGGATTTGCATCTGTCTTTGTGGATTTGCGTCTGTCTTTGTAGTGCTTGTATCTCTCTGTAGAGGCCCGTCGGGGCAGACTGCTGAGCGGGCAGCGGCGCCCTGAGTAGGGGGCGGAGCTAGGCTGAGGAGGGGCCTATAAAAGCGGCCGCCCAGCCCTGCAGCGGCACAGGAGCCAGCGAACAGGGGAGTTTGCGTGGGTGAGTTCCCATTGGAGGAGCAGGTATTTGGATTTGCATCTGTCTTTGTGGATTTGCATCTGTCTTTGTAATGCTTGTATCTCTCTGTAGATGCCCGTCGGCGCAGACTGCTTAGCGGGCAGCGGCGCCCTGAGTAGGGGGCGGAGCTCGGCTGAGGAGGGGCCTATAAAAGCGGCACCCAGCCAGGCAGCGGCACAGGAGCCAGCAAACAGGGTTGCGAACAGGGGAGTTTGAGAGGGAGAGTTCCCATTGGAGGAGCAGTTATTTGGATTTGCATCTTTTTTGTGGATTTGCATCTGTCTTTGTAGTCCTTGTATCTCTCTGTAGAGGCCCGTTGGGGCAGACTGCTGAGCGGGCAGCGGCGCCCTGAGTAGGGGGCGGAGTTAGGCTGAGGAGGGGCCTATAAAAGCGGCTGCCCAGCCAGGCAGCGGCAACGCTGCGAGCAGCGGTACAGGAGCCGGCGAAAAGGGGACTTTGCGTGGGAGAGTTCCCATTGGAGGAGCAGGTATTTGGATTTGCATCTGTCTTTGTGGATTTTCATCTGTCTTTGTAGTGCTTGTATCTCTCTGTAGAGGCCCGTTGGGGCAGACTGCTGAGCGGGCAGCGGCGCCCTGAGTAGGGGGCGGAGCTAGGCTGAGAAGGGGCCTATAAAAGCGACCGCTCTGCCTGGCAGCCGCACAGGAGCCAGCGAGCAGCGGCACAGGAGCCAGTGAACAGGGGCGTTTGCATGGGAGAGTTCCCATTGGAGGAGCAGGTATTTGATTTGCATCATTTTTGTGGATTTGCATCTGTCTTTGTAGTCCTTGTATCTCTCTGTAGAGGCCCGTCGGGGCAGACTGCTGTGCGGGCAGCGGCGCCCTGAGTAGGGGGCGGAGCTAGGCTGAGGAGGGGCCTATAAATGCGCCCCCCCCGCCAGGCAGCGGCACAGGAGCCAGTGAGCAGCGGCAGAGGAGCCTGTGAACAGGGGAGTTTGCATGGGAGAGTTCCCATTGGAGGAGCAGGTATTTGGATTTGCATCTTTTTTGTGGATTTGCATCTGTCTTTGTAGTGCTTGTATCTCTCTATAGAGGCCCGTAGGGGCAGACTGCTGAGCGGGCAGCGGCGCCCAGAGTAGGGGGCGGAGTTAGGCTGAGTAGGGGCCTATAAAAGCGGCCGCCCAGCCAGGCAGCGGCAAAGCTGCGAGCAGCGGTACAGGAGCCGGCGAACAGGGGACTTTGCGTGGGAGAGTTCCCATTGGAGGAGCAGGTATTTGGATTTGCATCATTTTTGTTGATTTGCATCTGTCTTTGAAGTCCTTGTATCTCTCTGTAGAGGCCCGTAGGGGCAGACTGCTGAGCGGGCAGCGGCGCCCTGAGTAGGGGGCGGAGCTAGGCTGAGGAGGGGCCTATAAAAGCGGCTGCCCATTCAGGCAGCGGCACAGTAGCCAGCGAGCAGCGGCACAGGAGCCAGCGAACAGGGGCGTTTGCGTGGGAGAGTTCCCATTGGAGGAGCAGGTATTTGGATTTGCATCTGTCTTTGTGGATAAGCAATTGTCTTTGTAGTGCTTGTATCTCTCTCTAGAGGCTCGTCGGCGCAGACTGCTGAGCGGGCTGCGGCGCCCTGAGTAGGGGGCGGAGCTAGGCTGAGGAGGGGCCTATAAAACCGGCCACCCAGCCAGGCAGCCGCACAGGAGCCAGCAAACAGGGTTGCGAACAGGGGAGTTTGAGTGGGAGAGTTCCCATTGGAGGAGCAGGTATTTGGATTTGCATCTGTCTTTGTGGATTTCCAATTGTCTTTGTAGTGCTTGTATCTCTCTCTAGAGGCTCGTCGGCGCAGACTGCTGAGCGGGCTGTGGAGCCCTGAGTAGGGGGCGGAGCTAGGCTGAGGAGGGGCCTATAAAAGCGGCCACCCAGCCAGGCAGCGGCACAGGAGCCAGTGAGCAGCGGCACAGGAGCCAGTGAACAGGGGCGTTTGCATGGGAGAGTTCCCATTGGAGGAGCAGGTATTGGATTTGCATCTTTTTTGCGGATTTGCATCTGTCTTTGTAGTGCTTTTATCTCTCTCTAGAGGCCCATCGGCGCAGACTGCTGAGCGGGCAGCGGCAACCTGAGTAGGAGTCGGAACTAGGCTGAGGAGGGGCCTATAAAAGCGGCCACCCAGCCAGGCAGCGGCACAGGAGCCAGTGAGCAGCGGCACAGGAGCTAGTGAACAGGGGAGTTTGCATAGTAGAGTTCCCATTGGAGGAGCAGGTATTGGATTTGCATCTTTTTTGGGGATTTGCATCTGTCTTTGTAGTGCTTGTATCTCTCTGTAGAGGCCCGTCGGCGCAGACTGCTGAGCGGGCAGCGGTGACCTGAGTAGTGGTCGGAGCTAGGCTGAGGAGGGGCCTATAAAAGCGGCCACCCAGCCAGGCAGCAGCACAGGAGCCAGCGAGCAGCGGCACAGGAGCTAGCGAACAGGGGAGTTTGCGTGGGAGAGTTCACATTGGAGGAGTAGTTTTTTGGATTTGCATCTGTCTTTGTGGATTTGCATCTGTCTTTGTAGTGCTTGTATCTCTCTGTAGAGGCCCGTCGGGGCAGACTGCTGAGCGGGCAGCGGCGCCCTGAGTAGGGGGCGGAGCTAGGCTGAGGAGGGGCCTATAGAAGCGGCCGCCCAGCCTGGCAGCGGCACAGGAGCCAGCGAGCAGCGGCACAGGAGCAAGCGAGGAGGGGAGTTTGTGTGGGAGAGTTCCCATTGGAGGAGCAGGTATTTGGATTTGCATCTGTCTTTGTGGATTTGCATCTGTCTTTGTAGTGCTTGTATCTCTCTGTAGAGGCCCGTCGGGGCAGACTGCTAAGCGGGCAGCGGCGCCCAGAGTAGGGGGCGGAGCTAGGTTGAGAAGCGGCCTATAAAAGAGGCTGCCCAGCCAGGCAGCGGCACAGGAGCCAGGGAGCAGCGGCGCAGGAGGCAGCGAACAGGGGAGTTTGCGTGGGAGAGTTCCCATTGGAGGAGCAGGTATTTGGATTTGCATCTTTTTTGTGGATTTGCATTTGTCTTTGTAGTGCCTGTACCTCTCTGTAGATGCCCGTCGGGTCAGTCTGCTGAGCAGGCAGCGGCGCCCTGAGTAGGGGGCGGAGCAAGACTGAGAAGGGGCCTATAAAAGCGGCCGCTCTGCCTGGCAGATGCACAGGAGCTAGCGAGCAGCGGCACAGGAGCCAGTGAACAGGGGACTTTGAAAGGGAGAGTTCCCATTGGAGGAGCAGGTAATTGGATTTGCATCTGTCTTTGTGGATTTCCAATTGTCTTTGTAGTGCTTGTATATCTCTGTAGAGGCCCGTCGGGGCAGACTGCTGAGAGGGCTGTGGAACCCTGAGTAGGGGGCGGAGCTAGGCTGAGGAGGGGCCTATAAAAGCGGCCGCCCAGCCAGGCAGCGGCACAGGAGCCAGCAAGCAGAGCGGCAAAGAGGGGAGTTTGTGTGGGAGAGTTCCCATTGGAGGAGCAGGTATTTGCATTTGCATCTTTTTTGTGGATTTGCATCTGTCTTTGTAGTGCTTGTATCTCTCTATAGAGGCCCGTCGGGGTAGACTGCTGACTGGGCAGCGGCGACCTAAGTAGGGGGCGGAGCTAGGCTGAGGAGGGGCCTATAAAAGCGGCCACTCTGCCTGGCAGCCGCACAGGAGCCAGCGAGCAGCGGCACAGGAGCCAGTGAACAGGGTCGTTTGCATATGAGAGTTCCCATTGGAGGAGCAGGTATTTGGATTTGCATCATTTTTGTGGATTTGCATCTGTCTTTGTAGTCCTTGTATCTCTCTGTAGAGGCCCGTCGGGGTAGACTGCTGACTGGGCAGCGGCGCCCTGAGTAGGGGGCGGAGCTAGGGTGAGGAGGGGCTATAAAAGCGGCTGCCCAGCCAGGCAGCGGCACAGGAGCCAGCGAGCAGCGGCACAGGAGCAAGCGAACAGAGGAGTTTTGCGTGAGACAGTTCCCATTGGAGGAGCAGGTTTTTGGATTTGCATCTGTTTTTGTGGATTTGCATCTGTCTTTGTAGTGCTTTTATCTCTGTATAGAGGCCCGTCGGGGCAGACTGCTGAGCGGGCAGCGGCGCCCAGAGTAGGGGGCGGAGCTAGGTTGAGGAGCGGCCTATAAAAGAGGCTGCCCAGCCAGGCAGCGGCACAGGAGCCAGGGAGCAGCGGCGCAGGAGGCAGCGAACAGGGGAGTTTGCGTGGGAGAGTTCCCATTGGAGGAGCAGGTATTTGGATTTGCATCTTTTTTGTGGATTTGCATCTGTCTTTGTAGTGCTTGTATCTCTCTATAGAGGCCTGTCGGGGCAGACTGCTGAGCGGGCAGCGGCGCCCTGAGTAGGGGGCGGAGCTAGGCTGAGGAGGGGCCTATAAAAGCGGCCGCTCTGCTTGGCAGCCGCACAGGAGCCAGCGAGCAGCGGCACAGGAGCCAGTGAACAGGGGGTTTGCATGGGAGAGTTCCCATTGGAGGAGCAGGTATTTGGATTTGCATCTTTTTTGTGGATTTGCATCTCTCTTTGTAGTCCTTGTATCTCTCTGTAGATGCCCGTCGGGGCAGACTGCTGAGCGGGCAGCGGCGCCCTGAGTAGTGGGCGGAGCTAGGCTGAGGAGTGGCCTATAAAAGCGGCTGCCCATTCAGGCAGCGGCACAGTAGCCAGCGAGCAGCGGCACAGGAGCCAGCGAACAGGGGCGTTTGTGTGGGAGAGTTCCCATTGGAGGAGCAGGTATTTGGGTTTGCATCTGTCTTTGTGGATAAGCATCTGTCTTTGTAGTGCTTGTATCTCTCTCTAGAGGCCCGTCGGCGCAGACTGCAGAGCGGGCAGCGGCGACCTGAGTAGGGGTCGGAGCTAGGCTGAGGAGGGGCCTATAAAAGCGGCCCCCCCGCCAGGCAGCGGCACAGGAGCCAGTGAGCAGCGGCAGAGGAGCCAGTGAACAGGGGAGTTTGCATGGGAGAGTTCCCATTGGAGGAGCAGGTATTTGGATTTGCATGTTTTTTGTGGATTTGCATCTGTCTTTGTAGTGCTTGTATCTCTCTATAGAGACCGGTAGGGGCAGACTGCTGAGCGGGCAGCGGCGCCCAGAGTAGGGGGCGGAGTTAGGCTGAGGAGGGGCCTATAAAAGCGGCCGCCCAGCCAGGCAGCGGCAAAGCTGCGAGCAGCGGTACAGGAGCCGGCGAACAGGGGACTTTGCTTGGGACAGTTCCCATTGGAGGAGCAGGTATTTGGATTTGCATCTGTCTTTGTGAATTTGCATCTGTCTTTGTAGTGCTTGTATCTCTCTGTAGAGGCCCGTCGGGGCAGACTGCTGAGCGGGCTGCGGCGCCCTGAGTAGGGGTCGGAGCTAGGCTGAGGAGGGGCCTATAAAAGCGGCCACCCAGCCAGGCAGCGGCACAGGAGCCAGCGAGCAGCGGCACAGGAGGCAGCGAACAGGGGAGTTTGCGTGGGAGAGTTCCCATTGGAGGAGCAGGTATTTGGATTTGCATCTGTCTTTCTGGATTTGCATTTGTCTTTGTAGTGCTTTTATCTCTCTGTAGATGCCCGTCGCGTCAGTCTGCTGAGTTGGCAGCGGCGCCCTGAGTAGGGGGCGGAGCAAGGCTGAGAAGGGGCCTATAAAACAGCCGCTCTGCCTGGCAGATGCACAGGAGCTAGCGAGCAGCGGCACATGAGCCAGTGAACAGGGGTCTTTGAATGGGAGAGTTCCCATTGGAGGAGCAGGTATTTGGATTTGCATTTTTTTGTGGATTTGCATGTGTCTTTGTAATGCTTGTATCTCTCTGTAGAGGCCCGTCGGCGCAGACTGCTGAGCGGGCAGCGGCGCCCGAACTATGGGCAGGAGATAGGCAGAGCAGGGGCCTATAAAAGCGGCCGCTCTGCCTGGCAGCCGCACAGGAGCCTGCGAGCAGCGGCACAGGAGCCAGTGAACAGGGGCGTCTGCATGGGAGAGTTCCCATTGGAGGAGCAGGTATTTGGATTTGCATCATTTTTGTGGACTTGCATCTGTCTTTGTAGTGCTTGTATTCTCTCTAGAGGCCCGTCGGCGCAGACTGCTGAGCGGGCAGCGGCAACCTGAGTAGGAGTCGGAGCTAGGCTGAGGAGGGGCCCATAAAAGCGGCCACCCAGCCAGGCAGCGGCACAGGAGCCAGTGAGCAGCGGCACAGGAGCTAGTGAACAGGGGAGTTTGCATGGTAGAGTTCCCATTGGAGGAGCAGGTATTGGATTTGCATCTTTTTTGTGGATTTGCATCTGTCTTTGTAGTGCTTGTATCTCTCTGTAGAGGCCCGTCGGGGCAGACTGCTGAGCGGGCAGCGGCGCCCTGAGTAGGGGGCGGAGCTAGGCTGAGGAGGGGCCTATAGAAGCGGCCGCCCAGCCTGGCAGCGGCACTGGAGCCAGCGAGCAGCGGCACAGGAGCAAGCGAAGATGGGAGTTTGTGTGGGAGAGTTCCCATTGGAGGAGCAGGTATTTGGATTTGCATCTGTCTTTGTGGATTTGCATCTGTCTTTGTAGTGCTTGTATCTCTCTGTAGAGGCCCGTCGGGGCAGACTGCTGAGCGGGCAGCGGCGCCCAGAGTAGGGGGCGGAGCTAGGCTGAGGAGCGGCCTATAAAAGAGGCTGCCCAGCCAGGCAGCGGCACAGGAGCCAGGGAGCAGCGGCGCAGGAGGCAGCGAACAGGGGAGTTTGCGTGGGAGAGTTCCCATTGGAGGAGCAGGTATTTGGATTTGCATCTTTCTTTGTGGATTTGCATTTGTCTTTGTAGTGCCTGTATCTCTCTGTAGATGCCCGTCGGGTCAGTCTGCTGAGCAGGCAGCGGTGCCCTGAGTAGGGGGCGGAGCAAGACTGAGAAGGGGCCTATAAAAGCGGCAGCTCTGCCTGGCAGATGCAGAGGAGCTAGCGAGCAGCGGCACAGGAGCCAGTAAACAGGGGACTTTGAATGGGAGATTCCCCATTGGAGGAGCAGGTAATTGGATTTGCATCTGTCTTTGTGGATTTCCAATTGTCTTTGTAGTGCTTGTATATCTCTGTAGAGGCCCGTCGGGGCAGACTGCTGAGCGGGCTGTGGAGCCCTGAGTAGGGGGCGGAGCTAGGCTGAGGAGGGGCCTATAAAAGCGGCCGCCCAGCCAGGCAGCGGCACAGGAGCCAGCAAACAGAGCGGCAAAGAGGGGAGTTTGTGTGGGACAGTTCCCATTGGAGGAGCAGGTATTTGCATTTGCATCTTTTTTGTGGATTTGCATCTGTCTTTGTAGTGCTTGTATCTCTCTATAGAGGCCTGTCGGCGCAGACTGCTGAGCGGGCAGCGGCGACCTAAGTAGGGGGCGGAGCTAGGCTGAGGAGGGGCCTATAAAAGCGGCCACTCTGCCTGGCAGCCGCACAGGAGCCAGCGAGCAGCGGCACAGGAGCCAGTGAACAGGGGCGTTTGCGTGAGAGAGTTCCCATTGGAGGAGCAGGTTTTTGGATTTGCATCTGTCTTTGTGGATTTGCATCTGTCTTTGTAGTGCTTTTATCTCTGTGTAGAGGCCCGTCGGGGCAGACTGCTTGGCGGGCAGCGGCGCCCAGAGTAGGGGGCGGAGCTAGGTTGAGGAGCGGCCTATAGAAGAGGCTGCCCAGCCAGGCAGCGGCACAGGAGCCAGGGAGCAGCGGCGCAGGAGGCAGCGAACAGGGGAGTTTGCGTGGGAGAGTTCCCATTGGAGGAGCAGGTATTTGGATTTGCATCTTTTTTGTGGATTTGCATCTGTCTTTGTAGTGCTTTTATCTCTGTGTAGAGGCCCGTCGGGGCAGACTGCTGAGCGGGCAGCGGCGCCCTGAGTAGGGGGCGGAGCTAGGCTGAGGAGGGGGCCTATAAAAGCGGCCGCTCTGATTGGCAGCCGCACAGGAGCCAGCGAGCAGCGGCACAGGAGCCAGCGAACAGGGGCGTTTGTGTGGGAGAGTTCCCATTGGAGGAGCAGGTATTTGGATTTGCATCTGTCTTTGTGGATAAGCATCTCTCTTTGTAGTGCTTGTATCTCTCTCTAGAGGCCCGTCGGCGCAGACTGCTGAGCGGGCAGCTGCGACCTGAGTAGGGGTCGGAGCTAGGCTGAGGAGGGGCCTATAAAAGCGGCCACCCAGCCAGGCAGCGGCACAGGAGCCAGCGAGCAGCGGCACAGGAGGCAGCGAACAGGGGAGTTTGCGTGGGAGAGTTCCCATTGGAGGAGCAGGTATTTGGATTTGCATCTGTCTTTCTGGATTTGCATTTGTCTTTGTAGTGCTTTTATCTCTCTGTAGATGCCCGTCGCGTCAGTCTGCTGAGTAGGCAGCGGCGCCCTGAGTAGGGGGCGGAGCAAGGCTGAGAAAGGGCCTATAAAAGCGGCCGCTCTGCCTGGCAGATGCACAGGAGCTAGCGAGCAGCGGCACATGAGCCAGTGAACAGGGGTCTTTGAATGGGAGAGTTCCCATTGGAGGAGCAGGTATTTGGATTTGCATTTTTTTGTGGATTTGCATGTGTCTTTGTAATGCTTGTATCTCTCTGTAGAGGCCCGTCGGCGCAGACTGCTGAGCGGGCAGCGGCGCCCTGAGTAGGGGGCGGAGCTAGGCTGAGGAGGGGCCTATAAAAGCGGCCGCTCTGCCTGGCAGCCGCACAGGAGCCTGCGAGCAGCGGCATAGGAGCCAGTGAACAGGGGCGTCTGCATGGGAGAGTTCCCATTGGAGGAGCAGGTATTTGGATTTGCATCTGTCTTTGTAGTGCTTGTATCTCTCTGTAGAGGCCCGTCGGAGCAGACTGCTGAGCGGGCAACGGCGCCCTGAGTAGGGGTTGGAGCAAGGCTGAGAAGGGGCCTATAAAAGCGGCCGCTCTGCCTGGCAGATGCACAGGAGCTAGCGAGCAGCGGCACAAGAGCCAGTGAACACGAGACTTTGAATGGGAGAGTTCCCATTGGAGGAGCAGGTATTTGGTTTTGCAATTTTTTTGTGGATTTGCATCTGTCTTTGTAGTGCTTGTATCTCTCTGTAGAGGCCCGTCGGGGCAGACTGCTGAGCGGGCAGCGGCGCCCTGAGTAGGGGGCAGAGCTCGGCTGAGGAGGGGCCTATAAAAGCGGCACCCAGCCAGGCAGCGGCACAGGAGCCAGCAAACAGGGTTGCAAACAGGGAAGTTTGAGTTGGAGAGTTCCCATTGGAGGAGCAGGTATTTGGATTTGCATCTGTCTTTGTGGATTTCCAATTGTCTTTGTAGTGCTTGTATCTCTCTGTAGAGGCCCGTCGGGGCAGACTGCTGAGCGGGCTGTGGAGCCCTGAGTAGGGGGCGGAGCTAGGCTGAGGAGGAGCCTATAAAAGCGGCCGCCCAGCCAGGCAGCGGCACAGGAGCCAGCGAGCAGCGGCACAGGAGCCAGCGAACAGGGGCGTTTGCGTGGGAGAGTTCGCATTGGAGGAGCAGGTTTTTGGATTTGCATATGTCTTTGTGGATAAGCATCTGTCTTTGTAGTGCTTGTATCTCTCTCTAGACGCCCGTCGGCGCAGACTGCTTAGCGGGCAGCGGCGACCTGAGTAGGGGTCGGAGCTAGGCTGAGGAGGGACCTATAAAAGCGGCCACCCAGCCAGGCAGCGGCAGAGGAGCCAGCGAGCAGCGGCACAGGAGCCAGCGAACAGGGCAGTTTGTGTGGGAGAGTTCCCATTGGAGGAGCAGGTATTGGATTTGCATGTATGTTTTTGTAGTGCTTGTATCTCTCTGTAGACGCCCGTCGCGGCAGACTGCTGAGCTGGCAGCGGCGCCCTGAGTAGGGGGCGAAGCTATACTGAGGATGGGCCTATAAAAGCGGCCGCCCAGTCAGGCAGCGGTACAGCTGCGAGCAGCGAACAGGGCGGCGAACAGGGGAGTTTGCGTGGGAGAGTTCCCATTGAAGGTGCAGGTATTTGGATTTGCATCTGTCTTTGCGGATTTGCATCTGTCTTTGTGGATTTGCGTCTGTCTTTGTAGTGCTTGTATCTCTCTGTAGAGGCCCGTCGGGGCAGACTGCTGAGCGGGCAGCGGCGCCCTGAGTAGGAGGTGGAGCTAGGCTGAGGAGGGGCCTATAAAAGCGGCCACCCATCCAGGCAGCGGCACAGGAGCCAGCGAGCAGCGGCACAGGAGCCAGTGAACAGGGGAGTTTGCGTGGGAGAGTTCCCATTGGAGCAGCAGGTATTTGGATTTGCATCTGTCCTTGTGGATTTGCATCTGTCTATGTAGTGCTTGTATCTCTCTTTAGAGGCCCGTCGGGGCAGACTGCTGAGCGGGCAGCGGCGCCCAGCGTAGGGGGCGGAGCTAGGCTGAGGAGGGGCCTAGAAAAGCAGCCGCCCAGCCAGGCAGCGGCACAGGAGCCAGCGAGCAGCGGCACAGGAGGCAGCGAGCAGTTGCACAGGAGCCAGTGAACAGGGGAGTTTGCATGGGAGAGATCCCTTTGGAGGGGCAGGTATTTGGATTTGCAAAATTTTTGTGGACTTGCATCTGTCTTTGTAGTGCTTGTATCTCACTATAGAGGCCCGTCGGGGCGGACTGCTGAGCGGGCTGCGGCGCCCTGAGTAGAGGGCGGAGCTAGGCAGAGGAGGGCCCTATAAAAGCGGCCGCCCAGCCAGGCAGCGGCACAGGAACCAGCAAACAGGGCTGCGAACAGGGGAGTTTGCGTGGGATAGTTCCCATTGAAGGAGCAAGTATTTGGATTTGCATCTGTCTTTGTGGATTTGCATCTGTCTTTGTAGTTCTTGTATGTCTCTATAGAGGCCCGTCAGGACAGACTGCTGAGCGGCCAGCGGTGCCCTGAGTAGGGAGCAGAGCTAGGCTGAGGAAGGGCCTATAAAAGCGGCTGCCCAGCCAGGCAGCGGCACAGGAGCCACCGAGCAGCGGCACAGGAGCCAGCGAACATTGGAGTTTGCATGGGAGAGTTTCCATTGTAGCAGCAGATATTTTGGTTTGCATATCTGTCCTTGTACTGCTTTAATCTCTCTGTAGAGGCCCGTCGGGGCAGACTGCTGAGCCGGCAGCGGCGCCCTGAGTAGCGGCGGAGCTAGGCTGAGGAGGGGCCTATAGAAGCACCCGCCCAGCCACGCAGCGGCACAGCTGCGAGCAGCGGGACAGGAGCCAGCAAACAGGGGAGTTTGCGTGGGAGAGTTCTCATTGGAGAAGCAGGTATTTGGATTTGCATCTTTCTTTGTGGATTTGCATCTGTCTTTTTAGTGCTTGTATCTCTCTGTAGAGGCCCGTCAGGGCAGACTGCTGAGCGGGCAGCGGCGCCCTGAGTAGGAGGCGGAGCTAGGCTAAGGAAGGGCCTATAAAAGCAGCCCCCCAGCCAGGCAGCGGCACAGGAGCCAGCGAGCCAGCAAACAGGGCAGTGAACAGGGGAAATGCGACAGAGAGTTCCCATTGGAGGAGCAGGTATTTGGATTTGCATCTGTCTTTGTGGATTTGCATCTGTCTTTGTGGATTTGCATCTGTCTTTGTAGTGCTTGTATCTCTCAGTAGAGTCCCTCGTCGCAGACTGCTGAGCGGGCAGCGGCGCCCTGAGTAGGGGGCGGAGCTAGGCTGAGGAGGGGCCTATAAAAGCGGTCGTCCAGGCAGGCAGCGGCACAGGAGCCAGCGAACAGGGCTGCGAACAGGGGTGTTTGTGTGGGAGAATTCCCAGTGCAGGAGCAGGTATTTTGATTTGCATCAGTCTTTGTGGATTTGCGTCTATCTTTGTAGTGCTTGTATCTCTCTGTAGAGGCCCGTAGGGGTAGACTGCTGAGCCGGCAGCGGTGCCCTGAGTGGGCGGCGGAGCTAGGCTGAGGAGGGGCCCATAAAAGCGGCCGCCCAGCCAGGCAGCGGCACAGCTGCGAGCAGCGAACAGGGCGGCGAACAGGGGAGTTTGTGTGGGAGATTTCCCACTGGAGGAGCAGGTATTTAGATTTGCATCTGTCTTTGTGGATTTGCATCTGTCATTGTAGTGCTTTATCTCTCTGTAGATGTTCGTCGGGGCAGACCGCTGAGCGGGCAGCGGCGCCCTGAGTGGGGGCGGAGATAGGCTGAGGAGGCGCCTATAGAAGCAGCTGCCCAGCCAGGCAGCGACACAGCTGCGAGCAGCGGTTCAGGAGCCAGCAAACAGGGGAGTTTGCGTGGGAGAGTTCACATTGGAGGAGCAGGTATTTGGATATGCATCTCTGTCTTTGTAGTGCTTGTATCTCTCTGTAGAGTCCCCCGTGGCAGACTGCTGAGCGGGCAGCGGCGCCCTGAGTAGGGGGCGGAGCTCGGCTGAGGAGGGGCCTATAAAAGCTGCTGCCCAGCCAGGCAGCAGCACAGGAGCCAGCGAACATGGGAGTTTGCGTGGGAGAGTTCCCATTGGAGGAGCAGGTATTTGGATTTGCACCTGTCTTTGTGGATTTGCATCTGTCTTTGTAGTGCTTGTATCTCTCTGTAGAGGCCGGTCGGGACAGTCTGCTGAGCGGGCAGCGGGGCCCAGAGTAGGGGGCGGAGCTAGGCTGAGGAGGGGCCTATAAAAGCGGCTGCCCAGCCAGGCAGCGGCACAGGAGCCAGCAAACAGAGCAGCGAACAGGGGAGTTTGCGACGGAGAGTTCCCATTGGAGGAACAGGTATTTGGATTTGCACCTGTCTTTGTGGATTTGCATTTGTATTTGTAGTGCTTGTATCACTCTGTAGAGGCCCGTCCGGGCAGTCTGCTGAGCGGGCAGCAGCGCCCTGAGTAGGGGGCGGAGATAGGATGAGGAGGGCATATAAAAGCGGCCGCCCAGCCAGGCAGCGGCACAGGAGCCAGCAAACAGGGCAGCGAACAGGGGAGTTTGCGACGGAGAGTTCCCATTTGAGGAACAGGTATTTGGATTTGCATCTGTCTTTGTGGATTTGCATCTGTCTTAGTAAGCTTGTATCTCTCTGTAGAGGCCCGTCGGGGCAGACTGCTGAGCGGGCAGCGGCGCCCTGAGTAGGGGGCGGAGATAGGCTGAGGAGGGCCTATAAAAGCGGCCGCCCAGCCAGGCAGCGGCACAGGAGCCAGCAAACTGGGCGGCGAACAGGGGAGTTTGCGTGGGAGAGTTCCCATTGGAGGAGCGGTATTTGGATTTGCATCTGTCTTTGTGTATTTGCATGTGATTTTGTAGTGCATGTATCTTTCTGTAGAGGCCCGTCGGGCAGACTGCTGAGCGGGCAGAGGCGCCCTAAGTAGGGGGCAGAGCTAGGCTGAGGAGGGGCCTATAAAAGCGGCCGCCCAGCCAGGCAGCGGCACAGGAGCCAGGAAGCAGCGGCACAGAAACCAGCGAACAGGGGCGTTTCCGTGGTAGAGTTCCCATTGGAGGAGCAGGTATTTGGATTTGCATCTGTCTTTGTGGATTTGCATCTGTCTTTGTAGTGCTTGTATCTCTCTCTAGAGGCCCGTCGGGGCAGACTGCTGAGCGGGCAGCGGCGCCCTGAGTAGGGGGCGGAGCTAGGCTGAGGAGGGGCCTATAAAAGCGGCCGCCCAGCCACGCAGCCGCACACGAGCTAGCGAGCAGCGGCACAGGAGCCAGCGAACAGGTGCGTTTGCGTGGGAGAGTTCCCATTGGAGGAGCAGGTATTTGAATTTGCATCTCTCTTTGTGGATTTGCATCTGACTTTGTAGTGCTTGTATCTCTCTGTAGAGACCCGTCGGGGCAGACTGCTGAGCGGGCAGCGGCGCCCTGAGCAGGGGGCGGAGCTAGGCTGAGGAGGGGCCTATAAAAGAAGCCGCCCAGCCAGGCAGCGGCACAGGAGCCAGCGAACAGGGGAGTTTGCGTGGGAGAGTTGCCATTGGAGGAGCATGTATTTGGATTTGCATCTGTCTTTTTGGATTTGCATCTGTCTTTGTAGTGCTTGTATCTCTCTGTAGAGGCCCGTCGGCGCAGACTGCTGAGCGGGCTGCGGCGCCCTGAGTAGGGGGCGGAGCTAGGCTGAGGAGGGGCCTATAAAAGCGGCCGCCCAGCCAGGCAGCGGCACAGGAGCCAGCGAGCAGCAGCACAGGAACCAGCGAACAGGGGCATTTGCGTGGGAGAGTTCCCATTGGAGGAGCAGGTATTTGGATTTGCATCTTTCTTTGTGGAATTGCGTCTATCTTTCCAGTGCTTGTATCTCTCTGTAGAGGCCCGTCGGGGCAGACTGCTGAGCGGGCAGCGGCGCCCTGAGTAGGGGGCGGAGCTACGCTGAGGAAGGGGCCTATAAAAGCGGCCGCCCAGCCAGGCAGCGGCACAGGAGCCAGAGAACAGGGGAGTTTGTGTGGGAGAGTTCCCATTGGAGGAGCAGGTATTTGGATTTGCATCTGTCTTTGTGGATTTGCATCTGTCTTTGTAGTGCTTGTATCTCTCTGTAGAGGCCCGTCAGGGCAGACTGCTGAGCGGGCAGCGTCCCCCTGAGTAGGGGGCGGAGTTAGGCTGAGGAGGGGCCTATAAAAGCGGCCGCCCTACCAGGCAGCAGCAAAGGAGCCAGCGAACAGGTGAGTTGGCGTGGGAGAGTTCCCATTGGAGGAGCAGGTATTTGGATTTGCATCTCTGTCTTTGTAGTGCATGTATATCTCTGTAGAGGCCCGTCGGGGCAGACTGCTGAGCGGGCAGCGGCGCCCTGAGTAGGGGGCGGAGCTAGGCTGAGGAGGGGCCTATAAAAACGGCCGCCCAGCCAGGCAGCGGCACAGCTGCGAGCAGCGGTTCAGGAGCCAGCGAACAGGGGAGTTTGCGTGGGAGAGTTCCCACTGGAGGAGCAGGTATTTGGATTTGCATCTGTCTTTGTGTATTTCCATCTGTCTTTGTAGTGCTTGTATCTCTCTGTAGAGGCCCGTTTGGGCAGACTGCTGAGTGGGCAGCGGTGCACTGAGTAGGGGCGGAGCTAGGCTGAGGAGGGGCCTATAATAGCGGCCGCCCAGCCAGGCAGCGGCACAGGAGCCAGCAAACAGAGCGGCAAAGAGGGGAGTTTGCGTGGGAGAGTTTCCATTGGAGTTGCAGGTATTTGGATTTGCATCTGTCTTTGTGTACTTCATGTGTCTTTGTAGTGCTTGTATCTCTCTATAGAGGCCCGTTGGGGCAGACTGCTGTGCGGCCAGCGGCGCCCAGAAGAGGGGGCGGAGCTAGGCTCAGGACGGACCGATAAAAGCGGCCGCCCAGCCAGGGAGCGGCACAGGAGCCAGCGAGCAGGGGAGTTTGTGTGGGAGAGTTCCCATTGGAGGAGCAGGTATTTGGATATGCATCTGTCTTTGTGGATTTGCATCTGTCTTTGTAGTGCTTGTATCTCTCTGTATATGCCCGTCGGGGTAGTCTCCTGAGCGGGCAGCGGCGCCCTGAGTAGCGGGCGGAGCAAGGCTGAGAAGGGGCCCATAAAAGCGGACGCTCTTCCTGGCAGATGCACAGGAGCCAGCGAGCAGCGGCACAGGAGCCAGTGAACACGGGAGTTTGCATGGGAAAGTTCCCATTGGGGGAGCAGGTATTTGGATTTGCATTTTTTTTGTGGATTTGCATATGTCTTTGTAGTGGTTGTATCTCTCTGTAGAGGCCCGTCGGGGCAGACTGCTGAGCGGGCAGCGGCGCCCTGAGTAGGGGGCGGATCTAGGCTGAGGAGGGGCCTATAAAAGCGGCCGCCCAGCCACGCAGCGGCACAGGAGCCAGCGAGCAGCGGCACAGGAGCCAGTGAACACGGGAGTTTGCATGGGAAAGTTCCCATTGGGGGAGCAGGTATTTGGATTTGCATCTTCTTTGTGGATTTGCATCTGTCTTTGTAGTGCTTGTATCTCTCTGTAGAGGCGCGTCGAGGCAGACTGCTGAGCGGGCAGCGGCGCCCTGAAGGGGGGCGGGGCTAGGCTGAGGAGGGGCCTATAAAAGCGGCACCCAGCCAGGCAGCGGCACAGTTGCCAGCAACAGGGCTGCGAACAGGGGAGTTTGCGTGGGAGAGTTCCCATTGGAGCAGCTGGTATGTGGATTTGCATAGTGTCTTTGTGGATTTGCATTTGTCTTTGTAGTGCTTGTATCTCTCTGTAGAGGCCCGTCGGGGTAGTCTGCTGAGCGGACAGCGGCGACCTGAGTAGGGGGCGGAGCTAGGCTGAGGAGGGGCCTATAAAAGCGGCCGCCCATTCAGGCAGCGGCACAGGAGCCAGCTAACAGGGGCGTTTGCATGGGAGAGTTCCCATTGGAGGAGCAGGTATTTGGATTTGCATCTGTCTTTGTGGATTTCCAATTGTCTTTGTAGTGCTTGTATATCTCTGTAGAGGCCCGTCGGGGCAGACTGCTGAGCGGGCTGTGGAGCCCTGAGTAGGGGGCGGAGCTAGGCTGAGGAGGGGCCTATAAAAGCGGCCGCCCAGCCACGCAGCGGCACAGGAGCCAGCGAGCAGCGGCACAGGAGCCAGAGAACAGGGCGGAGAACAGGGAAGATTGCGTGGGAGAGTTCCCATTGGAGGAGCAGGTATTTGGATTTGCATCTGTCTTTGTGGATTTCCAATTGTCTTTGTAGTGCTTGTATATCTCTGTAGAGGCCCGTCGGGGCAGACTGCTGAGCGGGCTGTGGAGCCCTGAGTAGGGGGCGGAGCTAGGCTGAGGAGGGGCCTGTAAAAGCGGCCGCCCAGCCAGGCAGCGGCACAGCTGCGAGCAGAGAACAAGGCGGCGAACAGGGGAGTGTGCGTGGGAGAGTTCCCATTGGAGGGAGGAGATATATTGGTTTGCATATCTGTCTTTGTAGTGCTTGTATCTCTCTGTACAGGCCCGTCGTGGCAGACTGATGAGAGAGCAGCGGCGCCCTGAGTAGGGGGCGGAGCTAGTCTGAGGAGGGTCCTATAAAAGCGGCCGCCCAGCCAGGCAGCGGCACAGGAGCCAGTGAGCAGAGGCACAGTAGGCAGCGAACAGGGGAGTTTGCGTGGGAGAGTTCCCATTGGAGGAGCAGGTATTTGGATTTGCATCTGTCTTTGTGGATTTGCATCTGTCTTTGCAGTGCTTGTATCTCTCTGTAGAGGCCCGTCGGGGCAGACTGCTGAGCGGGCAGCGGCGCCCTGAGTAGGGGGCGGAGCTAGGCTGAGGAGGGGCCTATAAAAGCGGCCGCTCTGCCTGGTAGCCGCACAGGAGCCAGACAGCAGCGGCACAGGAGCCAGTGAACAGGGGCGTTTGCGCGGGAGAATTCCCATTGGAGGAGCAGGTATTTTGATTTGCATCTGTCTTTGTGGATAAGCATCTGTCTTTGTAGTGCTTGTATCTCTCGCTAGAGGCCCGTCGGCGCAGACTGCTGAGCGGGCAGTGGCGACCTGAGTATGGGTCGGAGCTAGGCTGAGGAGGGGACTATAAAAGCGGCGGCCCCCCAGCCAGGCAGCGGCACAGGAGCCAGTGAACAGGGGAGTTTGCATGGGAGAGTTCCCATTGGAGGAGCAGTATTTGGATTTGCATCCTTTTTGTGGATTTGCATCTGTCTTTGTAGTGCTTGTATCTCTCTGTAGAGGCCCGTCGGGGCAGACTGCTAAGCGGGCTGCGGTGCCCTACGTAGGGGGCGGATATAGGCTGAGGAGGGGCTTAAAAGGGGCCGCCCAGCCAGGCAGCGGCACAGGAGCCAGCGAGCAGCGGCACAGGAGCCAACGAACAGAGGAGTTTGCGTGAGAGATTTCCCATTGGAGGAGCAAGTTTTTGGATTTGCATCTGTCTTTGTGGATTTGCATCTGTCTTTGTAGTGCTTGTATCTCTCTGTAGAGGCCCGTCGGGGCAGACTGCTGAGCGGGCAGGGGCGCCCTGAGTAGAGGGCGGAGCTAGGCTGAGGAGGGGCCTATAGAAGCGGCCGCCCAGCCAGGCAGCGGCACAGGAGCCAGCGAGCAGCGGCACAGGAGCAAGCGAAGAGGGGAGTTTGTGTGTGGAGAGTTCCCATTGGAGGAGCAGGTATTTGGATTTGCTTCTGTCTTTGTGGATTTGCATCTGTCTTTGTAGTGCTTGTATCTCTCTGTAGAGGCCCGTCGGGGCAGACTGCTGAGCGGGCAGCGGCGCCCAGAGTAGGGGGCGGAGCTAGGTTGAGGAGCGGCCTATAAAAGAGGATGCCCAGCCAGGCAGCGGCACAGGAGCCAGCGGCGCAGGAGGCAGCGAACAGGGGAGTTTGCGTGGTAGATTTCCCATTGGAGGAGCAGGTATTTGGATTTGCATCTGTCTTTGTGGATTTGCATTTGTCTTTGTAGTGCTTGTATCTCTCTGTAGATGCCCGTCGGGTCAGTCTGCTGAGCAGGCAGCGGCGCCCTGAGTAGTGGTCGGAGCTAGGCTGAGGAGGGGCCTATAAAAGCGGCCACCCAGCCAGGCAGCGGCACAGGAGCCAGCGAGCAGCGGCACAGGAGGCAGCCAACAGGGGAGTTTGCGTGGGAGAGTTCCCATTGGAGGAGCAGGTATTTGGATTTGCATCTGTCTATGTGGATTTGCATCTGTCTTTGTAGTGCTTGTATCTCTCTGTAGAGGCCCGTCGGGGCAGACTGCTGAGCGGGCAGCGGCGCCCTGAGTAGGGGGCGGAGCTAGGCTGAAGAGGGGCCTATAAAAGCGGCCGCTCTGCCTGGCAGCCGCACAGGAGTCAGCGAGCAGCGGCACAGGAGCCAGTGAACAGGGGCGTTTGCATGGGAGAGTTCCCATTGGAGGAGCAAATTTGGATTTGCATATATTTTGTGGATTTGCATCTGTCTTTGTAGTCCTTGTATCTCTCTGTAGAGGCCCGTCGGGGCAGACTGCTGAGCGGGCAGCGGCGCCCTGAGTAGGGGGCGGAGCTAGTCTGAGGGGGGGCCTATAAAAGCGGCTGCCCATTCAGGCAGCGGCACAGTAGCCAGCGAGCAGCGGCACAGGAGCCAGCGAACAGGGGCGTTTGCACCGGAGAATTCCCATTGGAGGAGCAGGTATTTGGATTTGCATCTGTCTTTGTGGATAAGCATCTGTCTTTGTAGTCCTTGTATCTCTCTGTAGAGGCCCGTCGGGGCAGACTGCTGAGCGGGCAGCGGCGCCCTACGTAGGGGGCGGAGCTAGGCTGAGGAGGGGCCTATAGAAGCGGCCGCCCAGCCAGGCAGCGGCACAGGAGCCAGCGAGCAGCGGCACAGGAGCAAGCGAAGAGGGGAGTTTGTGTGGGAGAGTTCCCATTGGAGGAGCAGGTATTTGGATTTGCATCTGTCTTTGTGGATTTGCATCTGTCTTTGTAGTGCTTGTATCACTCTGTAGAGGCCCGTCGGGGCAGACTGCTGAGCGGGCAGCGGCGCCCTGAGTAGGGGGCGGAGCTAGGCTGAGGAGGGGCCTATAAAAGCGGCTGCCCACTCAGGCAGCGGCACAGTAGCCAGCGAGCAGCGGCACAGGATCCAGTGAACAGGGGAGTTTGCATGAGAGAGTTCCCATTGGAGAAGCAGGTATTTGGATTTGTATCTTTTTTGTGGATTTGCATCTGTCTTTTTAGTGCTTGTATCTCTCTCTAGAGGCCCGTCGGCGCAGACTGCTGAGCGGGCAGCGGCGACCTGAGTAGGGGTCGGAGCTAGGCTGAGGAGGGGCCTATAAAAGCGGCCACCCAGCCAGGCAGCGGCACAGGAGCCAGGGAGCAGCGGCAGAGGAGCCAGTGAACAGGGGAGTTTGCATGGGAGAGTTCCCATTGGAGGAGCAGGTATTTGGATTTGCATCTTTTTTGTGGATTTGCATATGTCTTTGTAGTGCTTGTATCTCTCTCTAGAGGCCCGTCTGGGCAGACTGCTGTGCGGGCAGCGGCGCCCAGAATAGGGGGCGGAGCTAGGCTGAGGAGGGGCCTATAAAAGCGGCCGCCCAGCCAGCCAGCGGCACAGGAGCCAGCGAGCAGCGGCACAGGAGGCAGCGAACAGGCGAGTTTGCGTGGGAGAGTTCCCATTGGAGGAGCAGGTATTTGGATTTGCATCTGTCTTTGTGGATTTGCATCTGTCTTTGTAGTGCTTTTATCTCTCTGTAGAGGCCCGTCGGGGCAGACTGCTGAGCGGGCAGCGGCGCCCTGAGTAGGGGGCGGAGCTAGGCTGAAGAGGGGCCTATAAAAGCGGCCGCTCTGCCTGGCAGCCGCACAGGAGCCAGCGAGCAGCGGCACAGGAGCCAGTGAACAGGGGCGTTTGCATGGGAGAGTTCCCATTGGAGGAGCAAATTTGGATTTGCATAATTTTTGTGGATTTGCATCTGTCTTTGTAGTCCTTGTATCTCTCTGTAGAGGCCCGTCGGGGCAGACTGCTGAGCGGGCAGCGGCGCCCTGAGTAGGGAGCGGAGCTAGGCTGAGGAGGAGCCTATAAAAGCGGCTGCCCATTCAGGCAGCGGCACAGTAGCCAGCGAGCAGCGGCACAGGAGCCAGCGAACAGGGGCGTTTGCGCGGGAGAATTCCCATTGGAGGAGCAGGTATTTGGATTTGCATCTGTCTTTGTGGATAAGCATCTGTCTTTGTAGTGCTTGTATCTCTCGCGAGAGGCCCGTCGGGGCAGACTGCTGAGCGGGTAGCGGCGACCTGAGTAGGGGTCGGAGCTAGGCTGAGGAGGGGCCTATAAAAGCGGCCACCCAGCCAGGCAGCGGCACAGGAGCCAGTGAACAGGGGAGTTTGCATGGGAGAGTTCCCATTGGAGGAGCAGTATTTGGATTTGAATCCTTTTTGTGGATTTGCATCTGTCTTTGTAGTGCTTGTATCTCTCTGTAGAGGCCCGTCGGGGCAGACTGCTGAGCGGGCTGCGGTGCCCTACGTAGGGGGCGGATATAGGCTGAGGAGGGGCTTATAAAAGCGGCCACCCAGCCAGGCAGCGGCACAGGAGCCAGCGAGCAGCGGCACAGGAGCCAACGAACAGAGGAGTTTGCGTGAGAGAGTTCCCATTGGAGGAGCAGGTTATTGGATTTGCATCTGTCTTTGTGGATTTCATCTGTCTTTGTAGTGCTTGTATCTCTCTGTAGAGGCCCGTCGGGGCAGACTGCTGAGCGGGCAGCGGCGCCCTGAGTAGGGGGCGGAGCTAGGCTGAGGAGGGGCCTATAGAAGCGGCCGCCCAGCCAGGCAGCGGCACAGGAGCCAGCGAGCAGCGGCACAGGAGCAAGCGAAGAGGGGAGTTTGTGTGGGAGAGTTCCCATTGGAGGAGCAGGTATTTGGATTTGCATCTGTCTTAGTGGATTTGCATCTGTCTTTGTAGTGCTTGTATCACTCTGTAGAGGCCCGTCGGGGCAGACTGCTGAGCGGGTAGCGGCGCCCAGTGTAGGGGGCGGAGCTAGGTTGAGGAGCGGCCTATAAAAGAGGATGCCCAGCCAGGCAGCGGCACAGGAGCCAGCGGCGCAGGAGGCAGCGAACAGGGGAGTTTGCGTGGTAGATTTCCCATTGGAGGAGCAGGTATTTGGATTTGCATCTGTCTTTGTGGATTTGCATTTGTCTTTGTAGTGCTTGTATCTCTCTGTAGATGCCCGTCGGGTCAGTCTGCTGAGCAGGCAGCGGCGCCCTGAGTAGGGGGCGGAGCAAGGCTGAGAAGGGGCCTATAAAAGCGGCCGCTCTGCCTGGCAGATGCACAGGAGCTAGCGAGCAGCGGAACAGGAGCCAGTGAACAGGGGACTTTGAATGGGAGAGTTCCCATTGGAGGTGCAGGTATTTGTATTTGCATCTGTCTTTTTGGATTTCCAATTGCCTTTGTAGTGCTTTTATATCTCTGTAGAGGCCCGTCGGGGCAGACTGCTGAGCGGGCTGTGGAGCCCTCAGTAGGGGGCGGAGCTAGGCTGAGGAGGGGCCTATAAAAGCGGCCGCCCAGCCAGGCAGCTGCACAGGAGCCAGCAAACAGTGTTGCGAACAGGGGAGTTTGAGTGGGAGAGTTCCCATTGGAGGAGCAGGTATTGGATTTGCATCTGTGTTTGTGGATTTCCAATTCTTTGTAGTGCTTGCATATCTCTCTAGAGGCCCGTCGGGGCAGACTGCTGAGCGGGCTGTGGAGCCCTGAGTAGGGGGCGGAGCTAGGCTGAGGAGGGGCCTATAAAAGCGGCTGCTCTGCCTGGCAGATGCACAGGAGCTAGCGAGCAGCGGCACAGGAGCCAGTGACCAGGGGACTTTGCGTGGGAGAGTTCCCATTGGAGGAGCAGGTATTTGGATTTGCATCTTTTTTGTGGATTTGCATCTGTCTTTGTAGTGCTTGTATCTCTCTGTAGAGGCCCGTCGGGGCAGACTGCTGAGCGGGCTGCGGCACCCTGAGTAGGGGGCGGAGCTAGGCTAAGGAGGGGCCTATAAAACTGGCCACCCAGCCAGGCAGCGGCACAGGAGCCAGTAAACAGGGTTGCGAACAGGGGAGTTTGAGTGGGAGAGTTCCTATTGGAGGAGCAGGTATTTGGATTTGCATCTGTTTTTGTGGATTTCCAATTCTTTGTAGTGCTTGCATATCTCTCTAGAGGCCCGTCGGGGCAGACTGCTGAGCGGGCTGTGGAGCCCTGAGTAGGGGGCGGAGCTAGGCTGAGGAGGGGCCTATAAAAGCGGCTGCTCTGCCTGGCAGATGCACAGGAGCTAGCGAGCAGCGGCACAGGAGCCAGTGACCAGGGGACTTTGCGTGGGAGAGTTCCCATTGGAGGAGCAGGTATTTGGATTTGCAATTTTCTTGTAGTGCTTGTATCTCTCTGTAGAGGCCCGTCGGGGCAGTCTGCTGAGCGGGCAGCGGCGCCCTGAGTAGGGGGCGGAGCTAGGCTGAGGAGGAGCCTATAAAAGCGGCCGCCCAGCCAGGCAGCGGCACAGGAGCCAGCGAGCAGCGGCACAGGAGCCAACGAACAGAGGAGTTTGCGTGAGAGAGTTCCCATTGGAGGAGCAGGTATTTGGATTTGCATCTGTCTTTGTGGATTTGCATCTGTCTTTGTAGTGCTTGTATCTCTCTGTAGAGGCCGGTCGGGGCAGACTGCTGAGCAGGCAGCGGTGCCCTGAGTAGCGGGCGGAGCTAGGCTGAGGAGGGGCCTATAAAAGCGGCTGCCCAGCCAGGCAGCGGCACAGGAGCCAGCAAACAGGGGACTTTGCGTGCGAGATTTCCCATTGGAGGAGCAGGTATATGGATTTACATCTGTCTTTGTGGATCGCATCTGTCTTTGTAGTGCTTGTATCTCTCTGTAGAGGCCCGTCGGGGCAGACTGCTGAGCGGGCAGGGGTGCCCTGAGTGGGGGGGAGCTAGGCTGAGGAGGGGCCTATAAAAGCGGCCGCCCAGCCAGGCAGCCGCACAGGAGCCAGCGAGCAGCGGCACAGGAGCCAGGGAACAGGGGCGTTTGCGTGGGAGAGTTCCCACTGGAGGAGCAGGTATTTGGATTTGCATCTCTATTTGTGGATTTGCATCTGTATTTGTAGTGCTTGTATCTCTCTGTAGAGGCCCGTTGGGGCAGACTGCTGAGCGGGCAGCGGCTCCCTGAGTAGGGGGCGGAGCTAGGCTGAGGAGGGGCCTATAAAAGCGGCCGCCCATTCAGGCAGCGGCAGAGAAGCCAGCAAACAGGGGCGTTTGCGTGGGAGAGTTCCCATTGGAGGAGCAGGAATTTGGATTTGCATCTGTCTTTGTGGATTTGCATCTGTCTTTGTAGTGCTTGTATCTCTCTGTAGAGGCCCCTTGGGGCAGACTGCTGAGCTGGCAGCGGCGCCCAGAGTAGGGGGCGGAGCTAGGCTGAGGAGGGGCCTATAAAAGCGGCCCCCAAGCCAGGCAGCGGCACAGGAACCAGCAAACAGGGCTACGAACAGGGGAGTTTGCGTGGCATAGTTCCCATTGGAGGAGCAGGTATATGGATTTGCATCTGTCTTTGTGGATCGCATCTGTCTTTGTAGTGCTTGTATCTCTCTGTAGAGGCCCGTTGGGGCAGACTGATGAGCGGGCAGGGGTGCCCTGAGTGGGGGGCGGATCTAGGCTGAGGAGGGGCCTATAAAAGCGGCCGCCCAGCCAGGCAGCCGCACAGGAGCCAGCGAGCAGCGGCACAGGAGCCAGCGAACAGGGGCGTTTGCGTGGGAGAGTTCCTATTGGAGGAGCAGGTATTTGGATATGCATCTCTCTTTGTGGATTTGCATCTGTATTTGTAGTGCTTGTATCTCTCTGTAGAGGCCCGTCGGGGCAGACTGCTGAGCGGGCAGCGGTGCCCTGAGTGGGGGGCGGAGCTAGGCTGAGGAGGGGCCTAAAAAAGCGGCCGCCCAGCCAGGCAGTGGCACAGGAGCCAGCGAACAGGGGCGTTTCCGTGGGAGAGTTCCCATTGGAGGAGCAGGTATTTGGATATGCATCTCTCTTTGTGGATTTGCATCTGTCTTTGTAGTGCTTGTATCTCTCTGTAGAGGCCCGTCGGGGCAGACTGCTGAGCGGGCAGCGGCGCCGTGAGTAGGGGGCGGAGCTAGGCTGAGGAAGGGCCTATAAAAGCGGCTGCCCAGCCAGGCAGCGGCATAGAAGCCAGCGAGCAGCGGCACAGGAGCCAGCGAACAGGGGAGTTTGCGTGGGAGAGTTCCCATTGGAGGAGCAGGTATTTGGATATGCATCTCTCTTTGTGGATTTGCATCTGTCTTTGTAGTGCTTGTGTCTCTCTGTAGAGGCCCGTCGGGGCAGACTGCTGAGCGGGCAGCGGCGCCCTGAGTAGGGGGCGGAGCTAGGCTGAGGAGGGGCCTATAAAAGAGGCCGCCCAGCCAGGCAGCGGCATAGAAGCCAGCGAGCAGCGGCACAGGAGCCAGCGAACAGTGCGGCGAACAGGGGAGAGTTCCCATTGGAGGAGCAGGTATTTGGATTTGCATCTGTCTTTGTTGTGCTTGTATCTCTCTGTAGAGGCCCGTCGGGGCAGACTGCTGAGCGGGCAGCGGCGCCCTGAGTAGGGGGCGGAGGTAGGCTGAGGAGGGGCTTATAAATCGGCCCCCAAGCCAAGCAGCGGCACAGGAGCCAGCAAACAGAGTGGTGAACAGGGAAGTTTGGGTGGGAGTGTTCCCATTGTAGGAGCAGGTATTTGGAATTGCATCTGTCTTTGTGCATTTGCATCTGTCTTTGTAGTGCTTGTACCTCTCTCTAGAGGCCCGTCGGGGCAGACTGCTGAGCGGACAGCGGCGCCCTGAGTAGGGGGCGGAGCTACGCTGAGGAGGGGCCTATAAAAGCGGCCGCCCAGCCAGGCAGCGGCACAGGAGCCAGCTAACAGGGGAGATTGAGTTGGAGAGTTCCCATTGGAGGAGCAGTTATTTGGATTTGCATCTGTTTTGTGGATTTGCATCTGTCTTTGTAGTGCTTGTATCTCTCTGTAGAGGCCCCTCGGGCAGTCTGCTGAGCGGACAGCGGCGCCCTGAGTAGGGGTCGGAGCTAGGCTGAGGAGGGGCTTATAAATCGGCCCCCAAGCCAGGCAGCGGCACAGGAGCCAGGAAACAGAGCGGTGAACAGGGGAGTTTGGGTGGGAGTGTTCCCATTGGAGGAGCAGTTATTTGTATTTGCATCTGTCTTTGTGGATTTGCATCTGTGGGTACGTCTACACTACGGGACTATTCCGAATTTGCATAAACCGTTTTTGTAAAACAGATTTTATAAAATCGAGTGCGCGCGGCCACACTAAGCAGATTAAATCGGTAGTGTGCCTCCATGGTCCGAGGCTAGCGTCGATTTCTGGAGCGTTGCACTGTGGGTAGCTATCCCGTAGCTATCCCATAGTTCCCGCAGCCTCCCCCGCCCCTTGGCATTTCCGGATTGAGATCCTAGTACCTGATGGGGCAAAAATCATTGTCGCGTGTGGTTCTGGGTACAGCCTCACCGCTCCCTCCCTGAGCAGCAGACAACCGTTTCGCGCCTTTTTTTGCTTGGTGAACTGTGCAGATGCCATAACACAGCAAGCATGGACCCTGCTCAGCTCCATACCGCAATCGTGGATGTTTTAAACACCTCGCGCACTCTCCTGCAGTATATGCTGAACCAGGATCTTCAATCCGAGGCGAGGAGGAGGCGGATACGGCAGTGCGGCAATGACAGTGATGAGGACATGGACACAGAATTCTCTCAAACCACGGGCCCCTGCGCTTTGGAGATCCTGATGGTAATGGGGCAGATTCTATCCATTGAACGCCGATTTTGGGCCCGGGAAACAAGCACTGACTGGTGGGACCGCATTGTGTTGCAGGTGTGGGAGGATTCCCAGTGGCTGCGAAACTTTCGCATGCGTAAGGGCACTTTCATGGAACTTTGTGAATTGCTTGCCCCTGCCCTGAAACGCCATAATACCAAGATGAGAGCAGCCCTCACAGTAGAGAAGCGAGTGGCGATAGCCCTGTGGAAGCTTGCAATGCCAGACAGCTACCGGTCAGTCGGGAATCAATTTGGAGTTGGAAAATCTACTGTGGGGGCTGCTGTGATGCAAGTAGCCAAAGCAATCACTAAGCTGCTGCTACGAAAGATTGTGACTCTGGGAAATGTGCAGGCCATAGTGGATGGCTTTGCTGCACTGGGATTCCCTAACTGTGGGGGGGCGATAGATGGAACCCATATCCCTATCTTGGCACCGCAGCGCCAGGGCACCCAGTACGTAAACCGCAAGGGGTACTTTTCAATGGTGCTGCAAGCACTGGTAGATCACAAGGGACGTTTCGCAAACATCCACGTGGGATGGCCAGGGAGAGTTCATGACGCTCGCGTCTTCAGAAGCACTACTCTGTTTAAACGGCTGCAGCAAGGGGATTACTTCCCAGACCAGAAAATAACAGTTGGGGATGTTGAAATGCCTGTCGTTATCCTGGGGGACCCAGCCTACCCCTTGATGCCATGGCTCATGAAGCCATACACAGGCAGCCTGGACAGGGGTCAGGATCTGTTCAATTACAGGCTGAGCAAGTGCAGAATGGTGGTGGAATGTGCATTTGGCCGTTTAAAGGCGCGCTGGCGGACATTACTGACTCGCTCAGACCTCAGCCAAACCAATGTCCCCTATGTTATTACTGCTTGCTGTATTCTCCACAACCTCTGTGAGAGTAAGGGGAGACCTTTATGGCGGGGTGGGAGGCTGAGGCAAATCACCTGGCCGCTGATTACGCGCAGCCAGACACCAGGGAGATTAGAAGAGCACACCAGGAAGCGGTGCGCATCAGAGAAGCTTTGAAAACGAGCTTCATCAATGGCCAGGGTACAGTGTGACTGCTGTTTTTGTTGATGAACACCCACCCCGCCTTGACTGACTCATTCCCTGTTAGCAACTCACCCTCCCCCTTCGAGTACAGCTTACTTATGCAAATAAAGTCACTCTTATTTAAAAAGCATGAATTCTTTATTGATTCATTATAAAAAGAGGGAGAGAAGTAAGGGTGTGGTTTGGGAGGAGGATAGAAGGGATGGAGAAGGCCATTAAAAAAAATTCAGAGTAACGACATCCTTCTGGTTGGGCTGTCCACGGGGGTGGAGTGGGCGGGTGCACGGAGCCTCCCCCCACGCGTTCTTACATGTCTGGGTGAGGAGGATATGGAACATGGTGAGGGTTGAGGGTGGTTATACAGGGGCTGCAGCGGCACTCTGTGATCCTGCTGCCGTACCTGAAGCTCCACAAGACGCCGGAGCATGTCAGTTTGATCACGCAGCAGCCCCAGAGTTGCATCCCGCCACCGCTGATCTTCCTGCCGCCACCTCTCATCTCGGTTGTCCCTCCTGTCCTCACGTTCACTGGCCTCTTTCCTGTAATTTGAAACCACGTCCTTCCACTCATTCAGATGAGCTCTTTCATTGCGTGTAACTTCCATAATATCCGAGAACATCTCATCTCGCGTCTTCTTTTTCCTCCGTCTTATCTGTGCTAGCCTTTGGGATGGAGGAGGGATGGTTGATAAATTTGCAGCTGCATGAGGGAGATAAATATTTAGAAAGATACATTTTACAGAACAATGGTTATACTATTTCACAGTGAACAGCAGTATTCACCACCTAGCACATGTGATTTCCCTACAAGGTCGCATTTTTTCATCTTTTTAGTGAGTGCCTGCAGCTCTGGAGTTACAGATCTCACAGACGCAGGTCCAGGCATCATAATTCAGCTTGCTTGTGGCCATGGTAAGCCACTGTCTTTCGGCTTCTGTAGTGATTTAACCCTTCCCCCCCAACAACGCATGGCTAATACCACGCTAGCTCCCTGCTAATCAACAACCTTCCCCCCCCACCCACTGCGTGTCTGGTGCCTTGGGGAAGATCGCCGGTGACCAAACACAGAAAAGATCATCGGCATTTCACTCCTCCCCTCCCCCGCTTCGCTACGTGAAGGAAAGTTTTTTTTTAAGCTGATGCAGTCCACGAACCCAGTAGAAAAATGGCCACCCCCCCTTACTTAAATTCCTGATTTTTAACCAGGTTATCCTGAACGATATCACTTTGCTGAGGATAACAGAACAAGATAAAGAACGGATGCTTCTTGAATGCCAGCAGTCACCGGGACCATACGCTGCTATGCTTTGCCACGCAATGATACCTGATTACTTGCTACATGCATGGCATGGTAAAGTGTCCTACCATGGTGGGCGGAACAAGGCTGCCTTGCCCACAAACCTTCTGCAAAGGCTTCTGGAGTACCTACAGGAGTGCTTCATCGAGATGTCCCTGGAGGATTTCCTCTCAATCCCTGGACATGTTAACAAACTTTACTAAGTAACTATACTGTCTGCGAATGCATCCCAAGACCTCAGGGCATATCAATCATTAAAAAAGGCTTTTTTTAAAAAAAATGTTTGATATTTGCAAAGGTACACTCACCAGAGGTCCCTTCCATGGCGTCATTGTCTGGGATAGTGGCTTGTGAGGGCTGGGAGGACGGTAATTCCGTCAGGGTGATAAAAAGCTCCTGGCTGCTGGGGCTGACGGAGTGCTGTGTGCTCTCTGCTAGGTCTTCCTCCTCTTCTTCATCTTCCTCTTCCCCGTCTGCATAATCCTCAGCCATGGCAGAGATTACAACCCCCACCTCGGAATCCACGAACAGGGGTGGGGTACTTGTGGCGCAGCCCCCTAAAATAGCATGCAGCTCAGCATAGAAGCGGCATGTTTTTCGACCTGCCCCTGACCTTCCGTTTGCTTCTTTGGTTTTCTGGTAGGCTTGTCTGAGCTCCTTAACTTTCACTCTGCACTGCACTGAGTACCGGCTGTGGCCTTTATCCGTCATAGCCTTAGAAATTCTTTCAAATACTTTTTCATTTTGTCTTTTGGAACGCAGTTCTGTTAGTACTGAATCCTCTCCCCAGATAGCGATCAGATCCAGTACCTCCCGTGTAGTCCATGCTGGGGCTCTTTTACAATTCTCAGCAGACTGCATTGTTAACGCTGATGAGCTGTGCGTGGTCACCTGTGCTGATGAGATGAGATCTCCACGCTGGGGAAGCAGGAAATGAATTTCAAAAGTTCGCGGGGCTTTTCCTGTCTACCTGGCCAGTGCATCCGAGTTCAGAATGATGTCCACAGCGGTCACTGGTGCACTGTGGGATAGCTCCCGGAGGCCAATGCCGTCGATCAGCGTCCACACTACAGCTAATCCGATATGTTAATACCGATACTAGCGTTACTCCTCTCGTTAGGGAGCAGTACAGAAACCGGTTTAAAGAGCCATTAAAATCGATATAAGGTGCCTCCTAGAATGGACGGTTGTGGCGTTAAATCGGTTTTACGCTCCTAAAACCGATTTAAACGCCTAGTGTAGACCAGGCCTGTCTTTGTTGTGCTTGTATCTCTCTGTAGAGGCCCGTCGGGGCAGACTGCTGAGCGGGCAGCGGCGCCCTGAGTAGGGGCGGAGCTAGGCTGAGGAGGGGCCTATAATAGCGGCCGCCCAGCCAGGCAGCGGCACAGGAGCCAGCAAACAGGGGAGTTTGCGTGGGAGAGTTTCCATTGGAGGAGCAGGTATTTGGATTTGCATCTGTCTTTGTGTACTTCATGTGTCTTTGTAGTGCTTGTATCTCTCTATAGAGGCCCGTTGGGGCAGACTGCTGAGCGGGTAGCGGCGCCCTGAGTAGGAGGCGGAGCTAGGCTGAGGAGGGGCCTATAACAGCGGCCGCCCAGCCTGGCAGCGGCACAGAGCCAGCAAGCAGCGGCACAGGAGCCAGCGAACATGGGAGTTTGCATGGGAGAGTTCCCATTGGAGGAGCAGGTATTTGGATTTGAATCTGTCTTTGTGGATTGCATCTGTCTTTGTAGTGCTTGTATCTCTCTGTAGAGGCCCGTCGGGGCAGACTGCTGAGCGGGCCGCGGCGCCCTGAGTAGGGGCGGAGCTAGGCTGAGGAGGGGCCTATAAAAGGGGCTGCCCAGTCAGGCAGTGGCACAGGAGCCAGCAAACAGGGCGGCGAACAGGGGAGTTTGCGTGGGAGATTTCCCATGGGAGGAGCAGGTATATGGATTTGCACCTGTCTTTGTGGATGGCATCTGTCTTTGTAGTGCTTGTATCTCTCTATAGAGGCCCGTCGGGGCAGACTGCTGAGCGGGCAGCGGCGCCCTGAGTAGGGGGCGGATCTAGGCTGAGGAGGGGCCTATAAAAGCGGCCGCCCAGCCACGCAGCGGCACAGGAGCCAGCGAACAGCGGAGTTTGCGTGGGAGAGTTCCCATTGGAGGAGCATTTATTTGGATTTGCATCTGTTTTTGTGGATTTGCATCTGTCTTTGTAATGCTTGTATCTCTCTGCATAGGCCCGTCGGGGCAGAATGCTGAGCGGGCAGCGTCGCCCTGAGTAGGAGGCGGAGCTAGGCTGAGGAGGGGCCTATAAAAGCGGCCACCCAGCCAGGCAGCGGCACAGGAGCCAGCGAGCAGCTGCACAGGAGCCAGCGAACAGGGCGGAGAACAGGGGAGTTTGCGTGAGAGAGTTCCCATTGGAGGAGCAGGTATTTGGATTTGCATCTGTCTTTGTGCTTTTGGATCTGTCTTTGTAGTGCTTGTACCTCTCTCTAGAGGCCCGTCAGGGCAGACTGCTGAGCGGGTACGGCGCCCTGAGTAGGAGGCGGAGCTAGGCTGAGGAGGGGCCTATAAAAGCGGCCACCCAGCCAGGCAGCGGCACAGGACGCAGCGAGCAGTGGCACAGGAGCCAGTGAACAGGGGAGTTTGCGTGGGAGAGTTTCCATTGGAGGAGCAGGTATTTGGATTTGCATCTGTCTTTGTGTACTTCATGTGCCTTTGTAGTGCTTGTATCTCTCTGTAGAGGCCCGTCGGGGCAGACTGCTGAGCGGGCAGCGGCGCCCTGAGTAGGGGGCGCAGCTAGGCCTAGGAGGGGCCTATAAAAGCGGCCGCCCATTCAGGCAGCGGCAGAGGAGCCAGCGAACAGGGGCGTTTGCGTGGAAGAGTTTCCCATTGGAGGAGCAGGTATTTGGATTTGCATCTGTCTTTGTGGATTTGCATCTGTCTTTGTAGTGCTTGTATCTCTCTGTAGAGGCCCGTCGGGACAGACTGCTGAGCGGGCAGCGACGCCCTGAGTAGGGGGCGGAGCTAGGCTGAGGAGGGGCCTATAAAAGCGGCCCCCAAGCCAGGCAGCGGCACAGGAACCAGCATTCAGGCCTGCGAACAGGGGAGTTTGCGAGGGATACTTCCCATTGGAGGAGCAGGTATTTGGATTTGCATCTCTTTTTGTGGATTTGCATTTGTCTTTTTAGTGCTTGTATCTCTCTGTAGAGGCCCGTGGGGGCAGACTGCTGAGCGGGCAGCGGCGCCCTGCGTAGGGTGCGGAGCTAGGCTGAGGAGGGGCCTATAAAAGCGGCCGCCCAGAAAGGCAGCGGCACAGGAGCCAGCGAGCAGCGGCACAGGAGCCAGTGAACAGGGGAGTTGGTGTGGGAGAGTTCCCATTGGAGAAGCAGGTATTTGGATTTGCATCTCTGTCTTTGTAGTGCATGTAACTCTCTGTAGAGGCCCGTCGGGCCAGACTGCTGAGCGGGCAACGGGGCCCTGAGTAGGGGGCGGAACTAGGCTGAGGAGGGGCCTATAAAAGCGGCCGCCCAGCCAGGCAGAGACACAGGAGCCAGGGAGCAGCGGCACAGGAGCCAGCGAACAGGGGAGTTTGCGTGGGAGAGTTCCCATTGGAGGAACAGGTATTTGAATTTGCATCTGTCTTTGTGGATTTGCATCTGTCTTTGTAGTGCTTGTATATCTCTGTAGAGGCCCGTCGGGGCAGACTGCTGAGCGGGCAGCGGCGCCCTGAGTAGGGGTCGGAGCTAGGATGAGGAGGGGCCTATGAAAGCGGGCCGCCCAGCCAGGCAGCGGCACAGGAGCCAGCAAGAAGCGGCACAGGAGCCAGCGAACAGGGGAGTTTGCGTGGGAGAGTTCCCATTGGAGGAGCAGGTATTTGGATTTGCATCTCTCTTTGTGGATTTGAATCTGTCTTTGTAGAGCTTGTATCTCTCTGTAGAGGCCCGTCGGGGCAGACTACTGATCGGGCAGCGGAGCCCTGAGTAGGGCGCGGTGCTAGGCTGAGGAGGGCCCTATAAAAGCGGCCGCCCATTCAGGCAGCGGCAGAGAAGCCAGCGAACAGGCGAGTTTGCGTGGGAGAGTTCCCATTCGAGGAGCAGGTATTTTGATTTGCATCTGTCTTTATGGATTTTCATCTGTTTTTGTAGTGCTTGCATCTCTCTGTAGAGGCCCGTCGGGGCAGACTGCTGAGCGGGCAGCGGCGCCCTGAGTAGGGCGCGGTGCTAGGCTGAGGAGGGAGCTATAAAAGAGGCCGCCAAGGCAGGCAGCTGCACAGCTGCGAGCAGCGGGACAGGAGCCAGCAAACAGGGGAGTTTGCGTGGGAGAGTTCCCAGTGGAGGAGCAGTTATTTGGATTTGCATCTCTCTTTGTGGATTTGCATCTGTCTTTGTAGTGCTTGTATCTCTCTGTAGAGGTGCGTCGAGGCAGACTGCTGAGCGGGCAGCGGCGCCATGACTAGGGGGCGGAGCTAGGCTGAGGAGGGGCCTATAAAAGCGGCCGCCCAGCCAGGCAGCGGCACAGGATCCAGCGATCAGGGGAGTTTGCGTTGGAGAGTTCCCATTGGAGGAGGAGGTATTTGGATTTGCGTCTGTCTTTCTGGATTTGCATCTGTCTTTGTAGTGCTTGTATCTCTCTGTAGAGGCCCGTCGGGGCAGACTGCTAAGCGGCGCCCTGAGTAGGGGGCGGAGCTAGGCTGCGGAGGGGCCTATGAAAGAGGCAGCCCAGACAGGCAGCGGCACAGGAGCCTGCAAATAGGGCCGCAAACAGAGGGGTTTGCGTGGGAGAGTTCCCATTGGAGCAGAAGGTATTTAGCTTTGCATCTCTGTTTTTGTAGTGCTTGTATCCTTCTGTAGAGGCCCGTCGGGGAAGACTGCTGAGCGGGCAGAGGTGCCCTGAGTAGGGGGCGGAGCTAGGCTGAGGAGGGGGCCTATAAAAGCGGCCGCCCAGCCAGGCAGAGGGACAGATGTGAGCAGCGAACAGGGCGGCGAACAGGGGAGTTTGCGTGGGAGAGTTCCCATTGGAGGAGCAGGTATTTGTATTTGCATCTGTCTTTGTGGATTTGTATCTGTCTTTGTAGGGCTTGTATCTCTCTGTAGAGGCCCGTCGGGGCAGACTGCTGAGCGGGCAGCGGCGCCCTGAGTAGGGGGTGGAGCTAGGCTGAGGAGGGGCCTATAAAAGCGGCCGCCCAGACAGGAGCCAGCGAACAGGGCGGCGAACAGGGGAGATTGTGTAGGATAGTTCCCATTGGAGGAGCAGCTATTTGGATTTGAATCTGTCTTTGTTTATGTGCATCTGTCTTTGTAGTGCTTGTATCTCTCTGTAGAGGCCCATCGGGGCAGACTGCTGAGCGGGCAGCGGCGCCCTGAGTAGGGGGCGGAGCTAGGCTGAGGAGGAGCCTATAAAAGCGGCCGCCCAACCGGGCAGCGGCACAGGAGCCAGCGAGCAGCGGCACAGGAGCCAGGGCACAGGGGAGTTTGTGTGGGAGAGTTCCCATTGGAGAAGCAGGTATTTGGATTTGCATCATACTTTGTGGATTTGCATCTGTCTTTGTAGTGCTTATATCTCTCTGTAGAGGCCCGTCGGAGCAGAATGCTGAGCGGGCGTCGGCGCCCTGGGTAGGGGGGGTAGCTAGGCTGAGGAGGGGCCTATAGAAGAACCTGCCCAGCCAGGCAGCGGCAGAGCTGCGAGCAGCGGGACAGGAGGCAGCAAACAGGGGAGGTTGCGTGGGAGAGTTCCCAGTGGAGGAGCAGGTATTTGGATTTGCATCTTCTTTGTGGATTTGCATCTGTCTTTGTAGTGCTTGTATCTCTCTGTAGAGGCGCGTCGAGGCAGACTGCTGAGCGGGCAGCGGCGCCCTGAAGGGGGGCGGGGCTAGGCTGAGGAGGGGCCTATAAAAGCGGCACCCAGCCAGGCAGCGGCACAGTTGCCAGCAACAGGGCTGCGAACAGGGGAGTTTGCGTGGGAGAGTTCCCATTGGAGCAGCTGGTATTTGGATTTGCATAGTGTCTTTGTGGATTTGCATTTGTCTTTGTAGTGCTTGTATCTCTCTGTAGAGGCCCGTCGGGGCAGTCTGCTGAGCGGACAGCGGCGACCTGAGTAGGGGGCGGAGCTAGGCTGAGGAGGGGCCTATAAAAGCGGCCGCCCATTCAGGCAGCGGCACAGGAGCCAGCTAACAGGGGCGTTTGCGTGGGAGAATTCCCACTGGAGGCGCAGGCTTTTTGATTTGCATCTGTCTTTCTGTATTTGCATTTGTCTTTGTAGTGCTTGTATCTCTGTGTAGATGCCCGTCGGGGCAGTCTGCTGAGCGGGCAGCTGCGCCCTGAGTAGGGGGCGGAGAAAGGCTGAGAAGGGGCCTATAAATGCGGCCGCTCTGCCTGGCAGATGCACAGGAGCCAGCGACCAGCGGCACAGGTGCCAGTGAACAGGGCAGTTTGCATGGGAGAGTTCCCATTGGAGGAGCAGGTATTTGGATTTGCATCTGTCTTTGTTTATTTGCATCTGTCTTTGTAGTGCTTGTATCTCTCTGTAGAGGCCCGTCGGGGCAGACTGCTGAGCGGGCAGCGGCGCCCTGAGTAGGGGGCGGAGCTACGCTGAGGAGGGGCCTATAAAAGCGGCCGCCCAGCCAGGCAGCGGCACAGGAGCCAGCGAACAGGGACGTTTGCGTGTGAGAGTTACCATTGGAGGAGCAGGTATTGGGACTTGCATCTTTCTTTATGGATTTGCATCTGTCTTTGTAGGGCTTGTATCTCTCTGTAGAGGCCCGTCGGGGCAGACTGCTGAGCGGGCAGCGGCGCCCTGAGTAGGGGGCGGAGCTACGCTGAGGAGGGGCCTATAAAAGCGGCCGCCCAGCCAGGCAGCGGCACAGGAGCCAGCGAACAGGGACGTTTGCGTGTGAGAGTTACCATTGGAGGAGCAGGTATTGGGACTTGCATCTTTCTTTATGGATTTGCATCTGTCTTTGTAGGGCTTGTATCTCTCTGTAGAGGCCCGTCGGGGCAGACTGCTGAGCGGGCAGCGGCGCCCTGAGTAGTGGGCGGAGCTAGGCTGAGGAGGGGCCTATAAAAGCGGCCGCCCAGCCAGGCAGCGGCACATGATCCAGCGAGCAGCGGCACTGGAGCCAGCGAACAGGGGAGTTTCCATGGCAGATTTCCAATTGGAGGAGCAGGTATTTCGATTTGCATCTGTCTTTGTGTATTTGCATCTGTCTTTTTTGTGCTTGTATCTTTCTGTAGAGGCCCGTCGGGGCAGACTGCTGAGCGGGCAGCGGCGCCCTGAGTAGTGGGCGGAGCTAGGCTGAGGAGGGTCCTATAAAAGCGGTCGCCCAGCCAGGCAGCGACACAGCTGCGAGCAGCGTCACAGGAGCCAGCGAACAGGAGAGTTTGCGTGGAAGAGTTCCCATTGGAGGAGCAGGTATTTGGATTTGCATTGTCTTTGTGGATTTGCATCTGTCTTTGTAGTGCTTGTATCTCTCTGTACAGGCCCTTCGGGGCAGACTGCTGAGCGGGCAGCTGCGCCCTGAGTAGGGGGCAGAGCTAGGCTGAGGAGGGGCCTACAAAAGCGGCCTCCCAGCCAGGAAGCGTCATAGGAGCCAGCAAGTAGCGGCACAGGAGCCAGCAAACAGGGGAGTTTACTTGGGAGAGTTCCCATTGGAGGAGCAGGTATTTGGAGTTGCATCTGTCTTTGTGGATTTGCATCTGTCTTTGTAGTGCTTGTATCTCTCTGTAGAGGCCCGTCGGGGCAGACTGCTGAGCGGGCAGCGGCGCCCTGAGTAGGGGGCTTAGTTAGGCTGAGAAGGGGCCCTTAAATGCGGCCGCCCAGCCAGGCAGCGGCACAGGAGCCAGCGAGCAGCGGCACATGAGCCAGGGCACAGGGGAGTTTGTGTGGGACAGTTCCCATTGGAGAAGCAGGTATTTGGATTTGCATCATTCTTTGTGGATTTGCATCTGTCTTTGTAGTGCTTGTATCTCTGTGTAGAGGCCCGTCGGGGCAGTCTGCTGAGCGGGCAGCTGCGCCCTGAGTAGGGGGCGGAGAAAGGCTGAGAAGGGGCCTATAAAAGCGGCCGCCCAGCCAAGCAGCGGCACAGGAGCCAGCGAGCAGCGGCACAGGAGCCAGAGAACAGGGCGGAGAACAGGGAAGATTGCGTGGGAGAGTTCCCATTGGAGGAGCAGGTATTTGGATTTGCATCTGTCTTTGTGGGTTTCCAATTGTCTTTGTAGTGCTTGTATATCTCTGTAGAGGCCCGTCGGGGCAGACTGCTGAGCGGGCTGTGGAGCCCTGAGTAGGGGCCTATAAAAGTGGCCGCCCAGCCAGGCAGCGGCACAGGAGCCAGCGAACAGGGGAATTTGCGTGGGAGAGTTCCCATTGGAGGAGCAGGTATTTGGATTTGCATCTTTATTGTAGTGCTTGTGTCTCTCTGTAGAGGCCCGTCGGGGCAGTCTGCTGAGCGGGCAGCGGCGCCCTGAGTAGGGGGCTGAGCTAGGCTGAGGAGGAGCCTATAAATGCGGCCGCCCAGCCAAGCAGCGGCACAGGAGCCAGCGAGCAGCGGCACAGGAGCCAGAGAACAGGGCGGAGAACAGGGAAGATTGCGTGGGAGAGTTCCCATTGGAGGAGCAGGTATTTGGATTTGCATCTGTCTTTGTGGATTTGCATTTGTCTTTGTAGTGCTTGTATCTCTCTCTGGATGCCCGTCGGGTCAGTCTGCTGAGCAGGCAGCGGCGCCCTGAGTAGGGGGCGGAGCAAGGCTGAGGAGGGGCCTATAAAAGCGGCTGCCCACTCAGGCAGCGGCACAGTAGCCAGCGAGCAGCGGCACAGGAGCCAGTGAACAGGGGAGTTTGCATGAGAGAGTTCCCATTGGAGGAGCAGGTATTTGGATTTGTATCTTTTTTGTGGATTTGCATCTGTCTTTTTAGTGCTTGTATCTCTCTCTAGAGGCCCGTCGGCGCAGACTGCTGAGCGGGCAGCGGCGACCTGAGTAGGGGTCGGAGCTAGGCTGAGGAGGGGCCTATAAAAGCGGCCACCCAGCCAGGCAGCGGCACAGGAGTCAGCGAGCAGCGGCAGAGGAGCCAGTGAACAGGGGAGTTTGCATGGGAGAGTTCCCATTGGAGGAGCAGGTATTTGGATTTGCATCTTTTTTGTGGATTTGCATATGTCTTTGTAGTGCTTGTATCTCTCTCTAGAGGCCCGTCTGGGCAGACTGCTGTGCGGGCAGCGGCGCCCAGAATAGGGGGCGGAGCTAGGCTGAGGAGGGGCCTATAAAAGCGGCCGCCCAGCCAGGCAGCGGCACAGGAGCCAGGAAGCAGCGGCACAGAAACCAGCGAACAGGGGCGTTTCCGTGGTAGAGTTCCCATTGGAGGAGCAGGTATTTGGATTTGCATCTGTCTTTGTGGATTTGCATCTGTCTTTGTAGTGCTTGTATCTCTCTCTAGAGGCCCGTCGGGGCAGACTGCTGAGCGGGCAGCGGCGCCCTGAGTAGGGGGCGGAGCTAGGCTGAGGAGGGGCCTATAAAAGCGGCCGCCCAGCCACGCAGCCGCACACGAGCTAGCGAGCAGCGGCACAGGAGCCAGCGAACAGGTGCGTTTGCGTGGGAGAGTTCCCATTGGAGGAGCAGGTATTTGAATTTGCATCTCTCTTTGTGGATTTGCATCTGACTTTGTAGTGCTTGTATCTCTCTGTAGAGACCCGTCGGGGCAGACTGCTGAGCGGGCAGCGGCGCCCTGAGCAGGGGGCGGAGCTAGGCTGAGGAGGGGCCTATAAAAGAAGCCGCCCAGCCAGGCAGCGGCACAGGAGCCAGCGAACAGGGGAGTTTGCGTGGGAGAGTTGCCATTGGAGGAGCATGTATTTGGATTTGCATCTGTCTTTTTGGATTTGCATCTGTCTTTGTAGTGCTTGTATCTCTCTGTAGAGGCCCGTCGGCGCAGACTGCTGAGCGGGCTGCGGCGCCCTGAGTAGGGGGCGGAGCTAGGCTGAGGAGGGGCCTATAAAAGCGGCCGCCCAGCCAGGCAGCGGCACAGGAGCCAGCGAGCAGCATCACAGGAACCAGCGAACAGGGGCATTTGCGTGGGAGAGTTCCCATTGGAGGAGCAGGTATTTGGATTTGCATCTTTCTTTGTGGAATTGCGTCTATCTTTCCAGTGCTTGTATCTCTCTGTAGAGGCCCGTCGGGGCAGACTGCTGAGCGGGCAGCGGCGCCCTGAGTAGGGGGCGGAGCTACGCTGAGGAAGGGGCCTATAAAAGCGGCCGCCCAGCCAGGCAGCGGCACAGGAGCCAGAGAACAGGGGAGTTTGTGTGGGAGAGTTCCCATTGGAGGAGCAGGTATTTGGATTTGCATCTGTCTTTGTGGATTTGCATCTGTCTTTGTAGTGCTTGTATCTCTCTGTAGAGGCCCGTCAGGGCAGACTGCTGAGCGGGCAGCGTCCCCCTGAGTAGGGGGCGGAGTTAGGCTGAGGAGGGGCCTATAAAAGCGGCCGCCCTACCAGGCAGCAGCAAAGGAGCCAGCGAACAGGTGAGTTGGCGTGGGAGAGTTCCCATTGGAGGAGCAGGTATTTGGATTTGCATCTCTGTCTTTGTAGTGCATGTATATCTCTGTAGAGGCCCGTCGGGGCAGACTGCTGAGCGGGCAGCGGCGCCCTGAGTAGGGGGCGGAGCTAGGCTGAGGAGGGGCCTATAAAAACGGCCGCCCAGCCAGGCAGCGGCACAGCTGCGAGCAGCGGTTCAGGAGCCAGCGAACAGGGGAGTTTGCGTGGGAGAGTTCCCACTGGAGGAGCAGGTATTTGGATTTGCATCTGTCTTTGTGTATTTCCATCTGTCTTTGTAGTGCTTGTATCTCTCTGTAGAGGCCCGTTTGGGCAGACTGCTGAGTGGGCAGCGGTGCACTGAGTAGGGGCGGAGCTAGGCTGAGGAGGGGCCTATAATAGCGGCCGCCCAGCCAGGCAGCGGCACAGGAGCCAGCAAACAGAGCGGCAAAGAGGGGAGTTTGCGTGGGAGAGTTTCCATTGGAGTTGCAGGTATTTGGATTTGCATCTGTCTTTGTGTACTTCATGTGTCTTTGTAGTGCTTGTATCTCTCTATAGAGGCCCGTTGGGGCAGACTGCTGTGCGGCCAGCGGCGCCCAGAAGAGGGGGCGGAGCTAGGCTCAGGACGGACCGATAAAAGCGGCCGCCCAGCCAGGGAGCGGCACAGGAGCCAGCGAGCAGGGGAGTTTGTGTGGGAGAGTTCCCATTGGAGGAGCAGGTATTTGGATATGCATCTGTCTTTGTGGATTTGCATCTGTCTTTGTAGTGCTTGTATCTCTCTGTATATGCCCGTCGGGGTAGTCTCCTGAGCGGGCAGCGGCGCCCTGAGTAGCGGGCGGAGCAAGGCTGAGAAGGGGCCCATAAAAGCGGACGCTCTTCCTGGCAGATGCACAGGAGCCAGCGAGCAGCGGCACAGGAGCCAGTGAACACGGGAGTTTGCATGGGAAAGTTCCCATTGGGGAGCAGGTATTTGGATTTGCATTTTTTTTGTGGATTTGCATATGTCTTTGTAGTGGTTGTATCTCTCTGTAGAGGCCCGTCGGGGCAGACTGCTGAGCGGGCAGCGGCGCCCTGAGTAGGGGGCGGATCTAGGCTGAGGAGGGGCCTATAAAAGCGGCCGCCCAGCCACGCAGCGGCACAGGAGCCAGCGAGCAGCGGCACAGGAGCCAGTGAACACGGGAGTTTGCATGGGAAAGTTCCCATTGGGGGAGCAGGTATTTGGATTTGCATCTTCTTTGTGGATTTGCATCTGTCTTTGTAGTGCTTGTATCTCTCTGTAGAGGCGCGTCGAGGCAGACTGCTGAGCGGGCAGCGGCGCCCTGAAGGGGGGCGGGGCTAGGCTGAGGAGGGGCCTATAAAAGCGGCACCCAGCCAGGCAGCGGCACAGTTGCCAGCAACAGGGCTGCGAACAGGGGAGTTTGCGTGGGAGAGTTCCCATTGGAGCAGCTGGTATGTGGATTTGCATAGTGTCTTTGTGGATTTGCATTTGTCTTTGTAGTGCTTGTATCTCTCTGTAGAGGCCCGTCGGGGTAGTCTGCTGAGCGGACAGCGGCGACCTGAGTAGGGGGCGGAGCTAGGCTGAGGAGGGGCCTATAAAAGCGGCCGCCCATTCAGGCAGCGGCACAGGAGCCAGCTAACAGGGGCGTTTGCATGGGAGAGTTCCCATTGGAGGAGCAGGTATTTGGATTTGCATCTGTCTTTGTGGATTTCCAATTGTCTTTGTAGTGCTTGTATATCTCTGTAGAGGCCCGTCGGGGCAGACTGCTGAGCGGGCTGTGGAGCCCTGAGTAGGGGGCGGAGCTAGGCTGAGGAGGGGCCTATAAAAGCGGCCGCCCAGCCACGCAGCGGCACAGGAGCCAGCGAGCAGCGGCACAGGAGCCAGAGAACAGGGCGGAGAACAGGGAAGATTGCGTGGGAGAGTTCCCATTGGAGGAGCAGGTATTTGGATTTGCATCTGTCTTTGTGGATTTCCAATTGTCTTTGTAGTGCTTGTATATCTCTGTAGAGGCCCGTCGGGGCAGACTGCTGAGCGGGCTGTGGAGCCCTGAGTAGGGGGCGGAGCTAGGCTGAGGAGGGGCCTGTAAAAGCGGCCGCCCAGCCAGGCAGCGGCACAGCTGCGAGCAGAGAACAAGGCGGCGAACAGGGGAGTTTGCGTGGGAGAGTTCCCATTGGAGGAGGAGATATATTGGTTTGCATATCTGTCTTTGTAGTGCTTGTATCTCTCTGTACAGGCCCGTCGTGGCAGACTGATGAGAGAGCAGCGGCGCCCTGAGTAGGGGGCGGAGCTAGTCTGAGGAGGGTCCTATAAAAGCGGCCGCCCAGCCAGGCAGCGGCACAGGAGCCCGTGAGCAGAGGCACAGTAGGCAGCGAACAGGGGAGTTTGCGTGGGAGAGTTCCCATTGGAGGAGCAGGTATTTGGATTTGCATCTGTCTTTGTGGATTTGCATCTGTCTTTGCAGTGCTTGTATCTCTCTGTAGAGGCCCGTCGGGGCAGACTGCTGAGCGGGCAGCGGCGCCCTGAGTAGGGGGCGGAGCTAGGCTGAGGAGGGGCCTATAAAAGCGGCCGCTCTGCCTGGTAGCCGCACAGGAGCCAGACAGCAGCGGCACAGGAGCCAGTGAACAGGGGCGTTTGCGCGGGAGAATTCCCATTGGAGGAGCAGGTATTTTGATTTGCATCTGTCTTTGTGGATAAGCATCTGTCTTTGTAGTGCTTGTATCTCTCGCTAGAGGCCCGTCGGCGCAGACTGCTGAGCGGGCAGTGGCGACCTGAGTATGGGTCGGAGCTAGGCTGAGGAGGGGCCTATAAAAGCGGCCACCCAGCCAGGCAGCGGCACAGGAGCCAGTGAACAGGGGAGTTTGCATGGGAGAGTTCCCATTGGAGGAGCAGTATTTGGATTTGCATCCTTTTTGTGGATTTGCATCTGTCTTTGTAGTGCTTGTATCTCTCTGTAGAGGCCCGTCGGGGCAGACTGCTAAGCGGGCTGCGGTGCCCTACGTAGGGGGCGGATATAGGCTGAGGAGGGGCTTATAAAAGGGGCCGCCCAGCCAGGCAGCGGCACAGGAGCCAGCGAGCAGCGGCACAGGAGCCAACGAACAGAGGAGTTTGCGTGAGAGATTTCCCATTGGAGGAGCAAGTTTTTGGATTTGCATCTGTCTTTGTGGATTTGCATCTGTCTTTGTAGTGCTTGTATCTCTCTGTAGAGGCCCGTCGGGGCAGACTGCTGAGCGGGCAGGGGCGCCCTGAGTAGAGGGCGGAGCTAGGCTGAGGAGGGGCCTATAGAAGCGGCCGCCCAGCCAGGCAGCGGCACAGGAGCCAGCGAGCAGCGGCACAGGAGCAAGCGAAGAGGGGAGTTTGTGTGGGAGTGTTCCCATTGGAGGAGCAGGTATTTGGATTTGCTTCTGTCTTTGTGGATTTGCATCTGTCTTTGTAGTGCTTGTATCTCTCTGTAGAGGCCCGTCGGGGCAGACTGCTGAGCGGGCAGCGGCGCCCAGAGTAGGGGGCGGAGCTAGGTTGAGGAGCGGCCTATAAAAGAGGATGCCCAGCCAGGCAGCGGCACAGGAGCCAGCGGCGCAGGAGGCAGCGAACAGGGGAGTTTGCGTGGTAGATTTCCCATTGGAGGAGCAGGTATTTGGATTTGCATCTGTCTTTGTGGATTTGCATTTGTCTTTGTAGTGCTTGTATCTCTCTGTAGATGCCCGTCGGGTCAGTCTGCTGAGCAGGCAGCGGCGCCCTGAGTAGGGGGCGGAGCTAGGCTGAGGAGGGGCCTATAAAAGCGGCTGCCCACTCAGGCAGCGGCACAGTAGCCAGCGAGCAGCGGCAGAGGAGCCAGTGAACAGGGTAGTTTGCATGGGAGAGTTCCCATTGGAGGAGCAGGTATTTGGATTTGCATCTTTTTTGTGGGTTTGCATATGTCTTTGTAGTGCTTGTATCTCTCTCTAGAGGCCCGTCGGCGCAGACTGCTGAGCGGGCAGCGGCGACCTGAGTAGTGGTCGGAGCTAGGCTGAGGAGGGGCCTATAAAAGCGGCCACCCAGCCAGGCAGCGGCACAGGAGCCAGCGAGCAGCGGCACAGGAGGCAGCCAACAGGGGAGTTTGCGTGGGAGAGTTCCCATTGGAGGAGCAGGTATTTGGATTTGCATCTGTCTATGTGGATTTGCATCTGTCTTTGTAGTGCTTGTATCTCTCTGTAGAGGCCCGTCGGGGCAGACTGCTGAGCGGGCAGCGGCGCCCTGAGTAGGGGGCGGAGCTAGGCTGAAGAGGGGCCTATAAAAGCGGCCGCTCTGCCTGGCAGCCGCACAGGAGTCAGCGAGCAGCGGCACAGGAGCCAGTGAACAGGGGCGTTTGCATGGGAGAGTTCCCATTGGAGGAGCAAATTTGGATTTGCATATATTTTGTGGATTTGCATCTGTCTTTGTAGTCCTTGTATCTCTCTGTAGAGGCCCGTCGGGGCAGACTGCTGAGCGGGCAGCGGCGCCCTGAGTAGGGGGCGGAGCTAGTCTGAGGGGGGGCCTATAAAAGCGGCTGCCCATTCAGGCAGCGGCACAGTAGCCAGCGAGCAGCGGCACAGGAGCCAGCGAACAGGGGCGTTTGCACCGGAGAATTCCCATTGGAGGAGCAGGTATTTGGATTTGCATCTGTCTTTGTGGATAAGCATCTGTCTTTGTAGTCCTTGTATCTCTCTGTAGAGGCCCGTCGGGGCAGACTGCTGAGCGGGCAGCGGCGCCCTACGTAGGGGGCGGAGCTAGGCTGAGGAGGGGCCTATAGAAGCGGCCGCCCAGCCAGGCAGCGGCACAGGAGCCAGCGAGCAGCGGCACAGGAGCAAGCGAAGAGGGGAGTTTGTGTGGGAGAGTTCCCATTGGAGGAGCAGGTATTTGGATTTGCATCTGTCTTTGTGGATTTGCATCTGTCTTTGTAGTGCTTGTATCACTCTGTAGAGGCCCGTCGGGGCAGACTGCTGAGCGGGCAGCGGCGCCCTGAGTAGGGGGCGGAGCTAGGCTGAGGAGGGGCCTATAAAAGCGGCTGCCCACTCAGGCAGCGGCACAGTAGCCAGCGAGCAGCGGCACAGGATCCAGTGAACAGGGGAGTTTGCATGAGAGAGTTCCCATTGGAGAAGCAGGTATTTGGATTTGTATCTTTTTTGTGGATTTGCATCTGTCTTTTTAGTGCTTGTATCTCTCTCTAGAGGCCCGTCGGCGCAGACTGCTGAGCGGGCAGCGGCGACCTGAGTAGGGGTCGGAGCTAGGCTGAGGAGGGGCCTATAAAAGCGGCCACCCAGCCAGGCAGCGGCACAGGAGCCAGGGAGCAGCGGCAGAGGAGCCAGTGAACAGGGGAGTTTGCATGGGAGAGTTCCCATTGGAGGAGCAGGTATTTGGATTTGCATCTTTTTTGTGGATTTGCATATGTCTTTGTAGTGCTTGTATCTCTCTCTAGAGGCCCGTCTGGGCAGACTGCTGTGCGGGCAGCGGCGCCCAGAATAGGGGGCGGAGCTAGGCTGAGGAGGGGCCTATAAAAGCGGCCGCCCAGCCAGCCAGCGGCACAGGAGCTAGCGAGCAGCGGCACAGGAGGCAGCGAACAGGCGAGTTTGCGTGGGAGAGTTCCCATTGGAGGAGCAGGTATTTGGATTTGCATCTGTCTTTGTGGATTTGCATCTGTCTTTGTAGTGCTTTTATCTCTCTGTAGAGGCCCGTCGGGGCAGACTGCTGAGCGGGCAGCGGCGCCCTGAGTAGGGGGCGGAGCTAGGCTGAAGAGGGGCCTATAAAAGCGGCCGCTCTGCCTGGCAGCCGCACAGGAGCCAGCGAGCAGCGGCACAGGAGCCAGTGAACAGGGCGTTTGCATGGGAGAGTTCCCATTGGAGGAGCAAATTTGGATTTGCATAATTTTTGTGGATTTGCATCTGTCTTTGTAGTCCTTGTATCTCTCTGTAGAGGCCCGTCGGGGCAGACTGCTGAGCGGGCAGCGGCGCCCTGAGTAGGGAGCGGAGCTAGGCTGAGGAGGAGCCTATAAAAGCGGCTGCCCATTCAGGCAGCGGCACAGTAGCCAGCGAGCAGCGGCACAGGAGCCAGCGAACAGGGGCGTTTGCGCGGGAGAATTCCCATTGGAGGAGCAGGTATTTGGATTTGCATCTGTCTTTGTGGATAAGCATCTGTCTTTGTAGTGCTTGTATCTCTCGCGAGAGGCCCGTCGGGGCAGACTGCTGAGCGGGTAGCGGCGACCTGAGTAGGGGTCGGAGCTAGGCTGAGGAGGGGCCTATAAAAGCGGCCACCCAGCCAGGCAGCGGCACAGGAGCCAGTGAACAGGGGAGTTTGCATGGGAGAGTTCCCATTGGAGGAGCAGTATTTGGATTTGAATCCTTTTTGTGGATTTGCATCTGTCTTTGTAGTGCTTGTATCTCTCTGTAGAGGCCCGTCGGGGCAGACTGCTGAGCGGGCTGCGGTGCCCTACGTAGGGGGCGGATATAGGCTGAGGAGGGGCTTATAAAAGCGGCCACCCAGCCAGGCAGCGGCACAGGAGCCAGCGAGCAGCGGCACAGGAGCCAACGAACAGAGGAGTTTGCGTGAGAGAGTTCCCATTGGAGGAGCAGGTTATTGGATTTGCATCTGTCTTTGTGGATTTCATCTGTCTTTGTAGTGCTTGTATCTCTCTGTAGAGGCCCGTCGGGGCAGACTGCTGAGCGGGCAGCGGCGCCCTGAGTAGGGGGCGGAGCTAGGCTGAGGAGGGGCCTATAGAAGCGGCCGCCCAGCCAGGCAGCGGCACAGGAGCCAGCGAGCAGCGGCACAGGAGCAAGCGAAGAGGGGAGTTTGTGTGGGAGAGTTCCCATTGGAGGAGCAGGTATTTGGATTTGCATCTGTCTTAGTGGATTTGCATCTGTCTTTGTAGTGCTTGTATCACTCTGTAGAGGCCCGTCGGGGCAGACTGCTGAGCGGGTAGCGGCGCCCAGTGTAGGGGGCGGAGCTAGGTTGAGGAGCGGCCTATAAAAGAGGATGCCCAGCCAGGCAGCGGCACAGGAGCCAGCGGCGCAGGAGGCAGCGAACAGGGGAGTTTGCGTGGTAGATTTCCCATTGGAGGAGCAGGTATTTGGATTTGCATCTGTCTTTGTGGATTTGCATTTGTCTTTGTAGTGCTTGTATCTCTCTGTAGATGCCCGTCGGGTCAGTCTGCTGAGCAGGCAGCGGCGCCCTGAGTAGGGGGCGGAGCAAGGCTGAGAAGGGGCCTATAAAAGCGGCCGCTCTGCCTGGCAGATGCACAGGAGCTAGCGAGCAGCGGAACAGGAGCCAGTGAACAGGGGACTTTGAATGGGAGAGTTCCCATTGGAGGTGCAGGTATTTGTATTTGCATCTGTCTTTTTGGATTTCCAATTGCCTTTGTAGTGCTTTTATATCTCTGTAGAGGCCCGTCGGGGCAGACTGCTGAGCGGGCTGTGGAGCCCTCAGTAGGGGGCGGAGCTAGGCTGAGGAGGGGCCTATAAAAGCGGCCGCCCAGCCAGGCAGCTGCACAGGAGCCAGCAAACAGTGTTGCGAACAGGGGAGTTTGAGTGGGAGAGTTCCCATTGGAGGAGCAGGTATTGGATTTGCATCTGTGTTTGTGGATTTCCAATTCTTTGTAGTGCTTGCATATCTCTCTAGAGGCCCGTCGGGGCAGACTGCTGAGCGGGCTGTGGAGCCCTGAGTAGGGGGCGGAGCTAGGCTGAGGAGGGGCCTATAAAAGCGGCTGCTCTGCCTGGCAGATGCACAGGAGCTAGCGAGCAGCGGCACAGGAGCCAGTGACCAGGGGACTTTGCGTGGGAGAGTTCCCATTGGAGGAGCAGGTATTTGGATTTGCATCTTTTTTGTGGATTTGCATCTGTCTTTGTAGTGCTTGTATCTCTCTGTAGAGGCCCGTCGGGGCAGACTGCTGAGCGGGCTGCGGCACCCTGAGTAGGGGGCGGAGCTAGGCTAAGGAGGGGCCTATAAAACTGGCCACCCAGCCAGGCAGCGGCACAGGAGCCAGTAAACAGGGTTGCGAACAGGGGAGTTTGAGTGGGAGAGTTCCTATTGGAGGAGCAGGTATTTGGATTTGCATCTGTTTTTGTGGATTTCCAATTCTTTGTAGTGCTTGCATATCTCTCTAGAGGCCCGTCGGGGCAGACTGCTGAGCGGGCTGTGGAGCCCTGAGTAGGGGGCGGAGCTAGGCTGAGGAGGGGCCTATAAAAGCGGCTGCTCTGCCTGGCAGATGCACAGGAGCTAGCGAGCAGCGGCACAGGAGCCAGTGACCAGGGGACTTTGCGTGGGAGAGTTCCCATTGGAGGAGCAGGTATTTGGATTTGCAATTTTCTTGTAGTGCTTGTATCTCTCTGTAGAGGCCCGTCGGGGCAGTCTGCTGAGCGGGCAGCGGCGGCGCCCTGAGTAGGGGGCGGAGCTAGGCTGAGGAGGAGCCTATAAAAGCGGCCGCCCAGCCAGGCAGCGGCACAGGAGCCAGCGAGCAGCGGCACAGGAGCCAACGAACAGAGGAGTTTGCGTGAGAGAGTTCCCATTGGAGGAGCAGGTATTTGGATTTGCATCTGTCTTTGTGGATTTGCATCTGTCTTTGTAGTGCTTGTATCTCTCTGTAGAGGCCGGTCGGGGCAGACTGCTGAGCAGGCAGCGGTGCCCTGAGTAGCGGGCGGAGCTAGGCTGAGGAGGGGCCTATAAAAGCGGCTGCCCAGCCAGGCAGCGGCACAGGAGCCAGCAAACAGGGGACTTTGCGTGCGAGATTTCCCATTGGAGGAGCAGGTATATGGATTTACATCTGTCTTTGTGGATCGCATCTGTCTTTGTAGTGCTTGTATCTCTCTGTAGAGGCCCGTCGGGGCAGACTGCTGAGCGGGCAGGGGTGCCCTGAGTGGGGGGCGGAGCTAGGCTGAGGAGGGGCCTATAAAAGCGGCCGCCCAGCCAGGCAGCCGCACAGGAGCCAGCGAGCAGCGGCACAGGAGCCAGGGAACAGGGGCGTTTGCGTGGGAGAGTTCCCACTGGAGGAGCAGGTATTTGGATTTGCATCTCTATTTGTGGATTTGCATCTGTATTTGTAGTGCTTGTATCTCTCTGTAGAGGCCCGTTGGGGCAGACTGCTGAGCGGGCAGCGGCTCCCTGAGTAGGGGGCGGAGCTAGGCTGAGGAGGGGCCTATAAAAGCGGCCGCCCATTCAGGCAGCGGCAGAGAAGCCAGCAAACAGGGGCGTTTGCGTGGGAGAGTTCCCATTGGAGGAGCAGGAATTTGGATTTGCATCTGTCTTTGTGGATTTGCATCTGTCTTTGTAGTGCTTGTATCTCTCTGTAGAGGCCCCTTGGGGCAGACTGCTGAGCTGGCAGCGGCGCCCAGAGTAGGGGGCGGAGCTAGGCTGAGGAGGGGCCTATAAAAGCGGCCCCCAAGCCAGGCAGCGGCACAGGAACCAGCAAACAGGGCTACGAACAGGGGAGTTTGCGTGGCATAGTTCCCATTGGAGGAGCAGGTATATGGATTTGCATCTGTCTTTGTGGATCGCATCTGTCTTTGTAGTGCTTGTATCTCTCTGTAGAGGCCCGTTGGGGCAGACTGATGAGCGGGCAGGGGTGCCCTGAGTGGGGGGCGGATCTAGGCTGAGGAGGGGCCTATAAAAGCGGCCGCCCAGCCAGGCAGCCGCACAGGAGCCAGCGAGCAGCGGCACAGGAGCCAGCGAACAGGGGCGTTTGCGTGGGAGAGTTCCTATTGGAGGAGCAGGTATTTGGATATGCATCTCTCTTTGTGGATTTGCATCTGTATTTGTAGTGCTTGTATCTCTCTGTAGAGGCCCGTCGGGGCAGACTGCTGAGCGGGCAGCGGTGCCCTGAGTGGGGGGCGGAGCTAGGCTGAGGAGGGGCCTAAAAAAGCGGCCGCCCAGCCAGGCAGTGGCACAGGAGCCAGCGAACAGGGGCGTTTCCGTGGGAGAGTTCCCATTGGAGGAGCAGGTATTTGGATATGCATCTCTCTTTGTGGATTTGCATCTGTCTTTGTAGTGCTTGTATCTCTCTGTAGAGGCCCGTCGGGGCAGACTGCTGAGCGGGCAGCGGCGCCGTGAGTAGGGGGCGGAGCTAGGCTGAGGAAGGGCCTATAAAAGCGGCTGCCCAGCCAGGCAGCGGCATAGAAGCCAGCGAGCAGCGGCACAGGAGCCAGCGAACAGGGGAGTTTGCGTGGGAGAGTTCCCATTGGAGGAGCAGGTATTTGGATATGCATCTCTCTTTGTGGATTTGCATCTGTCTTTGTAGTGCTTGTGTCTCTCTGTAGAGGCCCGTCGGGGCAGACTGCTGAGCGGGCAGCGGCGCCCTGAGTAGGGGGCGGAGCTAGGCTGAGGAGGGGCCTATAAAAGAGGCCGCCCAGCCAGGCAGCGGCATAGAAGCCAGCGAGCAGCGGCACAGGAGCCAGCGAACAGTGCGGCGAACAGGGGAGAGTTCCCATTGGAGGAGCAGGTATTTGGATTTGCATCTGTCTTTGTTGTGCTTGTATCTCTCTGTAGAGGCCCGTCGGGGCAGACTGCTGAGCGGGCAGCGGCGCCCTGAGTAGGGGGCGGAGGTAGGCTGAGGAGGGGCTTATAAATCGGCCCCCAAGCCAAGCAGCGGCACAGGAGCCAGCAAACAGAGTGGTGAACAGGGAAGTTTGGGTGGGAGTGTTCCCATTGTAGGAGCAGGTATTTGGAATTGCATCTGTCTTTGTGCATTTGCATCTGTCTTTGTAGTGCTTGTACCTCTCTCTAGAGGCCCGTCGGGGCAGACTGCTGAGCGGACAGCGGCGCCCTGAGTAGGGGGCGGAGCTACGCTGAGGAGGGGCCTATAAAAGCGGCCGCCCAGCCAGGCAGCGGCACAGGAGCCAGCTAACAGGGGAGATTGAGTTGGAGAGTTCCCATTGGAGGAGCAGTTATTTGGATTTGCATCTGTTTTGTGGATTTGCATCTGTCTTTGTAGTGCTTGTATCTCTCTGTAGAGGCCCCTCGGGCAGTCTGCTGAGCGGACAGCGGCGCCCTGAGTAGGGGTCGGAGCTAGGCTGAGGAGGGGCTTATAAATCGGCCCCCAAGCCAGGCAGCGGCACAGGAGCCAGGAAACAGAGCGGTGAACAGGGGAGTTTGGGTGGGAGTGTTCCCATTGGAGGAGCAGTTATTTGTATTTGCATCTGTCTTTGTGGATTTGCATCTGTGGGTACGTCTACACTACGGGACTATTCCGAATTTGCATAAACCGTTTTTGTAAAACAGATTTTATAAAATCGAGTGCGCGCGGCCACACTAAGCAGATTAAATCGGTAGTGTGCCTCCATGGTCCGAGGCTAGCGTCGATTTCTGGAGCGTTGCACTGTGGGTAGCTATCCCGTAGCTATCCCATAGTTCCCGCAGCCTCCCCCGCCCCTTGGCATTTCCGGATTGAGATCCTAGTACCTGATGGGGCAAAAATCATTGTCGCGTGTGGTTCTGGGTACAGCCTCACCGCTCCCTCCCTGAGCAGCAGACAACCGTTTCGCGCCTTTTTTTGCTTGGTGAACTGTGCAGATGCCATAACACAGCAAGCATGGACCCTGCTCAGCTCCATACCGCAATCGTGGATGTTTTAAACACCTCGCGCACTCTCCTGCAGTATATGCTGAACCAGGATCTTCAATCCGAGGCGAGGAGGAGGCGGATACGGCAGTGCGGCAATGACAGTGATGAGGACATGGACACAGAATTCTCTCAAACCACGGGCCCCTGCGCTTTGGAGATCCTGATGGTAATGGGGCAGATTCTATCCATTGAACGCCGATTTTGGGCCCGGGAAACAAGCACTGACTGGTGGGACCGCATTGTGTTGCAGGTGTGGGAGGATTCCCAGTGGCTGCGAAACTTTCGCATGCGTAAGGGCACTTTCATGGAACTTTGTGAATTGCTTGCCCCTGCCCTGAAACGCCATAATACCAAGATGAGAGCAGCCCTCACAGTAGAGAAGCGAGTGGCGATAGCCCTGTGGAAGCTTGCAATGCCAGACAGCTACCGGTCAGTCGGGAATCAATTTGGAGTTGGAAAATCTACTGTGGGGGCTGCTGTGATGCAAGTAGCCAAAGCAATCACTAAGCTGCTGCTACGAAAGATTGTGACTCTGGGAAATGTGCAGGCCATAGTGGATGGCTTTGCTGCACTGGGATTCCCTAACTGTGGGGGGGCGATAGATGGAACCCATATCCCTATCTTGGCACCGCAGCGCCAGGGCACCCAGTACGTAAACCGCAAGGGGTACTTTTCAATGGTGCTGCAAGCACTGGTAGATCACAAGGGACGTTTCGCAAACATCCACGTGGGATGGCCAGGGAGAGTTCATGACGCTCGCGTCTTCAGAAGCACTACTCTGTTTAAACGGCTGCAGCAAGGGGATTACTTCCCAGACCAGAAAATAACAGTTGGGGATGTTGAAATGCCTGTCGTTATCCTGGGGGACCCAGCCTACCCCTTGATGCCATGGCTCATGAAGCCATACACAGGCAGCCTGGACAGGGGTCAGGATCTGTTCAATTACAGGCTGAGCAAGTGCAGAATGGTGGTGGAATGTGCATTTGGCCGTTTAAAGGCGCGCTGGCGGACATTACTGACTCGCTCAGACCTCAGCCAAACCAATGTCCCCTATGTTATTACTGCTTGCTGTATTCTCCACAACCTCTGTGAGAGTAAGGGGGAGACCTTTATGGCGGGGTGGGAGGCTGAGGCAAATCACCTGGCCGCTGATTACGCGCAGCCAGACACCAGGGAGATTAGAAGAGCACACCAGGAAGCGGTGCGCATCAGAGAAGCTTTGAAAACGAGCTTCATCAATGGCCAGGGTACAGTGTGACTGCTGTTTTTGTTGATGAACACCCACCCCGCCTTGACTGACTCATTCCCTGTTAGCAACTCACCCTCCCCCTTCGAGTACAGCTTACTTATGCAAATAAAGTCACTCTTATTTAAAAAGCATGAATTCTTTATTGATTCATTATAAAAAGAGGGAGAGAAGTAAGGGTGTGGTTTGGGAGGAGGATAGAAGGGATGGAGAAGGCCATTAAAAAAAATTCAGAGTAACGACATCCTTCTGGTTGGGCTGTCCACGGGGGTGGAGTGGGCGGGTGCACGGAGCCTCCCCCCACGCGTTCTTACATGTCTGGGTGAGGAGGATATGGAACATGGTGAGGGTTGAGGGTGGTTATACAGGGGCTGCAGCGGCACTCTGTGATCCTGCTGCCGTACCTGAAGCTCCACAAGACGCCGGAGCATGTCAGTTTGATCACGCAGCAGCCCCAGAGTTGCATCCCGCCACCGCTGATCTTCCTGCCGCCACCTCTCATCTCGGTTGTCCCTCCTGTCCTCACGTTCACTGGCCTCTTTCCTGTAATTTGAAACCACGTCCTTCCACTCATTCAGATGAGCTCTTTCATTGCGTGTAACTTCCATAATATCCGAGAACATCTCATCTCGCGTCTTCTTTTTCCTCCGTCTTATCTGTGCTAGCCTTTGGGATGGAGGAGGGATGGTTGATAAATTTGCAGCTGCATGAGGGAGATAAATATTTAGAAAGATACATTTTACAGAACAATGGTTATACTATTTCACAGTGAACAGCAGTATTCACCACCTAGCACATGTGATTTCCCTACAAGGTCGCATTTTTTCATCTTTTTAGTGAGTGCCTGCAGCTCTGGAGTTACAGATCTCACAGACGCAGGTCCAGGCATCATAATTCAGCTTGCTTGTGGCCATGGTAAGCCACTGTCTTTCGGCTTCTGTAGTGATTTAACCCTTCCCCCCCAACAACGCATGGCTAATACCACGCTAGCTCCCTGCTAATCAACAACCTTCCCCCCCCACCCACTGCGTGTCTGGTGCCTTGGGGAAGATCGCCGGTGACCAAACACAGAAAAGATCATCGGCATTTCACTCCTCCCCTCCCCCGCTTCGCTACGTGAAGGAAAGTTTTTTTTTAAGCTGATGCAGTCCACGAACCCAGTAGAAAAATGGCCACCCCCCCTTACTTAAATTCCTGATTTTTAACCAGGTTATCCTGAACGATATCACTTTGCTGAGGATAACAGAACAAGATAAAGAACGGATGCTTCTTGAATGCCAGCAGTCACCGGGACCATACGCTGCTATGCTTTGCCACGCAATGATACCTGATTACTTGCTACATGCATGGCATGGTAAAGTGTCCTACCATGGTGGGCGGAACAAGGCTGCCTTGCCCAGAAACCTTCTGCAAAGGCTTCTGGAGTACCTACAGGAGTGCTTCATCGAGATGTCCCTGGAGGATTTCCTCTCAATCCCTGGACATGTTAACAAACTTTACTAAGTAACTATACTGTCTGCGAATGCATCCCAAGACCTCAGGGCATATCAATCATTAAAAAAGGCTTTTTTTAAAAAAAATGTTTGATATTTGCAAAGGTACACTCACCAGAGGTCCCTTCCATGGCGTCATTGTCTGGGATAGTGGCTTGTGAGGGCTGGGAGGACGGTAATTCCGTCAGGGTGATAAAAAGCTCCTGGCTGCTGGGGCTGACGGAGTGCTGTGTGCTCTCTGCTAGGTCTTCCTCCTCTTCTTCATCTTCCTCTTCCCCGTCTGCATAATCCTCAGCCATGGCAGAGATTACAACCCCCACCTCGGAATCCACGAACAGGGGTGGGGTACTTGTGGCGCAGCCCCCTAAAATAGCATGCAGCTCAGCATAGAAGCGGCATGTTTTTCGACCTGCCCCTGACCTTCCGTTTGCTTCTTTGGTTTTCTGGTAGGCTTGTCTGAGCTCCTTAACTTTCACTCTGCACTGCACTGAGTACCGGCTGTGGCCTTTATCCGTCATAGCCTTAGAAATTCTTTCAAATACTTTTTCATTTTGTCTTTTGGAACGCAGTTCTGTTAGTACTGAATCCTCTCCCCAGATAGCGATCAGATCCAGTACCTCCCGTGTAGTCCATGCTGGGGCTCTTTTACAATTCTCAGCAGACTGCATTGTTAACGCTGATGAGCTGTGCGTGGTCACCTGTGCTGATGAGATGAGATCTCCACGCTGGGGAAGCAGGAAATGAATTTCAAAAGTTCGCGGGGCTTTTCCTGTCTACCTGGCCAGTGCATCCGAGTTCAGAATGATGTCCACAGCGGTCACTGGTGCACTGTGGGATAGCTCCCGGAGGCCAATGCCGTCGATCAGCGTCCACACTACAGCTAATCCGATATGTTAATACCGATACTAGCGTTACTCCTCTCGTTAGGGAGCAGTACAGAAACCGGTTTAAAGAGCCATTAAAATCGATATAAGGTGCCTCCTAGAATGGACGGTTGTGGCGTTAAATCGGTTTTACGCTCCTAAAACCGATTTAAACGCCTAGTGTAGACCAGGCCTGTCTTTGTTGTGCTTGTATCTCTCTGTAGAGGCCCGTCGGGGCAGACTGCTGAGCGGGCAGCGGCGCCCTGAGTAGGGGCGGAGCTAGGCTGAGGAGGGGCCTATAATAGCGGCCGCCCAGCCAGGCAGCGGCACAGGAGCCAGCAAACAGGGGAGTTTGCGTGGGAGAGTTTCCATTGGAGGAGCAGGTATTTGGATTTGCATCTGTCTTTGTGTACTTCATGTGTCTTTGTAGTGCTTGTATCTCTCTCTATAGAGGCCCGTTGGGGCAGACTGCTGAGCGGGTAGCGGCGCCCTGAGTAGGAGGCGGAGCTAGGCTGAGGAGGGGCCTATAACAGCGGCCGCCCAGCCTGGCAGCGGCACAGAGCCAGCAAGCAGCGGCACAGGAGCCAGCGAACATGGGAGTTTGCATGGGAGAGTTCCCATTGGAGGAGCAGGTATTTGGATTTGAATCTGTCTTTGTGGATTGCATCTGTCTTTGTAGTGCTTGTATCTCTCTGTAGAGGCCCGTCGGGGCAGACTGCTGAGCGGGCCGCGGCGCCCTGAGTAGGGGCGGAGCTAGGCTGAGGAGGGGCCTATAAAAGGGGCTGCCCAGTCAGGCAGTGGCACAGGAGCCAGCAAACAGGGCGGCGAACAGGGGAGTTTGCGTGGGAGATTTCCCATGGGAGGAGCAGGTATATGGATTTGCACCTGTCTTTGTGGATGGCATCTGTCTTTGTAGTGCTTGTATCTCTCTATAGAGGCCCGTCGGGGCAGACTGCTGAGCGGGCAGCGGCGCCCTGAGTAGGGGGCGGATCTAGGCTGAGGAGGGGCCTATAAAAGCGGCCGCCCAGCCACGCAGCGGCACAGGAGCCAGCGAACAGCGGAGTTTGCGTGGGAGAGTTCCCATTGGAGGAGCATTTATTTGGATTTGCATCTGTTTTTGTGGATTTGCATCTGTCTTTGTAATGCTTGTATCTCTCTGCATAGGCCCGTCGGGGCAGAATGCTGAGCGGGCAGCGTCGCCCTGAGTAGGAGGCGGAGCTAGGCTGAGGAGGGGCCTATAAAAGCGGCCACCCAGCCAGGCAGCGGCACAGGAGCCAGCGAGCAGCTGCACAGGAGCCAGCGAACAGGGCGGAGAACAGGGGAGTTTGCGTGAGAGAGTTCCCATTGGAGGAGCAGGTATTTGGATTTGCATCTGTCTTTGTGCTTTTGGATCTGTCTTTGTAGTGCTTGTACCTCTCTCTAGAGGCCCGTCAGGGCAGACTGCTGAGCGGGTACGGCGCCCTGAGTAGGAGGCGGAGCTAGGCTGAGGAGGGGCCTATAAAAGCGGCCACCCAGCCAGGCAGCGGCACAGGACGCAGCGAGCAGTGGCACAGGAGCCAGTGAACAGGGGAGTTTGCGTGGGAGAGTTTCCATTGGAGGAGCAGGTATTTGGATTTGCATCTGTCTTTGTGTACTTCATGTGCCTTTGTAGTGCTTGTATCTCTCTGTAGAGGCCCGTCGGGGCAGACTGCTGAGCGGGCAGCGGCGCCCTGAGTAGGGCGCGGTGCTAGGCTGAGGAGGGAGCTATAAAAGAGGCCGCCAAGGCAGGCAGCTGCACAGCTGCGAGCAGCGGGACAGGAGCCAGCAAACAGGGGAGTTTGCGTGGGAGAGTTCCCAGTGGAGGAGCAGTTATTTGGATTTGCATCTCTCTTTGTGGATTTGCATCTGTCTTTGTAGTGCTTGTATCTCTCTGTAGAGGTGCGTCGAGGCAGACTGCTGAGCGGGCAGCGGCGCCATGACTAGGGGGCGGAGCGAGGCTGAGGAGGGGCCTATAAAAGCGGCCGCCCAGCCAGGCAGCGGCACAGGATCCAGCGATCAGGGGAGTTTGCGTTGGAGAGTTCCCATTGGAGGAGGAGGTATTTGGATTTGCGTCTGTCTTTCTGGATTTGCATCTGTCTTTGTAGTGCTTGTATCTCTCTGTAGAGGCCCGTCGGGGCAGACTGCTAAGCGGCGCCCTGAGTAGGGGGCGGAGCTAGGCTGCGGAGGGGCCTATGAAAGAGGCAGCCCAGACAGGCAGCGGCACAGGAGCCTGCAAATAGGGCCGCAAACAGAGGGGTTTGCGTGGGAGAGTTCCCATTGGAGCAGCAGGTATTTAGCTTTGCATCTCTGTTTTTGTAGTGCTTGTATCCTTCTGTAGAGGCCCGTCGGGGAAGACTGCTGAGCGGGCAGAGGTGCCCTGAGTAGGGGGCGGAGCTAGGCTGAGGAGGGGGCCTATAAAAGCGGCCGCCCAGCCAGGCAGAGGGACAGATGTGAGCAGCGAACAGGGCGGCGAACAGGGGAGTTTGCGTGGGAGAGTTCCCATTGGAGGAGCAGGTATTTGTATTTGCATCTGTCTTTGTGGATTTGTATCTGTCTTTGTAGGGCTTGTATCTCTCTGTAGAGGCCCGTCGGGGCAGACTGCTGAGCGGGCAGCGGCGCCCTGAGTAGGGGGTGGAGCTAGGCTGAGGAGGGGCCTATAAAAGCGGCCGCCCAGACAGGAGCCAGCGAACAGGGCGGCGAACAGGGGAGATTGTGTAGGATAGTTCCCATTGGAGGAGCAGCTATTTGGATTTGAATCTGTCTTTGTTTATGTGCATCTGTCTTTGTAGTGCTTGTATCTCTCTGTAGAGGCCCATCGGGGCAGACTGCTGAGCGGGCAGCGGCGCCCTGAGTAGGGGGCGGAGCTAGGCTGAGGAGGAGCCTATAAAAGCGGCCGCCCAACCGGGCAGCGGCACAGGAGCCAGCGAGCAGCGGCACAGGAGCCAGGGCACAGGGGAGTTTGTGTGGGAGAGTTCCCATTGGAGAAGCAGGTATTTGGATTTGCATCATACTTTGTGGATTTGCATCTGTCTTTGTAGTGCTTATATCTCTCTGTAGAGGCCCGTCGGAGCAGAATGCTGAGCGGGCGTCGGCGCCCTGAGTAGGGGGGGTAGCTAGGCTGAGGAGGGGCCTATAGAAGAACCTGCCCAGCCAGGCAGCGGCAGAGCTGCGAGCAGCGGGACAGGAGGCAGCAAACAGGGGAGGTTGCGTGGGAGAGTTCCCAGTGGAGGAGCAGGTATTTGGATTTGCATCTTCTTTGTGGATTTGCATCTGTCTTTGTAGTGCTTGTATCTCTCTGTAGAGGCGCGTCGAGGCAGACTGCTGAGCGGGCAGCGGCGCCCTGAAGGGGGGCGGGGCTAGGCTGAGGAGGGGCCTATAAAAGCGGCACCCAGCCAGGCAGCGGCACAGTTGCCAGCAACAGGGCTGCGAACAGGGGAGTTTGCGTGGGAGAGTTCCCATTGGAGCAGCTGGTATTTGGATTTGCATAGTGTCTTTGTGGATTTGCATTTGTCTTTGTAGTGCTTGTATCTCTCTGTAGAGGCCCGTCGGGGCAGTCTGCTGAGCGGACAGCGGCGACCTGAGTAGGGGGCGGAGCTAGGCTGAGGAGGGGCCTATAAAAGCGGCCGCCCATTCAGGCAGCGGCACAGGAGCCAGCTAACAGGGGCGTTTGCGTGGGAGAATTCCCACTGGAGGCGCAGGCTTTTTGATTTGCATCTGTCTTTCTGTATTTGCATTTGTCTTTGTAGTGCTTGTATCTCTGTGTAGATGCCCGTCGGGGCAGTCTGCTGAGCGGGCAGCTGCGCCCTGAGTAGGGGGCGGAGAAAGGCTGAGAAGGGGCCTATAAATGCGGCCGCTCTGCCTGGCAGATGCACAGGAGCCAGCGACCAGCGGCACAGGTGCCAGTGAACAGGGCAGTTTGCATGGGAGAGTTCCCATTGGAGGAGCAGGTATTTGGATTTGCATCTGTCTTTGTTTATTTGCATCTGTCTTTGTAGTGCTTGTATCTCTCTGTAGAGGCCCGTCGGGGCAGACTGCTGAGCGGGCAGCGGCGCCCTGAGTAGGGGGCGGAGCTACGCTGAGGAGGGGCCTATAAAAGCGGCCGCCCAGCCAGGCAGCGGCACAGGAGCCAGCGAACAGGGACGTTTGCGTGTGAGAGTTACCATTGGAGGAGCAGGTATTGGGACTTGCATCTTTCTTTATGGATTTGCATCTGTCTTTGTAGGGCTTGTATCTCTCTGTAGAGGCCCGTCGGGGCAGACTGCTGAGCGGGCAGCGGCGCCCTGAGTAGGGGGCGGAGCTACGCTGAGGAGGGGCCTATAAAAGCGGCCGCCCAGCCAGGCAGCGGCACAGGAGCCAGCGAACAGGGACGTTTGCGTGTGAGAGTTACCATTGGAGGAGCAGGTATTGGGACTTGCATCTTTCTTTATGGATTTGCATCTGTCTTTGTAGGGCTTGTATCTCTCTGTAGAGGCCCGTCGGGGCAGACTGCTGAGCGGGCAGCGGCGCCCTGAGTAGTGGGCGGAGCTAGGCTGAGGAGGGGCCTATAAAAGCGGCCGCCCAGCCAGGCAGCGGCACATGATCCAGCGAGCAGCGGCACTGGAGCCAGCGAACAGGGGAGTTTCCATGGCAGATTTCCAATTGGAGGAGCAGGTATTTCGATTTGCATCTGTCTTTGTGTATTTGCATCTGTCTTTTTTGTGCTTGTATCTTTCTGTAGAGGCCCGTCGGGGCAGACTGCTGAGCGGGCAGCGGCGCCCTGAGTAGTGGGCGGAGCTAGGCTGAGGAGGGTCCTATAAAAGCGGTCGCCCAGCCAGGCAGCGACACAGCTGCGAGCAGCGTCACAGGAGCCAGCGAACAGGAGAGTTTGCGTGGAAGAGTTCCCATTGGAGGAGCAGGTATTTGGATTTGCATTGTCTTTGTGGATTTGCATCTGTCTTTGTAGTGCTTGTATCTCTCTGTACAGGCCCTTCGGGGCAGACTGCTGA